>NW_022884343.1:3364325-3984280 GCF_011952255.1 Bombus vosnesenskii
TCTGGTAGCAGCGGTATTCTAACGCCGGTCAGCCCCTATGGCTACGTGAAACCGATCAGCCCGGAGCAAGAGGAGCTGATACACAGGCTCGTGTATTTCCAGAACGAGTACGAACAACCCAGTGAAGAGGATCTCAAGAGGATCACTGTAAGTAGACACGGTGAAAATGCTGCAAATCATATCTGAGTAGACTAAAGATAACTTGTTAAGTGTAAACTGTTATAGTACTGGAAAGTTGCTAATGGAGAATTAAGGATAAGAAATTAAATGAAAGCTATCATTCGGTAGTCTCTAATATAGTCTTAATGCTTTTTTTGTGAAAAGAAAGATCCTCAAAGAAACTCGCAAGAAAAAAAAAAGGACGATGAACTTATCACTATAATTATACCTTTTTTGTTCCAGAATCAGCCCTCAGAAGGAGAAGACATCAGTGATTATAAATTCAGGCACATCACCGAGATCACGATCCTGACGGTACAGTTGATCGTTGAGTTCTCGAAGAGGCTACCTGGCTTCGACGAGTTGATGCGAGAGGATCAGATGGCCCTGCTGAAGGCCTGTTCCAGCGAGGTGATGATGCTTCGAATGGCGAGGAAGTACGACGTGCAGACGGACAGCATAATATTCGCCAACAACCAGCCTTATACCAGGGACAGTTACAATGTGGCAGGCATGGGCGAGACGATTGAGGATTTGTTACACTTCTGCCGGCAGATGTACGCCATGAAAGTGAATAATGCCGAATACGCGTTGTTGACTGCCATTGTCATATTCTCAGGTACGTATACAATCAATTTTTGACCATCCGAATCTTGGATCTGGACAAATTTCTCGTCACTTCGGTCAAACATCATCAAACATCATCAATTCACGAAGAATTCAGTCAATTATTTATACAATACACAGGATCATTAGGAACACCTTCGGACTAATACTCACGCAAACACAACTAACCTAACATCAGCCTCATCAACGTTCACGAATATGGGCCCAACCTACAAAGAAAAGAATCCCCCTATTTTCTTACAGAGAGACCGAACCTGCTGGAAGGCTGGAAAGTCGAGAAAATCCAAGAGATCTACTTGGAGGCGTTGAAGGCTTACGTCGACAACAGACGCAGGCCGAAGTCCGGCACGATCTTCGCGAAGCTTCTGTCGGTGTTGACCGAACTGCGGACCCTCGGCAACCAGAACAGCGAGATGTGCTTCAGTTTGAAGTTCAAGAACAAAAAGCTGCCAGTTTTCCTCGCTGAGATCTGGGACGTGACACCCTAGTTCCCCCGTAGCCGATCCCCGTCGGCTAACACCGTTGTTGTTTCATCGCGAGTCCGCGCAGCGTCCGGAGTGATGAAGCTGACAGAGCACAGCATCATCGACAGACGTGGAACGTGGACGTGCAGAACCTCCTGTACTAGTGCACCACCATGCCACTGCCTGAGTAATAGACCGCCGGCGTTTTTGAGTAGCACCGGATCGTTCAGAATTCGCTTCTCACCTTCTCTACGCTCTGCACCGGCCTCGTGAGGGCTGCAGGAGAGCTAATTTCGGCAGTGCTAGTTGGAGCTAGATGCGGAGGATGATACATAATACAAAAAGTCAGGAAGAAGAAGGCAGTGGCGAGGCACCCAGGCTGTGATATGTAGAGACAGTACAGAGACTGTAATAAGGAGCTACCTACAGTTATGTTATTACTATATCCTCTACCTGGCTACCCCCGGAATCGATATGTAAATGTATAATGTGTAATTGTAATAAGGTAAAGAAGCGGGCGCGTTGTAAGAGCAACCAAGCGAGTACGAGTGTAACCAGAGGAGCTAAGAGACAAGAATGTGAGAGAGAGTGTGTGTTTAATTGTATGCGTGTGCAATTTTCGGCTGAGAATGTGACTGATCACTACGAGATAATCACGATGATAAACGATTGATGATAGGATACAATCGCACTCCTTGTATTTTCGTGCGAGCAAATAAGGGTAGAGAGAGAGACGAGGTAGGCCCGGCCGGCTGTTGAGCAGCGACCTGGCCTGGCCGACACACGAATCGAGTGCGATGTAACGAAGAAACAAAAATAATAATGATGATGATGATGAAAAATAATAACAAACCATACGATTATACATAATGATACCATAGAGTCTATATCACAACACATAGCATAATAATATATTGCTAGCATGTACATTGTTTATACGTGGAAAGAGAAGTTCGAAGAGAGAGTGGTGGTTGAAAAGTTGATCGTTGAGTGATGATGGTGGAAACAATTTTTTCCGCGACGAATAGGTATATATTCAGAAGACGAGGCTTGGCATTTGCGCGCGTCCGGGTTTTCTTTTTCGTGAACTGGCAAGGGAAAGGGGCAGGAAAGGAAGGAAGAGAGAATTAAAAAATGCGTAGTAGCAATGTAGGACGTTAAGTAAAGTAAAAGTAAGCGAGGCTAGTTGGTAGTAGGTCGTAGTAAGTCAGTGAAGCTAGGCTAGGTGACCGAGTTCAAGTGCAAAGCCTTGTGCCTTCAGCAGCGGACATCGGCTCACCGACAAAACGAAAATATGAAATTTAACCGTCCGTTTTAATTTTTTAATAAAAAAAAGATGAAAAAATCAACAAAATCAAGCAAAATATTAAGTAAATCTTGTGCAAACGTGGGAGAGAAAGTTAGAGTGAGAGAGTCAAGAGCGAAAGAGAGGGAGTGACTGAGATGGGATAATTAAATTGCGTTTAGACGGAGAGAAAGATCAGCATGTAAGAGTGAGGGAGTAAATGAACAAAAACATTGAAGAGAAAAGGGTGAGAGCTGATTTCGCGAGAAACTGACAGAAATTGGAAAAAAGGATCTTTCTAAAGGAGAAACATGGAACAGGGTCGCACCAGATCAGCTGGAGACGGAATTTGGTTTAAGGGGGTGACGATACGCTTCGACACGTTGGGTCTACAACAGCCTAGCCAGACCCTGGGACATACAATGCTAGCATAAAAACACACTTTGATTGCTGAAGGAGGCTGGATGAAGTAGCACTGAGAATAATCAGAGGACATTCAGCTGGCTCATACTCGAACCGAGAGTGACAGACACACGTACACACCACGTACACGCGCGCACGCACTTGGTTTCACAGGAGAATCGGTAAATTTGAAAAGACACAGCGCATGCACACAGACACCAATGTGAGCCACACTGTACACTAAGATTCTCAATGTTGTAACACTGTAACTCTATGCTATTAACTGATCGTACGCAGTTGTAATTTCGTAGTAAGTTAAATGAGCAAACCAAAAAGAAAAAAAAAGCGAAAAAAAAAGATAAATAACGTGCGTGCAAAATTTTGTCGAGTCTAGAAGAAAAGAAGAACAGGTGATCGAACTTGACAGGCGATTTACGTTTGGCGACGAACATCTGGATAAAAGGATGACGAGAAAAATGAGACTGGATACATATAGAAGGACACGAGGAAGACTTACTAGTACATCGTCTAGAGCAAAAATAGAAACATCTTAGAGACACAGTGTTTTACTATTATACAATTATATGTTGAACGATGCGAAAAATACAAGTGGCACGTTACTATATCGAGGTAATATCGTTTTTCTCCGATCTGGTCGATTTGGGGCTCGAGGAGGGTTTCATGTTCGATACTCGGGACTAGTTACGTGACCTAATAATCACCACCAATAGTCACGTCCATTAGGTTACGACATCCTTGTTGCCTCAGATCGAACTGACACGGACAGGGACAATCGACACGTCCCATCGAATCTATGATGAAAGATCTACAAATTAATGCCGTAAGGCATACACTGCCACACCGCAGAACAGCGTGAAAAGAACCTAGTGCTGGCTAAATGCGAGACGGAGCTACTGGAAGCTGAGAAAAAAGATATCCAAACCATCGTCACCATCGCCCATCAATGTGATTGTTGCTTCTACATTGAAGTAATTCACATTGTTCTTCAAAATCAATGAGATGACACCTTTAGGAACTCGGTCAATGACTCAGACCATTGCTGCGAGCCAAATTTGGATATTTGATTGGATCTGAAAATGACCAATTGGTTACCAAATTTGGGAACAAAAGGATCACGGTCTATCGGTATAATTGGATGAAGAAATCTTTAGAACAAGTGGCTCCAGCAATGAGTAGAGGCTGAGGGGCCTTGTATAGAAACACCAGACACATTTGCACACACCTATACACCGCATTTGTTGTATCACGAAAAAACACCAAGTGGTTTTAGACATCGCCGTTTCTGCTATAAAGTGAGAATGTGATGGGAACAGAAAGATTTTCTTGAAGTACGATGACATTGCCTATTGTATACATCTGTAAAGTAGCTAACAGTCATTGACTCGTGGTAAGAAGCGTGTTTGAGAATCCACGGGTCGATGATGAATTAACACGTTCGTTTGGACTCTAGAGTCCTTACAGAGTTAATATTTAAGCGTACTGCGACAGCTTGTAAAATCTACTCCCTTCTGATTATCAGTGGAGACCCTGCAAAGATGTTTCACTGAGTTAAATCGCCATTGCTGAAGACTTGTAAAGTCGTTCTCTCATACGTAAGTGTCGTATGTATGTAGACTGATGTTTAGTTGAGAATTGGGATCAACTTCGGTTAGAATGATCAAGCTTTGACCAGACTACGTTACTTGTTTCTTGCTATGAGCTTTTGCCATTTATCGAACCTTGCTCACTGTAGTTTCTTTTTAACCTGTTAATTGAGAATTTTTTTTTAGATATAATGTCTTTATCTAATCTTTTATTTTGATTTTTTTTTTTTGCTATGTATGGTCCACAATTATATATCTCTCTTTTTTTTTTTTTAATATAATTCGGTATCTTTATAAAAATAATATGTTTATTCAGAATCGTGGTTTGGGTTACATTTATACCTTTAATCTTCCAGCTTTAAAAAACTTGGTGAACAGATTAATGGAACATACTTAGCTACCAACCGTACCTCAAGAATTTTTCAGACTCTTCTTTCATGGAACTTGATTGCTTTCAACAGAGAAAGCAAAGAAAGTATCCTAACAGATAATACCGTTAAAATTTCAGAGCTTGACCATTCACAATCGGAGAAAACAATTGCTCCTTGGACTCCTGGTTCAATACCAAAGCGAAAATCGTGCAATAAATGAAATCTGTGGTGATCAGTTTGCTAGATGGGAGAACGGCATGGCGGAAATTAGATTCTCAGAATGGAGATCCCTGTACCTTGGAGCGCAGAAAAATCGTCACGGACCGTCGACGGCAGGTCGTCATCGACACTCTTTCGTTTGTAGCGTCTAGAGTCACCCTCGAATCCCCGAGGGTCTTCCCCGTTGCGCGAAGAATCTTCGCCATGATTCCCGACACGGTGCCTGTGAAGTTCGCGCGGCAACCGTCAGATGGCGGCGTTGAGATATGCATCTCGCCTTAGGCGACGTTTTCTCTCAGCCGGACGTGTTTGACGTAAAAAGATCGGGCGGGAATCAAGGTGAACCGCATCCTTCGGCGAATCAGAAACCGGTCACACGTTACTCCGTGTGTAAGTGTGAGCTGAGAAGTGAAAAGAGAGAAAGATAGAATAAAAGAGTCAGAATGCAAGGGAGTATGAGTGGAGGGGCGACGAGCGAAGAAGAGAGGACACACACAGGTACACACACATACAGAGCAACACAACCGTGCACATACACACGTATACACACACACACACACACACACACACACACACACACACACACAGAACACTTTGAACGAAAGAAAAACTAGATGCAATTCTACGATCACTGCCAAGGGCGTTAACCGTCGACGTCGATTTCTCATTGTCTGAATGTGTCGTAGTTGTCGTTTTTCTCGAACGCTGCTGCAAAATGGTTCAACAAAGTAGTCATGACAGAGTGGAGAAAAATTGGAGGATTAAGAACAAAGGGGAGACACACTACTACTACCACGCGCGTCATTTGGCGACATCTAGAGATATTATAAGCGATTAACGAAAACGAGATAATGAAAAATGCAAAAAATATATATGTATATATTACGTTACATACATCTATATATTATATAGCGCGTTCGCTCGAGTTTTCTGACGATGTACGAGCGAACGATTTGTTCATGATACTGCCAAGCGTAGATTCGAGTTTCTGTGTTTTTTAAGGGACAAACTATAATACTCCTTTTAAATGTGTCGAGCCACACTTATACTCCACACCAGCACGTATGCGCGCGCACACGGCACACATACAGAGACACACATACACCCTACACTAGAAAGATTACACACGCTGATTATGTACCATATGTATGCGCATCGTGCCGCAATCTCTCTTGTCTGTCTGTTTATCCAACCGAGCACCCTGATCTGTCCGTTTCTCCTCCTAGGTGTCCCTTTTGCCTGTCCCTACACGTATGTAGATGTTTGTAGAATATTCCTGATTCTGGATCGTAATCACGGTGACTGATGGAAGGAATGAGTTGAGAAATTATGTCAAGGTTTTATTTGATTATTCATTGGAAATAGCTGTAATTTGAATAATGGATTTTTCAAATTAGGAAAATAATTGGTAATAATTGCTATCGTATAGCAATTAGTAATTAGTAAAGTGGTTACGCACTGAGTTTTTAAAAAATACGCAATTTTGCTAAGTAGCAGAAGTAGGTAGGTTTATTGTATGGTAATATTGGCATTGAATTTTAATTTTTCACAGATTTTTTTTTAGTAACGTTAGTGTATATTAATAAGGAGAATGTTCCTTAAGAAAGTCTAAAAATCTGTGCAATGGAAAAATGTGCAATGTGAAAATCTGCAGAATCTAAAAATTGTTAAATCTAGGTTATATCGCGAAAGTCTAGAAATTTATAAATCTATGAAGTCTGTCAAATCTGAAAAGTCGGAAAATATATAAATAACAGTTTCATAGACCACATTTGTTACAAGTACAAAACAAAGGAACAGTGGAGAATAAATACAATCTCCATGATCTTTCTAACCATAAAGTTCGCTTGTCAGCGAAATTGAAGTTCTAGTAAGAAAGCGCCCGGCGTGTCCTTCTAACCTCCACCATGAACACCACGTGTTCAGTTGGGGGCAATCAGTCACCATGAATTCGTAACTTGATACTTGTACGTGAGATGTGAAACGACTCTGTACAGTCCTTGTTCGTAATTAGCCGACAGACGGTTGAGATACGGTATTTTCTTATTGGAGGCAACGTTCGGCCCTGCGAGAGAAAGCGAGAGTATGAGTGTAAGAGAGCGAGAACGAGAGTGTAAGAGTGCCACAGTGAGGAAGGTTCTTGTTATTAATCGCGAAGATTAAGAGAGAGAGAGAGAGAGAGTCGTTCTAATTTATTGGAAGCTGTAGAAAAACGATGAGAAATGAAGAAACGGAGGAAGCTTATAAGCTGAAGATTATTATAAATAAAGTTAAATGATTATACTTTGTTATGGTAGTTTGATGCATTATTTTTCTGGGTTTGATAATAACGTCGACGGCAACGATATTCTCCGCCATCTTTTTTTTCTGTTCTCATCCGTGGAATAATACGATTTATATTGTACATAATTGTTATTTGTAAAACGAGAGAATGTGAAAGAGGCAGAGAGAAATGTAAGGAGCCCTGAGAATTTTTATCGAAATTTATTGCCTTCGTTTTTCACCCCTTCTGGAATTTTTGACTAACCCTTTTTGGACCAATTTCACGAAAAATGATATAAAATTCCAAATTTCATTAAAAGGTCCTGATATTATTTTGAAAATTATAGCGTAGAAATTCTTTGTGAAATTGATCCTCGTATTATTTACTAACAAATCGAAATCTGGGATTTTTCGTATTATACGAAACATGCTTTTCTGCAATTTTAAGAAATTTGCTCAATCAAAAAAGAAAAAAAGAAAAAAATAATAATAACTAGCGAAGGCTAATCTCTAAGAAAGATCTGACATTTATTTGAAGAGAATTTATTTATGACGTAAAATTCGTGCTTGAAATTCGAGAAGGAAAACAATTGTGGCGTTAAAACGGCAATAAGTCAGTGTTGTATAAGAACTTCATATAAGATCACTATAACAAAGTATATGCACTATCATTTCTAACAAGCGACTATAATTGCAACCGTAAACGACTAACAAAATTTTCGGGGCTGCCACTACTAACACCAAACGTACAAAAATTTTCATCACGCGTATCGACTATCAACCATTGCTGTCAACAAACCACTCAACAATTGATTTATTATAATTTATTATAAAGAAACAACAACAAAAAATGGAATAACATCGCTGCTAGGCATATAAGAAGAACAGCATAGTGATGGTAAAGCGTGTGGAAAATGGTTGAGAACAGGATTAGAAAAATGACGCAATATGGTGAAAAAATAACTGTGTATAGTACTGATGATCGTACAAACTGTTGGAAAATTTTTTAAAACGAGTACCGTCATTGTTTGTCACTGTAGGACCTGCCCTCGTCGGATGTGCACCCGGTCGACTTACTACTACTACTACTAGTACTACTACTACTACTACTACTACTGCTACTACTACTACTACTACTACTACTACTACTACTACTACTACTACTACTACTACTGCTACTACTACTACTACTGCTACTGCTACTGCTACTGCTACTACTACTACTACTACTACTACTACTACTACTACTACTACTACTACTACTACTACTACTACTACTACTACTACTACTACTACTACTACTACTACCACTACTACCACTACTACTACTACTACTACTACTACTACTACTATTACTACTATTTATTACTATTATTGCTCCTGTTACCGCTGTTATTATTATTATTATTATTATTATTAACACTTAACACTAACATTTGTATTTGTATCACAGAGAATGCACGCGGATACACACATACACAAAGAAAGAACGCGTACACATACAAAGAAAACAAACACGTACGATCGATCGATCGCGAAAAGGTATAGTTGTCGTTGGATGATATGGTTGTCTCGATTTGAAATTTTACCTTCGAGTTTTGCGGATGAAAATACATATATCTCCGCGATGGAACTATTAAAACGCGGTTGGTGAAATTGAAATAAAATTAAGTACGGTCGATATAATTTATAGTTGGTCTCTAATCGACAATAGTTAGCACTCGGAGTTGTTTCAAGTTTAATATTAGGCCGCAGCTAGCCATTTTTGATTGGAGTAACGTATCTGGAATAAGTATGGTTGAGAAAATGTACAACTATAGTTAATCGTTAATTATAGTTACTGGGCTCTAAATCGAGCGTGGAATATAGTTGAGCGGATATAATTCGATTTAAGTGAGAAATTTTTGAAACAAGCGGTTTATTCAGAAGATACGTAACTATAGTTAACTATTAACTATTGTTAGACAGCTGCATCTCGGGTGTGAATTATAGTTAAACATACATAATTGAATTTAGTGCGAAATTTTTTATCTGGAATAAGAAATTTAGGAAAATGTGCAACTATATTTAACTATTAACTATAGTTACTTGGCGCCAAGAGAAGTGTGAACCATAGTTGGGCGCGTGTAATTCGATTTAAGAGAACATTTTCTGGAATAAGCGATTTATCGAAAAGACACGTAACTATAGTTGACTGTTAAGCATAATTACGGTGCTCTAAATCGGGTGCAAAGTATAGTTGAGCGCATATAATTCGATTTAACAGGAAATTGTCTGCGTAGATCAAATCGCATTATATAGATGCAAGTATAGTCGTTTCCTCGTAGTTCGAACATTTCCATCAACTATACTAATCGTTATTGTTCGTGTGTATGTGATATTTTTACCGTCGAGAGACGTTTGCGATCGGTTAACGTTTGATTTCGAACCGCGTAATCGATATTCGACGATGATTCACTATAGTCAAGAACTATACTAACGACTATATACCATCGATCATCGTCAGCCTTGAAAAAAGTATAAAATATTTCATCGTCGAGGACCGAAACGGATTTCACGACTATCGAAGCAAGTATATGCTGCCACTACCAACTATATTAGAAATTTTACGACAACTATACTAGCTTTTACAAAATCGAGCTACGAGCATATGCGTTTTTTCTTAGCTTGTAAATTCGTCTCTTGACTCGAATCTACGTTTTACTAGTCGTAAGAGAAAAAAAGAAAAAATTTTTAGTCCTCTCAACTATATAACTGTATCAACTCGAACTCGATCGATCGTGCTTCACATGATGTTCAAAGCTGCGTGCGCTTGTTCGATAAAAACATACGAAGAGCAAATCTCAAGCGCGTCTCGTATCTTCTACTAGCAACTATGTAACGATAATTACTATACATACTAATCGTAACGTAACGAAATTATTGTTAAACCGAGGATTCGGGGTGAGATGGTAAAAATTAAGTCGAGAGTAAGGATGGACACGTAGGATTTTGGCTATCCAATTTTTTATCATTTTTTCTATTTTTTTCTTTTTTCACTTCTTATTTTCATTTTTAAGTAGGTGTAAGCGCGTGCATCGAAAAGAAACGCGAGAAAAAGAAAGCCGTGGCCTGTTAGACACTCGACTGTGTCGGCCATATTGGATTGCGAGACTTTAACGAATTGGTGCTTTGGAATGTATTAGACTGAAAAAAATTATTGTTGTACGTTTTAGTAGAAAACGATAAAAAAAAACAAATCGCATACTAACGAAGAAATCGAGAAGAACAAACTTGACAGGAGTTCTTTTGCTCCGTATTCGATTAATAATTAGTAAAATATTATTTCTATTTGGAGCGTTTTATATATATACAATATATTATATATTCGCTAGGTTGCACACAGACAAACACAAACATGCTTACACACACACATACACAGACACACATTTACATGGTATTTTGCGTACAGTGATGGGAATCAAATCGCCTTTGTGATCGGACAGTTGTTTGTAAGAAAGCTAATTTAAGAAATTATCGATAACACGATGTCGCTGTCACAGGCGCCATTTTAAAATGGCGGACATCTTCATATCGGTAAAAGAGGGATAAAAGTAAAAATTAAATTAAATTTAATGATCGAATTTGCAGGGGCACTCTGCGTAAACATTTGTGATTCTAGTAGGTTAGATTTGTTAAATTCGATTGTATTTCGAAATTCTTTTTAGAAGCGTATTCGCGTTGAAGGAAAACATTTCTCGTGGCGTTGTTCCTCATTTTCGACGCTCGAAGCGTTCCCGCGATACGTTCGAACGATTTGCGTGGGAACTTTCGAATTTGCTTGGAGTCGACGGTTTCTTAATCTCGAAATTTTCGTGTTTTCGGCTGTAGGAATTTTTTTAATGGGACGCCCGAGCCAAGAAAAGATTATGTACATAAAAAGAGAAAGAAAGATTTCGGTAGACGAGTGTCCTTGAAAATTGTTTGAGGTTAGGAACGCCGATTCGTGCAAAACTTTTCCGCGTCGTTGCAATTTTTTGGTGTTATTCGTGGAACGTGATAGCAATTACAAAATTATTAATTAACTTTCAACGGTCCACTGGTAAAATTTTAGTAGGCAAATTTTCCATTAGTCGAATTTTTATCGAGTTACGAATTTGTTCGTTTGTGATTAAAGAAAAGAGATTCGTAAAAGAGGGAAAAATCATTTTCGAGACGGATATGTTCGCGTTGCGATTCCCAACACTAACCTCACACGTGTGTATACAACATATAAACGCGCGCGCGCGCGCGCGCGAAATTAACAAAAATGGCAAGCGATACTTTGTATGTACAACAATTAGTAGTTCTGTTCGAACGGAACTGAGCGTGGACGAGTGTATGTATGCGTGTATGCGTGTGTAGAGAGTGGTTGAGATTGGATGATAGGAGAGAAAGGGACTCGGCGTGCACTCCGCCCAGAATGAGCGGAAGGAAAAAGAAAAACAACGTGGAAGATGAAATATAATGGAAAAACTACTTCGTCGCGCAGGTGCAGGGAGATTTTTTGTGAATTGGCAATGCGGCGGTGCGGTTCGTCTTAATGCGCCCGTGTGCGTTTAATAGAAGTTACATGACGTAGATATTTGATAGGCACGCGCGAACAACGTCCCAGTCTATCTGATTTCGCGAATTTTAAAATTTGGCAGAATGAGAAATCAGAGACTTAAAGACTTGAAAGAAATACGTCGAGATTAAATTCCTTAGATACATTATAGGTAACTAATGGGATTACAGAATAATTTGTATGGTATTTTATGCGAGATAGAAAATGTTTGAAATTGTGGGGAATTTTGTAACTTTCATATTCTTGCAAAACCGAGAACCACAAATTTAAAAAATTGTAGAAGTAAAAAATTCCAAAATTGCAAATTCATAAAATGATGAAGATGCAAAATTATGAAGTTACAACATTTCACAAATTGCCAAGTAATTCTGTAATTTCGTAACATTGCTTTTAAAAATCCCGGGATCGATAACTGAAACTTACCTATAAAAGTAGTTGCAATTATATGGACTGTGGCGCCAGGAAACCTCTTCGAATATCCGAAAAATGTAACGCCCAAGATTTCCAAAATACAAGAAAAAGAAATAAGGTTAAAAGATAAAAATTCTTCGATAGAAGAATAATTTTCTAGGAACAATTCGGATATTCTTAACGAAGCTGGATTCCCCGATGTTCGCGCCTGTCTAGTAATTTACGCGTTCTCCGCAATGGACATGGTGGAGCCACATGTACATCAACAATATTATATTCTAACGATTACTAATTAAATAATGTACAATAATTTTAACGATTGCTAAATGATGATGAATAACGATGATAATGATGTCGATGAAGTGTTTAAGCATATAATACAGTGTTGCACGATGAAAATGATGGAAAAAAACATATGAAAGATAGTAAATGAAAAGAATGAGAGTGAATGAGAGTGAGAGGCGATGAGGAAACGCGAATCCTGAATGTATAGTTACAAAAACCGAGCGACAGATGTTAAAGACGAAACCGGACGGGAGGAGCTACGAGATAATGTATCTGTCTTTTAAAAATCGATGTGTATTTTTTGCGAGGAAACGAGGCGAGAAATATATTGGAGAAAGAACCGAAGACCGTTGTTGCCAGTTTGTGTTCCACGGGGCTGACTCCTTTTTCGAGTTAGTTGGTATCCCTGACGTTTAAAGTTCTTAATAATTCGAGAAATTATCCGAAAAAAACTAAAGAGATTTATGGAAATTTATTTTGGTTTTGTAAAACTCTTAGCTTCGTTTTTATTTAAGGTTTAGAAGTATCGTGCAATTTTAACTCTATTTTTGGGTATTCTGCGAAACTACTATAGGATTACAAAATTATTGAAATTATCTTTCTGCGAAGAGATTATTTGATTTTGCTACTTGATTCCTAGGAAACCAAAAGGATATTTGTTACTGTTTTATTTGAGATAAGTTATTTTAAAGGAATGAAATAAATGCCACGAGATCAACTCAAATAAACTTCCATCTTTTAAGCAATAGTTAATATCGAAAGTGCCCCCTAAGCAATGATTCGAGAAAGAATGGCTGAGAACCACTGGCAACGCGCGGTTGCCAAGTTGCGCCGCGCGAACAACGCTGTTATCAAGTAAGTGCGATAATTCTGTCGGTTTCTTTAAAAAATAATTAACAATCATATAACAGAGAAATATAAAAGTATTAAATTAGAAGAGGAAATTATTGAAGGTTCATTGCAATTTACAAAATACCAAAAGGTTTAAGCGAAGAAATTAAAAAAACCTCTTCCGAAAATAATTTTGGAATCATTCGGGTATAAACCGATGTCAACGACAACTCTGTCATAGTGGTATCCTATCACAATTCAATCGTCAGAATTTTTGCACTTGCCAAAGATTTAAGAATAGAAAGAATCCAGAATTTTATGAACAAAACTCTGAAGATCTCAGAAGATCTCCGTTTTATTCTGAACTCGAAGTGTCCCAAAACGAACGACTAAATGGAAAACAGCTTTTATTCAAAGAGGTATGTAGTTAGCTACATACAAAATACATACAAACATTACGAGTCAATGTTTTTGGGACGTTCTCGAATTCTATATAGTAGGAATTAAAAACGTGCAATTACGTCACGTTATACGTGTAAGAACAAACTTTTCTTGCGATGTTTAATGAAAAACACGCAAGTTCGATCTTCGAGTGGTACAAAGTTCGAGTGCACCGATTTTTTGAGAAAATGACAAATTTTGTTTAAGGTTTGCTTGTTTCACAAATTTCATTTATCATATGCAATACTGTGAGAGTCATAACGAACGAGGAGAATGTCCCTCTTTATTTCTGATTTTGAGGGAGATCTGCCATCTTTTCTGAAACGTTAATTGTTTCAACTTGGATTTCAAAAATACACAATTTGGCAACAATCTCCAAATCCAATAAAACACAAATCTCAACATTTCTTTAAGAAATAAATCTCGAAAGATTTTAAAGAAACTTCGATAAAAGGAGTTCAAGTTTTAAAAAGATGGAACTTTAAAAGGAAGCCTTTCGTCAGTTTTGACCAAGAACACAGTAATTTTACAAAATCGTCCCGGAAGAGCGATTTCAAAACGAACGTGCCCCACATCCAGTACAACAATAGAGAACAGAGATAAGGAAAGAGGGCGCTGCATGATTTCCACGTTGAATTCTAACCTAAAAAACTGCACCAACAACAAAGTCTATTGAATCGTTAAAGTATATTTATTTTTCCTGGAAAAAGAAAGATCCAAGAAACGTTGAAAATTTATTTTAATAACAGAGAAGAAGTGCTAGAGAAAAGAAGACGAAGCTATTTATTTTTCTTACACAGTATTGCAAAGCCTTTTCATGGGGTAAAGAGAAGCGATGGGGGGAGCGTTACATATGGCGGACGACGAGGGGCAACAATTTTGTAATCGATGATTTCTCAGACGATTGGCGATACGAAGTGGCGAATGACGATAGAAATGCGTTTATTATGTAAGAATAAGAAGGCAGGAATAAACATAAACGTAGAATGCGTGGTGTGCGAGTGAGAAGGAGAGAGATAGAGAAAATCACAGAAGCCATAGAGTTCAAAGAGAGTGCATTGTGTACATATAAAAGAAGCAGGGACGAAGAATCGCGAGACGAGCCGTGAAATACAGAGGGTAACCGAACGACACCTTTGTAAATTAGCTTTGTACATTGTATCCCCACCTCCCTTGTTTCTTTGTTTCATTGTTGCTGCATAAACCATGGAGGATGTCTGCTCACGTTGAATCTCTTATACAGGGTGATGCAAAAATCTTTATACATAGGAAACATTTTTCTGACAGTGAAAATTATAAAGAGAATGTTCGATATACAAATCAATACAAATAGAAAAATTATAATAGTAATATCGTGCGTGTGGAGACCTTTGCGTCACATTGTATACTTCGTATTTAACTCACATTCGTCCCTCATTTTCCTAAAATAATATTTTTAATTAATTTATTGGTGTCAATTTGAGTTGAGGTAAATAGTTACAAACTGGAAAATTCTATTACTGCAAAAATGGAATTTTTGTAAATTTAGACCGTGTTAATTTGACAGAAATAATAGAAATGCCCCGATAGTGAAAAGATAAGTAATTATAAGCTGTAAAATTCCTTGATCATAAATGAAAGGAACAAAGTTTTCGTAAATTGACACAAGGGACGAATGGATGTTAACAATTCCCATTTAAGCAAAAAACTCGCAGGCAGAGGTATAAGTAAAAATGAATATTCTTTTTAACAGAAAGAAAACAAAAGGAAGTAGTTCGCCTAATTTTAAAGTCGTAATAGAATTATTTCTCCGATAGTTTCTTTAGAGGTTAGATTCTATTGAGACGCCATGTTTGCTGGCCATCTTAATTTTCTCATATTACTCACATCCGTAGCGTTTAAAGATATATTAAATATGGACAGAAAAAAGATATGAGAAGTAGACGAAGAACTAAAATTGCTGGCAATTTCAAGGATTTTATCAATCGTAAATATATTTTATTACTTGTACATTTCCGTGAAATGACAAATCGAAATATGAATACGAAACAGGACGACGGATTTACTTTGGTACTTATTTCGCGAAAAATAAAAAATAAAAGTATCGTCTATTGTCGACGGTTTCCATCTCGTGACTCTGTTATGTATATAAATATACATATTGCATATATACATACATACGTACATACATGTATATAAACATATATATTTTTCTGGGGTAAAGAGGGAGAAAGAGAAAAAAAGAAAATGGAGAAAAAAGAATAATAACTGCAAAGACGTATCCGACCTCGTGGACGCAATAAAAAAATTTCACTATAAATCGATTATGCATGGGCATCAGGGTGTAGATTAATAGGAGAAAGCGAGAGAGAAAAATGTAAAGAGATGACTATTTTTTTGAGAGAAACATTATAATAGAGGAAAACGAGAGCTTCAACGGGAAGCAAATTGGAAATTTCAATTTTCTCCTTTAGTTTCTAGTGTTTATTTAACATGTTATTCTGCCTGTGAGTTGAAATCAAATTCGAGAAAGCTTGAAAGAAAAACAATTTTTCATGAATTATATATGTTCCCTGATTGAACAATGAATTGTTTTGCACTAATTATACGTATATTCATAATTGCAAGATATAGAACTATATATGATTCGTGAAGTTAATAATGGCGCGAAATTTGAGTGCTAATTTCATCGAAATTTTAGATTTCAATGGAGATATTGAAATAAACTCAACAAATATTAAAAGAGACGCGAAATTTTCGTTAAAACAACGTATGGGATAAATTACAGCGCCGAAGTTAAATTTCTTTCAATAAAAAATGTATTTTCGCTGCAGTATATCCGAACGAAAAAGTCTTTCTTGAATTAAATAATAATGATGGTTTGAAAATGAATGTAAAGGAGGGAAAACGTGTACATATCTCCTCCAGGTATAATCGTTATACGAAAAAGAAAGAAAATAAAGAAATCACCCGTTGCATGTACATAGACCGGAAGACCGCAGGTAGCCATATTGTTATTCGCGATTAATTGGATGACTTGATCGAGTCGACTGATGTTCTTTCTCTTCTTTACTTTCTCTCACTGAACACACACTGGGCGTCCAAATAATTCCGAAAATATTAACAAATTGGAAAATATTCTTTCGCATTTTGTATATTAATTTATTTCTCTTCCGAATAATTCTTAATTTTAGATATATTATATATACATATATTCGAATTAAATTCGAAAATTATATATATATAGATATATATATATATTTCCCCGTGTAAAATATAGAATTTAGAAATTGTATTTTCGTTGTTATTGATTCATTATTTTAATCGGTACCGATTCACTATTACAAATACCGATATTTTCTTTTTCTCGTTGTATCTAGCAAACAACAGTGTGCTAGGAATAATTTCTCTCCTTTTCCTTTTTATTAATTAAATTATATTATATGTACAGATCTCTAATTTGGATTAAAGAATTCTTGTAAATTAAGAGAAGTAGTAGATGATAGGAAAGCGACTCTACGGTGAGCGTCGCGAGTCTGACCGGAAGTGAGAGAAAGAGAAAGAGGGAGAGCCCTCTGTCTGTTGTATATTATTTTTATTTCCACCTTTTTTACATGAAACAAAGCGAGATCGGTATTGACCGTGCTATGTATGGATGATATGTTCCAATATAGAATAAATCTTTCAACAAATACTCGGTTATTATTAAATTCCTCTCATTTTGTAAATTTTAATAACACAGACAATATGTATAGGAATCTTAGTCAATTATTAAATTTCTTTGTTTGATTAAAAGGCGGAATTTACTAGTTTTCAGTATTATGTCTGACCTGCAATAATTAGAACGAGAAATTTGAAGAGAAGTGGTGGGGGTGATCGAGAATGATCGAGAAACTTCGCACGCTACCAGTTTCATCAAAGTCTTCACCATAGATGGATGACTTTGGAAGAAGTTTCTGGATATTTTCCAGATATTAAGTAGTGAGTAAATAATTTACATATTTTATTCATCGTATTATTATCTAATTTTTCTTCTATTTCATTACAGATATGTAGCTCTATGTTATTTTGGCCATGGTAGAAACGATTAATTTTTATTATCATATTAGTAGCTTGTTTTCACCATTATTTGGAAGATGACACAGTTAGATATTATCACTCAATTTATATTTGTATTATATATAATAATACTCTATATGCAAATGTAATTTAACTTGATTTTGTAGACTATATTATTAATAATTTTTTTTTTCATATTTTCTTTTGCAGAAATGCACAGAGCAGTTCCATTGGAAGCAACATCGAATTTTCATCGATCCTAACACGCGTAAACTAAAAAATTGCAAATATGCGAAATTTCAATGAATTATTCAAGTTACATTGATTGTTAATTCATTAGTTATTTAAGGGTACTTTGTACACTGCGGTACAATTAAGCATATTCTATGTTACTGAAGCTTCAAATATAAAAAGCTGTACATTCATTGTGTAAATTGTATGTATATTGATAAAATGATTTCAGTAAATCTGCAATAAATTGAAAAATCTGTTTTATTCATTTAGAAAGCTATTCTAAATTCCGCTTACATTCCCCTGGTACAAAATTGTAATCTTCTGTACCATCTTTTCACAAGTTATGCTCTCCTGGTACAAGATTCTGGTTTTGTTCTAAAACTTTTGTTCAAACTTACATGACAGTGGAGAACAAATTCCATTAGTGGGACATAATGACTTTTTGTGGCCATTTTTTGTATTTGCAATTGTATTTGTATTTGTTTATTTATAATTTATAAATGCATCAGAATACAGGACACACAGAAAATAGTTTTACTTGTAATGTAAAGGATGGGGAATGGTGTGGAAACAGAATATGGAATATACAGGAGGATATGGAATATGGTTCAATAAATATTGCACATAGGATGTGGGAAAGAACACGTGGAAAATGTGCTATAGGATGGAAGATATGGGAAATTGGTATTAATGAAATATTGGCATGAATGAAATATTCCAAAAGATAGGAAGAGAAAATCATTGGATTTATTACCTACCTGTGTTCCTGCCGATGAAACAAAATTCCAGCAAGATTGCAGGGAAGAAGGAAGTACAATAGAAGGTACTATGATACATTTTAGTTACCTTTGGTTCTACCAACCATGAACTTCATGGCAGAGTGCAAGTAAGGATGTCTCTAAAATTTCAACAATTTCGACTGAAGGTAAAGAGAAGGGAATTAAACGTATGATATCTATTTCGCCTTGCTTTGCTCTTTAATTTAATCGAAAAGTTTATTAGACTCGTCCACGACGAGATGAATCACACATAAAGGATTACATACACGATTAAAACGTATCTTCTATATACACAGCTTTTACTCATGAAAATTTTAGCCTGACACACGGTGGTCAGATTCTTTTCACCCTCGATGACTTCTGTTTAACTGGCACGTTCTTTCATACACACGCATGCACACACTGTACTGTCAAGTATAACCCTCTCGCTGTGCTAGAAGACTCACACACAGTGAACCACGACGAAATAAAACTCTATAGTCTTTTGTGGTCCCATCGTGGTTACCAAACAATACGATGATTATAGTCTCTTCAAAGCACTAGGCACCGCAATTCCCAATTATTTCACCATTTTTCTTCTTTTGAAAACTCTGACATTACCTGTAATTGTTGTACAAAATAATATAAATGTAAATAGACGTAGTAAACGTATTAAGGATAAATGTTAGTAACACAAAATATCTTAATTCAGTAATATGTTGAATTAAAGAAGTAATTCTATGATAAACTTGTTCATTAAAATAAATTCTTTTAGTGTACGATATTTTCATTGCAAATTGTCTCGCGCTTTAAAATAGATTTTAATAACGTACAGCGTTTCTTGATATTTCAATTTCAAAAACAGAAGGATTCTATGATAGGAAAGAACTCACCAAACGTTGCATTTTTTAGTCGGATTCATCGGTGAGCCTGGAGGACAATTATAGGCCCTGGCAAAGTCTTCGCTATTGGACAAAGGTCCCAAAACTCTTATAGGACCCGGTGAATGAACGCTGCTTCGTATCTTCGTCAATGCATCCTCTGGTCTCATGGATCCACACCATATCTGTGCATAGTTCAAGAAGAACAGCTGATCGTGAGTGAGATTCACACCAGGAAGCATCGGTTCTTCACCGTGTATCGACACCCACTTCTTATACGCCTGAAACGCAGTAAAAATATATAGAATTCACTAAACGATTTTAAACTGTATTAAGAAAATACTGATTCTATGAAGAACATTCTAATTTCATTAAGAGAATACTGGTTTTGACAAAGACGAACATGCGACTCTATATTTCATATTGCAAAAATAAATATTATTCAGTTTGCAGTAGAAATAGTAGAATAATTGGAAAGTTCAATATTTCTATTTCTTTGTTTTTTCTACTGTTCTTGTTGTTACTACTTTACTCACTTTACTTTATCTTTACTTTATTCTCAAGAATAATGGACATTTTATTTCCTATATCAAAGATGAGCAATATGAGAAGAAAAAAGAAGAAATATGCAACAGAATAAAAAGAATATATGTTCTTGTTGTTATTACTTTACTCACTTTACTTTATCTTTACTTTATTCTCAAGAATAATGGACATTTTATTTCCTATTTCAAAGATGAGCAATATCAGAAGAAAAAGAAGAAATATGAAAGAGAGTAAAAGGAATATATGATCTTGTTGTCATTACTTTACTCACTTTACTTTATCTTTATTTTATTCTCAAGAATAATGGAAAATTTATTTCCTATTTCAAAGATGAGCAATATCAGAAGAAAAAGAAGAAACATGAAAGAGAGTAAAAGGAATATATGATCTTGTTGTTATTACTTTACTCACTTTACTTTATCTTTATTTTATTCTCAAGAATAATGGAAAATTTATTTCCTATTTCAAAGATGAGCAATATGAGAAAAAAGAAGAAGAAATATGAAACAGAGTAAAAGGAATATATGATAGAAACTGCAACAAATATATGCAATAAAGTATGTTACCCTGAATGACTGTTTGAGTCCTCCATTATCAGCGATATTCTCTCCCTGAGTCATCCTCCCATTGATATACAGATCAACTTCCTGCAACTTGTAT
This sequence comes from Bombus vosnesenskii, assembly GCF_011952255.1. Classification (NCBI taxonomy): domain Eukaryota; kingdom Metazoa; phylum Arthropoda; class Insecta; order Hymenoptera; family Apidae; genus Bombus; species Bombus vosnesenskii. Next base: position 3,385,389 of record NW_022884343.1, read on the forward strand.
CTAGAATACTGATCCACGATACACTGGGCTCTTTCTCTGAAAGCTTTCACAGTGGCGTTGTTCCACCACTGCATCATGTTTCCATCTTTGTCAAACTGACGTCCTTTGTCATCAAAACCATGAGTAATTTCATGGCCGATTACCACTCCTATTCCACCATAGTTCAATGATTTTGGAAAGTGCTGAGAGTAGAATAGTGGCTGAAGAATACCAGCTGGAAAGACTGGAACGAGAAACATCGTTGCTAGTTTAATTAGAACAGTCGAAATTTATTTGTCAGACTTAAATCTTATTGTCCAAAGAATACTACGTTCTAGAAATAAATTCCGAATGATTACCAATGTCGTTTTTATTGGGATTATAGAAGGCATTCACGACGGCTGGCTCTGTAGACCATTTGTCTTTATCAACTGGCTTCCGTAGTTTCTCTAGATTATGATAAGCGTCATATTTCAGCACAGCCAGTACATTCTCAAGGAAATGATTCTCGGTAATGTTCAACTGTAATGTGAAAGATAAGAAACAGATCGTACGTATAAAATGAAATATCATCAGTTTCGTTGGAAATTCCATTTCTTCTTCTATGCATATTTACGAAGAGATTAAGTACCATCACGTATTCCTTCGAAAGTTCCACAGGATCCTTCAGGAACTCAGGATATCCAATCCTTTCGTTCATGGAATCAGCTTTGCTTTTAGCTACGGCTCTAGTTTCATTATCCATCCAATGATTCTCAGCCAAGAGTTCATTGAACGCTTCTCGTATCGTACGAATCATTTCGAGTGCTGTCTCCTGAAAACCAAATCAACTTTAAAATCAACTAAAAATAACATTATTTCAATTGACAAATTACCGAATAATATCAAATTAATACCATCTATATTAATTGTAAAAATTACTCAAATATTATATTAGCAGCTCACACACAATGATCTCTCGTATCTTATGAATTTCTATATACATATATACATACATGTATTTAAACATTTTTGAAATTCATGTTATACCGTTTAAATGAATTATCATGAATTTCTATATGGAAAGATTACCTTGCTCTCGTGATTGAAATTGTCACGAATAAAAAGTGCACCCACAGCCATGCCAAGCTTTTTGTTCGTCCATTCGACACATTGGGACCATCTGTCCCTCTCGCTCAGTATGCCTAACAGAATCTTCCGGAATTCCACCCTTTTCTGCTGGTACTCGTCGATCATGTGAGGCATTATCGACATCACCAATCTCCATAATATGTAATTATGTAGCGTTCTGTAAAAAATAGTTAAAAATAAGATGTAACGTTTCATCGATATCGCGATTAATTAATTTTCATTTTCGGTGACTAAATATGTATTTGAAAAATTAAAAAAAAAAAAAATTAGAAAAAATTGAAGAAAAGGCAGAATTTATTTAGAAACAGAAATTGTATAAAAATTAGAGAAGCGAATGTATTGGAAACTTTGAACGTTAACGAAATACCTGCGGTCCGTTCTTTGCACGATACGGCCCATTTGCATAAAATATGGCATGGCGTATGCCACGATCGGCTCCTCTTCTGTTATGGGCGAGTTGATAAATTCTTGAAGATATTCGCGCCACTTCAGCTGCGGAATTTCACGCTGCAGCTCGCGCAGCGTCAACTTCCGGTAAATGGCAGATGTATCGTGCCTATCAGCCTCCGGTATCGACGCCTGAAATTTTCATTAAAAATAAGTCGAACCGTCAAACAAAGCAATACGACGTTCCTATAACACATATCGAATTTCTCACAAAATATGAAATTCTTCAAATAGAATGATAAATAAATATCGAATAAAAAGAGATCCAATAGCAGAAGAATCACACCAATTTAATACATCAAATCAGTCGATAAACGCATATTTTTAGCTACAGAGAAATGAAAAAAAAAAAAAAGAAAGAAACGAGTATTTTGTACTATTTTGTAAAATTTTGTACAGCTTGCTATTTTATTATTTCTATTCTGTCTGTATCAAATGATCGTTACGAATTATACGAAGCTTTTTCGTAAAGAGGTGCATCCACATATGGTGCGATCCGATATTAACAAATTATCCGTTGTGTCATAAATGTAAGACAGGCGTACATTTGCCAACTGTTTCTCCAAATTGATCACGCGATTGAATTCTTCGGCAGCGGTTTGTGGATTAGCACCAAGCAACACGGCAACGTTCGTCATATAGCGATGATACGCCTTAAGTTGAGCCTCGCTGCTCTTCTTCAAGTAGTAGTCCCTACTTGGCAACGCCACTTGCATCTGATCCAGCTGAGGAACAATTTATAGTCGTTCGATCATTCTTCGCTTGCGCAATATTGCACGAGCAAAAGTAACTTCTGTTTAAATTTAAAGCACGACACGAAATAGTTCGTATCTTCTTAATAAACAATTTTATACGTTATTTAAGTTACTGCAAAACTCCATTTATATATAGTTAATTGTAAAAAAAAAAAATGCACACATTCACAAATAACAATTTTGATCGACAAAAATCCATTATGATTGAAAACTAAAGTCGTATCCTAAATGGAGTTCTACTGCACGAATTTTATTATACAGTGCTCTAGAATGTACAACGTAAATCCAATTGTTATACTGTGCAGTCGTCGACCAAGGGACCTTACTTTGCCGGCGCACCTGGAGGATATTGGCAGAGGAGTTTTTGTCATCCGGACCGACCCACTGTTCTAGCAATACTCCCTCGTTGTATTCCCCTCGTAATCGACCTAATAAAACTTCGACGGGGTATGGTGGTGGCTTCCAGGATGGTCCAACCACCGCTGGCCAGCCGCCAAGGAATTTCAGCGTCCTCTTCAATGGCGCGTCACCGATTTTTCTTATACGAGCTGCGAAAATAGAAGACTAGAAACACCTTCCTAGCGTGGCAACGGATTTCTTTTCTTACTTCGAAACCGAATTCAACATTACGAGAAAGGGAAGAAGAAATTCTCTTGGAGAGAAATAAGAAGAAAACAAATTTGTTTAATAAGGATAGAAAGAGAGGAGTGTATCTAGCGAAGAGGAGAAGGAAGAAAATTGTTCAATGAGATTAGAAGGGAAAGATGTTTTCAACGAGAACGAAAAGGATAGAATCCTTGCAGGAAGAAAGGGAACTTTATTGGAGGAAATAGTAGGAAAGGAATCGTTTAAGGAAGCAGACGATTTAAGGATCGTTTTCAAATAGAATTCACGGAACTCGTTAGAAACACGCGATCGAAAAGCATTTTCGTTGTACCCACGGATGTCCATGCATGACTTGTAGAACATCTTCGCCTTCAGAGTAGCATTGTTATCCTCGGCGTTCGGTGATTCCTCCAGGATGCGTTTCAGAATCACTTGAAGCTGATTGGCCAGCACCTCGAACGTGCTGATCGAGCTTCGATCTTCTGGAATCACGTGACGACGATTCCACGTGCCACACGCGTACTGGAAGAAATTGACACATGGTGCTGCTGTGCGATCCATCGCTGATAATAAACTGGCAGCTGAAATCGCACGATGATCGCATCAGTGAAAAGTTAGAAATGCAACTTTTGCTTACTCTACGCTATTTTGACATCCTAACCTTCCCCTGTTTCTGACGAACAGTGATTATAAGTGATTATGCCGTGATCGTATGCGTTCAAAGTGACTACAAACACCTAAAAAATCATCATAAATTCGTAGAAATCGTCTAAGAGTAATTTTAGCGCGACTATAAGCAATTACAAGGTGACTACAATTATTCAATGCGACTATCTACAATCTACGCGTGAAATTAGGTATTTACGAGTGAGTCTGAAGCGATCGAGCGTTATCGCAACGTGACTATAATGAACTATAACGTAATTGCTTGCGTTCAACAAATTGCTAGTTAACACACGTGTGTATAAAATGACTGTATATAATGCAATTAGGGAGGTTATAACGTGACTATAATGGACTATAACGTAATTGCTTGCGCTCAACAAATTGCTAGTTAACACACGTGCGTATAAAATGACTGTATATAATGCAATTAGGGTGGTTATAACGTGACTATAATGGACTATAACGTAATTGCTTGCGTTCAAAAAATTGCTAGTTAACACACGTGCGTATAAAATGACTGTATATAATGCAATTAGGGAGGTTATAACGTGACTATAATGGACTATAACGTAATTGCTTGCGTTCAATAAATTGCTAGTTAACATACGTGTGTATAAAATGACCGCATATAATGCAATTAGGGTGGTTATAACGTGACTATAATGGACTATAACGTAATTGCTTGCCTTCAACAAATTGCTAGTTAACACACGTGTGTATAAAATGACTGTATATAATGCAATTAGGGAGGTTATAACGTGACTATAATAGACTATAACAGACTATAACGTAATTGCTTGCGTTCAATAAATTGCTAGTTAACACACGTGTGTATAAAATGACTGTATATAATGCAATTAGGGTGGTTATAACGTGGCTACAGATGACTATAATATTATATGTGCGATTATCTCCGACTACTAGTTGATGGAAGAATTTTTATACCCCACGTGTAGAATTTTTCGCGGAGAAAATTTCTATCTAGGGGACATGGAATTTTGTTTTGAAGAGAGGAAATTCATCGAAATTTTCGTAGTCACGCGTTCACGCACGGTCATATTGACGAACACGCTGATATTAAATTCCGAAGCTGATATCGGCTACAGTATCTTTGCGCAAGAACGTCAAATTGTTCTGTCACGTGCAGGAAATTGAATTCCAGCGATGGCAACGAGAGAGACGCGTCAAAGGTAACAAGATGAAAGCGTTAAAAACGAAAAAGGGAAAAAACGAAGAATATAAAAGTAAACGCGAGAGAACTCGAGATTAAACGTGTAGATGAGCGATCATTTTACCATAAAATCGTTCTGCGCAATCTCATTTTCTGTCAACAGGTTGGTGCCGCGACTTTCTAACCTATATCTGCTATACGTACGATCTTTTTCACGGTATTTGACGCGTTCGCGAAAATTAGAAACCGTTCACTGTAGGTACACATATGTTTTTTTTATAATACATTACTGTAACAGTAAATTATTTTAATGGAAGATTTTGTTTCCGGAAAAATTTTCTTCGTTAATAACCGGTGACGTATATGTACGTATACGTCGTTTCATATAACTGCGATATATTTGTAACGCGTATGTCGCGCCATTTTTTATAAATACTCATAGGTGCCACATTTTGTTAAGTTTGTAAGATAAATAAACTATACATACACGTTCTAGAGACGAAAGTACTTGCTCCTAGATGTTAACAGTTCGTAATATCGTTGGTCGACGTTTAAAGGTGTAATACGAATCGTTTAATCGAAACGGGTAATTTTACGGTCGATGAATATACGACCAATCGAGCGAGGAAGATTTAACGAGGCCAACCGTGATCTGAGGATTGATTGCACTTCCGATAAACTATCTCTAACGAGTAATAACACCGCTCTAGGGCAATTTGATATCCTGTACCAAGGATTAATTAACCTTATACTATTAAAGTAATTATTATAAAAAATAAACGGCACTTTTTTGGCTGCTGTAAAAATTATAACGTTGTTTTCGATGTTAGTAAGTAAACCGAGGATTGTAATGCATTGGAAATATTTCAAAATAATCGCATTTTTCGAAGTGCTTTAATGCAAGGTTGCGCTTCATTGCAAATTTACTCGCAAGAGATTTGCATTTGCACAAGCAACCTCAGCCCAGTGATAATTAACGTGCACGCGAATAAAAACCTACAGTCGGGAAATGTTTTCCTAATTACGTTCAACAAACACGCAAGCTCAGACTCTTTAAACACTCGTGGTTGGCGAAGAGGCTGCTGTTTTTTAAGCAATTTTAAATTCAGGTCGAGCAACTTTTTTCTCCCTTTTTCTTCTTTTTTTTTTTTTTTTTTTGCTCTCTGTTCACAGGGACCAACCACTACGAACCACTTCGTTACCAACCCGCGGCGCAGAGACACGGTAATTGTGAAATATTAAAAAAGAATTGGATTATATCTCGTACGAAAGCTATTTTCTGCTTCCCGAAATTTTAATCATCGTGAGAGATCGCTTGTCTTCTATTTTTTTAATCTAATTCCGAACTGTTTGCGAGAGGAAACTTTGTTAATTAAAACGGCTCCCCATTTTATTATACAGGATAATTAATAATCCCCATAATTCTTCAATTAATTTCTAATAAATGAGAAGGCGAATCGATTTCTCAGATTTGTCATAGTCTTCGCTAAATAAAAAAGCCGTGATAAATTGGAAAAAAGAATCTATTCAAATCATCGTATTACTCGTAAAAAATACTACAACCGTTCCTCTATTTTTTTCGAAAGCCTACGTCTTATACAAAAAAAAAAAAAAAAAAAAAGAAAAAGAAAACAATCACCACGGTACGCAACTGAATTCATGGTGCATATAATTCGCTGATTAATTTTATACGAATAAACGGATCAAATAAATCGAGTGATTTCTGGTGTGATCAGGGTGATTCATTCGGCTGATAAATAAACGAAAATTCGCTCTGCCTTGCTGTGTTGCTGCGAATAAATAAGTAATCAGAAATGTGGCCGCTTGTTCTGGGATTGGCCGCGTTTCCACTGCAATTAAACCACACGATGCCGTATCTTCAGCGGGTCGGATAGCGGATTTCCCGACAAATGAAAATGCAATCGCAGGCCAACCTCTCGGTCAGCAGGCAATTCCATTGGGAATGCTTAATCCGATTTGTAGTCGTGTGCGAGAGGAGCACGCGTTTGTCGCGGGACAAACACAATTCCTACCGACCACCAATCAGTTCTCACTGATCTGATTTCATTTACCTCCGCTCGGATATTGGCTGGTGATATTTCGCCCTGTCTATGATCGAATACCCGATCCCCCTTCGCCCTTTTTTTCGTAGAAATTGGTTCGATATCCAGTTGGTCGTCATCCCGATTCTACGTTAATTGCGTTAGATACGAATGTTTGGAAAAAATCTGCGGGCTCTATGAATAACTAATATTTGGGTACTGGCTTAATATCTGGCTCAATCTGGCCTTTAATATCTGGGTTTTTTTCCAATTATCTCTTCTTCTGTTCTTTAATTATCCGGAGAATTTTTCCGCGGCTTGGCGTTCATAGGATTTTCTGGCGTGTTTGCAACGTAGAGAAGAATTTTTGGAAAATAGTTTTATTCAAATTTTGTCATTACCTGTCCTCACGCGTTCCTCTGTTATGCAAATGTTTGGAAAAAATCTGGAAACTCTATGAATAACCAATACTTGGATACTGGCTTAATCTGGTTTTTAATTTCTGGCTTTTTCCAATTATCTCTTCTTTTGTTTTTTAATTATCCGGAGAATTTTTCCGCGGCTTGGCGTTCATGGGATTTTCTGGCGTGTTTGCAACGTAGAGAAGAATTTTTGGAAAATAGTTTTATTCAAATTTTGTCATTACCTGTTGTCACGCATTCCTCTGTCATGCAAATGTTTGGACCTGTAACAAAGAGAATATACGTCCAACTAACCACTATCGTCGCAAGCGTTCAAAATTTAATCTCGTTCTAAAGGACATACGATAAAAGATTGTTTACTGTTATCAAAATGTAAATAATTCAGTGAGAATCGTGCGCACAGTGTCGAGAGGAAAGGAAGCAATTTTCCCACAAAGCAGCATTGCAGCCACAAGAAAAAACAATTTTCTGCTTCCATAAACTTGCATAAAATTTGTCGATGCTACTAAAAAATCACTATAATATTTCATTTTATCACAAACGCGGGAAATGATTAAGTAATCCTTGATATTTGCAATGGTCTGTAATAAATCATCTATTAGAGCAAAGTATTATTATGTATATAAAAAAAAAAAATATTTTTTCGAACCGTTTTTTAATCCAACGTTCATAGATGTCATTATAGTGATTAATTCTATCAGTGGTTATGAGGTAACACAGGCCTTTTCGAGTAGAACCTGATAACCTCGACTCGATTCGATTCGGTTGATTGATGTTCCCTTCTGACACGAGCTGTTGAACATTGAAAGCCATTTGCTGTTTCTCCTTTTTACGTAATTTTCTTTCCTCTCCGTGTGTAATCGTGGTTATAAATTGCAAATATCAAAGCAATATTTATCAAGAAATTCCTCGACATATCTCTACAATAGTATTTATCGATAAATCACTATATGGAATTATCCCTGTAAGGTACTAAACAATTGACGTGGAGGTTATGCAAAGCAAATGAAAATTGAATTTTTCTAATGACACCATACATTTTAATTCCGGTTTTTCTTTCATATTACTGTCTCCATTGGTTATATTGTTGTTGGCATTATGCTGGGGAATTTCATTAATGCTTTACTGTCACGACAGTTTACAGTCTATTGGGTTGGCAACTAAAGGATACTTAGTTTCCAACCCAATATTTCTACGAATTACTATAATAAAAATTTGGTCAAGAATTTTTATCGTTATTCATTTATTAAAGCGGAGAGAATTATAATTAATTGCAATCAACTAGAGAATTCTAGTAATGAAACGCCTGGTGTGGCTCTGCTGTTGAAAAAGAAACTTTTGTTATTAGGATGTAAGATTTACTTTCTTTGTATAATAAAGGAGAAAAATAGTTTCCTCGAGTAATTTCACGCGAGGACGCGCTCTTTTCCGCGATCTTCTTTTAAAAGTCTCTCATCAATTTGTAATTAAACTCTGCTGAAAGAAATTCTTGTGGGAGTCAAGATTGCAAAGAGATTTCTGCGAAAACAGTACAAATTTTCCAATAAAAGCTCCTAAGACTTTGTTCTTTGTGCTTCGGCGCATTGTATTTCTGTTTTACGTTGTTTTCAAAAAAAGATTTATACTTTTTTTTATAGAATATATTACACTTCGATATACCACGTCATATCTATATCCCGCCATTTAAACCTATGTCTATATATTAACATCTAACCTATTTCGAACCATTTTTAAATATACACATTAAGCTATTTTCATACGTAACTCCATGTTCAATTTTTATACTAAAATAAGATATACCAAATATAATATCTCTGCTACGCTAAACTAAAAAATACCCTGCGTAAACTCTCATCAATTTCGCTTCAATCCTCTGTAACGCTAACCCAACCATTTTAACACCAATGTAACTAATTTTAATTCCGGATCAATCTACCAAGAACAGCTTAAAACCAATATATCGCAACATCTAGCCACTACACTAGCGCACTCTATGCCACTATCTACCCTAACTCGTTCTCCGTCGCGCTCGATCAAACGCTAACTCACTCTAATTCTACGTGCAATCTTCGGATCAACTCAATAGACTCGTATTGCTATTCTTCGACACCTAGATCCCACGTCAACGCGCTTCACGCCTAAATCCACGCGGAGTACAGCGTATGACAGTGGAGCTGGCCGTTGTCAGCCGCTTAATTAATCACTACCATCGGAACTAATCGTGTCATTTAGGGCTAATTCAACTTACGGGGCTCCTGCACGCATTCGCGGCTCGTGTTCAACGCCAATAGCAGTAGAATGAAAAGACAAGTGGCAAGAAGAGTGACGGCGAGCACACCGAGCAATTGCTGCCTGTTGGCTGGCCCTCTTCGTCTGATCGACGTCGCGCGCGTTATTCCGAGAGGCTTCCGATTGTTTCCTGAATGCTGCAGAACCGTCGTCGTAGTGTTTCCACGGGGACCATAAGTCACCTGTGATGGAAAACACGTTACACGCCTCTATTTATGATTTATGAGTGGTAGGAAATTTTGCTCTTTCTTCTTTCGCGTAGGTGTGACACGAAGATTGATGAGACTGTGATTATGGCATAGGAATGGTGTAAAAATGAAACTATCCTAAAGAGGGATATAAGGCTGTTCGAGGGAATCTTTTGGTAAAGATATTTTTTTGTGAGATTTTGGAAGCTCGGGGAATCTTTTAGAAATACTTGGATTTCTTCTTGTCACAATTTGGAAACTTGGCAACTTTTTAAGAATTTGGAAATTTGAGAAATATTTTAGGGTTGTCCGAGTGTTTTTTTTTTTTTTTATCAACATGGAAGCTTTCTAATTTTTTAAAAATATTTAGATCTGTCTTTTTAGGAGTTTCAAAGCATTCGAAATCTTTTTGGAAAGAATACTTATTTATATTCTGTAAAGATCAATTTTTCGTTTAATTCACGCAATGAGATTCTATCGAACATTAAAGAACCCTTATAATAAGCTGCTATTGAAAATCGCGCCTTAAGATTCTCTTTCTCACGTCTCGAACTCTCTCATAAAGGAATCGTCGTCCCAAAGAACCTCGTCAATTTCGCTTTACAAAACATCCTCACGACCACCCAGTCCGTTACCAATTATTATTCCATTCATGATTCTAATAAATAATAAGAATTCTTATAAAGATCCTACTAGACCATATATTTTAATGCAACAAATACATTGACACTGCCATTGACAAATATAAAAGAATAAATAGATAAAGATTATTGGTAGAATGGATTTTTATAGAGGAATAAAAGCGAGGGTGGTACAGCTGAGTGATACATATCTGGGATTAGGGAAGGTTAGGATACCTACTTATTTGCTAATTTATGATTTCACTGAGGATGGTATACCTGAATGATACACGTGCGGAATCAGGGAAGGTTAGGGTACTCTGTGTATTCGTTAATTTATGGCTGCATTGGCGCCACACTTGTATCAAAATATCCTCTCTCGAGACAATTAACAAACCCAAATACTTGCATTCTCAAAAAATTAACAACACCGATGGAATAAATGAACAAGACAAACCTACAAAACATTAATCCCACGAATTAGCATTCTAAAGCCACAAAATATTGACCCAACGAATAAGCTGTCGAAAGGACGAATAATAAATCATTTTTACCAAATTACTACTTGCAACCCCTGAGTAATGAAAATCTCTTACCTGAAGGTGATTAGTGGTAGACGTCTCCTGGCCGGAACCTCCGGTTATCTCATTCTGCTCGACGATCACGCTCGCCTTCAGATATCCGTTGTTGCTTTCAGCCTTCATCCTCCCTCTACCCGTGCTACCGAATCCCTGGATCAACTGCAGTAGCTGGACACTGAACCGAATTTCAAGCGACTATCTGTGTCAACGACCGGTGTAACGTTGGCATCGCGGCTGCTCTCGATCCGCCGCAACCAATCGACCATTGATCGTTGCTCAACGACCACCCTTTCAAACCTTCTTTATTCTTTCAACTTGTTTATCTTTGTATTCAACACTCGAAACAGAGAAGGCTAACAATCGAACACTTTATCAGAAGACTCTCGTATACACTTTTATGGTATTACTTTGCGATTCTGCAATTTTCCCTGTTCCTTATCGGCCGATAGAGAGGAAGATCTTGAACGACGATGTCTCTTTTCTGTTTATCGATTTTGATCGACGAAGATGTCGATGGTCAATTGCCAGTCCATCGTCAGGATGACGAAGAGAAGCCGAGGATTAGTGTTGGTCGGCTCAGGTCGGACAGCTTTTCTGTTCCGAAAGGATCTGTGACCGCTGTGCTACTGACGAGTACCACCGACACCTAGCACTCTCGCACCACCTCCGTTGTACCTGCCCCCTCCACTCGCCCTCTTCCTCACCCTCAACCCTCGATTTTGTTTACAACGAGAGTCAGGCGACAGGGGTGGGGATTCTGGGCACACCGTCGCCTTTTCTGAGGAATTTATAGGATTTCTCGTTAGTTTTCCATGGTTCTTGACGTTTATGATTTTCGTGCTGGGTTATGGTTCCTATGGTATTTGTAAATGAGGGTTTTCATCATTGTCTAATTGCCCTGTTGTCTGTAACTTTGCCTGTTTCGTTTCACTATCATGAGAAATCTATAGAATTTGTAATTCTTGATTGTATTAATTTTTTATTGGTAGTTCTGCGATTAATCAGATTCCCGAATGACTGTGGTTTGCTAACGTCACTTATTATTCTTTGTTACTCTTATTATTTTGGGTTCTTCTACTCGTTGATTCGCGATTGCCAACTCGTGTGATAATTTCTAACCGATAGTTTCTATTGATATGATTTATTTATTTAAAAAATGATTTTCAGTCTACGTTATATGTGACAATATATCGAAACACAAATAAAAAAAGTTGTTAAGAAAACAGTAAAGATATATATATTGCATATAATAATAGAACCAACTAAATGATAAATCTAACTACACCCCATTCTACTGTATCAATGAAATGGTGGCCGTTTTTCATTCGATATTCAAATAATCGTCCATGGAACGTGGTATCAATGTTTCTCAAGCATCTGCAACCGTTTTACCTGGGGTGACACGGATCGCTGATCAGAGGGGTGCGTACATCGACATCGTCGTTCGCTTGCTCCACAAATTCACCCTCCTCCACGTTCCACCCCCCTTCCCTGCCCATCGTTCGGGACATTTTCGCGTTGTCAATTTTCTTTGGTTTCTTACAGAAAATGACGTTCACCTTTCGACAAAATAGTCTGTAAGTAAATAACAAATCTGTCAGTATAAATATAATTTCTAATGGCCCATTTAAACTATACGGACAATCTTCTTCTTTTTTTTTTTAATAATCAAAATTATTTTTTTTTTTTTTGTGTGTGTTAATAATCGTATAAGAGATAGTTTTCTTAACGAGGATATCGAGGAGGGTGCTAATATATGAATAATTAATTTAAAGTTAGTTGCAAAACGAAGATACTGTCCATGCAGCTTTAGCATCGATCGATGTCTCGGTTTTTCTATTAATAAATCTAGTTTATATCAATTCATGTGATACGAAGTATGGTTATTTTAGAGTAGCCTAAGAATCTCTCAAGTATTTTAGTATTTTCTGCTTTTCTTTCTTCTCTCCGTCCTCTTTATCTCTTTCTAGTGTCGATTCATGCTGGAGAAAGTTTAATATTTTATTTTCAAGCGAAATATAAGTTGAGGGGCTCCATGAAAAAATATAGAAATTCATAAAAAGGAAAAAAAGTCTTTAGAGCATGAAAAATGTACTACGAATCTCGAAAAATCTGGTATAGGTAAATAATACAATTTTTAATCCGAAAAAACCTATGGAATGACAGGTTTGTTCGACTGTTAAATCCTCTCGAATCTATGGCTTTTTTGTCTACCATAACTCTTCGCTAGCTATACTTATCTCACTGAAACGATCTAAGAGCGACGCACTTCTTTGGTATTCTAAAATTATATAGATATATTTGTTAAAACTTTTGTCAATAAGTTTTTATTTAAAACATAATTAATTATTTGTTTAATATTTTTGGAATTCAAAATTCTGTTTGACGATTTTTACATTTTTACAGAATAATTTTCTATTTACAGTTCTGTACAGTGTATCAAAAATGGTCTGATTAAATTTTTAAATTATCTGGGTTTATCGAAAACAAGATAAGAGATGTCGTGTGCCAAATAGTGTTAAAAGCTACTTGCTAATTCAAGATGCATTCAACAAGCGGTTGATCAGGTTAACCGCGTTATTGATGGATATTTGCGATGCACTTTACCCCCGCAAAATCGAGGCGCGGTTGCGCTTCCAGTTAAGTGGTCGAACGAGCTGGCAAATTTTACGCCACAAATATTTTATTTGCAAAATAATAAATACGTAATTAACATCCTCGTTCGCGTAGTCTCATCTTCGAGATAAAATTAACCGAATAATTACAGAGGGTGGGTTTATTACATTTAAGATTAAATTTGTTGGATTTAAAATATCTTTTTTGCAACAAATTCCGAGATCTATTTTAAAGATTCTGAGCCATACTAATTATAATTTGATCCATTTCAACCTCATTTTTGTAAATAAAGAAAATAGATAGTAAAAGGATAATATAGAAAATAACGAAGCGAATTTTTTGGATAATAATTATTTATTGTTAAATTTATAAAAAGAGGCTCGTGAAATCGAATTTTCTAAAAAAATATCAAATACGATATACCACCGTGCAGAAGACAGAAAATTTGGAATAAAATATTCCATTCGTATTTTATATCATTCTTAATTAATATCATATTAAAATTAATACAATATTTATCGAATTACGATGATCGTAAATCGACGAGGACCGTCTCTACTTTCGTATTAAACGAATTATTAATAAACTGTAATAACGTACATACATACGTACGTATATTATACCAAAGAAGGTTGTTTTTTCGCGTGAATTTAACCTCTCAACCATACTCTGTGTGTATGTCAAGTGGTTAGTCGTCGAAAACGTTCCGAAGTGCCTCCACTGTGAAATTCAAGCAGCTGAACGGGGAGGGTGGCATGCCGAGTGCCACTCTCGCCAGCATTTCCAATTGTTTACACGATATCATGATGCAACAAGCGGCATCGCGAATTCAACGCGTTGTCCAAGCACCAATCAACACTTCGATGTCCATTAAACACGAGACGAACGAATTAATTTACACCTTTCGAAATATCCGCTTGAAACTGCGTAGAAAACAAACAAACTACCGCTGTTGAAGAACAACAACAACAAAATTTTTTCCAACTCCCAGATTCATCTTTCGTTTTACGAAAATGTCGAATCGGTATTTTACAAAAGTACTAATTTTACAATTTTATCGTAATTGACGATAGTTTTCGTATATTTCGTAATTTCGTATAAAATAAATTTCGTCGATAGAAAATAAACTTTGTACTTTGCTCTCGTAGCGATGGTGCAACTATTTTTAGGTCTTCGTCAATTTTTTTTTTTTTTCTAAAAAATAAACAGGTTTATCGTTTGTAGGCTATTTTTCCGGGCGGAAAGCCGGGAAAAAAAACGCGAACACGGACGACGGTCAATGTTGGACTGCCGATAGAATTTCGGCGCGACTGCGCGAATCGACGGCGCACCTTTTCTATCTTTTTTTCGCGGACACGTCGCACGATTTTGAACGTTTTCAAAATATATATATATATATATATATATATATCTTTGCAAGATCTTAAAATAGTTGAGGAACTTGCTACAGGGAATCGAGAATGTCTGGAAACTTGTTTCGTTCGATGAATTTGTAGTTTTCTGGAGCATTCTTAATGGAATCATTTAGAGGAAATGTGCCAATTGGGGCGTGGAATTTTATGGTGTTTGATTTCAACGACGTGGCTTTGATTTACTCGTTCATGGAACCGAAAGGGTAAATTCGACGGCTTTCTTTCCATCTGACGAACTACTTTAAAAGTTACTATTTTCAAAGTTGAAAAATATATAATAAAAAAAATATATATATATAATAAAATATCAACAAAAAATAAAGATTGGGAATTGAAATTTATGATATTTACGACAGCTTGAATTGTAGAGTTGAGAAATAGATGGAAATGAAATAACGTATTAAAAATAATTGATTGTTTCGTTCAGAGAAAGGGAATGACAATTACAATTGAAATAAACTAACAATTGCGTGTACGATAAATTGGAAAAAAAAGCTTGAAGAATTGTTGAAAGATTCTTCTTGAGATGCCTTACCAGCAAAACTGTTTCTATTTGTCTCTCCATTTATGTGGTCATTCTCTGTTGCTGTTGCTGCTGCGGCTGTGACTGCGTTTCACGAAGCTGTTGCTGGTACAAGTCGATATCAAGCATGCGCCGTCATTGTGAATTCACGTCATTATCGTAATCCTAAGAAATCATATATACGAGCCTATAATTTCCAAACTATTTGCAATCTAATAACTTCATGCTAAATTTCAGCAAAAATATGTCATTTATCGTGAAGAGAATTAAATGTTTATTTCAATCAATATCCTGAATAAAAAAATTCTTCGATTTAATATCTAGAATATTTAATTAATAATAATTAATTCGACCATTTTATTGTCCCTTTATTCTTCTTTTTCTATTTCTTTCTATTTTTTAAAATGAATAATCAAAATACAAGTCCCTCGCAAATATGTAATTTACTATTTTCGTATCGATAGAACGATTCATATCTAATACATTGTGAAATATAATAAATAAAAATAGAATTCTAATTAACAGAATCGAAAATTCCAAATTTATATATTCCGTTCTTACAAATTCCAGTCCATTAAAGCTACGAGGCGCTGTAATAAGTTTCAAGGTGTTATAATAAGTTTGCCTGCTGCAGCGAGGCTCAAAATAAGGTTAGGTTCGGCGTGAAAAAGACACAGGTATAATAATGTATGCAAGATTTCATCTTGCATGCAGAGAGACGCAAGCGGCGTTGAGACGTTTTTTTAAACGGTGGAACGAATTTGCAACCTGTTTTTGAATTATTGAACAGGGGTGACGCAACGTCGGGACGCGCCATGAATTCATTATGGCATACGCAAAAGGCGGTCGACTTGTCTGATGGTTAAAATGCGAGAGAGGGACTCGTTCATGGCACACGACCGATGTGGGTGGGTGACACAATAACGATAATTATCACCTTAGTAATTAGCATTGTTACCATTCGTGGCCCGTGCACCGGATCTTCGGGTCAAAAATGTGGTACGTATTATTCCCACGCTTAAATCCATTCTGTTTGTCCCTCTGAGTGTATTTATTGCACGATAATACATTAGACATTAATAATATTTGAACAATGTTTATTATTGCATGAATTGTATTTTTTCTGATGTATTCTACAATATTACGTAATTTTATATGTATACAGCGAGGGGGTTAGGTTTTAACTAAAATCATTGGCACACAATTGTATTTGTTATATTAATTAATTACTATCGTCACGTTTAATAATATTTTTCTCGCCAATACTTCTGCTAGACCAAGAAAAATTTGATAACCATATTACAAACTTTCATTCTTTTAATTGTAGTTTTTATCTTATCCCATTCTTTTTTTAAACAATTCTGATGTTTGTGATGTGTTATTAAAAGAAGGAAATACTCTTCTGCATGCAGTGTTTCTGAAACATCCTGTTGAAACAGAGTGCCAATATCCTTCAAAAGTAAAAAGTTTCTTCTCAACTTACACAGATATAAAATTAAAACGAATCAAATGTAGAACAAATGTTCGAACGAACTGAAGTCTTGAAAAATTCTCAAAACATCTGTAATTTTGTTGTCATTATAAATAGTGGAAGTTTTGTATCTTAGCTTCGATATATTCCGTGAAATCTATGTTACTCGATGCTTTTGCGCGCATTATTACTGATAAGTTTGTTATCTCTATCGATGTATATATGTCCAAGTTTTCCTTGAGAAAATGAGTTAATATTAAAGTCTAATAATATAACGTAGTACCAGTTATCCAATTTCTCTTGATATTAAACCACTAAAGCAATAGCTAATTGAGGTAAGTTTACAATAAACAAAAATAAATATACAATATTCACTAAGAATCATTCATTAAAAGTAATAAAATATAATTTCCAGTGATAATGTATTTATCGCGAATTTTATACTATACTATATTCACGAAAATCATCGATATCATATTTTTATATTCTTTACGCTATAACTTTAACTTTTAAAGTCTCGAATCTTTCTCACAATAATTAAAATGCCATTATCCGTAAAGTACGTAATTTTTTACTATAGAATAATAACATGCTTGTACATTTCTGCCATTCTGCTGCTATCATATAAATAAAAGTTAAAAAAACAGAAAATTTACAAAGATATATCACACGCGCTGTAAATGAAAAACAAAGATGGTTTTAAGATAAGATTAAACACCCTATAATCAACGCAAGTATTTGAACATTCGCGCGCCCTTCGTGTTATAGCACCACGCTGCTCTATCTAGTAACTTTCCTTGCTCTCAAAGTATCTGTAAACTTCACATCCAAAAATTTCCACAAAATTTCCAAATAATCTTCCATTTCTCTACAAATTTTACAAACCAAAATCATTTAAAAAATCTCGTGCAAACTTCTCAATCAAAATATCAAACATTCTGGTGTGTAATTTAGTGGATCGATTTCTGCAACGTGATACATGGCGCCATCTCGTCAACGAGAACTTTGTTGCATCGTTGCATGTTCCATGGCAGTAGGCGACCCTGTGTTTTGTCAGGTAGATAGGTTGCTCGTTCCTTCTTCGAACCTGAATTTCAATTCGAAAACCCGTCAAATAAGAGGAAGTACGATGTATACAATATACAGCGGACAACGAAACTCGTGTCGATCTTTTCGTTTAAGAATCGTCTCGGTCCAAGTGGGAAAAATCGCGCGCATGTTTTAGGTTAAACCGTACGGAGTCGGTCGAGTACATAACAATGCGCTGCGTGAGAAATTCATACGGTGAAAGTCTGTTGGACGTCGTGCAATCGGAATTCCGACGAAGCGAACGTTGTCGCGGGCTCTTCGCCGCTTTCTGACCGCCTTCCTCTTTGATCGTGCGTGCATCTCATCGTGTGCGTTTCGTTCGCGGTGCAACAACAGTCTGGTAGGGGGCAAGAGAGGGAGAGAGACAGCGAGAAACAGAGACGGAGAAAAATGCCGAGGATGCTCGAGTGGCGATGATTCCGCTCAAATTTCGCCGCTGTCCAATTTCATATAGGATTTCCCCGCATTGCACATGCAACGAGTGACGGTAAACAGATTCACGTTCCGACGAACATACGCGCTCGCGGAATGGAAATCTAACTGCTCTCCAAACTGTTTTCCTCCATCGAAAGGTAATCGATGTTTTTACCCCCTCAGGACCATATCTACTTATCTCATTTTTCTCTTTTCTTATCTTTGAGAATCTAACATGTTTCTACTTTAATCGCGCTTAAGCTCTTTCTTTTTTAATTTGTTGTAGTTCGCATTTTCTTTAAACGCATTCTTCCTTCTTATTTTTATTTTCAAATTAATTACATGAGCTCTTTTGTGTACATTTACTAATATTATTAATGAAATGTTATAAGTTATTCTTTTTAAAAAGATTTGTATAATGATAATAAATTTGGTAATGAAGTAATTAATATTCTACAAGTACCAGCTGATTGTCCTATTTAATATAAGATTGCAATAAAAATTTATAACATATAAATTAGTAAATAATTTTGCAAGAGGGTCCTAGTGTTTTTATTTCTGACCTATCATAGCCTTGAATTATTTTTAAAAATAGTTTAGAAAGGCAGAGAATATACATCTTGCGTGATTGAGATTCTTTCCTATCCTGCATGAAAGCTCACCATCGTAAAAGTACTAATCTGGTACGTCTGGTGTGATCTACTATTTATGCCAGGCTTTTTTGTACGCACGAAGCAATGCACGGCATGGCATGTGCCAACAACTCTTCTCCTTGTGACTAAACATTATCTCATTTCCTGTTCAAGGAGAGGCAAAAATGAATGATAAATAATATATTTGTATCATTCTATATACCTACGTAAGCCTCTGTTACTAATTGTCTACTGTGTATGCATTGTGTGGAAATAAAAATAAACCAACTTAACATTATTGAGTAATTGTTTTTCTCCTACCACTGAATTGATCCTTGTATTAATATTGTAATTTATGAATAAATAAATCATTTCCTTGTACTATGTTTCTTTCCTTTATTTTTTATGTGCCAATTATGGTAATTATATTCGGTTTCATGTTCAAGTTTATTTATTCTTTGTATATTGACATAAACAAACACTATAATCCATTTATTCCTTTCAGGGTACTAGAATAATTGAACATGGCAGATGATGAGGGTACAGAATGGCTGCAAGAATTGTTGCACGATGTTCAACTTTCACAGTTTTTCACCAGAATAAGAGATGACCTACAAGTCACTCGACTACACCACTTTGACCATGTACAACCGGAAGATCTTGAACAGATAGGATTAGGAAAGCCAGGTATTAGAAGATTACTAGAAGCAGTGAAGAAAAAGAGAACTACGCAATGGAAGAAAAGCTTGATGACCAAGATCAGGCCTGGGAGTAGCACAAAAAGCAATAAAAGATCTTCTCAACCAGTTGAAGGTTCCTCAGTGCTAACATGTCTCATTCAAGATAAAGATGTGACACTGTCTGATAAACTGGGTGATGGTAGTTTTGGTGTAGTGAGACGTGGACAATGGACTTCTCCTTCTGGTAGGATATTACCAGTTGCTGTAAAAGTTCTGAAGGCAGATGCTCTGACTCAGCCAAATGTTATTGAAGATTTTGTGGCAGAAGTTCAAGCAATGCACACATTGGATCATCACAATCTCATTAGGTACATATCTTTGAAAATAGACTGTGGATTCTTATGTAGATTAATGTTTTTATAAACATAATTAAAAATTAGAACCTAGACGAAGATTTGTCTATAATGAGTGCTATACTTGGAATATTTTATATATTAAATTTGAGGTGTAGGACGTGTCGAGTGTTATTTAAGTACTCCGGTGTTTAACTTCAACAATGTTTATTTCAATGTCGAGTGCGCGTCGTTTTAGATCGTAACGTGACGCACGTCGAGCTCAGACGATGTCGATACAGAATTGATACAAACTCGGTACAGACTCGCTACGAACTAACCGTGACTATCTGTCTGACTGACTAACCGTGCGACTACCAGCAACTGCCGTGAACTCCCATGAAATGCCATCAACGACTATGAACGACTATCCCGAGTTTTTCCTCGTTTCCCTTTTTATAGGGTGCCGAGGACCTCGAAAGAGAGAGTTTCCTTCCGAGGTGGGGATGGAAAAACCCGTAGACAATAAAACAATAAATTTTCTCTTCGAAGGCCCATGGGTTTTTTAGTAAGTCCCAGGATTTATTCTTTTACGACGTCCTGTCCTCGGACGCCGTTTCGCGGGCCATCTGATCAACACATGTGCTTCAACCCTAGAACTTTCTTTGTGGCCATAGGCCGCTACAAATGTTTAATAAATACATAAAAATTCAGTCTACCAATAAAGTAAATTAATTTGACAACATTAATTAAATAAATACATTTTTTTCCAGATTATATGGAGTAGTGTTATCACAACCGATGATGATGGTGACAGAACTAGCCCCTCTGGGAGCCCTGCTCGATTATCTGCGAAAACAGTGCAGTCAAATTTCAGTATTAACGTTGTGTAACTACGCTTTGCAAGTGGTCACGGGTATGGCATACTTAGAAGCGAAACGTTTTCTGCACCGCGACTTAGCTTGTAGGAACGTTCTTCTAAGTTCAGTGGACAAGGTGAAGATCGGTGATTTCGGCCTAATGCGAGCACTGCCGCAACAAGAAGACTGTTATGTAATGACTGAACATAAAAAAGTGCCGTTTCCTTGGTGTGCTCCAGAATCTTTAAAAGCGCGTAAATTCAGTCACGCGTCAGATGTGTGGATGTTTGGTGTGACATTGTGGGAAATGTTAACGTTTGGTGAAGAGCCGTGGATAGGTTTAAAAGGATCGGAGATTCTTCGAAAAATAGACAAGGATGGTGAACGATTACACGAACCAGAAGCAACACCACCAGATATGTACCAATTAATGCTCCGTTGCTGGGCTCGGGAGCCTTCAGAACGACCAACCTTCGCTTCTCTAAAATCTTCTCTCACGGGAATGGTCCCAACTGTGATGAAAGCGATCAGTCACTTCACGATGGCTGGCAAAATGACCATAGAGCAGGGTGATCAGATAGTCATTCTAGACGGACGGCCGGAGAATTATTGGTGGAAAGGTCAGAACCAGCGAAGTTTCCAAATTGGGCTTTTTCCTCGTTGTTTCGTCGATCCTATGAGACGAAAACAGCGTGAGGACATCAGCAAGCCGTTGGAGAATTCTTTTATCCATACTGGTCATGGTGCACCTTTTGGTAAAAGTTGGGGTAGTCCTATTTACATCGACGACGTGTATCTTCGAAATCCTATGGAGCCACCTGACGTCGTTGGAGTAACTGTTCCTCCAGATAGTCTCGTGAAGGATAAATACTGCGGTACACCAAGATCGCGAAAACAGTTTAATTATACAAAATTACAGAATGATATCGGAGCTAGTCCTGTGAAAACGTTGAACGCCTCTGTTCCTAGTGGCAGTCAGGAGGGCAGTTTGATAGATCTGTCCCCGGAGGAGATGGTGAATACGAGTGAGGCGCAATCGGACACTGCCTGTCGACGAGTCGTCAATATCCTTGACGAGCCTATTGACGATTTGGAACGGCAACAGCAGACGAGTTGGCAGGACGAGGATCCTCGAACTTATGCCAACTTCCCTGGCAACGTCGACCCGGCTTATTCGGATCCGTTCGATACTTCCTCGGTATTCATGAAGCTGCCTCATTCGAGATATTACAGTCACGTTCCCTCCGACATGAGTAGCAGGTATTTCAAGACACAAACGTATGGAAACGTACAAAATCAGGACGTTGGCGGTAGCAGCCAGGAGAGTACAAATTATTTCACACCAGAGTCCGGCTCGGATGTGAACCATTATTCCCTTAATCTGAGCAAGGAGAGTAGAAATGATAGTATCAATTTGAACGTGAACGTGGACACAGAGGAAAATAATGCATATAGTCAGAATCACTATAGTGAGATCGATAAGCCTAGTCCACCTATGGCAAATTGGTCTAATTGGCCCGAAGATATGCAAAGTGAAGCGCAGACATACGTGAATGTCTCTAGTCGGAACTTGCAGACCTCCGACGCACCTCCTCCCCCACCTGTGGCTCCCAACGAGAGTCCTCCGAAACCAAAATCGAATCACGACTTGGCCCAAAGTTTAAATGAGCTAACAATTAATTCTTGCAACGTTTCTCCTAAAAAATTGGACCCTACTTTCCTAGCTGAGCTGGAGAAGCATTTAGGTGAAAAGGAGGCGAGCAAGAACATGATCACCAGCCAACAGAATCCAGATTCGTCTGATCCGTATGCGTCTGTTAATAAATTACAAGATAGTACAATTCCAGCATTAAGGCCTCCACCTCAGACTATCAAACGTAAGTCTCCTCAGATGGACTATAGAAGCACCAATCTACCTAGCAAGGTTCAGAATTCGTGGCCGTCGAAGAGTACGAACATACAGCAGCCTCCCAGGTCGCAGCCTGAACAACGCTTAGAAACGGCAACAGAACAGATGGTGGGTCAAATCTGGCAGCAGTCTCAAGCTCAGCAGCATAGTGCCTATGGTACTGCTCAGGGTAACCTGAATCTGTTGCAAATAGCTCCTAGCAATGTGTCCAAGCCAACCTTTAACCACGCACAGAACTCGCTACCGACGGCAAACCAGGCTAGCCACTTTCCAAATCCCACATTACCAACTGGTAGTCATGGGATAACGCAGATTCAAAATGATCTTCACCAAGCACACTCCAGTAACGTTTCAAAGCCTCCAAATGTGGTGTTTTCGGAACAAGTGTACGCGGAGTTGAAACAGACTGTACCAAACCTAGACCAACTGTCTCAAAACGAGTTTAACACGCTATATAACAAGACAGTGCAGCAGAATATTCTAAGGAATTATTATGCAGCTAGTACGTCGGGTGCAGGTGATTCAGCCAGCAATCTAAGTCATAGTCACTACTTGGAGGGAGCTGCAGCCAGCTCCCAGGCTCGTTCTGGTCAGTCTACGAGGAATATTTTTGGTCAAGGTCATCCCTGTGACTTTAGTCCTCACCTGAAGCAGCCTCCGGTATACAATCCTCCGCCTCCAGCAACGTGGAGTCCCATGAAATCGGTTCAAAACGATCTTGGACAAGGCCAGACTGCAATGAAGTCCAATTTAGCTAGCAATTTGGCTAACAGTCCCAATCTACTCCAGCTCACGCACACTAACCAGCCTCAAGAGGGCGCCATGACGCTGCAAGCATCCTCGACGAGATGTCTGCCTCCTCAGATGACAGAGACGGTCGTTAATACTCAATTAGCCCCCTCCACGTCCGCGTACCCCTCTGGTGTCAGCCCCCCATTGACCGCGGCCTCTCAACAGCTGGTCATGTCCCTCAACGATGAATTTCGAGCGAACAAAGTAATGAAGGTGCAGAGAGAGGCAGCTGACGCATCACAACAGGAAATACTCACCGCGCTACAGGCAACTGGCTGGGACACTAATCAAGCGGCCAAACAGATCCTGAAAGACAGGCAGGCGAAGATCGAGTCCCTTTTTAGGTAAGTTTGAAATTAATTTGAATTATTGCTTAGATAGTTTTGCGAATTTGGGGAAGTGAATGGGAAGAGAACTTCGAGAGATGCGGATTTAACGGATTTTTTCGAATCTGTACAATTTTTATTATTTTCTGACTTGGGTTAGGTTTGGATTAAATTTTAACCCCTTGCCATACTGTTACGAGTCTGAGTCGTGATGAGAATTTTGAGCCAAATCTGAATAGGCCGCGAGTCTAATTTCGTGTTAAACGTGAATATCACGAGTCTCACTCGGGTCAAGTATGAATGTATCGAATGGTATCTTTTTCTTAAACGCGGCCGCGACTATCAACGTACTCAGTCGCACGATCTCATGTTTCAAGTTCCGACGCTCTGTGTCCGTCGCTTCGGCTCTTTCCCTGACCATTCGCGCGCAACGTTTGGATTTCCGATTCTTCCGAGTTAAATGGTATGGCAAGGAGTTAATTAGACGTGGGTCAATTTTAAATTAAATTTGGGTTAAGTTAGTACAATTTTTATTATCTTTCGGATTCTGGAATTGGTATTAGCAAAATTGCAATATTTTATCTGTCGTTTCCCTTTCTTTAACTCCTTGTTTCATGGTTTTCTCATGGATTTATGTATCGTGTTATTCCAAAGCAAGACATTGAAACATTATACGTAGTTTGTGGTCAGCAGTCTTAGTGTCTTGTAGGTTGAAGGCAGACTCAGCGTGTTTTCTTTTTTAATTGCTCTTGGATACAAGAGTAGATTCTATTCCTTGAATGTCATCCATAATCCACTTTATACATGTGATTCCTTATTATATTTAATTCGTATAAATTAAAGATTATATGTATTTCTTTAATAGAGTTATTTACATAATTTCCGGTATTCTGTATATTCAAACAGATCGTAACGTTTCGAAAAGAAAGGTTAGGATTTCTGCACGTCTAACTTTTCTCTGAGAAAGTACTGTTTAATATTCCTTTCACTTTTTAACCAATTATCACGTTGATGTCAATATCTTTCGACTATATATTCCAACTACATATAAAAGATACTTTCGATTTTTGTTCGATCGTAGAATTAGTGAAATTTTATCGAAGATATAAGAAATGCTTTGATCGCTATCTACTTGTAGATCTCCCGAAATTTCTCCAAATAAATATCCACAGAAAGTTCTTGATCGTATAAGTTTCACGATTAAACTACGCTGTAGACCAAAAGTTTGAAATCATTGTGTGTTTTAGAAATTACACATTTATGTATTATAAAAGTACTACGTTTGTGAATTTAGTGCAGCCATAATTGAAAAACCGGCTGCAACCGGGTGATTCTAGGCGAAAAAAGAAGTCGAAAATATAGAATAACAATTTTTCGTTCGAGGCTTTGTTTTCGAGAAAGACGACTTTGAATTTTCGCTCGGTACGCGCGCACTTTATCGCGTCTCGTTATAACGGATCTCGCTGTAGATCGTTGTCTCGATGGAAAAATTAAAAAAAGTTTTTATTCTATACTTTCGACTGTGTAATATAATATACAGGGTGGTTGATAACTGGTGGTACAAGCGGAAAGGGGGCGATTCTACGCGAAAAAAGAAGTGAGATCCGTTATAACGAGACGCGATAAAGTGCACGCGTACCGAGCGAAAATTCAACGTCGATTTTCTCGAAAACAAAGCCTCGAACGAAAAATTGTTATTCTATATTTTCGACTTCTTTTTTCGCCTGGAATCGCCCCCTTTTCGCTTGTACCACCAGTTACCAACCACCCTGTATCATACTATTTCAGTTAATCCATTAAGGACCACTCAGTGACACAAAATAAATATAACTTATGTCAATTTCATAAAGAAGATTACCGTGGGCAAGGAAATCCTTTATCATTGTGCTGTAAAACCTTCGGATTTCTTCTCATAGCCATAATGCTAATAAGTTCAATTACATAAATTAATCAAAAACCCCTCTTTGGATAAAATTTGTATGTTAATGGATCAACGATCTTTCAGTAACCTATTGGGACAAAATATCATGGGTTTTCAAATTGTGCAATGAAGCTGAACGTTCGGAAAATGACGCGATCAATTATTGTAATTTCAGATTGGGCTTGGCAGATCGACAACAGTGCGAGGGTGCTCTGAAGCAGACTGAATACGATGTAGATTTAGCGGCTTCCCTTTTGTTAGATCAGGTCAAATGAAGCCAGATATTAAGAGCGCGCTCTTATTGAAGATATTGTAAAGTAACTATAGCAGTAAATATAGGTATATGTATTTATAAAAGATAGCCATACATTGCGTAAAACGAGGCTACGGGCTCCGAGTATAATTAATTGTCTCCTGAAAAAGACATCATCTTAAGACTATGATACCGCGTCTCATAAACGTAAAGCCACCCTAATATTCCAAATTCTATAAATTCACATTTTGTAATATTAAACTGTTTACTATCTTTATTACTCCTTTTTATTATTAATTCGTACCCTTTGTATTATTTAATAGAGAAAAATACAATTTTCTAGCGGAATCTTACTTTCAAAATTATTTTTATGAAAATATGAATTTGTAGAAATATTATATATGAACCAGAAATAATATGAACATCTTCGGGCTGGTTTTATAGTTATGAGATAGATAGGATATTTAAAATTTTTCGAGGCTCTATGAAAGATTATAAAATAATTTCCGTGAAGGGAATGAGTATTGATATTTTTCTACTTCTTTTCTCTTTTATTTTCACTCCCCTCTTATTTTACAATTTGGTAAAAATGAAAAGGAGCACAAGTTGCATTCCAGAAATTAGAAAAGAAATAAAGAAAAATTGCGTGAGCTACCGTAGCGAATCGTGTCTCCGAAAGTAGAAAATAAAATTGTTACTGTTGGGCCAGCGTGTAACTGCAACATCCACGCAGAATGCTTTACGACAAGAAGGATGGCTGGGGATGAAAGTAAGTTTCTTTCCTTCTGCTTCTTCTTTTTTTTTTTTTTTTTTTTTTCTTTTGAGAATGTTCGAGTCACATAGTTTTTAGGATATGTGCTTCTTATCAAACAGAAAGTATATATACCATTTATATATTGTTTATTTTATTCTGCAAAAGTATCGTTCAACAGTGATTTTTTAAATGAGTAATTTTCGCAAAGAAGGGAAATTTCATTAATTTTTGAAGTATTATATAAATCGATACTCTTTATGTTAGAATACTCAAGATTCTTTTTATGTAAACGTATTCATTGTTTGTATAAAAAAGGTTCACTGAATTTATGGACATGTTATTCATTTATGGTGTAATTTTCATGCCATGAAAGTATTCTTCCATATTTTGAATAAATAAAGTATTCTAATAAATCCTGTATTTTTAAGAGGATTTAATTAGTGAAGCTAGTAAAAAGATTTGTATCTTGATTCATAAAGAGAGTCTTCCTAAGATCGTGAATGTTTATGCATTTATAGAAAATTGAAAAACTCACACGCTGTATCTGATATGAAAAAATATAGAGAATATCAAAAGTGAGTTAGATATTCGTTACAGCAGTTAAAGTATTAACTGAAACAAAGAAAAAATAATTTTAGAAAGCTGCAATCTAAATTAAGATATTTTTAAACCAATCTGCACTTCTCTCAAAGCACTAGAAACATAGAATGTTTCTTCAATTTTTATACTAACTGATAATTACAAATTAAACTAAATTGAATTTAGACAAGATCTATCAAAGTAAAGAAAATTATTTGCACGAACAATTGGAATTTAAATATTTACCTATGTAATTTGCATAAACATTCCTTAAAGAACAAACAAAAACCATCTCCCTATATTTGCACCATAAATGAATAAAGTGGTCATAAGAATTAAACGGTTACTATATTCGACCATTTCAGTTGGAATCTGAAGCTCTTCTCATCGACAAATGTTTGTGCGCAAATAGATTTACGTGACCGCAAGTAAATCTCAGAGAAAAGCCATGTGTGTTCCATATAAGCTCTGTCAATTCCGTGAAAAAAATGGGAACTCTTCTTATGCTGTTTCATGAATAGTTATGACAGTATCACTGTGAAAGTGCTTGTAAGCGCCTGACTTTTTATAATCGAATTCCACGAGGAAATCGCAGAGAAATTGCAATTGACGGTGTCATCGATGACTAGACGAGAAAAATTCATTTGTCGCAATAACGATTAAATCATTCTGTTAGAAAAGAAGAATTTTAGCTTGGTAATTCTTGCACAATAATTTCATTTAAAATAATTTCACGAATTGTACTTTGGTTTCTGTCGTTCAAACATGGCATAATTCCCTTCTTGTACCATAATTTATTAACTGGTTCGTTTGGTTCGCCAATTAAACAACCACAAGTTTTTGTAGATTTGCATTGCAAGAAAATTGTATAAATAAGAATCAATTCTAAGATAAATTTAAACATGGACGCTTATCTGTACATTTCAATTTACGAAGTTAACGAATGTGATCTCCTGAGAATGGCCCAGTCGTGATCTTTGTACGTGAAACACGATATACGGATTAAAACGTGGCAAACTCTAAAATTAAGTAAAATGAAGTTGACGCCCTCGCGGCGCTAGTGTCGCTCCACTAATCGTCATCGTGTTAAAATTATTTTATACGTTTGAACAAATGAAGATTCTACTGTATAACAAGTTTTAAGAGTTTAGCAAGGACCAATTATCATTGCAAAGAGCTTCGGGTCCAACTGACCAAAACCAGAAGCACATAGAGAATTCCTGAGGGGCACAATTCTGTGCAATCAACGTGCTGTCAATTCGAATTGCATGATCGACACACAAAGCCAGCTTAGCTGCCAGTTGAAGCAAAAACTGTCTCCGATCTGGCATAGTTCTAGCCTTAAACGTACACACATGGTTGTCGAGTAAAAGCAATGCAATCGTGGCTGACGAAAGCGTTCGAGTCCGATAGAAATACAGTGACTCACGAAAGTGTTTGCATACCTATCGTAGAAAACTTTGATATATATATATTATATATGCTATACAGGGGGTGCGACGGTTAGGTTGGGTTTAGGTTGAGGTTAGGTAATCATAGTAGAATCGGGCAAGGGGTCATTCTAGGGGGTGAAAAAAATAAGGAAAAATCTCGGGATAACATTTTTTCATCTTTCTTTTTCGAGAGAATCGAGTTTGACAATTTGGTAAGTAGATTTAATTCCGGTCTGAACAAGGATAAATAATCGACATTTATCGGGCTTTAAATTGCATTTGAAAATAAGACAGAAACGAAGAATACAATTGTTCTCATAGGAAGCTGCATTTCCGAGAAAAATAAATTAGAAAATGTGTCAGGCGTGCTCGCGTACACGCCAGACCAATTCGTTTTCAAGTAAACGTATTCAAACATTGTTTTTTCGGAAACGAGGCATCCCATGAAAAAATTGCATTCTATATTTTCGACTTATTTTTTCATGTAGAATCACCCCCTGCTCGATTGTACTATGTTTGCGTCTCACCCTGAATAATTTTGAAATTTTATTAGCATTATAATGAGAAATCGTGGTTATGTTGGTCAAGTTCGTGATGATTTTGAAACCAATTTCCTGTCTCGTTACGATGCTAATGAAATTTCAAAATCTTTCATATATGACACATAATGTGTACATAATATATATAGCAAGATTTCTACGTGTGATGGAATATTTTGATGAGCTACTGTAAATGTACATGTGTATAAAAACGATTTGATACTGCATACAGGGGGGAAAGAGATTGCCAAGTAGCGAGAAGTGTTGAATTTTCGTAACTGTGATATGCATTACTAAAGGCTCTAGCGTTCAGAAATAGAAAGAAAATGAGAGAGAACGAGAAAGATTTGTTGTCCTTATTTAGAATTAGCGATATACCGACTAGGTTATACTCGTCAAATACGAGAAGTGTACATAGCCATTTCTAGCGACTGAGTTAATATTATACGATTCCTTTTTCCCTTTTTCTTCTTTTTCTGGCCAATGCGAGGTCAATTAGTTCAAAAGACGTTCGAGTGTAATTGGGACGTGTGCTTGATCGTTTCTCCTAACTTTCACTACCGCTGTATTCTTCTGTGCAGAAAGGAGTTACATATTTGGTAGCTTCTTTTCATATTGGTCTTTGTATTAAATTTTCAATAAATCGAAACTGGTTATCGATTACTGGTCAAATAAGTTTTTAAGAATAACAGATTTCTTTTGTTTAAAATTACAATTTGATCGAACTTGATGCTAGATTTAATATTCTTCGATTTACTTTAGATTTAATAGAAATTCGAAAGAGTTGTTCGTTCCAATTTCGTGTTAAAGGGTTTTATCAAGAATTTTTAATCGCCGAAAATGTTAAAATAGGGTCTATCCCTAATCTAAAGTGTATAATTTAAGAAACTATTATACATTTATGAAAATTCCTTTCTGTACAGAAACAAATTGTACAATGAAAACGGGAAACACTGTGATTGTCATAGGACAAAAGCCAGCAAATCCCTATTTTCCAAATTTAACCTAAAAAGTCATTATTTTTCTAAGTCAACCCGTTTTTAACAAAATAGAAAAATAGTAAACGAGGAAACTATAAAAATAGGACACTGACAGAGTTTCCCATTTCCATTCCACGAACACATCTTACCTGATCGACTGACATCTCGATATAGTTCGATTATGGTGTGCACAGAGCGCGCGGGAAAATACAAAAGCGCGCGATTCCATTGCGATACCGAAAGTTCAGTCGAAATGAGATAACTCGTGTTTGAAAAATCATGCGAGATACGCTCTCTAATTAATTTGTTGAAATCCAATGTCCGACTCCTAACCTACTTTAATCCAATGTTTCCTAAAATGTACGCGGACGCTTGTGTGTGTCATGGCTGCCGTTATGGATCGAAAAAAATGTTCGATACATCGCCAATAAAACGTAAATGACCTGAGATCCAGGATTTCCTTCATTTACATGGTCAATATATCATGGTTAATTAATGTTAATGGATCACATAATTGAAGTTAGGGAAATATATACTACCTAACCTTAAACCTTCTGATGGGTTTTTAGGGTTTATAGGATTTCTATGGATTCATAGGATCTAAGTGATTCGTGGATGAGGAGATTTCTAACTAACGAGCCTTTAATCTAGAAAGTTATTGTTATATATTTTACCACTCTGACTATTATTGAACGTTGTTTGGGAAGTGTGTGGAAAAGTTTAAAAAAGTTTCAAAATTTAGAAATGTAAAATTTAATCGACTAATCGATAGATAAGTTTTCTTTCAAAAATTCTTCGCTGCCTACTGACTTAACCAGTCATGTTTCGAAAGACTCTCTCTCTCTCCTCTTCTCCTAACATGAATTCTTTTAGCAGACAGCGAAAAGCAAAGACCAGATCAAATTTCATAGATCGAATTTCATGCAACTAGTAGTGAATCAAATTGCCTCGCCTAAAACCCTGGCGCCACCTTGATGAAGCATTGTCCCTCTTATGACCAAATACTACGAAAAGATGATCAGGCAAGGAGTTAACTCAGAATTTATTCAAATTCATCTTAAGCTTGAAAGAACGCAATGAAACTTTCCAAACAACTCACCACTATAGTTGTTCAATATCAATGTTACTATAATGACTATCTAATATTTCTCACCGTCTTTAAGCTTGCCTAGATTTCTCCATAAATATCATCGGGCTACGCAGACATTTTAAACGCCACATACACACAATAATGGAGGAATCTTCCGAACGAATCTAACCTATGAAAGTACAGAGTTACGTCAGAATTTTGAGGATTTAAGACATAAATATTCAGAAATTCTGCTCTTCCCACTTAATCGTGACAGATTAATGTTTTAATAAAAAAAATCGTCCGAATGCTATCGATTTATGGACTTTTACGTTGAAACAGGAAGATGGCTGATCGAAAAAGGAACAAAGACGGAAGTTATCGGTGTTCGGTTGAACGCATCAAGGAAAGTAGAGGATGATTCCGGCTTTCTACCAGTTTCAGTTTTCGATAGACCGGAACCTGGTGAATGTTCGCGAGTTTGGGCGGAAAACAAGAGTATTTTGTTATGGACGCCATCATGGTACAGCTCTTCAGGGACGAATCAGTTTATTTTTATTTTTCTAAAGAAGAATTTTTACTTAAAGTTGTCCAGTTTTGTGTCTTTTTTATTGTTCGTCGATAGCAGTAACACATAGCCAATAAAATAAAGGGGCTTTATACAGTCAAGAGTACTTATTCAAAATAACGTCCATAGTAATTTTTGAAATCGTAATTGAATTTTTAAAACGAACTTAGATATATGCACCAATGTCCCTGAAGAGACAAAATGTATCAGCTGACCGACAAAAAGATCGAAGAAATCTATTTCCCTTGATTATTTATTTGTGATTATCGAAAGAACCTTCAGTTCGACTTTGTAATTCTAATTAATTTTTATCTAGTACCCACTAATGTTCATTTGTGATCATAGCGTTATTACGTTTTACAGCTGCCTTGTGATTGATTGAACCTTCGATTGTATTAAATGTATCGATTAATTATATTTTGTATACTGATTTTATCGTCACTTTCTTTATTTTCCTTGACCGTTTTCTCTTATTAACGCGTGTTATAGACTTTACAGGCATCGTTCGCAAAAATATCCACACTTTTAAATGCCTACGAGAACAGAAGTGCTCAAAATAAATTTTCAAAAATATTGAGAAAGAGAGTGAGATTGAAGTGCGATATTTTACGAAGATTACTTTGATGACGATGAATAATACATGAAACGATATTTGTGTATCGTATTACGGTGGCTTAAAAACCTAAAAATTATTGGTTACATTAAAAATCGTACGTGTCTTTAAATCTCTTTAAATCTCTTCACGTCATAATCACGAACAAACAGTATACATGCTCGCAAACAATGCCTACAACTCTATCGACGCCGCCATATTAATTTCCCGCCAAACCTAACCTAAATCGTGAGAACGAAGTACAACGAACTCAATAAAACTAGCTCAGATTATCTATAATTAGTCAAGCTTGATGAAATATTGTATTTTATTACGATAGTCTTACATGTTCAATTCTACGATCGTGTAATTACATAATTTCTCCTCAATCATGTTAATTCTACTTGAACGCCATGTTTTTCCTAGAATCATGCCGGTAGCACGATTTAATTGACCCGCCTGAGGTATCAAGCAACAGGTATCTGTTCACGTGTACTTCGTACGTGTAATTAAACCGCGTTGACGATCGTTTCTTGAAAAGGCTGATGAAAGTTTATTGCGTAATCATGTGGCACGCATGGGAAGTTTAAATTGCCGCTCAAAGAAATAACGAGCCACTGCAAGAACGTCGTCTCGATGGTTCTTTCGTTTGGATACGTTTCAGAAGCGACATTCAGTGAATGTAGCTTGTTGAAGTTTTGATTGATTTAAGGCTGTGCCTTTTTGGAAACTTTAATGGAAAAATTTACAAATATTCAAATAATTATTACATTAATTAATCACGAATGAATTATTCCATTAGTTTTTTCGTTATCATCAACTTCCATTTTGGGAATTGCATGAAAACGTCTTGAAATTTTCATAATCGTTTCATCTGCTCCTTGAGATAGATTATTCAAATTCTATGCAATTCATTCATAAAACAAAAGAAAAAAAGAATAATAGAGAAGAGCTTATTATATTGGAAGAAATCTTACGAAATATAACGCTTGCTTTAGTAAGGAAGACTATTAGAAAATGTATCGTATAAAACGTGAAGCTTACGTGGTCCAAAAACACGACTATCACAATCTCGAGTAGACGAAAAACCCAATCGTACGTACGATTACAGGTGCAACGAGGCGATGCAACAGGTTCAGAAGAAGGTGGGGTAGCGCAGGCGTGAAAGTCTTTGGTTTCACTTGTATTCGAAGAGAGCTAGCTGCCGGTAGTAGAAGAGGAGTAGGAGGAGTCGAACGGATCCAGAAGCGAAATCGTGCTCGTGCCGCGCACAATGCGTCTCCTCGACCGACCGGAAACGGATAATCTCGATATCGTTACGAACACGACGCGAACGAACAGAAGTTAAACCTTCGAGACCGCCAAGTGTGTAGTTTTATGGTGTTTTCGTGTGACTGACAGGTTCTTTCTTTCCTATTTCAAAAGTGTATAACTTATTTTAGCTTTCTCATGTCTTAAGTATTTTGATCAATTATTAACTAATTAGACGATTATATTGTCTATTACGTATTACAATCTTAAAGTTAATTTAAAAATAGATTAAATAGATAATCGATATATAATCGATGTGTAATAACATAAATGATATTTGGATCTAGAAGGATCGAGTATTCCACTGTTTTCATTTAAATTGACGGAGTCTAATTCTGCATTTTTAGAATGAACGAGTTCTTCTATTAAATTCAAATTTCATGCAGCTGATTTTTCATTCGACTCTGGATTTTTCCAATTTGTAGATTCTGTTTCTTTTTCTCGGTCTGCAGTATCACGTTGTAACGACTATCTGAATAAAGAGAGTGTTCAAAATTACCCTAGAAAATTCCATTGAATAGCGAAAACTAAACACAGCGACTTCTTCAAAAATTGCTATCCAAAATTCTTTCTCGTTTAATAATAAGGACAAAGTACAGACTGGCCGAGATACAGGCCGAAAAGAAGAAGCCAGAATTTCTCCATATATACCACCGAAAATTCTGCTCAAATACAAAGACAAAATACTGAAGAAACTGAAAGGAAGAAAGCAAAAGATAAGAATGCCGGTAGAGTCGTCAATATATTGGGATTCGATCGGTTCTCAGCGTTCTACTTCCGTTGGTAGCTCCGGGGATGCATACAGCTCTGGAAGTGCCAGCAGACACTATGTCGACCCGTGGGATTTGGAGAATTATGTGTACCTACGTCGACATAGTGTCGCCAATCTGGCGCAACAGATGCCGCTACATCATCGTCGACCCACCTATCGGTTATCCCAAGAGGCAACCCCTGCTCAATCTGAATACTGGTGAGTGGTGGTGAACAAATTTCAAGAACAACCTGATAACGTTCTCATTAACCTCATTAGGGCGATGGAATTTATGGTCACTTTCCCGATCATGTTAAAGAAAGTCTTTTCCGATCATGTTAAAGAGGGTTTTTTCCGATCATGTTAAAGAGAGTTTTTTTACCGATCAAGTATAGCACTTTCGTCTTATGATCGTTGTGTAATATTTGTCTTGCAGAGAGAAGGATTTAAGTTAGTTGATTGATAGTAGGATCATTTGGTTTATAATCAAAGTATTAGAATTATATTTAGAAGATCGAAGATCATGCAACAAGGTATACATTCTAATCGGAAAATTGGACAATCACCGCTGTTTCCCCTAATCTGCTGCTTCCCTCTTTACTTCCAACAGCACACGCAAAGTGCTTAAACGTCATTCGTCTAAACACTTACCATACCCAACGCAGTGTAGCTTGGGCAACCGGACGAGAACCCATGCTTTCTGCGTGGCTACAACGTTGGCCAATCTGATAATGAAAATTACCCATATCTGACCCATAAGAGACCGTGAATCTTCACATCAGAGAAAAAGCAGAGATTGAAAAATAGAATAAATGTGAAACTACATGCGTAAAATTTAAATCTTAAATCTTCTGATAAAATTAAAGATTCTCCTTAGTATTAATTTTTATTTCCTAGAAAAAATAAAATCGAGGATAAAATTGGAGATAACCGAGGAATGAAATTACAGCAGCCTTAACCTTTGCATGGAATGATTTATAACCTCTTCGAATTAATCTTCCATTCTCAAAATCACGTTTCTCTAACAAGGACAATTCTCTAAACACGGAACAGATACGATGATTGGTATCGCTCGCTTTCCAATTACGACACATCTATCTACGTTCCCCCTGTGTTCTAATTTACTATGCAATTCGAGAATGTTTGTATCGTTACACCATGTGGAACTGGGAATGTTAATTAATCCTGAGTGCTTGAAACCGATGAATGCCGTTAATCGAGCAGCAACATTAGTCGTTTCAGTGTAATAAACATCTGGCACTTGAAATTTGATCAGAATAAACACGTGTCGATCAAACGAACGTGTAATTTTAGTTATTAGAACTGATTAGACAACTTAAAAGATCGACAGATTAAAAAATAAAGAAAAAATCACAACGGTATACGGTAGATTGCTGAGAGTGGCGTAAACCATTGAATTCCTTCAACAGAACGCTCGCAAATAAATCATGCTTACTGTTTAGTATAACACTCCTGATAATCCATCTTTCCACGGAATTGCGTAAAGGACCATATAATACTTCGTTCGCGAGCCTGATATTTTTCCTCTTTCTTTTACCTTCTTTTCGTTCACAGTCTGTTTAACCCAATATATTTTTCATAAGCTGGAATCTGCTCGAGACAGATGATATCAGTGGGTGCAAAGTAGGGCGCTGTGTTCTTGAGCATTGCTCTCGTATGGTAGTACTTATTAAACTTAGCACACTTTTGCTCGATAGGGGGTAACATAATTTTCGAAAGCAATTGTTCTTTATAGCCACACGAACACTTTTATGCTTTCGACATTTGAAAGGGATACGAATAATGAAGGAAACGAAACATAACCTTAAAATTGAATGGATAATCATTGAATGGATTAGCCAATCCAAAGGAAAGTGAGATTATTTAGAATTAGGCGAATAATTGTACGATCGAAATGTTCATTATCCGTATGTTTTTTTTTTTTTTTAGTAATTAAAGCAAACTAGTAATTAAAGCACCGTAAGCAAACGTAGAACAAGATTCTCGAAAATGCTTGACGCGATCATTATGTTTCTAAGTACGAATATCTTTTTTTTTTTATTTATTTATTAAAATTACAATCAATTCTCGCGTTGAGAATTCGTACGAATATCTGGACAGAAAAATTCGAAGATAGAAAGCAAAGGGTAGTTCTCGTCTAGTAAAATAAACATTACAACACGATACAGAGACTTTTCTGTTAGAAGCAACACGATTAGACGAAAGTACTTTCGTATTTATTAAACAACTAGTAATATTTTCAACACGTGCGAAAAGTTACCTTATTTCTAAAGAGACAAAGAGAAGAGCGTAAAGATACACGCGTAAAAAATTGCGCAACCAGACGTTCGAACGATCACGAGACGCAATTACAATGGCATTTAATTGCCGGAAAGGGACACTTCCTTTAATCGTAATAGCCGTCCATTAGCGATGGAACGTGGTACATTGAACCCCGTAACGCTGTTTAAATCGATCATTCGGATCGGGTTTAGTGAAAGGCGAAATCCCTCAAGTGGTTTCGCGTTGCCTGTAATTCAGCGAAAAAACGGCGTAGAGAACATTTCGAACAGAGATTGCCGCTGGCAAGAGCTATGGCCTGCCTTAAAAAGGCAATTTCTCAGTTTGTTCTGTCGATTTATGGCTCAACTGTCTCATAACTACTGTGTAACTAGATACAGAGAATAATTGCACAGGGCGTTTCACTTTTTGATCTATAAATCTGTTTTAATTACCTTTCGAATCTTTTTTCAATTTAACCGACAGGTTTATCTATGTTATAGAACGAAAATTCGATGTTTCGGAGGTCTACGCCAGTCTACTGATTGTTTTTATTCATTTTTATTCTCAGACATCTTCGTTATTCCTATACGCTAGGTATTTCATCGTTGTCGGTAGTTTTGAAGAGATTCGCTCGTTACGTTACTGCTAACTTAAAAAAGCTACTTTTAAGGAATATTCATCTTCTTGATACGTCGATCACGTGTCATGAGCTATCACCCGAAATAATAGTCTAACGAAAGAATTCGTTGCGAATTTGAAATTGGAGAAATGAAACTACCTGTATATTGGAAGATAACCTAAAAATCAAAGTCCCCGTGTTCTTCATATATTAAGCATAATTGATGTATTGTAATCGTCGATGTATATTAACCATAGATGTTTAATTACACGATTCGACTTTAGCACGTTGTCTCTCGAACATGTATCATTGTCATTCGATGCAATTATAGGGTCGTACGAAACTGAAAATGAAAGTGTCGTAGAGCAAAAAAGTTAAGAGAGCGCCTTGCGTAAAATGTTATAGTTTAGTCGTTAGTACTTCACGGTAAAATTTTAGTCGATCAGTAACAAAAAAAATTTCTAGCGAATTATTCAACAGTTCTTGTTTTTTACAATGACCCATTGCCTGATCATTATTATCTGCATTTACTATATAATCTATGAACCTTTGTATGAACCATGAGCGTTTGTCTTGGCAATAAGTTTAACACTGGCAAAAGAAAACGCTAGAACCACCAGAAATCTTTAATGACGGTATATTTTTAGCCTTGAGATAAAAAAAAAGAAGAAAATAAAAATTTAGCGTGCGAATGGCAAAAGTAGCTGACGAACGTTGCAGGTACTCGTCGTCGGTGAGAGAACCTGGCTACGACGCGCCTGCTTTCGTGGAAGAATTGTATTGTGGACCAGCCAGACTCACGAACAATAGTTGCTACTATCATCAGCCAATCTACGAGGACGAAGTACCGGATTACGTCGCCCCTTTTCCGGTCTACGCGCCTCTCTCCGGTAAGATTAATTGCTTTTTCCCTGACAGTCCTTGCCACCCATCAAATCGAGGCCTCTACAGTGAATTAGACACGGAAACAACAGAAAGTGTTTTCAGAAGGAAAGCTAGAACTCACTTCATCTAGATATACACATGTATGTAGTTCTTTGATAGCTTTCTTTGATAACATTATGATAACTTTCTTTGATAGTACTTTGACAGACTAACAATAAGTAATTGAACTACTACTCATTAGTGGTATACTGTGGTCTATACCGATACTATGGTCGAACAGTCTTTGATCCATAAAAATGGTTCACTATGACACAAAAGCTTATAATTTTCTCGTGAATTTTTGTACCCAGTCTTGTATTTATAATTTCGTTATCGACTTCAACGTGTCGATTCCTAGTAACTATTTCATTTAGTTGGTTTGTACTAAATAATTTTTAGCCCAGTTTGCTTGCTATATCTTCAGATTGTCAGAGCTTTAGTGTGTAACAGAGCTACTTATCTTTGAATAAGTTCTACACCTAATTTAATTTCTATACTTTCATTTAGCGATCACTTATCTATCAAATGGTTCATTTTATTCGATGATTCACTTTGATACGAATTTTATGAGGCACAGTGATCTGGTAACCAGTTCAGTTCTCTGATAGATAATTCTCTTTGATAGGTTGGCTTTGTACCAATCAGATCGTATCAGAGAACCGTCTAGTAATTATCTATCTGATACAGCTCTATTGTAGAACATCAACGATCTGGTTATATGATTATATAATTAGAAAATTGATACGTCTCAAAGATAGACTAGACGTTAAGTCACTTTTAACAATCTATGATCTGTGAACGTTTAGATTCTTTTGTACTTTACACGGAGGCACGTTGTATTCTGCAATTAACACTCTTATATAACATTCTAATATTCTAAACAATGAGAATATCCAATATCAAAACTGAATCAGAATGAAACCATTGAAGAACCATGCGCAACATACATTCTACTCTGATCTGGACCTTGAAAACGGAAGTTCTAGGTCTGTAAGCAAGTCTATAATTATACTGACCCGATATTCCTGATCAGAAAACCGTGATACCTACTGATTTTCACTTGCTTTCACACAGTTCGTATTCAGTCTATTGCATTTTCCGGCTACAGCGTTCCTTTTTCCTCATAAAGAGTTTATACAAGGAAGGATGTCTCACAGGAAGAAGCTCATCTGAATACACATTCATTAAAACTCTCTCAATTTTTTGCTGTTAACTTTAGAATCGACTAAATAGATGAAAGACGTAGCAAGTGAACCATACGATCCATATCATTATTTCCTGCAGATTTCTCCTGACCCGATTTCCGAGTTTATCCGAGAAATATCTCCACGCCATTTATTATATCTCTGTTATATTTCTCCAATTAAAGCAGAAAAATTGTTAACGATTTTACGAGGTAAACTTTTAATCAGTTTTAATGCAGAGCTCGGACGTTTTTAAAATCAAATTTCCGCGTCCTGAAATTCTACGCTGATCTGACATGTTGTAATTCAAATTTTGATTTCCAATTCTTTCTCCAATACATACTGCCTGGAAAAATAAAAACTAATAAATACGGAGAATATGCATTTATACCAGAATCATTCTACTAAATATCCATTATATCAAATATATATCATATATTTAATATAATGAATATAATTCCTTAATAAGATGAACAATTTTTAACAACACCATGTGTAATATATACGCGTATCCTGTTACATGTATGTTTATGTGTATCCTAAATTTTTTCCTGCAGGAATAGAGTACGTAATTAAACAGAATACGTAATCAAAACTATACCTGACTATTATCAAGTGAAACCATAATTCGCCTGGTCGAAAACCACAAGTCGTGGTGAAGCGCGTTTTCTCTGTTCGATAATTGATATTCCTGCACGCAGTGAACTGGTTACGATTCAAAGAGATTATGCAATTGGCGCGTTGTATCGGCTCTGCACGTACCAATGCGTTTGATCAAGGAACAGATTTCCGTTTCGGGTCCGGTTCAGGAATCCCATTAATGGTCGTGTTACGGTGAACTGGACCTTGCCGATGGCAACAAACCAACCGTTTCTTCCTCCTTAACCGGTGCGTGTCCATTTCTTCTTTCTTTTTTAATCCTAATACTCGTAATCTATTTTAAAATACCTGTTTACAGTATTTTAAGAAACGACATTTTTAGGTTATGTCAGTCATGTCAATTATCGTAGAGCTTATTATTCAAAGTTAGGAAACCAGCTATTTTTTTCATTCATACGTTCATTCAACGTTCAATTTAATATCCTAATAAATCTTTTTCTACTGTGGCCTTTTGATACTCGTAAGTGGCTGTAGCAGTTCGAATGTTTGTACCTGTTGGGTGTGTCTTGAAAGCGACTGCTAGAAATAGAATTGATTATGACTGATTGCGCGTAGTAAGAGGCAGTCGTAAATTTTCTAATCGAAAGTTGTATCGCGTGAAATCTTTGCTTTGTTCGAGGTGTTTCGTGTATGATATAACAGAAACGCATCGAAAATACAGAATTTATGAACTGCAAATTCATCACGTACAATACGAGAAGAAATATTCGGAATTGTACATGCGTGTTAAATTACATACGCGTACACATATTTGGCAGATGTGTAATTTCTATGCAAATATAAGCAAT
Organism: Bombus vosnesenskii; assembly: GCF_011952255.1. Classification (NCBI taxonomy): domain Eukaryota; kingdom Metazoa; phylum Arthropoda; class Insecta; order Hymenoptera; family Apidae; genus Bombus; species Bombus vosnesenskii. The sequence goes on from NW_022884343.1 coordinate 3,426,550, forward strand.
CGACCCAATCGTCTGTGTTGATTAAAATCTCGACCATACACAACGCGCACGTGAAAATATACTGTATGCTCGTTATACGTGTTCGACGTTGCGTATTGCCGCTTATTGACCAGCAAATTTTATCTCAAACATTTTGCGAGTGATAAAGATAATTGGAACAAAGCGATTATGCAGAGAACAATTATTTGCGATAATACAAAAGCGCTACAGCAAACACGTTTCGATATGCGTCGTATTTTCATAGGTGTACACGTCACAATTTCTATCGTGCCCTAGAAAGTCCCAATCGCAATGATAAATCGTGACACGCGGCGCTAGTGTCGCATCCTCGCACGATTTCGACACGCAATTATTTTTCTGCGGCTTTCGATTGCCTCTCTGCTTTCACATGCGACTAAATAGATTCTGTGTATGTATAGAGCACTGACAATGACAATCATAATGGTGTAAATCATTGTTACCCACTGTTATTTTTCTATTTTTTTTTTTTGTTATCATCTTCTGGGTTTATCATTATAAAAAATTGATTGTATATCTTTCAGGCCAGGTAGACGCATGGGGGCAGATGCTCTACAAACATTTTCGCTTTCTAAATAATTCTTCTACCTCCTAAATCAGTATCAGTTGTCAACGCCATTCCCATACCGTACCATCATCAATACAATGTCCCATTGAAACACACATAGACAAGAAATTCTCCTTTTACCTCAAATTGTCTTTATTAGCCGACTTAGAAAAAGGAAACAGAAATTGCAAGAGAAGGTTGTTCTGACTGTCGTGCGAGTGCGTCAGAAAGTGTCTAAACGAAATTATACGTGTCATCGCGAACGATTTCCATGTCCTCGTTCCGAATCTCGCGAGCCTCGATACGAGAAAACGCAGAGGAAGGCGTCGCGTCGGTGGGTGTCGAATCCGCACGTTCCTCCGCACCCGGTCTAACGTCAAGTTTATTAAACGAGAACACGTTCATGTAATCGATTTCAAAACATTTATTGACTTTTTTCAAGTGGTCTTTAATGTCGTTTCAGAAGCGAGACACGGTGAATTCATGGAAGACCATAGGCGATTTGGACACAAATATAAGTCTACGTCTATGAGAGAGCTTCATAGGTATTCGAATTATTATCAGTTTTGTACACTTATGGAAAATTTAAGGAACTTATAAAATATACATAATACGTAAAACTATGTAACATATCCAGATTAGAATAATCGCTGTAATACCTAATAACTGAAATTCTTAGTCGAATTTTCATTTCTTTAATTGTCTTTATAAAGACACGTAGTCTAGCTGTTATAAATGATTCTTATGTTCCATATGTGATTTTCTTTATTTTTGTAGATCTGTGAGCGTCGACGCTAACCTTCCGCCGATGGATTCTATAGAATTAGGTAAGCAATTTCAATGATCATAGTTGTTCGTGATTTAGAGATGTGTATCAGGTATTATCAATGAAACCGATGCCGTTGAAGAAAAGAAAAATACAAAGTTTTATCTATGAATTACGAAACAAATCCCGATGAAAATTTATAATTGGTTTTATTAAAATGTTTCATTTATAATCTGGAATACTGCAATTTTCCGTATCTAGATTATTTCATTTCTTATTAATTTGTTTTCACAGATATGCCAGATTATCGTTCTCAGCAAGAATACACATCGATGGAACAAGAGAAATACATGGTAGAAATTATTCCACCACCTCATTTGGACCTAAACACATATGGACATCTAAAAATCGATTACACGAACAGCTGGAATTCTTTGAATCGAAAAATCCGAAAATAATTGCCAATAAGATTTTTCTTTTCAAAGAAAGCATTAAATTATTCTTCAGATATACTAATATATTGATACTTAGTGATATCGCCAATTATTTATGTAATATACTACAAGTATGTACGATTTAAGAAACTTAAAATCGAACCAAAAATTATTCATAGTTTAATTTACTCGAGTATACGAAAATCAGAAGCTAACTTTTCATTTACTATAAATACAGTAAATTAATCTATTTTATATGAGTCGTAGTATAGTTGCGTCTCGTATGAGAAATAATAAATGCTAAATACCTATTTTAAGGAATGTCTATTATAGTGTCTCTGTCTTCGTAAAATAATTTTCTCTTCTTCGTAGCACAGTTTCTATTTACAGCTTCATTGTCGTTGCGCGCCTCCAATGGCACGCTATTGATTGTCTCTATGTCCAATTCCGGCCATCTATAGTTGATATCATCGGGAACGTAAAGTCACACGAATTTAAGTGTTATCACTTAATAAAGAAAGTTGAGAAAATTTGAATATTACAAAAATGTAGCAAGAAGATGTAAATAAAATTTCTTTGCAAGTTGATTGCAAATTTTGAAAATTTAAGATTAATAGAAAAATTAATATCATAAATGTATACATAAATTACGAATTATGAAATGTAATAGAACAAATTAAAACAATTCCAAAGTTATAAGAATAAAATAGATATATAGTTATAATAAACTGAAAGTTCGTAGCAATACCTAAAGAAAGACACCTTATTTTTATTCTTTCCCAAATTCTTTGGACGTTTTCTCTTTTTAGATTCTCTCTGATTCGAAGAAAAAAAAAAAAGGGAAAGAAACATTTGGTTCGTAAATAAAGTTGCAAATTTCATTCTTCAAGTAGAAAATATTAAATTACAGATGTGGAGGCCTGTTTTCCGTTCTGCAGCAACATTTTATATCTCTGTAGTTCGTCAAAGTGTTGCTGCTTTAACAATGCGACGTTTTCGTTGTGTTTCTCTTCCTGTATCACTAATTGGGCTTTTAAAACTTCCAGTTCGTCTTGAAATTTGCATACTACGTTGACAACGATACAACTATCAATTTATTGCCTACTTTGTTATATAAATAAAGTAAAACAAATAACCATATCGCTGTTTACTTTGCTAAATAAATGAAATAATCATTTTACTTTGGTTGTTGTTTCCACCACGATCTTCTGCATTAATCAGACGCAAATGATCACACTGTTCCTTCAGCTCTTCATTTGTTTTACGAAGATCGTCCCTTTCAGTCTGCAATTTTTCAACGATAGACTTATATCTATTTTCTAAAAGCAGATAAGTTGTGGAAAGTTTCTCCAGATTCATCTGTAACCTCTCGGAACGTGCTTTTTCTATCGACATAGCTTCCTCTTGCATTTCACAATAAGCTTTCAACGCAAGGTACGTCTGTTGATTTTTAGAAAATTAGAAAACCGATAAATTAAAAGATTGAACGAAGAGAAATGAATCTTTGTCACACGTCTCTGATTCTCGCGAATTCCTCGAGAATTCCTTGTAATTCACAACTGATGTACTCTTGTTCCTCCATCTTGAAATACTTCGAATCTTGGAAGCAGCTGAGAAACTCGAATCAAAACAATTACCTTAATAGTGGAATAATTTTCATTTGGAAAATTGGAAAATAGGTTATTGGGGAATCGATATTCTTTCTTAATATTTCTTTTGAATTATGTGTACATTTTAAATTTGCAAGTGCATACATTGAGTTAAATAGTAAAATTATTAAAAGGATTTAAATTTAGAATGGGCACGAACCACGTGGTTCGAGTCTGAGATTACACAATAGAACAAACACAATAGAATACTACAATACATTGAAACGATATTAACCATATTACAATTTGTTCTAAGCACTAAAAATTGTTTGAATATCATCTTACTGGTTTGCTCACTGCGTTTCATTGGATACCTTTACAATCTTCTGTTTTTCTCAATACAAATAATTCTTTAATCTAAAAAGTATCTCGTAAAAGTTTAATAAACATTTATAACTAACTGCGAATACAAAAATAAAAAGATAATGTCGAAAAGTTGGAAGAAAAACAAAATTAATAAACAATACACCGATAGATAATCGTAATGTGATAATAATTCCCGCTTAAAACATTTTATCCAATAATTATTTATTGATATATAACATGAGATGAAACAATAATTATTAAAAGCTTCCTACGTGGATTATTCACCAACGTATAAGCGTTAATAATAAAGTTCTCTCAATTAGCAAATGAACGTGTTAAAGGCCAGAGGATAACGATCGTTTTCCAATGAAGTTGTCCGCAAGCGTGTTAACGTTTCGTCTTTTTTCTCGTTTGACTTCGTACATCGTCGACAAAATGACAGGAATTCCCTCGGGGCTGAAAATATGCGATGCAATCTAAATCCACGATCACCGCCAGCCACGAGAACGAGGAAAATGAATCGATGGAAGAGTCTGTTTTCGAGCAGATATGCGACACAATATTCGTTCTGATACCAGAAGGTGTGTGCACAATTTTCTACAAAAAAAAAGAGAAAAAGAAAAAGCAAAAAAGATCGAGGGATTTTTCTTGAAATACGGCTCTCCATGACGTTTCAGCGAATCGTTTTATCTTATGACTTTATCAGAATAAATGGAGTTCTCTAAAATGATAGCTATTTTCCATGACAGAATTTTCAATGTTTCGTTTACGAACTATATTGATTCTATATCGGTGACTGATGACTGTAAACTGGCCATAGATGCGTATTTATGATGGGGTTCTATGACAGTGCCGCGACTGAAGCAGCTGTTCCTAAGTTGGAGCCAGCTAGGCATCGAAGACAGAGTACAGTTAGACGCGAAAGTGGCCAACTGGTGCTGTCCTAACAGGCGACAGCTATACAAACCTTTGCAAGAGGCGTTGGTTCGCTGGGAAACTGTGCAGGACACTCAAGGTTACTTATTATCAGTACAAAACTCAACACTTCGATTCTCTCATTTTTTTTCACAAATATGGTTCATGGTATTATTACATCTGTTAATTCAAATGCTCGTTTATTACGAATAAAATATCTCGCTATTTATTACTATTTTTACTTCTGACATTTTCCTTGCTTTCGCTTAATTCTTTGCAAATATTTGAAAAACATTGATACTAAATTGTTGATGTATTAAATGTTTACTGCAACATCCAGCATTAGCAAAATAACAAAATATTCAAAATCCCTTTCTTTCCAATGCATAAATACTACTTAATGTAAATATAACCTCTACGTCACGATCGTCGAATTGGAAAGAAAAAAAAAGAAAGAAAAAAAATAGAAAACCTCAACCGCCTCCAACTCTCGATGAATTATATTATAGATTCGGGCCACGATTGATTAACACATGATTATTCATGAATTATAACAGGCGCTCCCGGTTGCGAGCCAGGTATGGTCTCGTTTTCCTGTGATCCTCAACTGGAGGAGGAGTTGGTCAGCGTTATTTACAGCCTGGAACTTTTGTTCAGCAAAAATCGACGAGGCAGAGAGATCGATATGGACTACGAAATTGGTCGATGCACAGAATTAAGAAGAGAGATGTCCTTGAATCTAAACTGCGATGGAAATCTATGCTCGATTCTCAGTGCAAAAGACAGGGCACCTCACTCTGTGCATAGTTGCAGCTACATAGCCGATTTTAAACGACCTGACGAAGAACTGAGCGGTTATCTGACCAATTAAGCATCGATCGTTATATTTCAGCTCATTTTCATCTCTGACGTTCTGTCTGGATTTATCGAAAATTCTCTAAATGCAGAAACACTGATCCTTTCTTTTGCGAACAACTTCGTGTTTGGTTATTCTGGATGAGTTTCTTTAATAGAAGAGACGAAGTAGTATAAAGTATAGCGTAAGTGCCAACAAATATAAAAATGTGTAGTTAACTAGAGTAGTTTGAAAAAGAGGTTAGGTTTCTTTGCGATAAAGAATTATTTTTCAAGGCGTAGCCAATGAAATTTTACGATGAAATTATAAATACACTGGGAGAAACTAGTTAATAAGAAATCATTCGAACGACAACAATTTTATCGAAAATACCAGAGATAATATTTTATCAGACGAGTACTATAGTTCTGTTGATTAAAAATACAATATATAAAATAAACTGCTAATTTATCTAGCTTACTCTAATAAAAGCGATAAATACTTATCAAGGTAAAGATTAATTAAAAATAACTAATGAATCTGCTATTTAAGATTAAACAAAAGTATCTAAAAAATTGAAAGAAAAAGAAAAATTATTTTAGAAAATTATCAAAATAAGTCGACAATTAATTAGCGACATAAAATGTTTTATTAACCATCGTTATACGGTCAAGGTGTACGAGCATACATTTAGATAACATGATTCAATACGATAATGAAAGATGTCATAAAATCGTATGTTAATTCTCGCCACAAAAATCACCTTGCCTATCATCAACACCATTCTTCTCGTATCAATCCTTTTTTTCGTTATCATTTTTTCTTTTTGTCATTTTCTGTTTTCTTTTCTAATACATTTATTACACAGCAGTAATGAGTTTATTCAGGACGAACACTGTTTCTTACGAGAGAAAGGTAAACGTTATGTAATACGTGTACACATGAATTAACCGCGAGAGCAAGGAACATCCTTCATAATCTCTCACTTCGTTATCCTTCGGACTATAATTTTGTGCAGCTTGGCAAACCAACGGGAACGCAGCCCTTAATCGTTCACGACACTCATCATCTTTAATTATTATTTACAGAATCGTCATTTAAAATCAGACTGATTTCGAGTTGGATCCAATGCGGTCCTCGACTTCGGTTCCTTCGTTAATACGCCAAAAATTTGCTTCAATGAAGAATGTCTAGGAGAACCTAACTTATTCCAGATCACATCAGCCTGTTAAGTACTGCAATAGCTCGCTAGATGGCGGCTACAACGCTTTAGAAGAATCTCAAGTGGGATCTGGAATAATTAAAGTCCCTTTTTTGTATTTTTTTCCTTTTTCCATTTTTACTTTTTTGTTTTTTTTTTTTAGAAAAATTCACGAGTCTAGGACCACAAAGGAGAAAAGTTTCTTGTTTGAAACACGATTAGCTATTCTCCTTGCGGAGGAGAGGGTCGCTCGAGGTCGAATTCAGTTTGAATCACAGCTGTCTGACAACTATCATCCAATAGTTTGATTGGACGAGTTTCTATTGCTACTAGTTTATTTATTATTATTATTATTATTATTATTTTTTACTTTTTTTTATTTTGGACGATATCCAGCTTCTAGGGCCTTGACGAAACAACTCTCGAAGAAACACTCCAGGCAGTGACTGTTCTCTAGCATTCTATGGTTTCTTGAAACTTCAAAGAAGTCTGAATTTCATTTAAACGAGATTGCTGTCGATTTAACGTGGTGTCGCCGGGTTTTCTTCATAGAAGAAATCATCTGAGGGGAGTTTGTATAATAGTAACGATATTGCACAATCTCGCACTGATACTTGGACACGCGAGTCTGAATTTATAAAAAGTCCAATTTTGGCGACACCAATCTCTCTCCTCGAGCTGTTTCGCTATTATGGCCGTGATACTTGTACTTGAACTCTGGCTCGTTCTTCAAGATTACATAGCACATCTGCAAGCAGACTGTTTATTTGTCTTATCTGAACCTAACTTAGGTTTCTTGTGTTCCTTTCTTAAATTAGAAAACAGTCCGCCCTAAGCACCTTGAGGAGTTTCAAGCTGACAATTACAATTCTTTTAGGGGCTTTCTTGCACAATTAAATTGGTATTGTTAAGCTAATGAATTCCAATTACACGTCATATTAATTACAAAAGATAGAATGCAACAATTGGTTCAATTCGCTAAATACTGTAACACTTACAATCCAATTACTATAAACTGTAAAAAAAATTAAGTTTAACCAGAAATTTGTTCCACAGTGTTATAGCATCTATAGTCCATTACCAATGATAAACAAACGAAACCAGTAAGTAAAATTTTGTTCACTTCACTAAATATAATAATATTGACAGTGCAATTGTTAGTTATATTAATAACCAATTATGCAAGAGGGCCAATTGTCCGACCAGTTGCCCAGGTACAAGTATCCTCAACGAGTGAGACTCGACCAATCCAGTGTCAACGAGATCCCTGGGTTCGGTCAGGGCAACTTGCACTTGCTTCATCCTTCGTTCCTTCCATGAAAAGCGAATACTTTGAAACTGCGCTACAACGCGCATCAGCTATATAGAGACCGATTCTCCAGATTGAGAGAAAGAATTTTGTATTCAAGCCTTGCTTCTGTCCCTTTACGAGACACTGAATCATCTTTACTCGTCAACTTTTAGGTTTAGATTTCTATCTATGCGTAAGACAGGCCAAGAACTATTGACAAGAGTTTTGATAATTTTCGTTGAGACGATTAGAGAGAGGAGCCAAGGCTTTCTTCCATTTTCTCTCTTCAAGACGCGTGTGTCATCCTCGTTTTCACTTTATCTAAACGGTACGCTTAGTTTAATCGATATTCAGTTGATAGTACCATACCATGTGTGCCGCTAAATAAATACGTTTATTGACGAACGTCCATCGATAAACATTTGCTACAGTCTCTTGTTTGACAGCGTTTTATTGCTTGGAGGAAAACGTGTTGCAAGTAGACTGTGGACATTTAGGCAATTTTGTGTTCTTGTTTTGGGTGTTGTATAAGTGAAATGATAGAATTTGAATAGAAATTTCAGTACTTTATCTTGGATATTCTAGATATTTTTGTATACGTGCATTCCGTTCAGTTTTGCACATTTAAATTGCATACAAATGCAGAAAAATCCGCAGTCTAATCGTGACACTTATGTTTTCAAAAAGATAAGACACCACGAAGAACAGCGACATCTATCAAATGGACGTTCTACGACTATCAGCTATCTTCGGAGCCGCTTTGAAAGGTAACGCATAAATTATACCACGTTTGTAATTATAATCAACCATTTATAGTTGATAAAATCCAGCAGAAATTAATCGTAACGTGAACCTAAAAGGTATGGTCCCGAAGTGAGGTTCTGGCCATTTGAAAGTCGCACCATCGTGAATCAGTTTATAGAAGCAGGATAGCGACGTCCATGGGATTTTCGGGGAAAATAAGATCAGGTTTCGGTTATTACACTAAAAGTTATACTCCTGTTACGCTACACAGGCGCATAAATGATTGAACGACTTAAATAAAAACTAACGAGTTAAACGTACGAGTAAAAACACATTTGCCCATACTAGAGGCTAAAAATTATACACACGATCCAACTGAGTACCATACACGCGCCATTATACACGAGATATTCTATAGATGAGACTCTCACCGCGAACCAATAACGTTTCTCATACTTTCTTCCCTTTTATTTTTTTCTTCGCTTTTCTTCCTTTTCCATCAGCAAGATATCAAGTTCGTATCGAATATTTTTGTTCTTTTTTTTTTGCTAAATGGTATTAGTTTTTCTTCTTGATACGAACCCTTCTTGCATAGGAAATTGTTTCAGTGTTTTTGTACGCGGAGGAGCGGCTTAGCTAACATAAAACTTGTTAAGAGAGGATAACCACACTTTTGCCTAATCTTCTTCGCTATTATTCTTTCTTCCTTTTGTTTTTCCACGAGATTTTTACTACTACCTTTTCTTTCTTTGTATTTCGATTAGCTTCTGTTTGTTAGTTGTTTAATGCGATTTTAGTGTTTTATGGGTTCCACCGAACAATAGATAAATAGGGGTTTTAGAAACGAATTTCTCTGTTCTTATGTCTTCTCATTGTTTTTTCCATTTCTCATTGGTTTCCTCTCTTTCTTCTTATTAAATAATTGCTTTTAATCGTTATTTCAATGCAACATAGATTTTTCTGTTATATGCCTATTCGCGTTTTAGGAAGAAAGTATATGAGTACACCTTGGCCTGAGATCAAATGACTAGCATTTCCGGTTGTTGTTCGCGCCACTGTTTTGGATACGCAAGCGGTCTTGGCGGCGCGGCCGCTTGCCTTTTACGCTCAACACTTCCCTCAGCTTGTTACTTCTCTCCAGGCGACCTCTCTTCAGTGCTTGGGTAGTCCTCTTCTCGTAAACCTGCACGTAATTTTCATTGACACTCAAAAATTTCATTGAAATTGATCTGCATAATATGCTGTAATATGGAAAATTAATCTCTTTATATTTGGAAGGATCGAGCTTTTCAGTTTTAAGTGAACGTTAAAAGTAATCTAATATTTGTAAAAGTAAACTAATATTTGAACTTTAAAATGAAATGTTTGGCTACTTCTATGGACAGGTCGTTATCTCGGTTATACTTCAGCAATGGACACTTTGGTTAAGCAGGTATGTTAATTGATAATCAGCGTTGGATCTTGAAATATGTATTTTGGGCGGCGAGCGGTGATCATAAAATAATTAGCTTCTTTGTCTTACGTTTGTAAAATGTTCAGGTCTCCAGTAGAAGTTTCAAATTATACTCCACTTCGTAATGCACTATTATCAAGTACATATAATTATTCTTAGGGAAAAGCGGAAAATTCAATAGTGAAGAAATAGTAGAATATAGTTTAGCGTCACAACCACTTGACATTAATTTGTAATTTGTATCAGTGTAATGAATCAATATTAGTTAATTTATTAATGTAATAAGGAAATAAGTATTCCAGGGAACTGGCGTTTATGTCGCTACAAACACCATATTCTCGCTTATAAAAAAAAAAAAAGAAAAGTTAACAGCGAATTACCTTTTGCGCCGACCGAAGCTGAACTATCCTCTTCTCAGTGCGTGCACGAGGTCTTTCGTCGCGGGTGTCTGGTCTACGGGTTGCTTGTTGTCCATTTTGGCTTCTGCCGGGGGCACGTTCCGGCGATGCTGGTGTTGCGGTGACCGGTGCACTGGAAGCAACGTTTGGCAGAGCGTCTTCCTCGACGACTCGTTCTTCCGGTGCGTCTGGCGTTGGCGGTGGAGTTTCAGGAGCGATCGAAGGCGCTGTGGCTCGGTAAACGGACATACTAGGATGCTCTATCAGCAGGTCCTCTAGCGGTGATGTTTCTACGTTCACGGGACCAGCCCGTGTAAAACATGCGGGTGGTGTTACATACCACGACTCCTCCAGCGCCGTCGTTCCGTCAACTGCAGGTTTTAAAGCTCGCTTATAGCATTACTTCTCCAGTGTACGCTCTGTAGATAACTTACACTGTCGGTCATAAGTATTAGGATATCTATTTCGTACAATTATTGCGAAACTCTAGGAAATTTTACTCTGTGTGGCATTTTATATTGTATGACATGTACGATACGAATGGATTAATAGATTTATAATAAAATAATCGAGAGATAAAAGCAATGGGAAACATCGAATTTACGTTAATACCAGGAACTGTCCAAATACTTATAATTGCTCGTGTTTTTGTTCTGAGGGCAGACCTGAAACTGCCTTGAAGAAGTGAACTGCAATATCGATGAAAGAAACGCAACGCACTATTAAAACCTCGATCGAGAAAAAGAGAACTATGAATGTAGTACCGAAACTTTCTCTAATTATAATCTTCGATAATATTATTTTCAGGTCTGCAAACACGTTTTTCGAAATTCTATTACATTGTTCTACGATGAATGTCTGCTCTACGATAAAGCATCTGACAACTAGTTTTGATAAAGCATTTATTTTGAGATGAAGATCTGTAAGTAAGTGGCATCCAAATTCATATAGCTTCTTCAAATGTTTAGGTTTGCTTGTCTCACAAGTTCGTATACGTGGCATATAAGAGTTGTTTGATGCACAGATAAACCGGTATGAAAAGTTGAGCAGAAAACGACATTTATTGTGTAACAACGTAATATTTTTAATCGTCATTGTTTTTTATAGACTAAAATGTAGCTTAGGTTAGTCAGGTTGCTTGAATTCCATTTGTTTAATCATTCTCATAATAATCATATGTTTCGTTAAAAGCTAATCTATATATATGATATATATTATATATATATCAGAGTAGATCAATTTCAAATTTCTGATCAAATTTCAGAAAACCTAAGTCATTTGATTTCATTTATCTCGATATTATTTGAATTCAAGCAATCTGACTTGAAACGGATACCTAATGGAAAATGGATACCTAAAATGGAGTCGAAGAAAGTGGTGGAACTTGCTGGATTGTCTGCAATAAGGAGAGAAATTGCGAATGAATTGTTAAAAGCTAAAAATAAAAGTACACAACATCGTCAGTAGTCTGTAACACCCTGCATGCATTAAATGAAGCTTTTTGCCCGTATATCATCTCTTGTTTCAACCCTTTACAAGAATGTAATTCATACTTCTTCCCTCTATACTTTTTTCATACGCCTACTTTCATAAATTCTGCAAAATTAACATCAAAACGTCCAATGAATGAACCCCTAATTATAAAAGATATAAAATACAGTGTCTACCGAAAAAGAGAAAAATCAAATTTAATAATTTTCCATACCGGTAGTATTCAAACGTTTCTACGCCTGGAAGAATTATATAACACTCTCTCTCTCTCTCTTTCTCTCCCTCTCTTTCAGCAATGCAAAACTCGCACAGGCAAGCGAAATAAAAAAAAGAAAGAGAAAAAAAAACAAAACTCCGAAACTTTGACATGCAATTCTATTTGAAGTAACAATACGAAACAATACAAAACAAAATAAATAACAAGGATAAAACACATTCTGCCTATTTCCCAAGCTCGACAATAACTAAGACAGACCTACCAAGCTTAAAACTAGCAACCACCCTAAACAGCCTGGAAGACAAGTCAAACAAACTTCATTAGGAAAACAATCGGGCAAGAAAGGCCTCGTTATTTTCCAGCACTGGAGTATTCGCATTATTCATCGCTGTATGGTTCAAGACATTTTACACCCGAAGGGGACAGAAAGCTTCCCTTGGCGTGTGAGAGGCAGTTGGACTGCAAGATGTGATTTCTATGTGTGTTTCATCTATATACATACATATATATATATATATATATATATATATATATATGTATATACAGATTATATATATATTCGAATTTCTCGAGATTCCCTTTGGAAAGGAACGTTTATCTCGCTCGTTGAACGTACCAGTACGGTCAATGAGGATCCAGTCATCGCCCTCAATCTCCACCTGACTGAGCCTCGCCATTACTGGATGGGTCTCCGGGGTTTCGTTATTAGACCCTTGCCGTGAACCCTGCGCGCCGGAGATATTACCTCCGAGTAGGTAGTTTGCCAAACTGCTCAGCATCCTGACCTTCTTCTTGCTCTTCAGCGCCTATAATAACAACGGATAACGCCTCGTTTTAGAAAAATATTCGTAAAACTTGTAATGGCACCGGTAGCGTAAAACTGATATTCGATAATCCAAGGTCGATCGTGTTTTGTATGGGCGATGAAGATTTTGGAACGTTTGGTCGGTGATATTCTTGACTAGAGACTTTTTAGAGGAAAGAATACGATTGGTAGCTATTTGTTGGGCAATTTGAGACTGGTGAAATTTGATCATCAGCGAGTTAGGTTCGCTAAGGTTCGATCTGTTTTACTTGCACGATCTTTGGCTGTTGAAATTCTTGGTCGGAGATATTTTAGGCGAAGAGAATGGGACGTGTTTGCGATTGTTAAATAATTTTGGGATAAAAGAGCTTGATTTCGCACAATTCCGTTTACTTTATCTGGATGACGAAGATTCTGAGACCTTTGGTTGTTGAAATTCTTAGTTAGAGAATGTGACATGTTGGTAGCTGGTAAATATGATTAAGAGATTAATCCTTTGCACTCGAGGGGTATTTTCCGCGACCACGGCGTTCCGTATGGCAGCTCGAGAGGAGAATAAGAGACGACAGTCCCTGTTTATCCTAGATTTCGACCTCTCCAGCTGATGAGAGCTCAGTATTGGTTCGTAAATAGATTTCTTAGCTCTTTTGTATTGTCTGTTATGTTGTCTTTAAAATGGAGATAAAATATTTATGCTGGAATTCTTTCGAAACTATGGTTCTGGCAACGTCTCTGACGTTAGTTCAGATTCGACGATGGTGGCAGAAGTATTACAGTTTCGTAAATTTAGAAACTCTAAAAAAATACATATGGAAATTTGTTTAATTAATTCACATATTCTGCAAAAGAACAAAAGACAAATCAAGGATGCATCTTGGCAGACATTTTATAAATTATTGTAAAAAAGAAAAAATATTAAAAAATGTGTTCGAAGATGTAAATATATATAGAGTATTAAAATATATTTCTTTAAGTTAATTTTTCTATAAAATCATTTTATATTACCTAGAGGACACTCGTTACACACGTGCCAAATCACCTCGAGTTGCTGCTACGCCTGACCGAAAAGGCTGTCGAGTGCAAAGGGTTAAAATGGCTAAATTTGGTAAAGTTCTATGTATGTCGGTCGGATTATTTTCAACTGTACGGAACGCAGCTGCAAGTAATCGTCGGGAAATCTCGATTTTATCGGACAATGAAGCGCGTGTAGCAGAAAGTGCGTAGTAGAACGCTATCGGGCCCATGGTCACCATGTTATAATTATCGCGACGCGTATACGACAGCACGAGCATCATCAACGTTGAATTATGTAAGTAAAGAGGCGATGGTTGAACAGAACCTTGCGGTATGCATGGCAAATTCCAATATTCGTCGAATCCTGATTATCTACGACCGACGTTTCTCGTATGATACCTTTAGGATCGCCAAGTGTGTATCCGCGAGGCCTTGTAATTGCCTTTATGACGGTTGCGCAATGGAAAAACGTGAGCCGCGCGTGAGAACGCTTCGCTTCCCCGCAAATGGGACACCGATGCCTGCGTTTCGTTATTTATCGAGTCGCCGCGTCACGCTGTTGCACGCGGTTTGCACGTTTCGCCAGACCACCCTTCTCCCTCTCCCCTCTCCGCTCCCCACCTCGTTTCAAATTGTCGTTCCTTGTTCGCTTTTCTACTCGCCAGAGTAAAAAGGAGATTCCTCGAAAACGATTCTCGCGGTCGGAGTTGGATTTCGAACGAACCTGTGTTTAGTAGAAATATGCCGTACCTATACGTAAATCGCCTACGAAGGTTTTCTTTTCTTTTTTTTTTGTTTAACTTTTATTTGTCCAGCTGGACATTCGGTAAATTTTTCTAGCTTAAATTTTTCTAGCTTAAATTTTTCTAGCTTAAATTTTCCTAGCTTGCGAAGGTTTTCCTACATTTTAGAAAAAGATCAATTTATGATTGACGATTTTCACTCGTCGGAGTAAAAAAAAAAAAAAAAAGATTCTTGGAGAACGCTTCTCACGACCGATGATGAATTTTTTTTTTATTTATTTATTTATTTAAATTTTACAATTTGTCCAGTAGGACATTTGATAAAATATTATAGCTTAGTGGTATAATAATATAACCCAGCGGAGTACCATCTTCGTGTTTGTTAGGTTATATCCTTTGTGAGATGAATTTTTGAACGAGTTCAATCGAATTTGTGACCTGTTTGATGGAAATATACTGTGACGGAGGATTCTATACATTTTAGAAAAAGGCTAGTTTTGCTCAACAATTTATTTGTTAATATCTCTTTGTTAACACTTAGCCAACCGAATTGGAAAATCTGTCCTCTGTGAAGAACATCGCTGCGTGACCGAACTGGCAGATGTTTCTTTTTGACTTTAGCTAAGCATTTTCCTTTTTTTTTTTTATATTGTTATTATCAGTTATTGTTTAGCTGGAATTGTTGCTAATTAATTGCGCTACTTTCACTGCTTTTATAAGGTACAGGATATAATAAAATACAGCAATTTAGTAGTGTTAAAATTAATTAAGAAGTTACACTATCAGTTATGACTAAATAAAGTTATAATCGAACGATACCACACTGTAAAATAATATTAACGTGCATTATGAATTTTTAATTTCACGTTCGAGTCGTGGTATTTATCTTTAGTCATCTTTAATGCTCTTAATTTTACCTATATTTCTTTATACTTATAATATATACTTTTAATTTGATGTTTCGTATAAACAATATGTGAAATCGTTAAATAAAATCATTACCGCAAAATATAATTAATCACTTAAATAATTTTTACACTTCTTTGTTCTTTAAATAGCGAATACTAGTCATCGACACTTAGAAAAATGCGCGGTAGGGAACGTATAGCTCGCTATGACCGCGCGGTTGGCTAAGTGTTAATATGGGAAACGAACTAATTCATTGGAAATTTCGAGATTATATTTTTGCGCGAAACTTGAATATCACAGTAGCTCTTGCGATATAATTGAATATTCCTGTAAATATGAATTTCTATCATCTAGGAAATACACCGCTTTGAGATAGTTATGCAGAATGTGGCATATAATGAGTGGTAACCATTTATTTCTATAAATAGTGGTGCCATCGAAAAAGGTTAATAGAATTCCTAACCTTTATGGACAAATGATTACGCTACTGTGGCGATAGTTAGTTATAGCACTAACAATAACAATAGTATATCACTGCGATCCGCGATATAGCAATAGCAATAGAAAATGAAATATCGAACTTGTGAACGATGAATTATTTTGAAAAATACGAAGAATACGGAAAAATGTTTTAGATAAATGTTATAGATTATCAAGTAATACAAAAAGCATACTAGAAATTATTTGACCTTGCAATGACTTATAGTGTTGCGAAAGACACAAATGAAGTCGGTAAGTTAAAACACTTAAAAATACGAACTTGTATTTTTTACTGCATATTCTTGTAGCTGATACGAAATTGTTTAGAAAACACTGCGAGATATGAATTTTCAAACTTCACGTGTCATTTATTTCGAATAATCATGAGTTTCATGCATTTAATTAGTATAGTGACAAGCGTAATAACAGGTATAGCAGAACTAAATACATAATATAGTAATAAAGATAACAGGTAAAATAATTATGTCTATTGCACAAAGTATTATAATAATACTTACAGATATCGCTTTCCTGCGTTTTATAAACACTAAAACTTTATAAACACCACTAAAAATAAAAAAAAGAAAATTGTAAACACGTCTTAAAAGGTTATTATATCGAAGATAAGACGCAAATGATAGAAAGTACAGGATACAATGAAACAGATTAACGAGGACGTGCCCTTGAGATTATCTCGTTATATGAATTCGGAATAGAATTAACAAGAAATTCAATTATGGTACGCGCATGATGCATAATAACACACGATGTTTCTAACAATTTTCCTATGTTTCAAACAAGTAACCGATACTAACGTACACCTACTTTAACATTCCAAAAGTCCACCGATACCATAGGAGCAGATAAACCCAATCTAACGAATCAAACACAATTTAAACAGAAACTAGCTCGATGACCTTTGAACGAAACTTCGAATAAACTTCTCCTTTGTTCGCGACACGACCTTGCGATCTTTTGGTAAGAAAATTAAGAAGAACGTAAAAAAAGAAGGAGAAATATAGAAAAGAGCACGGAAGGAAGTAATTAAGATATAGAACGCATCTCGATTGCGCGTCTATTCAATGATAAGGCAAGAAATTCGATAAGATTGTGCGCGAAAGTCGCGAAGGAACGTTCGCGTCCACTCACTACGCACGAATGATTCATGGACCAGTGAAAACGCGACCGTCGAGTAAGCGTGCTTGGTCATTATCGCGGATAAACATCTGTTTTGCTAATTTCATTGCTGAACAGATAACGGATTGTGACGCAACGTGATCGACCGCTGCTCTGTGATCGCTAAACTGCAGACTTTTATGCAAATTCCTATTTTTATGAGCGTCGAGTAAATGTTTGAAACTACATCGTTGTAAATTTCAATCTAACACATAGATTCCTATAAAAAGTTGTGAATTTTTTTTATAGTAACTACCTGGTAGTTGAAGCGTTAAATGCGTGTGTAAATTTCACTAAAATAAAGTTCGATGCCGAAGTTAATTAAATGCGGTTGTGCGTTCTTGTTCAACCTTGAAATCACTCCCGATCCAATTGCATCGAAATTCGCCAGGAAAAGTTGAATCGAAACGGAATACCTTCTACCAATTAAAATCCAGCCCTCATTACCGACGCATTCAAACCACCACAAACCACACGATCTCGAATAACGAAATGGCAGGTAACAAAATCGATATAAAATATCTTCCATCCAGTCCACCCTCTCTCAAACGGACCAAACCTCCATCGTTTCGATCCAATCTGACTTTCAGCCATTTTTTTCACGAAGCGTAATACACACCTGGTGTGAGGTGAGGATCGTATCGATTTCGAGCGTGACTCACGTGAACCGCGAGCTCACGTCAGGGAAACGCGAATTACATGGTCGAAGCACGAATTTTTTCAAGGTACTGGTGTAAATATAAACTCGTGTCTCGACTTTCCTCGCGTCTGCATCATCGGTTATGCCACGTTCCGACACAACGTGAGTACAGCAACACGTTTCCGAGAGTCGATGCGTGCGCTGTGTTTTGCCACGTTCCTTAAATCTGGCAACCACGTGTCATACCGTGTCGAATCGCTCGGCCGCGTTCAATTTACACTGTCTAAAAATGCTGAGCTATCGTTACAAACCCTATGCATAGCTGCCACATCTCCTGGTCGATACAAAGATCAGAGACACCCTTGCCAACTACTTAAGAATTTTACACAGAGTATCGTATGGTATTCTAAGGGGAAACAAAGTATAGAAAACATGGAATACGTTCTTGAAGATTTATCAAATACCCTTGAACTTTTCGCAATTATCGACTGATCATTTGACAATGCTCTTGAAGCTTCATAGCGATTATTTGAAAATCCGTGAAAACAAAGCACACGCTGTTTACCGATGTCGCGTTGTGTCTTCATTATTGTAAGTGTCTCACCGCGTAATTATGTTAATGGAATGAGTTCGGCTTTTTGCGCTTCTGTTTAAGCGGCAGATATCCTTGAATCGCGTAACTTCCAATTGCAACAATCATACGCCTATCTTTTATTCTTTTTCTTTTCTCCTTTGTTGTTACCGTGTATCGTGAGACTGACGTAATTGTTGTTAAAAGATAAACCGATTAGGCGTTATGATATGACAGTGTCGAGTTATTATGAATAGATATGACGCGATGGAATTCGAAAATCGAATGGAAGCGCGATCATCCATTAGCTATATGGAGGTTCATATTGTCAATCGTTCTTATTTGTCAATCGTTGTCGTTGTTTGCGAAATTAATCATTGTATAGTTGTACAATATATATTTGTAGTCTAGCATAATCGTAAAGTGCATGTTTTCTACAGTTGAACCTTGTGGATATCTTGTATAGTAGTTTTTACAGTGAATATCATATAGTCGAGTATCTTTCAAATGGACCTAATGTAGTCGCAGATCTTTCTAATGAATTTGGTATAATTAAGAATTGTTATGATAAATCTAGTATAGTAGATACTATTGCTACTACTATATAGTGTCTGTAACATTGTTGAACAATGTTAAATATTAGTGTAATCAACTATTAGTTGACACGTGTATAGTTCAATCACTACAGATATATTTCTAACATCAATGTAATATAAAACTATATACATATACTATATACTATAAAACTATATACATAAAGCTATACTATAAACATACTTCAATTAAGAAAGTTGCAAATAGAAAAAGTAATAAGGAAATAATAAAGACAAAGTGATAAGGTAATAAGGAAAATAGCAAAGTTAATACAATGAATTATAGTTGCTGCGAATTAAGACGACATGGAATATGTCAAGTAATATTTCACTATAAGTAATGTCTTGTTCGGAGAATTCTATAATTAATCTAGCAACGCAATGGCCACATTTCTATTATTCTATCGTTAGTCACTTTTTTCAATCGCTTTCCGTTCTTTGTTCCCTGGCAATCTTTTCTCTTTTTTTTGTTCGTCTAAAATGCGCGTTATCTTATTTTCCTTGAATATCGCACGAATAACAAACGAGCTTTAGAACTCTGCTCGTGTTCCTCGTGAATCATAATCGGACTAATCGTACTGGTTACGGTAGAGGCTTATCGTTACGTCAGAAAAGTCGCTGATTTCATCGCTACAATTGTAACTCCCCGATATTACGACAAAACACACTATTTCGACCCATAATCGCATCTACAAAATACGGGGATTATTGTCTCACGGAACCCTTTATTGCTATGCTAACCAAATATTATTGCAGAGTATTAATTATAATTCTATATATAATTCGTAGATGTGGCATCAACGAATTAATGAATCGATGTATATGGTCAATATAGGCAATTTTCACAGTGTATAAACCCACTATAATTACTGCTCTGCGCTTTTTACAATACTTCTAACGAGATTATATTATACACGCTGTTATAAAATAATGATAGTTTTTGAAGTATTTGGTTCCAGAGTATTTTACATTTTTTGCAAATAAAGTAAAATAATAAAGTAAGAAGTAAGAAAAAGGAAAACATTTGAAGAGATACAAATGTGAAGAAGAAATGGCACGAAGAAAATGATAATTCTATCATAACTTTCTTCGGTTTAGAAATGATAGTATGACGAGTCTTATCTTTCTAAAAGAACAATTTTTTAATTAATTGATATCTACAAATCAACACGATAAGAAAGAAAACTACCTGAAGTAGTAATTAATAGTCCAACTATATGACAACACGAAGATAAACAAGTTAATCGATGTCAATACAATAATTCCTTCTCATTGAACAACGAACTATTTTTCTCCATTAACTTTCCATCGACAAAGCCTCTTTCTTGAACTTAATCTTATTGCCGACAAGAGACCTCTCTCTTAAAGACCTGGATTTAATCCCAGCAGACATTCCTATCTATAACCACGACATAACCTCAAAGCGCTCGCAGAATCCCCTTTTCAGCAAAAAATCAAGCGAAATTAAACTGGCTGGCTGAAATTAATTCTCAATCGATTTGAAGAAGAATTGCTTTACAATCAGTCTGGAATCGCGAACCGACGCAGATCTGACAGGCTGGAATTACTCAGACGTCGAATTAAGTAGGCGGAAGCGAATGCCACGAATATGCGAGAGCACGTAACGTCAATCTATCCAACGCGTTGCCTAACTGTTTCCGCCAATAATTCAACAGGCTCGAATCCACTAGCGCGCCATTTGTTTACATCGACGATAAGGTCTTTAAGCGACACGTAAAGTCTCGTTTAGATTAGCACGTTACCTGACTTTGAACAATTCGAACTCGAGCAACTTCGAAAAACCTACTTTACTAGCGTAAACTATTAGATGTTCAGATTAGTCGTTACTTGAATTCAAGTTACTCGAACAACTATTTTTTAACTTCAACTACTATTTACAATTAGTGTGAACGTGGCTTAAGTTAGTCTCGAAAATCCTCACACCAGTAAGGAAGTTTTTAATGAGCCTGGTGAGTTATGTCAATAAATCCCCATCATCGTGACGAGACAAAAATCGATAAAATGCGTTAGGGTCACCAAGAAACGAAAGCAAACATAATTTCTTCTTCTTGAATTTCCTTTTTATTTCATACGTTTTTATTATATGAAAATGTTAACAGATAGATAAAGAAGAATATTAATAATGGCAATATCATCGAGTTGTGCTATACTGCTTCGATAGAATAGATGTAAATGAGGATACAACGCGCTAGGAATTTAATTAAGGTGAATACCCTTGAATGCCTTAGAATGTTCGATTTTTTTTGTAGCGTAGGGCATCGATTAAAAGAAAGGATAGAGAAGAAGATATTAAGTAAAAAATATTGCTTATTATACCGATCATATGGAATTAATGTAAATGAGGATGCCAACGTATCAGGAATTTAATTTCAATTTATTTTTCGTTAATTCAGTTATTATTTTGTAATTATACAATGCTGTAAATAAAATACTATTAAACTTATTTTCTTTCTTCGTGACGTAAGTTTATCAATGGGACTAATTCAACGAAGTAGATAAATGAAAATAGAATGTTTAAAGAATTGTTTATCAATACAAACGTATATTTTTTTTCAATTATATTATCGTTCCCTATTGTTTACAAATTTTCAAAATCCACAATCAGAATTAAAGTATAAATAACACAAATGTATTTTGACAATAATTCAAATGAACCGAATGACAATAATTCACATTCATTGACACTGACACAAACTGATTTTTCTGAAAATATACAACATATTGGAGATTCATAAGAGAAATTACATTTTCTGCGGATTAAAGCACATTGAAAATCGAACAACGAAATCACATTTTCTGAAAATTAAAGCGGATTGGAAATTCATAATAAAATATCTTGGATTACATATACCTTATTTTATTATGTTATATACGCTTTATTAAGCCCTTGAATCGGTAATAAAATAAGTACTAATTGTATTAAGCGAATACGTTTTTAGAACCGTATAGAGATGACCTATGAATTCTAACCTAACAAATGCTACGCGTCAGAGTCCTCCATCGAAGCAAAAGCTGCACTCTTTAATTGGAAGAGAACTGATCTAATTACCAATTCAGTAATGGGAAGCACGTACAACAAGATAATATCAAAATAAAAATTCTAATAAAATACCGTAAACTGCTGAGCCAAGCATGAACAAAGAAACTTATTGCATTAATGTAATTAATGTAATTCTCGTTTAAGGATCGTGAAAAGAAATTTACTCAAATTTTATGATCGCCTGAGTGGACATTTCTGGAAACAAAAAATACATAAATGGGAATTTTTATAAAATCAAAGATATATATATATATATATCTGACAGATTCTAACAGGCGCAGGAACAGAAATAACCTATAATCTCGTCAATATGTTGAGTTAGCTCTAACATTAAGGTTCCCTAATCGTGTTTTTTCCAAACCATTCTAACGATCAAATAAAAATCAAGGCCGCCAATCCTAACGAGATATATAGAGGCGATTCAGATAAAACCAACGTTGATCCATAGAAACACTGGTTGTGTTAATAAACGTTTCATGTTATCGCGTAAATTCTTAGACAGGGAATATAGCCTACTAATCACCGATTCAACTCTAACGGTACCCAAACAATCGTCATAATTTACGATTCTGGCTTGTCGTTGAATCTCCTCTCTCCTTCTTTTTCCCTCTCAACGAGCACAGAGAGTGTCCCTATAACGGAGGACCGTTGTGTCGCCGTCTTTCGCATCGAATCCATCTCGCTTTCCAAGAAAACCTTCAATGAACTCGGCCGTTCATTGGCTAGACACGAGAAAGCAATTCTCATGACCGATCAAATAGATCCTAACACCAGAAATACTGAAATTGGTGGATTTCGAAGATTTTTATATTCTGCAATTATTAGAAACATACAGGCAATTTTGCAAAAATTAATATACTGTTGATAGGAAACACGAGAATCCACTTTTTCCACTTTACAAACGTTGAGAACGGTCACGTGAAAGTTTCCTACGCTAATTCTCTGGTGGTCAGGCAATGAATTACAAGTTAGAATTACTAGTCTTGCAGAGAAGCACTCGTAATATTTAAAGTGTACGTAAAATATGTAAAATATGTAAAGTAACGTACGATCAAATTAAATCCATGTTGGATTACGGATATATTATTAGAAAAAGAAAGAAACGAAATCGTCTTATACTATCAGAATCATAATCAACAGATAAGAATGTAGAAAATATTAGTATACTTGAGCGAAAGACTTATACTCTTCGCCTCGCTCGCCAGAATATTGGAACAATACTTTCGTGATTGACAAAATTTTGTGTTTCTGGCACCTTCGTACTGTAAAGTGTATTTCATAAAACATTTCCGTTTCTATTCCGGAAAATTATGTAACTCGATAGTTTACATAACAAGCGAGCACAACAAGCTCGTTGGCATGTAGCAACGAAATTGCCGATTAAAACGGGGTCAATGTGTTCTAACGCGCAACACAGAAGCTGGAACGACGCGAAGAAAAGTTTAAGACCGGGGGAAGGCGTCGATGATGCAACTCTCGAGAAGTTTTGCGAGCTTTCTAATAATACTACGCGAAAACGATCGATGGAAGGCCGAAATAGAGGAGCCGAGGGATCATTTCAGACGAAAGATGGTGTGTATGGGTCTACTCAGGTAGAGTCGGCATACCATTGCGAATGTTCGGAGTTGTTCCAACAGAATTTCAAAGAAACCTTCACCATGAACTCCATTCCACCGGATTGAAATAGACTAGGTGAAGTTTAACTGTGGTCTCGAGTTTAGACAATATCAAGGATTCTATTACGTAAATGTACACAGTTTATACGAGGCTTCTAATTTTGGGACTCGTTTAGTAATTTAGTCGCTGGTTGCGTCTTCTACAATTTGTTAAAAGATGGATCCTCTATACAGTTAGTTCTAAAATTCTCCCGAAACTTCAAGTTTTAGTTTTTCGTTATCGTAGAAATAAAATAAATGTAACGTAGAGTTAAAGCTTTTATTGATATCGCTGACTCGTCTATGATCCACGAAAATTTGAATGAAATCAATAAAAAACCAGTTAGTTTTAATTTATACTTCATGCATAATTACATAAAAGCAATTTGATCATTTTTGTTTATCCGAAAAAAATAGGAATATGAATTAAAAGTGAGACTTTATCTAGCACTGAATCATCAATGATTCAATATTATATCAGTTGAAGTTAAAATTTTTTTGTAAGCTATAAAAATTTTTTTCAAAAGCACCGGATGAGTAGAATAAAAGGAAATAATAGTTTTGAACGAAGGAAACTTTCCAAACCTAACCGAAGCTCAAACCATAACCCCAACCTACCCTAGCCAGTATCTAACTCACAAATCTAACACAAACTCAAACCTAATCTCACTTATCTACAATCTTGACACTTTGATTTATTATTTTGTGAACATACATAGTTTTCGACCCAGAAGTTTCTTAAATCTAGGTTTTACGTTTTTTCAACTCTCCAATATTAACCATAATGCAGAAATCTATTAAAAATATTTAATATCGCCAAACGAAATGTAGCTAAATTAAACAACCTTACTCAATAATACCAATTAATTAATACCTATTACGATTATCCGTGAATCCAATAATACCAATAAAGTATTAAAATACATAAAAGAAAAAGGAAATCAAATTCCGTACGCGTCAACTCAACTTCTCATTAAATGTTATGCCATAATTTGCAACCCCAATCACCAAAGTGATCCGCGATTTCGCCTTGAATAGTTGATCACAGGTTCGATCGAAAATTCGATACCGAAACGTCGATCTAACGTTCCCATTAAGTTTGCGATATTCATACCAAGGCAGCCGTAGTGTCGCCAGTGCGACGATCGTGGAACAAAGACAACCTCGCCAATGGAGAAAGACAGAGAGACAGCCTGAAAACGCATCGTAGAGCAAAAGAGTCGACATTACTATACTCTCTCCGTATACCCCCTCTCTCTCCCACGCTCTATCTACCGATCCCTCCCGCCAGAGCTTCCTGGCTATCCAAGTAAACAAACTCGTTCGACGAATCCAAATCTCGCGCGCACTACCGAAGAGAGGAAGAAACCGTTCTAGAGTCGTTCCTCCGTGTCGATGACGCGACCCGTGAGATAAAACGATGCATCTATATCGATATATGTATGCCAGAATAGACTCGTTTGGCTCGGATCATATGTTTTCGAACGCAGTTGCATAATCCGACGTTTAAGAATGGGTCATTTAAAAAGATACATATATACATGTTAAAGGAAAGAGAAGAAAGAAAAGAAACAAATGGAAAGCATCAGTGACAACCACTGGCCCCCCGTTGCCCTTGCACTTCCAACAATCTTGCGTCGATCAACCGGTCGGTTACCAAGCGTATTACTGCCACTGCATTGTTTCGATCGAATATTCTCCTGGCTACTATACGTACATAATGTATCCGCGTCTCCCACTCGCCGCATCATTCCTCCTCCGTTTTCGTGCTCTATCACCGCGACGCGCACAAAACCACGGTTCTACATCTTCGCACTTCGATCCTGACCGCGTTGCAAGGCCGCTCTCTGTCTTCTTCTAATCACTTTCACGAACACGCGCCTCTATACGCTGTACTCGGTCGATAACGTCGGTACCGTTCGACGTCACACCGACTTAAGAATTACGTAGACGAGTGCCGAAAAACCGAGGTTTCCGCGTGTGTATACACTCACAATCATAATACGCCCGTAGAAGAAACATGTATATGGACGGACACCAAGAGGGACGCGCGTCGAGCTGCCTCTCTGTGACAACGACCTTGATCTCGAATTCGCGCTCTATCGTGCTCTCTCTTTCTCACACCCCCATTCTCTCGTTTCCTCACTCTCGCTTGGGCAAAGAGGAACAAGGAACAAGTGGGCGCATAGAGAGCAGTTTTCCTTCGATGCAGTAATAACGTAGTTAAGCAGAATACCCACACAGTTACGCGCGGTGCGTCTCAAGATACTCGGCCTCCGACATATTCACGCACACGCATTCGAACTTCTGGTCAGGATCGTCCCTTCTCCCACGAAAGAACATCCCTCTTCGTTTCGTTAACTTCGTGTTCTTCGCCTCATCTCTTTTACTATCTACCTATCTCTCCCTTTCTCGAGCTTCGTTACCCCCTCCCACCCTCGTCGCACTCACTCCCACACACACAGCGGTAACACACAGCGTAGACGTGTAGCGAAGAAAAACCCGAATAAACGAACAGGCCCGTGTCAAAGGGTGGTTTCGTACGACTCGATTCTCTTTTTTCTTCTATCTCGACCATAACAAATAACTGATCGTTGTCTTGCGTATTATCGGCGTTTCGCGCGATGCCCCGGGGTTTGGTTGACCCCCGCGATACGACACTGGCCAGAGAAACAAGCGACACACGTCTATGTGTTTAGAGAAAGAAAGAGGAAGGAAGAAGAAGTGTATGAAGAGAAAAGGATCCACTCGCCTGAACAGTGTTGCGTTTGAGGAGCCGTGGTAGGAACTGCCCGTAGTAATAGTCGTCAGCTGATTTCGACTGGCTGGCTGGCTGAACAGTCAAGCCGTTGTTGAGGGGCGAGAGCCGAGGTACAACATGGTGGTGGGGGCAGCCGTATAGGGGGGAAGCTTTTAAAGCAATATCAGGGTCGTATCATCGTACGACGCCCCTGTCGCATCGATCTCCTCTTTTCTCGGATATTTTGCAAATCTTATCTGAATTTGGAAAATTAAAAATCTGACGATTCGATAGGAAGTCATCCTAGTTCTATCTGTAATATTAAGGTCTTGCTGTTTACGGGAATTCTTTAATAATTATGTCTTCTTTTTATAGGCAGACTTATTCATCAGAGATACAGTTTAAAGACGGCACTGTATTTTGAAAAAGATATAAGATGAGATTCGAAATTGCGTGGGCTGTAAGAACCACGAAATTGAAAGAACCGTTAATGCAGGAAGTGGAAAATCAATGAGGAGCTCCGTGACTTGGTTGCTGGTAGTGCAAGGCACTCGTATAAAATATCTAGCACGGTGATAATGTAATTCTTAACTGTCGTTATTTATATTACACGAGATATAATCGTTGACCCATCTTCAATAAGCAACCCGTTTTTACGATAATAAATATCAAGTGCCGATCATAGAATTCAATCACATATATGTTAAAAAGATTTTGTCAAGAATACGTTTCCATAAATTGAAAGAATCGAGAAACAACGCAAAACGTATTTCGGGTGATTTTTATTTTTATGCTGACCTTCATCTTGGCTGCTGAGAATTCGCACCCAGCACGTGCGAGCAGCTTTAGCAACTGACGTAATGTGAATCTTTCGTAATTTAGCGTACGCGACAGGTAAGTATTTTTTTAAAGGAAGAACCCTCACGAACCGAGAATTCGACGGGGGCCTGACGATTCATTGATTCGTCAGTGAAAACAATTCGGTAGTGAGGGAACGCTCAGCTGGGCGAACAGCTGCTGGCCGCTGTTAACGCTTGAACACTTGGAAAGCATTTTTACCTAGCCTACTAAAAGAATTTCCCTTTTTCCGCGAAAATTCTGTGTCTAAATTCTTTCAGGACCGAAAAGCCAGGTCCAAGTCTCTACCTGAAAATATACCAGCGAAAGGTCTCTTACCATTCCTTTTCCTTGAAATAAAGTAGCTTCATTTAGCTCGTAGCGACATCGTGTTGCCTGTAGTGGCAATCATATGTAGCAGTGCTTCTCAAAATAAAGTAAAGTTAACCAACTCGATGTAAAAAAATCGATAGTCGAAACGTCAAATCCTGCTAAATAGATCTTTGATCTTTATTCTTTTGAATTGTAATAATCCTGCGAGAAACTTTCTTACTTGTATATTTAGGTTATGTTTCATCTATGCTTAATATAGCCATAACCTTGCCTAAACGGTGAATGTGGCATCCAATGAAATGTTGAATGTAACCATCGAATACATAAGCCTTTGTTCTTTATTGTTTTAAGTCGTAATAACTCTATAATAAGATATTTTGTTTCTTTTTTTTTCTTCTTTTCTTATACAATGTCTAGTTCATGTCTAGGTTATGTCTAGTTTATACTCTAGTATATACCTTAATATAGACATAACTTTATCGAAACTTTAAATATAACGATGCTGTAATGTTTCCTCAAAAATCGAATATCTCCGTGTAACGTTTGTTTGCTGGATTAGAGGTATTCGTAAATCAAACGTAATCTTATCGTTGTTTACAAATGAGTTTGAAGAGGTTGTATGCGCACGCTGCTATTTCATACTGATAGCTACGTAGAACAATGTATGACGAAATTGGCGAAAAATTAGAGCAGAATGGATTTCGAAGATGGAATACAAATGAATTTTGTGGAGTGAATGGGACAAGATTGGAATACCACTCTAAACAGTATGAACGAAACGCCTGCGCCAGTCTCCCCTGTCAATACTGTTTGGGGGATGCCTCCATTTCGCTGTTGGATTGATACGAGTCAATGCATGCCAGTAACAAACCGGGCATGAGAAACATTTTGTTTCCTACGACCTAGTATCGCCTACTTCTCTGACATTGATTTCTGGAAACCCTTATGTGCTCAAAAAATAACCCAATCCCGAAATCTATCGATCAGACGACTTGTTCCTTTAGCCTTCCGAATCTTATACTTTTGTCTTCTCAAAGAAACTCTTCTCACCAAATTGGCTTCAAGTATGGATAAATCGTTAATTTGTAATTCCCTGGAAAATAATATTTAGAAGCGAAGACGCACTGAAAATACGTGGAAACAAATTAATGGATTTTTAATGTTCTGTTACAAGATATGTATATATGCAGAGGGAGATAATTCAGTAGTAGGAAAACAAAATTACGATAAAAGTGTAAAAGGGGAACTTATTCGGATATTTCGTTCTTTTTAATGGAAAAATTGTTAATACGATATCGAACGTTGCGTATGTGAGATTTGATAGCGTTCAATTAATTGAGGAAATGTCAACAATTGAAGAAAATTATTTTTTATCCGTAACGAAATTTCAAAAATTTTGCTATACGAATAATTTGTACAACGTAAAATAGAGAGACGTGTTCAGGATAATCTTATTAAATATCCGTCCGAGTCCCAGGAGTCGTTGTAAAAACAGGGTCGGAAAATCCCAAATAACACGATAGCGCTTGTCTCAATCGATTACGAAGAGAACCAAGCGGCACAATATAGCTCGTCATATTTGTTACTTATTTACCGAATGTCCAGCTGGACGAATTGTAAAATACAAATTAAATAATAAAAAAAATATATATTTGTTACTTTATAAAATACATCTATATTATTAAATATTTCAAGTTTTGTTCAATAAAAGTTATTGAGAAGATAACAATGAAATACAAAATACTGTCAGTCGTCCGTAGCGTTCAAATGTACTTGGACTTTTCGACACAAAATGTACACAACGCGATCGCGCTACTTGGCTCTCAAACTGATATAGAGGTTTATTATTATGATTTCGATTTATGATCTCTGTGAAATATATATTTGCGCTAAATATCTTGTAATTTCTATATATATATATATATATATATATAGTTTCAGATTTGTTTCAAACATTACCAATATAATCATAATAATTAAGTCTCATAAGAGTGGTAGAAAATTTTAAAATATTTTATGTAACACATAATATACGTATTTGTAAAAGATTTCTATAAGTTCAAATTGATGAACAACTAATACGTACATATGTTTGAGATGGTTTTCTACGAGCTAAATTATTTTATAAATGATGCGTATATATGTATATATGTTTGTGTATAAACAGAATATTTATCAACAGTAGATGTGAACACGAGAACTGAATTTTCTTTGGCATGTTCTTTGTATCACGAGCACTGATTTCCACACTTTGGCACCTACTTACGTATATAAATTGCGGTTTAATATTTGCCACGAGTTTATATCATACTAAAATAATTCTACTATTTCGAGAGCAGAAATAAAAATATCAACGAAATCACAGAACCAGAACAAGTTTATCTATGTCCATAAAATAGCCATTTAAAAACTTGATGAGTTCTAATGAACTCGTAAAATTTCTTACAAAATAAGAAGAGTTCTGATGTCACGTCAACCTTGTATCAATAATGGGCTTTTTTTGCTTCTGTTTTAGGAAATTTATAGTGTTTCTCATTTTCTTTTTTCGTTTTGGATAAATGTGTCTTGGGAATGACAATAATCACGGATAAGTAAATGTATTTGCTTATTGTAACGGCGTCTAAACACGTTGAAAGATGTAAATAAATTCAATATTTGTGCAAGTTTCATAGCGGACGAAATTAATTTTTTTATACATTATTTTTGAAATTATTTAGCATTTGTCTTTGATTCTGTATTATTTTGAGAAATTTGTCAACTTTGCGTGAAACAATATAATTTATAGCTGTGTCATAATAAATTTGATTCCAAACCTCAGTTTGTACCCTTCTATCAAGTATCTATTCATGCAATGTGTAGGACAAGTTTCATAAAACCGGTTACGAGTGTTTCCGTTTTATTCCGCTCATAATTAATTTTTTCAGTCATTTCTCTCGAATTTCCGATTATACAGCATTCATTTTATTAATAATAAGGAACGTAGAAAATTAACTTGTAGGTATGTACACAGTATATGTTTAATTAGAATTACAAATAGATATAAAAATAATATTTAAAAAACATGATTTTTTAAATATACATTTTTAGTGTAATCTTTATTGGAAGTTTTGCAGGACTTCCATTTTTGCCATAAAGTTGCTCACCTTTTTTTTATCAATTCTTTTTTGCCAAGTTTCACTGATTTTAAAATGCGATCCAACAATTACGGCGTCAGAGGATAAATAATCTTTTATATTGTCTTTTGTAACGCCAGAACCAATAAGAACTGGTATTTTACTATTCTGTTTAATCTCTGTATATAGTGTGATCTTTCATTATTAAAATTTTTATATAAATGTTACAATTTGACAAAATAAGGAAATACCTGTAAATTCTGATACGTTAACTGGGTCACCGGTGGTAATCCCTGTCAGTATTATTCCATCAGCTAAGAAAAATTTTGCTGCTTTTACTGTCTCTGATAAACTTACATCAGAAGTGATTGCATGTGAACTATAGGAAAAGAACAACAAGATTTTTACATTAGACTAAGAACAAATCAAGCAAAAAAATGAGTTTCCCTTTTCAAGTATATTAATAAATTACCTATGCTTCTTTTTAATGTCAGCAAGAATAAGAATATCATCTGCATCAATTTGTTTTCTATATCTTAATAAAGAGCCAGCACATGCATCTGTAAAACCCTCATCTGCAATATGAGAAAAGACAAACCCTTCTGCTCTGATAAATTGAAGATTTGCTGCCTTTGCTACAGCTATGGCTTCCTTGTTACATCCTGCCAAAATCTATTTCGGTTATTGTCTCTTCTTTAATAAGTTATAGATTTTTCTGATATTTTATGTGATAAATTCTTCGATTCGTACCTGTATACCACAGGGTATATTTTCAGGTAATACTTTTCTTACTTCTGTGCAAATTCTGGTCATTATTGCTGTAGTTTCAGGAGTTAAATCTTTGGGCTTTACATATGGAATATCATGCATATTTTCTACTAATATACCGTCCTTAAAAGTAAATATGCTATATTAATAAACCATGAAACTAATAGCAGATGAATTATGTAATTAAACTTACAATATTATATTCACTATAAGTTATCGCTTCTTCTATTGCATTACTTATAATTTTGTTGGTATTACCACTATACAAAGGTGTTCCTGAAAAGTATCATTTTTCAATATCATGAGCCAATAATGTGCAAATATAAATAACAAATGAAACAAGTCATTCATTGTTCAAAAAATATTTTTCAACAAAATATTTTTGCTGGATATTGTTTTGACGAATTCTTAAGTTTTACGTATTTTTAAATCTAACGGAAATTTTATACCAGGTAATGCACCAACGTGTATCATCCCAATCACAGAACATTTCCCCTTTTTAAAAATGTTATAGAATCGTGACATATTTCTAGAAAAGTTTTAGTTTAAAGTCACTTTCGCAAACCTTAACTTTAATCACAAATATATAATCGAACTATATATTATACGCTAAAATAACTGTATTCTGTACTTTAACTACGAAGTTTTGATTAAATAATCAGCTGTTTCGTATCGAGCGCACTGTTGCATCTTTGTTGGATATTTGAGTTTAAAAAGAGACGCAAGGAGGACTTGCAACAGTTAATTTCTATTGATTTGATGTTCCATATTTTTCACCAAACTTACAGCATATATATTTTTAAACGAATGCTGCAATTATTTGAAACCATTTGTAAATAAATATTTATAAATTTCAGGAAAACATAGTATAGTTAGGTTAATTTTGAATGATCTTAACCTTCTACGTGAATCAAATCAACTTTTAAGGATTTGGTTTCAGAGTAATTTTTTTTTAACGTTAAAAGCATTTTTGCAATGAAGTAATTTTGACAGAATCTACTTTATTGTATCCGGTGTATACAAAATATATTTAATTGAAGAAATATTATTTATATTGTTGCAATAGAAATCTAGGGAACTACAATACGGAACGTGCAAAGAATTAGTTATTTTTTACGCCATCTACAATTTTGGGCATAGATATTAAAGATTATGTGTCGTTCATGTCGATAAAGTAAAATTTGTGATATTGGGCATTTGAATTCTATATTGCTGTATTTAGTCAATGGTCGTTGCATCGTCGTTTGAGGTTGTAACATCACTGGCTAAGGACAGGATAGACGTGAAATTAAATGGCACTTTGTGTCTTAGGTTCTGAAACACTTGGAAAAAGATCTGAGCGCTTCTTACATCTTCTGGAATTTTACTATGATGAACATAGAAAACTTCATGTAAGAAACGTATTTTGTGTATAACAATGAAAAGTGGCAA
Source organism: Bombus vosnesenskii (assembly GCF_011952255.1). Classification (NCBI taxonomy): domain Eukaryota; kingdom Metazoa; phylum Arthropoda; class Insecta; order Hymenoptera; family Apidae; genus Bombus; species Bombus vosnesenskii. The sequence continues at coordinate 3,459,684 of NW_022884343.1, forward strand.
AGTTATCATACAAAATACTTTCATGTGAAATACTTTTTAAGCAATAATTTTGAATTAAAGTGCTAATGTTAGTTTGTAATAATTATGATAACTATAATACTATTTTAGTAACTGTTATATCCTGAAATAATTTCTCATAATTAGTATGATATGAAATTTTACAACTTTAAACTTCTCGTTTTAATAGCGGTAGATAATAGGTAGCTTACTTTCTAACCTAACCTAATGAAACTTCAAATCGTTCGAAGGATGTCATTTAGTGCGTAAAGTTTGATGCTTGAGCGTTCATGATAAAATGCTTAATCGAAGATTAATTTTATCATTTTTATTCTTACGCTTATTCTCCCTGTGAATATCGGAATTTTAGGTTAAATAGGTTGGAAGTAATATGCTATATAGCCTCTGATATAAAACTTCTTGGACCTTCAAGTGCTATCAATATAGAGCTTTCAAATTCCTATCTTAGCCCTTTGCGGACTACTGCCGCATATATGCGTTCCGTGTAAGCCATCAATTTGGTCGAGGAACTCGTATATGCGTTTGGCGAAAACAATTGATAGAGCCGAACGATTCATATATGTGTGCCACGTGAACGCACCGCTATGCGCGAGAAACTCATACACATGTTCGCCGAAAACAAATGATAGAACCAAAAGACACATATTTGTATAATTTTTTCTATCCTGTGGAGAATCTGTGCATGTACATATATAATTATGACATCTATGAATAAAAATCACGTCTAAGCAGAAATGTGCGCTGGCAATTTGAAATCTACCACGGCATGACTATCGCGACAGCAGCTCGGCGCCACGGTACGGTTCACTTCGAACCGTCTAGGGCTAATGAATAATGACAAAATTTTGAAGTTTATATGAATTTTCTTACCTAAACACTGGTCTTTCTATCTACACAGGAGAGATGAAATACAATAAGTTATTCTTTCAATTTACTCCATTATTTTCGAAATTAGCTCGATCCCTCTTTTTCCCTTTTGCTAGATCGATCATTGATTTTAATATTCCTATCTGTTTTATTATATGTTACCGTATCATGTATATGAAGGTAACATCGAGATCTGTTTTACCCTTATTTGAAAAAAACAATCTATAATATCTAGAAATCGATGATAGGTTACCAACAGATACGAATTATCAATCTTATCGTTACATGACTTGTAACAAAGTAAACTGAATATTTCACAGTCGGTTATGTCAAAAATTATACTAACTAGATAACAAAACTTAACAAGCTCTATATAACGTAAACACTTATTCTCGAACATCCGATATGAATCTTAATAAGGTCTTTTTCTATCTTAAATGTTTTTAACATCGTTTACATCCCGACCAAGAAGTTTCTTCGTGCGGCAGTATGAGGTCGTGGCGACGCGTGGTAGCGTGACGCCGCCACCTCTCGTGGTTCCCCCGTTTCGCAGGTTTTGTTGTGACCGCGGTGGCTTTGACGACAGTTGCGCGTGATTGCAGTCAAGCAGTGCGGTCTTACGGTTCGCTTCCATCGCGAACAATCGCGTGTGCCGGCCCTTCGATTGTTCTTTCGTCTCAACACCCTCGTAACGATTATTTCCAATTCCTTTGCAACTATTTCCACTCAAATTATTCCCACCTTCCTGCCCATAGTTTCTCATAGTTTGCCAGAAATTTTCTCCAAACCTTTTCAAACATCCGCAAGCTCAAGAAAACACATTCATCCGCATAGTGGCCTAGAATCTTCTAATCTCTTTGAGCTTTCCGCTGAGACACGTGTTCGTGAAAACGGGGTTATGCGAGTTTTCTGCACTTGCTGAAGCTAATTTATCACGATGACACTTCGGTATAAAGTAACGCCAGATTTCCGAGTGGTTCTGCCGGAGAATTTGATGATGTTCAGACTTGGACAATGCTGGTGATGTGTCCGTGCTGAAGCCTTAGGTGACAGGGGTTTTTGCGAACATTTTTACTCACAATAGACAGATTTTCACGTGGCTATACAACGATTCTCAGCAGCAGATTTACCTGATTGCTATGGACACAGCTCTTTTGCCGATTAAATAAGTGGACAGAATTCTTTTAGATACACAATCGGTCACTGTTTGATGACCTCAATTCTGATTAGTGTTTACAGTGAGGTTCTTCGAAGTGACAAATCTTTTTTTAAAAATAAACGACAGATGTAACTCGGGCCTACCCTTATGAATTATTTCAGATCCTCCTAATGACCTGTTGTAGACAGCGAGGTTTTTCAAATTGAGCAACTAGTTTTACAACAAAATACATCGAATGTAATTTGGTTAGGATCGATTGATTAAGATTTTTAACGGTCCTAATGGAGATTCAATCAAATCTTTTAAAACAGGAGAACCTACGATGATCCTGATAATGATTTAACGGATAGTTAATGGATAGCGAAGTTTTTGAGGTTAGTTCGTTCAAGAACGAAAGACACTGAACTAAAATTGTTCAGACATAGCTAAAGTTCTAGAGGAGCGGTTCTGATTATAGTCTGCAATCGAACAAAAGATAACTTCACTTCTCTATCTGAGTAATCTTTGGCCACAGTTATTCTATTAAGTGTATAAGTATGTGAAGAGGAAACTGTACGTTGAATAGAGGAACCAGTGCTGCTCTTAATTAAAGCAATCGATCAAGAAACATTGAGCAACTGAGAAGAGGATATAGGTAAATGATTCCCTCGTACAACTAAAGATATATCGGTGTCCTCGTTGCAATGCGTTTCAAACATCAGCTCTTTTATAGATTTTACGATTCACTATGCCGCTTTTGTTTCCGTTTATCGATTCTTAATCCTCTTCGAGGCAATCTGTTCCACGGTCGGAATTAATCGGTGCAATTAAAATTCCAGACGATTCTGAACGTAGCATCTGATCAAGAAATTTATTCTCTGACTTTACAAACGAATTTTATTTTCATCTTTAGAAAATCGAAATTATTCCAATCGTCGAGCTACTCTTTATCGATTCTGTGATTCTACAAACGAAACTTATTTTTCGATACTATAGTACGTAAATATTAACGGATCACTGTATATTCGATCAATTTCGTATTATTATTATGTTTAACTTGTTGCCACGAGGACACCGGAATTTCAACTTGCCTGAATTTATTGGTTCTTGCACGCTTTTCGCCGATTTGTCGATACCTCGAAGACCTGCAATAGTCACGAAGGAACATAGTCGCGCGTTCGCCAGGCACGTCACGTTGCGAAATCTGCATTTGTCGGGCTTTCGCTGGGCCAAGTAGTTGGCCGCGGCTATCAAGCCTACGGTAAAATACCATCGTCCCATCACGTTTAAATGCTGTCCCATTCTCACCACCCTCTTGTCCACTACTTTTCTTTCGCTATATCTTGGAAATCGCCTGGATGTTACTTTGCAACTTACTTTCAATTAATAACAACTTCCTATGTTCCGCGTGTTAATTAATCAATCCTTTGCCTTTATGAATCAAATTGTAATTTCAACATTTTTCTTATAAGGATTAAGACGTGTCTGCTAACTTTTCTCAACAATTGTAGAAATTGCAAGGTTCAGGAATATTTACCCAATTTTCTTTGTCGTCTGTCACATCCCTGTGTGCATGTATTAAAAATATCAGATATAATCTTCCCCGTACAAATAGTCGTTCACGTGGCATTTATTTTGTCAAATATTTCACCACTTTGACTCGACGAAATTCGGTAGAATCGATTAGTTCCAGCACCTTGGAATTTCCACTGATTTTTGCGTCACGTTCATTATACCAAATTCGTCTTGTTGTCTTTGCTTCACTCGTCATTCAGCGTTATATTATCTAGCCAAGTTCTTCATCCGTGGGTTTTACTAGACTACGGTAGGTTAACTAGAAGCACGTTCGCTGTCGTACATTCACCTCCTGCCTCTTATTTATTACCTTTAATATGGCAAAAGTGGTTCCTTGGTTAACGTCGATTGAAGGTGGAGGCTACTTGAACACGTTCCTGCGTTTAGTTGAAAAGTAATAGAATTTCTCCAATATTGAACAACTTGAAAATCACTAAATTATACATTTCCAAATACTCTTGTTTCATTTGGACGTTTATTAAAATTACAACTTGCTACCTGCATCTTACGGTCTTCTCCCTACGGCCCCTGTAACTTTCATAAACAAAATTTATTAGAACCTCTAAAAATAACGGTGATGACAAAAAGAAAAGAAGGTAGAATGATCAAAGACACTCATTTAATTCAATCAAGTTATTATGAACTACATGACCTTCGAATCACCCTAAAAATACGTCGACATCTATCAAGCTTGCCACAACCAGAGTAAACCAACAGTTCCCTTTAAGCAACAAACGAGCACGTGAATCAGCCGATTGCCAGTCGACAAGCTGGCTATCGATCGTCCTTTCAATTCTTCCTCTTCTCTCTCTCTCTCTCTCTCTTTCACTCTCTCTCTCTCTCACTCTCTCTCTCTTTCTAATCTACGAGTATAAATGCAGAAATTTGATAGAGAAGGTTAAAAGCCACGCTACGACCTCTGCTGAATGTTTCAGAAACGCTGAAAAAAGACTTGAGTATAACAAACACGCTGTAGGACAAAAGAAAGCTCTAATGATATGGTAATACAGAAAAAAAGAAAAGGAAACGGTACAATTTTAGAGAAACACTTGTAATTAAGGAAAACGACGAAATTATTAATAGACACGATATACAAGACAAGCATCGTTGACGTAGCGTAGTTATTACATACAACCATGAATTTTTTAGACTCTCTCTCTCGTCAGCCATTCCATGCGAAACATCGTTAGTTTGTATCGTAATTTCGACAGATCATCTCGACGATGAATACCGACTTAAGGTAAAAGGCCGACACGCGATAACAACCGAAAGATAAGAAGTAACATTTTTAGAACAAAACGAGTAACCGTCGCGTGAACAAGAATCCAGCCAGCTATCTTTAGGCCAGATTTATGCCTGCGATTTGGTTTATGTCTTGCCCGCGGTTTAAATGCCGTTTGAACTCCCTGAAACCTGTCAGTCTTTTATTAGCCAATTTCGTTTCGCCGACACGTCAGTCTTGGAATAAATTCTTGCAAAACTTACCGATAAATCTCTCGAACGTAATTAGACCCGGAAGATCGGCAGCCTTCGCGTGGAATTTTCTGCAAAGCGAAACGAATGCATCACGCGTAAGATCAGACGTTTCTTCACGATCGATAGGTTTTGTTCACTTTGCTCAAAAAATGGAATCAATCAATTTGTAATTATCGTTAACACCGTTTCACGCTCGTTTCAAACGAAGTAATATCCCTATAGATTTTCAATTGTCATTCATACGTTGAATTATTTCATATTATTCATTTCATTGAATCTTCGCCAATAGCAATATCAATACCCAAATATCATCCTCCCATCCTTAACCTTCCCTATATTCCCTGAAAATAGCCAATTCCCTACCAAGTATCCAATTCGCAACTTGAAAAAGACAGTTCTCCCCCCTTTATAGTCTTCATCCCTTATATTCTCCTGACGGCATTTTTCAAGTGACGAATTTCCACGAATTCACATAGATATTGTCCTTATGAAACTGACGGAACTCCAGTCAGAAATTGGAGTCCCATCTTTTTCACCCTTGTATATACATATATACAGGGTGGTTGGTAACTGGTGGTACAAGCGGAAAGGGGGTGATTCTACGCGAAAAAAGAAGTCGAAAATACAGAATAAAAATTTTTTTTTCTAATTTTTCCATCGAGACAACGATCTACAGTGAGATCCGTTATAACGAGACATGATAAAGTGCACGCGTACCGAGCGAAAATTCAAAGTCGATTTTCTCGAAAACAAAGCCTCAAACGAAAAATTGTTATTCTATATTTTCGACTTCTTTTTTCGCGTAGAATCACCCCCTTTCCGCTTGAACCACCAGTTACCAACCACCCTGTATATATATACACATATACATACGTGTTCTGCCCTAGTATATATAAAACAGCACGTACTCTCCTGCAAACAATACGTGTGTACGCAGTTTAAAAGCTTCCCTCGTAACAAAGAGCGGTGCTTCTGGTGCGTAGATACAGGATGGCGAGTTCGCATGGACGTTGAAGGGCCTAGCCTGACCAACATAAGAGGGGTTGTCGAATGGACATCAATGTGATTGGGAGTTATAGCGGTATTATGCTATACTTAGGGTTATTCCAATTGACGAATTCTTCAGATGGGGTGAATACGACGGATCACACTGGGTTCTTTAAATTTGTATCCAAGGTCATCCGAAGTTATGATTCTTGCCGTGCACGTTCACGAGATATGAGTATTATGAGGCAATAGCATTATACAGGTTGTCCCTAACAATCATGGTACAATAGAAAGGGGGTTGATTCTAGTTGAAACGACGGTCGAGAATATAGAATTGAATTTTGTCCATATTACGCTTTCTTCGCGAGGAAATCCACTTTGCAAATTTGTCAGATATACTTAAATTTGGATCGTTTGGGATTAAGTAAAGGCGAATAATTGACACAAGGTTGTCGTGAGCGTGAAATTAAGTGGTCTACGTACAATAAAATCTTCTCGACCAATATGATAATTTGAACAATTCGTTCAAGAGGACAGAGGTCGTACCATTAATCGAAGAAACAAGAGTCATCGAATTCTTGAGTCAGCACAAATTTTTTTTTCAACACGCGTAAATTTTATCTTTCCAAAATCACTTCAAATAATACGACTTCCCCTTAATCTATAGAACCCTCCTACAGTCGGAAAATTTCGAAGCACTTTCAACGATAGGATAGTGTCTATACCCATTTCAACATTATCCTACACGTGCTCTGAACTTGAAAATAGCAAAGAAACCACACCCAGCAGCTGGCCTAGAATACACACTATAAAGAGCATCATCCATTTTCCTTCTTTTCATATGTATACTATATCTCATATCTCCAGTCAGCTACCAAGGTTTACATGTTTACACGTATCGAATTTTGTATATTTGACCCTCCAAGGAGATTAAAGGCGTAATCGCGTAATCGTGCCATTTCTTAGCTGCATGCGCGTGCAAGAAATTTTCTTTTCACTGTAATGTTTTGTACTCAAAGGGTGTACGTAGATCTTCACGACTGACTATATACGCAACATATTTTCTCGTTCCGGTTGGCATCACCAAAGTGATTATTGGTCCCAACCAGTGGCGATCAGCGTGGAAAGCCGTTATCCCGTAAAATAACAAGGATCGCTGCGTCAGCCGCTATATTTCATATTTTCACGTCTCTCCTTCTCCTATCCTATGTCTCTGTTGATGACAATCTATTGGAAGGAAATGGCCTGCTGCGGGGCCGGCCTATTTCGCTAACTACGTTAGACGATATTATATCGTTCGACCATCTGAAACATCCTGGCCCGTCCTATCACTGGCTCCCGAGAGATGTTACGAAATTAACGAGTCTCGATCATCCCTGGTTACGTTATTTTTGCCCCGAAGAAATGACGGGGTCGCTTCGTAAAACTATTTCCAGCTTTCGTCGCGTTCTTAATAGACGAGTTACTTGGCCTAAATGGCTAGAGATCAACGTATCGGGTTGGCCGAAAGATGGTTATTAAGGAAAATTTTCTAGACAATTGAATCGATCCATATCGAAAGCTTTCGTATTTTTGAACTGTTTATTTCAATTGTTCGTACGTCGAACGAGTTAAAACTTCGCGAAATAGGTTAGGTTAGGAAAGTCAACATTTCGATAACAATTTGGTGTTACAAGTTTCGAAATTTTAGCACGAGTTTCAGTCTCCAATATACTAATGAGAGACTAATGTAGGTTCTTTATGGATCAGTGTGCATTTCCTTTTTTATATGTTTTTCATACGGTTTTAATGTCCACTATACTTCTCTCCTTTAAAGCTTGTAGTCAGTACTGAAATGCTTGTTTACGAGAACTTGGTGACGAAAAGCACAGTTCTATTAATTATACGATGAATCCATTAGTTTCCCTATGGATTAATCTTTCCATGTTTCTTCCGTTGAGCTACATTTTGAACGAAATGTTTACGAGCAAATTGTAGATTAATAATCTTTTTACAAAAATACAAATAAAAAGTTGTGCACTGATTTAGTTTTTATTAGCACTCTATTTTCTTGTCATTTCTGTGTGTCGTAGAATATTATGATGTTTCACCTAGCGCATAACGATAGCTTTATTTTCGTGTTCCATGAATTTCGGCTTGTGTTACCAGGTATTACTACGTAATTTACCAGTCACCTGATTGCCTGAGATGGTTCATTTTTGATAAAACACAAGAGTGTTTTCTTTATACTATCCTATGTGATCTAATATACTATTCTATGTAAGCAATTGTACTACATTAGGTAACCGAATGTACTACACTTTTCTTTTTTTTTTATACGCGAAGAAATAGTAATGGACAGCCCGCCGCTCTTTCGTGTAGTGTCAGGTTTATCGACAAAAACTTCCTACACTATGTAACCAAATGTAGTACACTATGTTACCGACTGTAATACACTATGTGTCAGAATGTAGTATACTATGTAAAAGAATGTAGTACATCATGTAATATAAAAATAAATAAAAATATGTCATACTATATTGTATTGTTACGTCTGGTCACCGGAAGTTACTTGCTACTAACTATTCGATCGATCAACATCTTGACTCGCTAGTCAATTTTCAATTTTTTTTTTCTTTTTTATGCGCGAGGAGGGAAAAATGTATTATGTATACCCAGCGGCCCGTGTTTAATATACGTACCTTTGAGGTGGCAAGATGTTTGCGCCACCTTGGAGGTTTCTGCTGCCCTGCGGAGCAGCTCCGCTCCTACGTACGCAGCAGAGGTCGTCCTCATCTCCTGCTCGAGCTTCTCGGGAACCCCGGGGACCCGAAGACCCTCCTTTCCATCCCACGGGTCGTTTGGACGACGGCGGGTTCCTCTTCCTCCGTCGTCTCCCCAGTCTGCAGGCTCCCTGCCCTTGTTCTTATTGGGTACAGGCTCCCTCCTTATAGGTTTAACGCCTGTCTGCACAGGCTAAGGAGCCGACTTCTCTCCCCCCTTCCCCCTCCTCTCGTCACTTCCCCCATCCTCTTCTCTTCGTTTTATTGGAGTGCGTATCATCTGGTCCGTACGGCCCTCATCCACTCAGGTTTCTGGGGGCCACCAATTCCTGCGAAAAGGACGTCACCCCCCGGCAAAGCCGCTTACCGGGGGGAGTGCCCTCGACTGCGAGGTACCCTATCACCGCGTACCTCTGCTTAGAGTTAGGGGCTTTTATAGAGGTTATAATCCTCGCGGTCTGGCCAATGAAGGGAAGACCTCCGGCATATTGAGACACGATTATTGGAATACGGTATTTGGGCTAAGGTTCCTCGGATCGCATTCTCGTACTGTGACTCGCCAGCGAGTCGACAGCCCCCCGAGGGATTGGAAATTGGGAGGTAAGGAAAAGGGGAGAAATAAGAGAAAGAAAGAGAAAGCTATGAACCCCGGCCTCCTTAGTAAAATGCCCCTGCCAGCCTCGCGACCGGGACCAAATCATGTCCCCTCACGAGCCAGAGCTGTTGAAGTAGGTACGGCGAGTTATCAACCCGCGACGACCCCCTGGTTTTTTATGCCACGATGATACCCTGCTCTCTTCCTCGGGAAGCGTGGTTTTTTAAGCCACCTCACCATGTACAGTCGACATTTTCTTCCGGGACCACCAGTCGCAGTTCGAGGAAAGGGTTGTGATATGGGAGCAGGACAGAGGAAGGGTGTTTAGGATAGCCATTGCTCCGTTAGCCACTGGCAAGCCAGCGTTTACCAGGACCCACCGACGTGGAGGAGGAGTTGGCACTTGGCACTGGTGGGTGTGAAGAGTGCAACGCCATACCAGCACCTTCGGGACCGATGCGTTGAGACCTGGAACAAAGTAAACTCTAAATCTAGTTCTCTAAATACGTCAGAAGACCTATGCGACAAACTAATCGATCCTCGCACTAAACTCATCTCAACTTCGATAATCTCTCCTAAATTTGTTTACTTAGGCCAAGTCGGATTGAGAACTAATTCACCATCAACCGCGCAATCAAATTGGCCTTGCAATCTGGATCACGTCCCCCAAAATTTACTCTGATTTTCTGCCGAGGAATTTCAACTAGACATTCAACCACTTGTTGAAAGTGTTACGTTTCTGACTGCAACTACGAAGATTGATCCAATCCCACGAAAATTGAGGTCGTCCCTTTCTTCTACGTATTTTGAAACCGCTTTGTTTGGAGAAGGAGGGCGGAGGATTCCTGGCCAAACACTCAGCGCAGTCTTCAAACTTGATCAACTTTCTCAATGATCGTTCGTACGGGACTGAACTTTCTTATTTTCTTGCAATCTCTTCAGCACGTTACAAGAAGTTTCTCCTGTCTTCTTCGTTTTGTTGTCAATCTTGGACGTTTATGTAAATTGAGGTTAAGTGGATCAATCGAATGTTCGATTGCAGGATCGATGAGGTTAGTTTGTCCTTCAGATTATTTTAAGCGGGAAATATGATAAGTAAATAGTAAATAACGCAATTTTATATCTCTTTGAAGATAATCATGGAAATGGAATATAAATATAAACCTTCGTATTGTAACGAGAATTTTCTTTTGAATATTTTTAATGTTTTTGGGTATCACTTGTGCATTTTAAACATTATTGTATATTCAAGCTTCTCACGAATGCATAAAAATTCGTAGCGTGCTGTACATAATAAATTTTCGGTGCTTTCTAAAATTTTAAACGAAGAAATACAAATGCAGATTTCACGACATATTAAGTTCGTCTTGCAACAGGTTCAGAGGTTCGACACTTTGAAAAGATTCGCGATTAGACATAGTTCTACGATTTCAGATGAAACTACCGGAAGAGGACGACAAAAGTGGCCCAGCAACTACAAACTAACCAGAAATACACATCGGCCTTTTCGTCACAGAGTGACTAAAACTAAAATTATAAGAGTGACGTGTCTTTAAATAAATGCAATTTAAAAGTAAAATTTGCAATATTAATTAAAAAAGTGTAGAACTCTTCAAAGAATAGTTTCATAGAATACTTTACGTCTTGATGAAAATCTTCACTAATCTTCAATAAGTGAAAACCAGTGTGTGTCTTGTAAATATTATACATTTAAAATTTTTGTAAATTACATAAGATTTACCAGATTTTAAAACTTCTCAGTACCTCAACGATAATCCCTAGGTAACTAGATTTAAAAAGTCACTAGTTCTCCTCTCTACAATTTTTCATAAATATAATCGAGTTTCTTCTGGAGGACCAACGCACTTCGCTTTTTCTACTTTTCACGTTTTCGAGAGTTTTCTTACTATCAACGAATTAGAAAGAGAATAAGAGCATCAAGAAAGAGCTTAGAATTGACACTTTCAATGGAAGAGTTGAAATAATTGTTGCTGATTTCAACATTCGTAAACAGTTCCATTCTTAACTGTAGAATTCACGGGCGAGTCGGTTTGTCTTAATTTTACGGAGCTTGGGGCCAAAATAAAGAAGACTTTTAAACTGTCGCCGCGAAATTGGAAGAAACTGCGTATTTATATTTCATTAAGCTCAGAATCTTTGTCAATGACAAATTTTACTTTTGGGACGATCTCGAGTTCGTGATCACGAAAGAATCTCACAGCTTCAAAATTGGAGAAGAATCCGATTAGTGAAACAAAATTTCGAAATAAGGAGAAGTTGAAAATCGTAGAAGACTAAAATTGAAATATCAGTATACTATAAATATATTAATATAAATATATCAAGAAATATAATTGACAAATATAAATATATTAAGAAATATCAGAAGAAAGATTCAATATGGAAGAAGGAAAATGGAACGAGGAGAAGTAATTCAGCCAACAATAGGTTCTAGATAAATAAATCAATTAAACAAAATCCTAAAATTACGAAACTTTCGTAACTATGTTAATTCTACGACAGTTGCATTTCAAAACTTAATTTTGCCGGAGTCTGTGAGCAAGTTGGAAAGGAAAATAGCAGAAAAGAGAAGAAGTTATGGTCTACTGAGACATTCAGAGGATTCCTGGCAGTGCAGAGCGGAAATTCTCAAAGAGACCGTGCTTCTTGGAAAAGCAACGTTAAGATAAAACTTCCTCCGCAGTGAATCTGAAACTTGTTCTCTGTCGGGGTGTGTCTTCTTTCGCGCACTTCCAACCCTTGCGCATTCGCTGAAAAATTTTTCCAGAGAAACAAGTAACAAGGACAGAAATAGCAACAGGGTTGCTGGAAAAAAAGGAAGAGGAGATGATGAAGTCGGACGATAGAAAAAGGGAGATGCTTTCGAGACGGGCGTGTAGCGAAAGTGGGTCACATCCGGGGTCTCTGGGAACCGGAAGTGGACCAGGGGGCGGCAGTGGTCATCTTTGGGGAAAGAGGAACCAGGGACGTACTTCGGCGCCTGTAGTAGGCCATGCTAAGCACCCAGCCATCATTCTCAGGACCAGGAGGAGCTGGCCTGTTGCGCCAATGCACTACAGAAGGTAGGGAACTTTTAATCAAAAATTCAATATAGTATATTATTTTGATCGTCTATTATCTAATGTAATTGTGTATAAACAATAGTATATAATAGACAATTTTATTGAAAATTGTAAAAATGTTATACAGGGTGGTTGGTAACTGGTGGTACAAGCGGAAAGGGGGTGATCCTACGCGAAAAAAGAAGTCGAAAATATAAAATAAAAATTTTTTTTTCATTTTTTAAATTGTTCCATCGAGACAACGATCTACAGTGAGATCCGCTACAACGAGACGCGATAAAGTGCACGCGTACCGAGCGAAAATTCAAAGTCGATTTTCTCGAAAACAAAGCCTCGAACGAAAAATTTTTATTCTATATTTTCGACTTCTTTTTTCGCCTAGAATCACCCCCTTTCCGCTTGTACCACCAGTTACCAACCACCCTGTATATTAGAGAAAATTCTGATAATTCACGATTCTAGATTACGTTTACTTTAATTACAATTAAATTGTAATTGTGACTTGGAGGAATCGTTAGATACGGAAATTGAATACAGGAAACAATTCTGATGATTCGGGATTCTTATTCTGAAGAAATACTAGATATACATATGAAATTCTAATTATAATTTCGGAAAAGTATTAGATGTAGGAGAACATTCTGATGATATAGGAGGGTTACTAGATATAAAAAATATGTTTATGGAAATTCATATAGGAACATCGATAGATTAACTTTAGAAAAAGCGTGAAAAAATTTGTCGTACACTTTTAAAGAGATACTACTTTGGTATCGTAATCGTGATCGCGCTTCACAAGCACGAGAGAAACCACGATGCAAGCAGGTCGTTTCCTTTTCGAGGAGAAGTGGAAATAACGACGAGGGTGTCGTTATTCTACACGACTGCGCGCGAATTATCTCCTCCCGCGGCAAGCGCGATAATTGTGGTCTGTTTATTAACGAAGACGGGACCGCTCGTACAATGGACCAACAAAGTGCCTTTCGTAATTCGCCTTTTCTCCCTTTATTTTTATTCGCAACAACCAAATAAGTCTTTTCACGAGGAACTCTGTTAATTATTTAGCAGAATCGCTCGAGTAATTTCATTTGTCACGAGTAATTTTTTTTTAAACCATTAAAGGGTATCGTATGAATTCTTCAAAGGGTAGAAAGATTGGTCCAACCATCAATGCTCTCTTCCTATTTATTTTATTACTCCATCTACCTATGCCAAATTTTTCAATTGCAAAAATCTATTTACGAGTATCTCACACCTGAATGTAGTTTAAATTATGACAAATAAATTTTTTCTGAAATATTTTTGGCTTTTTATTTTCTCTCTCTTTTAACGTACGTTGTTTTCTTTTTATGCAATTTTCTAAGTACCAAATGTTATAGATTTCAAAGAATATTCTCAGTCGAAATAAATGTAATAAGTCGCAGGCGCGCTGCACCCCTCGTTTCCAATATTCCGTTTCGCCTAATCATCGATTTCTTTCCTCGAGTTCGTAGTTAATGACACACGTTCGCGGTATTACGGAGATTCGAACGCTCGAATTTTGAACCAGTCAATCGATAGACTGGCAGACGTTGCCCTGCTGGGAATCCTACTGTTTCTTTCCCTCGAGTTAGTTGTACCGGTTTGGAATTGTATAAAGAAGTCGCATCAGTTGATTAAGCATTGCCATTTACCTCGTCGTACTGTAAAATTTATTTTATTTTTTTATCGTCAAACGTTTCATTTCATTCGTAAAGTTTGGACGATGTTACGTTTTCGATATGTTACGATAATTGAAATATTGAGTTATTCTGGCTATATCCGTCCCATTAAAAAATATTAGTGTAGTAACTCATATTACATATATAGAACGCCTAAAGGGTTGATTTTTTATTTTTCATAGGTAAAATTAATATTTCTATGAAATACCACGTCTAATGTAATTCAACAAGTAAATATTTTCAAAATGGACAATATTCATTGCTCAGAAGACCGTGTTTCACGTATGTCTGGCCACAACGACCCTATTCTACTTAGCCGCTTATTCCACATATTCTTCAATTTTACTTTAAAACACGAACGCTAGTCAAACAAACTATTTTTCTAATTCAGTTCCCAATGCCAGAAGCTATCGAACACGCTTAGAATTCTTGTTCATCGCGTGAAAGGCAATTACGGTATAGAATTTGAAGTGGAACCCGAGACCGCAGGTCAACCGATCAAAACTCGATAACTGCAGCGGATACATAGGGTAACGATACAATCAGCTTCAATTAAACGTACAGTATAAGAGCATGAAACAGGTCTGGGTTGAATTTGGAGTTGGAGAACGACGATGAAAATCAATTATTTATCCAGCTCACTGCGTTAAGCCACTTTCCACGTGGAAACCTGGATGGGTCGTTAACACCAACGATGAGATGGTGGATAACGCAGCACGAAACTAGAACGAATATTCAATGCGTTGACTGGGCCGAAATCGAAACTGAAATGCCAGCCTAACCTCGCGAGACTAGCCTAAGTTTTCTTCTACGTTGTCCGCAGACTATCGCGCAAACTTTCCTCGAATTATCGGTGTTATTCTTGGGAATTGTTAAAGGAAAATTAATATACTGATAATGCAGGTCCATTTTGGATGTTTTTAATCTTTATGCAGTACAGTCGTGGGATTATGGATTATATCATGCTGAGGAAGATTTACAATAATCGGTGGGCTTTATTATTACTCTGAAATAAATGATTTAAATATTAAATGAAAAATGAATTATTTTAAATGAATCTAACAAGAAAATTAATTTCAAAATTAAGTATAATGTTAGAAAGTAAATATTAAAGAAAATTAAGTATAATTGTACCAACCTAATTCACGTGCAACTCAAACTTTTTTTTTTATATGTGAAGAAATCTACGATGATCTACCTATGCGTTTGGAAGGAATGCCCCCCCCCCCCCGCGTACTTTCGTCGAGCCAATTCTATCGATCCTATCGACTAACTGTGGAGCTAGAGGAGATCATTGCTCCTTCCTGATCAGCTGAAATCGCCACTGGTCCCACGACTCTTTCTCGGCGACCCCCCGAACGTCTTTTATATTTCCGTCTAAGTGCCGACCCCTGGAACTTCAAGGGAGGAGGTGCTCTCCCGGATGGTCTGGAAAAGCAAGTCTTGCGCCCGTCTCGACCGTCCTAGATTAGTTTGCAGAAAGCGCATTTGGTTTCCATTTTCCTAGACGAAAGGTTTCTACGGTCTTCTCTGGTTTGCGAGCGGCTGCTTTCATTCCTTTCTTCGAAGAGATACAAGACGGTCCTCCCATCCTGTGATCTGTCGGTGCCCCAAGCGCCTTGCAGAGAGGACATTTTGGGTTTATTGCGGTGCATTCTTTGGCTAGGTGTCCGGAGATGCCGCATCTATAGCATAGGTGCTCCCTGTTTTCTTTCGAGGTGCACGTTTTCTTCACGTGCCCTATCTCCAGGCATCTAAAACATTGCAGAGGTCTTCGTTCGAAGGTCTCGATCTTTGCTACTGACCATCCGATGGTTATTTTACCCGCCTGGACCAGCTTCCTCATTGCATCTGTTGGACATCGCGTCCACACGGACCCGAGACCGTCTTTGGAGATGCGAAGTTTTCCCAGCTGGATGTCCTCCACCTTGCATCCTCCTTTCTGCGCCAAGGTCTCCCTTATCTCGTCTATGGTGGCCGAGATGTCTATCTTGACCACCTTTGCTTCCGCAGTCCGGTAGGGTGCCGCCACTCGGATCAAGTTCGGGTCAAGGACCTTGGTCAGCTGTGTTGCGAGTGCGCTGGCCTTCTCCCTCTTTTGGTCCTTTGGCACCTCCAATATGACCCCTCCGGTTATTGCCTTCCTCATCTTTATCGACTCGATGCCGACCTCAGTCAGGTGGATGTTGTCCCTGGCCGTGGCCAGCACTTCCGCGTAAGATTTAGCTATTCCTTTCTTGATCGTTATGGTTACCGCCGATGTTCGCGGGCGGCGTGGAAGAGCCAGTTTCCTATTCCTTGTTTTCTTGTCCTCTGAACTTTGCTCCGGAGCTTCCATCGAACTCTTCTCCTCTATTCCCGGAGTTATCTTCTTCGATTGTCTTTTCTCCGCTTTCTTCTTGTTCTTCTTCTTTGCTGCCTTTTTTCCTGCGGACTGGCAATCCATGGCAGTCGCTTTCCCTTCTTCAGGGACTTCCCTGGACACTTGGGGGTCTGAAACTTCAGTCTCTGTCCGTTCTGCAATCGGAGCAGAGGAGACCACCTTTTCCAGCCCTTCGTAGTACTCATCTGTTTCCCTTATTAGCGACTGGTACACATCCAACTTTTGCTCCAACTCGTCGAGACGCCTTGCATTACTGTCCACATCCATGGCCGTAGGTTCGGCCAGCTGCTTTTGGAGTGCCTTGTTCTCTGCCTCCAGTATCTCTATCCGTCTTTCCATCGAGATTATGGGAAGTGCCCTTATTGTCATTTCAACAGTGTACGCGATGATTTTTCTCGCCGACTCTCTGAGTGTTTCAGCCTCCTCATCCGTGAGGTCGCTACATGTGTCGGCCAACATGTTGATTCCTCCCGCCCTCCGGATCACCTCTGCTTGTACGTACAAAAAAGGCAACTTGCTCAGCTTCTGCGTGAGATCGGAAACTTCGGGAGACCCGACGAGACTCCATTCTTCATCGTCCGTCGTCTCCTCGGTTTGCAGATTCTTTATATGTTCAACGCTTGTCCGCACAGGCTCAGGAGCCGACTCCTCTTCCTCCCTTCCTCTCCTCTCTTCCTCACTTCCTCTCCTCTCTTCCTCACTTCCTCTCCTCTCTTCCTCACTTCCTCTCCTCTCTTCCTCACTTACTCTCCACTCTTCCTCACTTACTTTCCTCTCTTCCTCACTTACTCTCCTCACTTTCTCCTTCCTCTTCCTTTTGTTTCTTCGTTTCATTGGAGTGCGTATCATCTGGTCCGTACGGCCCTCATTTACCGAAGCTTCTGGGGGCCACTAAAAGCCTTGCGGAAAGGATGTCACCACCAGCAGAGCCGCTTACCGGCAGAGGGCTAATACCACCGGGGGGTCGCCAGGTACCTCGGGGTTGGCCGCTAATGACTGACGCACCCATCAGCCACCTCACAGTGCCCTCGACTGCGAGGTACCCCATCGCCGCGCACCTCTGCTTAGAGTTAGGGATTTTTTATAGAGGTTATCATCCTCACGGTCCGGCCAATGAAGGCAAGACCCCCGGTCCATTGAGACATGACCAATGGAATACGGTATTTGGGCTAGGGTTCCTCGGGATCGCATTCCCGTACTGCGACTCGCCAACGAGTCCGCAGCCCCCTGAGGGATTGGAAGTTGGGTGGTAAGGGAAAGGGGAAAAGTAGGAGAAAGAAGGGAAAAGTCATGACACCGGGCTCCTTAGTAAAATGCCCCTCCCAGCCTCGCGGCCGAGACCAAATCATGTCCCTTTCAGAGCCAGAGCTGTTGACGTAGGTCCGGCGGAATATTAACCCGCGACGACCCCCTGGTGTTTTATGCCACGATGATACCCTGCTCTCTTCCTCGGGAAGCGTGGTTTTTTAAGCCACCTCACCATGTACAGTCGACATTTTCTTCCGGAACCACCAGTCACAGTTCGAGGAAAGGGTTGTGATATGGGAGCAGGACAGAGGAAGGGTGTTTAGGATAGCCATTGCTCCGTTAGCCACTGGCAAGCCAGCGTTTACCAGGACCCACCGACGTGGAGGAGGAGTTGGCACTTGGCACTGGTGGGCGTGAAGAGTGCAATGCCACACCAGCATCTTTGGGGCCCATGCATTAGAACCTGGAACAAGGTTATTTTCTAAGGTGAACAATAAAGTTAACTTCGCTCTCGCTAAAGCGACTTCGTAGACATATTCCCTGGACGGTCCTCTCCACTGCGTAAGTAGAAGCAATTTCGCGTTGCCGAAGTTCAGCGGCGTATCGATTTTCAAGCACACACGACCAAGTTCAGCGGCGTATTGATTTTCAAGCACACGTGACTAGGTTCAGGTTGCTAGCACGTGAGCGTGTAAACACAGGTGTATCGTAAACGCTCGGTTAAAAATTGATCGCAGGGGACGCCTCTCGTATCGCACCAAAATCCCGCGATGGCCTTCCGTCAGATCGACTCTGCCATCAAAATGGTTTCCCCTCTTTATTCGACTTTTTCGAATGTATCGCTATTTTTACAGATGAGTACTTATCGATCTGATTTCAACGGATTTCCAGTTGACATTTGATCTCAATTTCGTATGATCGTACCAATTTGGTGCTTGCCTAATTTAGAAACTTTCCTATACACATTAGGGAATTTTAGATTCTATCGAATCCTGGTACTTCAACTTGAAATCAAATAATAGTTTGATAATAATTAATAGTCGTCACGTGGTCGCCGTCTATATGCGGCGCTCGTACCCACAGGTCATCTCGCGGATGCCGCCTATAAGCGGCGCTCGAAGCGAAATGGTTAATAATGAAAAGCAGATCGCGTACCCTACAAATCAATTAATGGACTTAAAATTTTGACATATAATGTTTGAATTATACTGCTATTAAAACTTCTCGATGTATACGTCGAGAGCCCTTCAAAATCATTCCATCGATATTCAGTAATTTACGATGATTCGATGTTTTGATTTTTTAGTGTTAGTTTAATCGTTCACTCCATCTGTAATCTTTGGGTGGGATTCCTTGACATGGCTTATAATGGGAGAAATTTGGAGAAATGGTTGGCAGACGAAATAAAACATATCTGAAAAGAAATAAAATGATAAGATACGAAGAAATTCAAATTTCCCCATCATTTTGTGTGAAAAATTACTTCTGCTGCGCTGTTGGTAAATTCTACAATTCTTCGTGAAAATTTGTAACGTTCTTCTTTACTGACTAGTCGATATTGTAGATTCTGCATAAAGTAGCTTTCTATTGACGATAAATCAGAAACCTGTTTTACCATCAGCCAATTTGAACTCTATCGATGTTTTTTACATTATCTGTCTGCGGTAAAACATAACTCATTAACGTTTCTATTTCTTCTTACTTTCAGGTAAGTCGAGTAACGTGTACTTTTTGTGCATGCAGTTAAATAAGGTGAGTTTGCATGTGTACAGTTACTTATACTCTTACTTATACTTAATATACTTATTCAGAAAGACAATATACATTCCTGCTAATTAATTCAAGTCGTTCAAAATATTCAAAATGTTCTCAATTCTCTTGTTTATCCTCCAGATTAAGAAAGATTCCTATTAATTAATGAAGCTCATAAACAGAATGTTTCGCAAACACCTATTATTCGTTATTGTAATTCCTCTGTTCCCTTGAACCATAGGACTTGTGCCCGTCATTTGCTAAAAAAATAAATTAATGTATCAATACTTGTATTGTAATCGTAAATCAAAGGTGAACGAATGAAATGATACAAAAGTAAGCTAGGCTTATGACATGAGTATGATAGGCTTCTTCACCGATAAAACAATGATAAAACTATAAAATAAATAAATGTCTCAAAAATGAACGAATCAGGACTCCTAATGTACATGGTCCTTTCGATTCATAAAGACATATCAGACGTACCGATAAAATTCTTCAATTTTTTCCTAGAATACCCTTGAAGCAGTTTCTAGAAAAGCTAGAATCCCTAATCAACAAACTCCAACAGATTCGACACACACACACACACGCACACACGCACACACACACACACACACACACGCACGCACACACACGCACGCACACACACACTTATGTAATTTCATAGAAGCACCAAACAGTCGTCAACAGTCCCTCCCAAGTATAGCAATCAAAGTGACAAATCACGTGCAACTATTCATTCTAATAATCCCCTAATTCGAATTAATCGCTATTTATTTGTCAATGCGATTATCATACAGCAACATGTCAAATGTCACCTGGCAGCCTTTCAATATTATTTGCCATGGGTACTGTTCTATAGGACGTGTTCTATAGGACGTATAGGATTTACTTCGATGTTTAATGAATTGGCAATTCATTGCGCAAGTAGTCTAGTTGGCCAGTGGCGTGTAATTAACGGTTATTGTAATAGCGAATAGAGTATGAACGATAGAGAATGATCGTTGATTAAACATTTAATATGGTCGTGCGAACTAATTCCAGTGAACTTTCCGTAAGCTTGTTTCTACGTTGGATCTGATAGCTGAGCATATGAACAACGAGTTCACATGACGAAATGGTTAACTCTAGTTAAATAAGTTTTTTTTTAATCCTTGTGTCAAAGTATTCAATTGATGCTCACCTTAGACAATTTCATCAATTTTCTCTGCCACTCTATATGTATATCCTGCATGAAGTAGCTGACGAAGCAGCACACGTGAGTTGAAAAAAAATTATTATTTAGTCAATACTTGAGAAGTTTCTACGAGATTACGTATTAATTCTAGTAGCTGTAAGATACTTGTAGAACATCTGAGTAGCTTTATTGGCCTACAAATCTTCATGGAAGGCTGATAGCTTCAATAGTCCTAATAATTTCAGCGATTGTTCGAGTTGCAGTCTGCGATACTTCGAATGGTCCCCATTATTCATTGTGAAAGCTTAATGCTTTTAGTAGATGGACAGTAAATCCTCTTACTGTCACGAAACTAATTGTGTGTATCCATATAATTCCTAATAATAATTATTTATAATAATAGTAATTATTCACAACAATACGTAATAACAATTATCTTTAAAATGACTATCCATACTAATTGTCGTTCCTAGAATAAGTATTCATTATTCATAGAATGATTTTCTATTATATTATAGTAATTATCTATGGCACTACACGCTTACTATCTTGGCCACCAAAAGTCAGCGAGTTCGTTTAATCCTCCAGATCCACTGATCATGTTGAAAAAATTTGCGGACATTGGTCGAAGGAGCGTCACAGTTGGCTTCAAACGAATCCGTGATCAGCAGAAAGCTTTCAGCAGACTCGTCGAATAGGTTAGCCGATGTGTCTGCAATGAAGTTACGGCTTGGTATCGATCTATTATACGGTCAGTCATCAACCTGCTAGCAAGTAATGTGTGCGTTCCATGGGCCGACCTTTTGGTCGACCGCGCCATACCTCGAGTTAGAAATTATACTACAAGGTGTTCGTCGGGTATGAGGGCCGATAGCATCGCCGCTGCGGTGGATCGCTAGTTGGAGGTATATCCCCTTGTGGCGTTCGCAATGTGAATATCGTCTCTTCTCTCCTGAGTTTACCCGTCACCGTTTTGTAGACAATGCCCCAGAGCTTTTTGTTTCCTTTTTTAGGTTACGATTTCCCGCCATCTTTGGATCTTCGCCTTCGTCGCCATTTTCGTGCATTCCTACCTGATTTGCCGGTACAGCAGCTTTTCTTGTTCCCTCGTTGCAGGGCCCTTAGCCCTCTGGTACTTTCTCCTTCTTGCCCGGTAGGTGTCTCTATTTTCTCGTGTGATCTCCTCCATCCACCATGATACGGATCTATTGTGCCATTTCTTCTTCGGAATGGCCGAGTCGCAGGCTCTTAACATGATTTCTTCGTGCCGTGCACACAGATTTCATAGTTCACGCGGCAGTACTTTGTACAATTTTTCACTTACCTGGGGGTATATCTCAATTACCCAGTTGGTTTCCTCGTTGTGCTTGCGCCCCATCCCGAAGCAGAACTTCATTTCTGCCGCGTCTTCTTCTTTCAGCCTGTCCTGGTTCTGCTTCATGATACAGGCTAGTATCTCTTTCTCCGTCATGTCCCTTGGGATGTCAAATATTATCATCCGGAGCATGCGCTTGTGTGGGATGCTGTCCCAGCTTCTCATTTTCTGTAAACACTTTAAACTCTTCCGGCTTCGTCGTTTCTACCATTAGACCGTTGCTGTTGATTTTTCTAACGGCTCGAGTTACGAGTTTACAAGTGTAAACACCGCATCCCGTGCTTCTTCACTCGTTTTTATCTCCCCATCCTCTGCTTCAGGCCGGATTATAACCACATCTTTCGGTAGTTTTACCGCCGTCTGAGCGACCTTGCAAGTCAACAACTGTCTCACGCCGTTTGCTGGCTTGCAGCGACTTGCTCACTGCGCACAGTATATCCCGCACCCTTCATTCTTTGTTTCGTCTGAGCCATGCTCTAACTTTCCTGTGAGAAAGCCGTTATAAAGCAGAAGCTCCCCCAGCAGATATCGCATGTCCTTGAAGTGTCTCATGATCGTTGTCGTTTGCTCTTTGTTAACTTTTTTGTTTGGGTCCATGCAGAACGCCAGTACGCTCTTCTCTATTTCGCTAGCCTGTTCCCTTATTTCGAGAATTGGCCGCTCTTCTTCCTTTTCCTCGTTTTTCTCCCCGTTAGCTCGCTTCTTGCTTGTCACCCGGCCTAACACTGGGCTTGCAACTGTCGCGTCTGTTACTGTTTCAGGTTTCTGCGCTTTGATTGGTTGCACTACCACCTTGGCCTTCATGGCTCTATACGTATAGTCAATTGGGAAACGGTTGCCTTCCGCTAAGTCCAGCGGTGTACTGATTTGCACTCTTACGCACTATGTCCAGCGGTGTATCGTTTTCCAAGCGTGCGCGATTAAATTCAGCGGCGTATCGATTTTCAAGCATGCACGACCAAGTTCAGCGGTATATTGATTTTCAAACACACGTGACTAGGTTCAGAAGTGTATTGTTCTTGACATTCGCCCCTGAACTTCGACTCTTTCGAATGTCTCGCTATTTTTACAGACATGCACTTACCGATCCCAACGGATTCCAACTGAGATTCCAACGGATTTCTAGCTGATATTTAACCTCAATTTCGTATGATTATACCAACTTGGCGCTTGCCTAATTTAGAAACTTCCCTATGCACATTAGGGAATTTTAGATTCTATCGAATCCTGGTACTTCAACTTGAAATCAAATAATAGTTTAACGCGGATTTTACTTGATATTTAATCTCAGTTCCTCTGATTGTACAGAGGATTGTTCAATATTGATTTAGAGAATTTGTTGTCCCCGCTAGGGAATTTTTCCATTTCCATTGGACTAGGGTCGTACAACTTCAGATGTAATCATACCTAGTGATATTTAACTTGTTTTTTGCGATTATAAGGAGTTCGAACAAACTCAACAAAGTTCGCCAATCTAATATACGCGGTGTAGTGTGCAGCAATATGGCGTCAAAAGATTCTACAATATTGCATTAAGACGCTATTTCTAATTTTATAAGGAAACAAACTTTCGCAACTTTTACGACTCATAAAGCTTCCATTGGTCGTAACTACTATATCAGATAGTCAATTATTAACCGAACAATATATTGAACTATAGGCCAAAGATGAATTATTTTGCTTGAAAAATGACTTTTGCTGCGCTGTTGGTAAATTCTAAAATTCTTTGTGAAAATTTGTAACGTTCTTCCTTATTGACTAGTCGATATTGTAGATTCCATATAAAGTAGCATTCTATTGACGATAAATCGGAAATCTGTTTTACTATCAGACAATTTGAGCTTTATCGACGCTTTTTAGATTATCTGTCATCGGTCAAACATAACTCATTAATTCTCTTATTTATCCTTCAGATTAAGAAAAAGAACAAACTTTCTTACTAATTAATGAACACACATTATGCGTGTGTGTGGTTAGGCCGTGGAATTGCGTCGCTTATTCCCATTCCTTACAACTTCAAATATTAAAAATGTCGAGACATATATCGATTCAATTTACGTCTCGATACAATCACAATTTGTGATAATATCATCCACGCGATTAAGTGTAACCACGCATGTAATATTGCCGTAAATTACAATTATAATTCCAAGTTTATTTACATTTATTTTAACGATATCATTTCCTCAGACGTGTTTTATCGCGTTTTACGCAATGGTCACTAGCCTTCGTCAGTATCATCAAGCGCGTTCCCACCCTTCCGTAACAAAGAGATAAGCAATTTGCAGTCGCAGAGTATCCGAGTGGAAAGTTTAACAATTTCCGTAATGGCACGCGCGTTTCTAGCTTCCCCTGATAATTGAACGAAATTCATTCAGCTATTTTCGAGTGGAGGGATTTAATGCGAACACATTATCTGAAATTCCCTGGCGTTATAACTAACGCAGTAATTACGGATAGCATTTTGATTTATCAGTTTAGATGCTTCCCCAACTGAAAGTGGTGAGATTATTTGTGCTTCAGGATTTTATTTGATTTATTCACCAATTACAAAATTTCACCCATTTATGAACGTAGCGGTGGTTGCAATAGTTTGCAGCAATTCCTGGATCGTCTAAAATGAAAATTATTATAAAATCCTGTAGATTCGATGAAATCTTGACTACGAGCCTCCTTTACTCGCTATTTGTTACATACAACAATAATTCATTCAAACAAAATTCTACGAAATTACCGATTTTATGAATCATTTTAAAGACATAAATGACCTTAACCTATTTGATGGTTCTAACAAAAACATGAAATAAGTCGTAACGTTTTTACCTTGTTATATATTAAAATTTGTTTTTTCTGCTTATATTTCACTGCGATTAAGCCTCAACATTCTCAACTTCTTCTCACAGTTGTTTCTCTATAAATATCTGCCAGTTGACTAGCAGCGTCACGGAGGCTGTTTCGAGTGGCGCGCTATCGTGAGAATTTATATTGGACGCGTTTCATTGGACATAACCTAAAATCGATAGCACGCCGGCCGTGTCATCGAGTCCCAATCGCGCTTTAGTCGAAACGGTGCAACTCCAATTCGCCGTACCCTGCGCCCCTCATGGCTCGGTTTAACCAACTTTCTTAATCGTTTGTTCCTTTTGCCCTCCTCGAGGCCACTGCAACTTTTAGAAGCAGAGTACGGACGATTAAGGAGTACGATTCGTAGCGAGCAAATTGAAACGATAAATGGGTGGAAAAATATGAAACGCAGGCGAATAAATACGCGATCTTACATGGTTTAGCAAAAATGATCGGAAATTGGACATTTCTGCGAAAATGTTATATCAATTTATGACGTTTTATGAAAATAAATAAAAACTGTGAGAACATGTTCCACACAAATTCCAACAAATTCACCCAACTTGAACAATCCTCCCTACCACTGTCTTAATAAAAATCGTCGTCCACCGTGTAATATTTCCTCTTCTTTGATCAATTACCAAAGATTCTTTCAAACTTTAAACTTTTCCCCCGCTGTTCCCCTAAAAATTCCTCGTTCAACTTCACCAGAAAGATTCCAGTTCCTTTAAAAATTCTCGAGGACGCCATGGATTGCTCGAACGGTGGCGATCATCGCAGGTACAATGTCGCGTTGCGAAGTTGGTAAAGTCGCAGCCCAGGCAGAAGGGCGGTTATTGATTGGCTGCCTGTTGCTTTTAGCCCTGCAACTGCTGCGGTTACACTGCCTCGCCATCCCCATCGCCCCTTTGTTCCCCGCGCTCCCACCAAGGGCTTCTGTAGTCCGCTAATGGATACCTTTGCTCCGTTCACCGACTATTTGGATACTTGCGTTTCGATCGTTTTTATCCCCTCCGTCTATTGCACCCTCTTCTATACGCAACGAACAATCGTCTGAAGTTCACCCTCCAGCTGGTTCCCTCTCACTAAATTGTTCGCGTTTCTTAGATTGTTTTCGGATATAGCAGAGGATTCGCTACTATTTGAGCTATTATTTAGAGTAGATCGATCGCGTTCTTTCGTCTCAGCGATTACGCAGTCTGCGATGGGTTGTCTGAGAGGAGAAATTCATTTTAGAGGTAAGCGAGGAGGTGGGAAGAAATTTGTAAAAAATTTGAACGTCGTGGTGGATTATTGGCAAGGTTAACGGAAGCTTTGTTGCAAAGAACCTTATTTATATAAATGATAGGTTTAAAAAAGGGGGAAAGTTGGTCGCTTGATAAATTGGGGGGTTGGGGAGGTTTTGTAACGTCGAAGCGAAAATACGCCTACGTAAAAGGCGAGGAACACGATCGTTGTTCTTTGAAATATATTGCACTGGCAACTAAGTGATTGCGGATTTTCTCAATGCCACCTAATGGCAAAACCCGCAATCGCTTAGTTGCCAACCTAATGGAAACTGCGAAATTGCAAGAATTTGAAATACGCGAATTTTCAAGCAAGCAATATAATCGTAACACAACGTGTACAAGTAATTTATTTGTAGGAGGCGGAAAAATGTAAAAATTGGGAATTATAGTAATTTCAATGTACAGAGTGCCAGAAAGATAGCTCTATCGATAACTATTTTTTAAAATTATATCTTAATAATTGTACAATAATTTTTAAACCGATGGCGATTACAGGTACTTGTATGTAATAGATTCGTACGTTAAAATCCAATTACACAGCTAACTATCAAATTCGAAATTGCAGTACGAGAACGAAACAGAGTAATCTCGATTTGATGGTGGAAGCTCATCCGTGTCCACTATGTTCGATCGACGTTGCTATCCACGGACGATGAAACTGTCGAAAATTCATTATTGTTACCAGCGATAAGTTATTTACGTGGCGTTGTACGCTGATTAAATCTCGTCAGATGTACCGTGCAACTGCACACGTGGCCAAGCCTCGAGGCCGTGAAAATTATTACGCTGCGGGCGAATCACTGGCTACGGTCGAATATTACGCCGATCGGCAGTGGCCTATTTTCTGCATAGATCAGATTGTTTCTATCGAATGGAAACAATTATCATTGAAATTCATCTATAATTCATATTCGATCGTTTTTTCAATTATTATCGTTAATACCATCAGATGGTTAAACAGGTTCCTTCAAATTCCATCGTTTTTCTAATAATTTACGTTCGCTAAAAATTCTATCGTCCTTCAAATTCATCCATCATTCAGATTCACTTTACAGTTTAAATCAAATCTTTTTTTTAAATATTTTCTTAATAATTTCTCATTCAAATCCGATTATCGTTCAAATTACAGTAGATATCGACCACGTTCTACTACTGTCACAGAGATTATGGAATTTTTTATACGCGTCGCGACCGATGAAATTGCTTTCTACTTGGGATTCTTTGAAATTCCGAACGTTATAGCTGATGAATTTTAACGACGATTAAATTTAGACGAACTTTAGACTACCGATGTCAGGAAGCTGACAAGTTTCCCTGGCAAAGAGAACGTATTATCCCGCGATAAAAGAAAAGATCGGTGAAAGGAATTCGCCGAGTGAAGGGCGGGTGGGATAAATTCCATCAGTCGGATTCCAAGCCGAGATCTGTCCGTAATTCAGGACAGAGAGCATCGCTGTTTAAAAGAGACAAAAGTTTCCCACCTATTTCCTTGTTCAGTTATCTCTTCTCACGGTACACGAGGATGAAATAGAGGCGAACGTGATCTATGAACATCCTCAAACCGATTTTCCTCAATCTTGTCGGGATACAATGGCCCTTTTTTGTGATTTCATCGCTGGAAAATCGTTTACGGGCAAGAAGACTTTACTTGTTTAAGCGAGGGCTGATTTTGTTCGAACTGTGGAATTTTTTCGATCGAAGACTGTAAATTGTTTCTTGCCGAGAATTTTAGAATCGTTGTAAAATTAAAGAATAAGCTGAGAATAAAAAGTAAGATTAGATTAGAGGGTTGATCATTTGGTAGATTATTTTATTTATTAATTCACTACTATGCTCGAATTCTGGTTGTGGGAAAATTTAAAAGTCCTCTTAGAAGGGGAAAATGGGAAAAAGGTTGTGTCGTTCTTACGAGGATGATCAATTTTTGAAAATTAATAAACCTCGATTATTTACTTTTTAACGCAACGAAGAAATTCCCTTTGAACGAAACTAATTTAACAAATCTTAATACGTCAACTTGATTCTGCGATATACAGTTTGTCTGACTATAACAAGTTGAGTCTACTGATTGATCAGACAGCAGTTTTCAAACGTACCGTCAATAAGGGCGTTCTTGTCAGGCTGTAGAGTAATAATATTAAAATTTGTTCTTGTTCCGTGTCGGAACGTTTTCGTTCCATTAACCTAGCCGAAGAATTGTCATGGAGCAAAGTTAAATTAACTCGGACCCAGAGTCTCACCGCACCTTCTTCTCTAGTATCCAAGTGATGTTTGTGCCACGTCTTTGTTGGTGCAAACTACTAAATTGTCTCAAACGCAGCTAGTCGAGTACGTGCACCTGAGTGTCACGAAACTTGCAAAACAACATTTGTAATTTCATACACAATATTTCATTTTTGCCATTAACTTACAAATTTTGTCTGATTTGGAATTAATTTTAACTCGATTAAGCAATTCAAACATACAAATTTATGTAGAAAACAGTTCCAAAACAGTTCCTTATCGTCTCTATCTAATGAATTTTTCAGATTTGTATAGTCGTATTTATTTGTTATATACAAACACTCTCAAACGCGATAAAGTAGCTGCACACTTTATATTTTCCTTTATCATCAACCAGTTACTTGATTCAGATCGTTTTGAGGTACGAAAATGTTCGTTTGAAAATGTCAAACATCGTGCAACTGTTCCAAACTAATTTTTCTTCTCATCCCTTAGTCCTCGCCTAAACTCTACCTATCCTTTTCAACTGATCTTTTCTCTCAGTTTACATCCAGAACTTGAGTTCCAACTGATCCTAGAAACTTGCAAACACAAATTTACCAATCAAACACCATTAAACATCGTACAACTGCCTCAAACCTAAGTCCACTTTTATTCTTGACTTATTCTGCAAGTTTGATGCAATGTAACCTACAACGAAGGTTTACCGAGAATCAACCGGAATTAATCAATTAGCAGACCGTTCGCGAATCTGTTTATCGTTCTCTCTGGACCCTCGATGATCCCTCAAAGGAAATGACCAAGGAGAAGCTCTTCAATTCCCGCTTCTCGACTATCTGCTCAAGTAATTTCGCTAATCACAGTGGAGATTATTTCGTCCTGAGGCTACGACGACGTTCTATTTACCGTTATCTCGGTATGGGAGTTTCGCAAATTTGCACAGCAGGTAGAGGAAGATGTCAACCAAACTGTCCCGTTTGAACGATAGGCAGGTCGTTTGCAGGACAGATGGGAGAGAATCGTCAGAGAACGCAATGTTTGATCAGATCCATAACCTAATGATTTACTTTCATTTCGATAGACCTGAAAGCTCTATGAACTTTTCTGGGAATCTTTACCTTTTTGATGGGAAATTGGGGATTGACTTGGACGTGTGTTTTGATGGATGCAAATGGAATTTATGTTACAGCGAACGAACGAAGTAACGAACCGAATGGCCAGATTATTTTGTTGACTGGCTTTTACCTTATTTTGGTTACCAGCTCGTGCACATTAGCGTTAAAAAAGAATCGTTGAAGATTTTTGGATTTCACTTAAGTAGGCTACAATTAAAAAGTATTATACGAAACTTCTTTCGAAGATTTTTAATTCGAGTTTCAATTCAATAGGATGAAAAATTCATTTGTATTATCATAAAAAAAAGGATTCTGTTCACATCTGTCCTTTAATCATCAGGACTTTTAAATTTAATTTAATTAAAAATATTCTATTAAACTCTGGTTCACATTATTATGGAAAAAAGTTGAACAAGTAAAAATTTCTTAAATAATCAAATTTCGTCAACAAATGGCATATTCATCCATCTCAACTCTTCGCTTCCATTGCTAAAACTCCTATCTACTTACGGATTCCACAGATCCCATTTCTACTTCCATCGATCGTTCCACGCTAAGAACTCGAAAATCTAGTTCAATCTGTAACGCGACCAATCCTTCAGGCGGTAATAAATCCAAGAGCGGGCAAAACGCATCGGAACGAATTGGTAGCATCGATCGAACGCGTTTCGAATGTGGTTCTCCGTTAACGGGTGATAACTCGCGATATTAGTATGGCACAGAGGACGAAAAGCAAACCGCGCAAGCGTTCGTTCCTATATCGACCCTTGACCGTCTCTTTGGAGCATCCGTTTCACCGAATGCAGGCCTCGTTGTCTCAATTGTACGATTCACTAACGATTAGGCATCAGCCGAATAGCATCTGGGACCAGGACTATGATCAGGCGGCTGAAATGTTTCGAATTGGCAGAATTATTTCGCAAAAATTCTTTTTTTCGTAATTACGCTTTTGAGAACTTAATGTTTTTTTTGGAAAAATATGTTTTCTCTTTGTCGATTACTAACAACAAAATACATAAAATATCGTGAATATTCCACTACTAGTAACAGGTAATATGAATCTTTTTTTTTTCACAAGTATAAAACAAATTTATTCCGACGAGTTTGTAAAAAATTTGTTTGTTGTAAAAAGTTGGTTTTCCAGAAAAAATATGTTCTTTATTAAGAGATTGAAAGATTTTATGAACATCTGTAAAGCGAACTTCAATGTGCTATATTTATAAAGAAATTTCCGTTCGAATTTTATTGTATAGTGGTGCCATATTGCTTGGGAACTATTTCTAAGTGGTTCTGGAAATTGTAGCTCTCTCGCTAATAATGCTTCGACCGACATTAAAGCTAGTGCCGTAATCAAATCAAAAAGCGGCGCATCAAACGGACTTACTGATTTACATCGACTCCTCAATAATTCATTTTAACCTACCTTGTGCGGTGCTTCTGCCTGTCATATCCATCCCTTTGTACTTTCAATGTTACCCAATAACACGCGTTATTAGTCAAATACCAGCGACAGTTTTTATTTAAAGCAACGTTAACAAGCGACAGATACGCTGAATAGTCACTAAAATTGGAAATTCTTCTCCATGCTGCATCTCGGATATGTGACTTCACAGAGTGTCGTCATTGAAACATAAAAAGCCTCGAAGTCTCCCTTTCAAAATGCTTTTTGAATCACGTCGATACGACGCTCCGTTCTCGAGATATCGTTGCTTAAAGAGAATTGTAATTTTTTAATAGTGCGACTAATTGCGTCCCACGCATTGTCCTGCCTCACGCTAGTCACGTGATCACTTATAGTCGCGGGTTTGTAGTGTCGCTAGTAGCAACGTATGTGAAGAAGTAGATTGGGTGGATCTAGTCAGCCATTCATACACGGAACGTCGTGTCGCTCTCATAAAGTTTGAAACAGTGTGTCATGGGAATGGATTAAGGTATCGACTTGAAACAGAGTGCATTTTCAAGAGAAAGCTTTCCTCTATTCCTTGAATAGAATTTTAGTGAAAACTGCGAGATTCTGCTGAGTGTATTTTGAGATAAAAGAGGATTAGAGTGTTATATGGAAGACTGAGGAGCGCGGCGTAGGACATTCTACTGATAATTTACATAAAACAATTTGCACATATGAAAATTGGTACAAAAAGTTTATCCTTCGTTTTGGAAGAAAAAATCTTACTCTGCTAATTCTCCATTTATCTTAATCGAAAATTGAATATTTTATATTCATATTGAAATTATAAAATTGTAGAAAGAAATCAAAAAAGTTTTTTAAGCAAACAAAATATATTTTACGTTCGACATATAAAATATATATTGAATACAAAATATATAACAGCGTCGGCTATTTTTTTAAAGTAAAAAGAAATACAAGTGAATAGCAACCCCTAATTGCACGGAGTTTTTTCAGCTCCTTCGCGTTATTGCTTCTGTTAGATCGTAAAAGCACAATTTTCTTAGGAATCATCGCGATGAATTCGAACAGAGAGTGTAGAAAAATTGCCCTACAAATGGTAGAACAGTAATGACGTACAGCAGAAGGAAGAAAGAAAGCAGTTTGGCCCATTATTGCTAGACTTCCGGAGTCACTGAGCAACCGGGAAAAATCTCATCGACTTTTAAGGTGAAAAAGGGAGATGAAAAATCGCCATTACCAGTGCGAACAGAGATCTGAAGATAATGAAAGAATAAGAAAGAGAGAAAAGAAAACTCACCTTATCCAGATAATTTCAACTAAATTAGTCCTATATTTGTGAATCTATGGTGTGAAAAAAGCGCAAGAAAATAATTGAAAACATTTAAATACAGACAAAAGTACCGATATAAGTATTAAGAAAATGAAAACTTGTAACTAATGTAATAAAATCACAGGGCCCCCTTAAATTAAATTTTATCACATGGCCCCTTTAAATTAGAATATTCATTTACTCAAACATGTATTTCAAAATTTTCAAATTTTACATATCCAATGGATATTTTTTAAACCTTCATTACTTGAGTTAAAGCGAAATTCCAAAATTCTAAAATTATTTAACGACTTAGTTCTTGGTCAAAGTTACAAGTTCCAAGAGCTTTCAAAACAAATGTATCATCGTTACATAAATGGAAGAAAAATCAAAAAAATAATATTTTCACAAATTGTTCAGCAATTTATTTTGTCAACTAAAACGAACAAAGAGTTGAGAAACTACAATAGCTGTGATTTAAACATAGAGAACAAAGGAAATCACGTTGAATTTCAATACCTATGTATGCCTAACAGAATATCTCGAAATTGTTAAGGCTATCGAGAACACGCAAATGGTTTTATTTCCGTTATTCAGATTGAAGCGAAATTTTCCTCGCTAACAATACGATTTATTCAACTTTATACTTCGCGTATTGTAATAACGACACGGTAACATTTTAACTAGCCTCTTGTTGCGTAATGATCGTTCGTTTCTTTCTTCGCAGAAAATCAATCTGCCATTACGTGAATTTGTAATCGTCCGATATAAAATAAATGTTTAACGTGCTGTTGTCGGTAATTGCTTCGCGTTCTCTGCGTCCACATTCCCTGTGTCGACGCCAACCTTGTTTTATCACACTTGAACGCACCGACGTCTCGAATCGATTGCGTGCTATTGCGGCAATTTGCAAACATTATTGCGATATTCATCCATGTTTG
Organism: Bombus vosnesenskii; assembly: GCF_011952255.1. NCBI lineage: Eukaryota > Metazoa > Arthropoda > Insecta > Hymenoptera > Apidae > Bombus > Bombus vosnesenskii. Next base: position 3,492,955 of record NW_022884343.1, read on the forward strand.
AATATCGCTCCATACGGTCGTACGTCCAACGGTCACCGAGATGAACCTCATCGTAAAATAATGGGGAGAAAGCTCGGCAATTTCCACGTTAATGGTTTAATTTACCGTTTCATCGATTTATTTTAATTTAGCCAGAATTTTTTTTAAATGAATACAATACGACATAAATAAATATAACACGATCATAATCTTTTAATATGGAATCTATGTTGTTCCGTCATTATAGTTTCGTCAAATTACGTTACTTACCTTTTTAAATAATTTTTAGGATTTTTAGTTAGTAGAAATTTCTATAGAATTTCGTACTGTTATTTCAAATTATACGCTTTCAAGTAACTGCTGTTTTTTTAAAGAATTTAGGTAATTTCCCATTATCGGAAATTTACATAGAATTTTATTCTGTTATCTCGAATTACACGTAATTTAACGAAGAATTACTAGGTCGAATACAGTTTGACCACCAACTGGTATTTCCAGTACTCCATGGACCTTATGGGAACCGAATTACAAATCGAAATAGTTTTAAGTGGAGCTATATGGGGTATCTCGTATCCGAATGAGCGATTCTATTTCATTTTTAAAGTACTATTACCCTACTTTATCAAGCTCTTATCCTTTTAAAAAACTCCAAATATCATCGTGAGTATAACACTTTACGAAACTATTTTACTGTACAAAATATTAATCATATGTGACAAGGAAAGCTGCAAAATATGACAAAATATCGTAATTTTATCGAGTGAAAATATATTTATCCGGGACAATGTAGAAGTAATTATCATCAGCATGATAAAGTGCGAATGTTGGGTGAAGTTTGTTAAAGTTTGAAGAATCTCGTTTCAAAGGAGCAGCTAAACACAATTACGCGAATATATTGTAACTCGTTGAATAAATAACGTCTAAAACGAGATAGGATGGCAACGATAGTGCATCAATTAATGCATCAGTCAAGCACGTGTTCTCAATAAGAAGCAAACTAATCATCAATCTCACTCTCTCGTTCGTTTAGTTCGCATACAGGCTGGATTCAATTACAGCTTGAGAATTTCCAATAATCCGATAGTCGATGCGTATAGTCATTCATGACTGACATCGATTTAATTCATTTCACCGTGAAATGAATACACTAATTCTCTATTGTTTAAACTATCGCTAGCAATTACACGCACAAGGAATTTTCTTTCCAACAAACGCAAGACATTTGAATCGATATATTCGAAATACATCAAGAAAATTAGAATTTAAATTTATCATTACATTTGCTTACGAATAACCGAACGAAGGGCGGATCATTCGTTACGAAAGGAAAAAATAAATTTTAAACTTTTCTAACAAAAGGGATCAGTCACGTAAGAATAAAGAAATAATCAATGGAAAGGGAGTAAAATTTCTCTGTTCGTATTTTTCCACGATTCTCACGTGAAATAGTCGTACAGTTATTCTTCCACAAACAGTCTCGAATTTACTATGAAATTACGTCGCCAACGGCTTTCCACCAGTTTTCTCTCGAAAAAGCCTTCTATAACGATTCAGTCTTTTGCGAGAATTTACAAGAGATACACGCGACAATACACACACGCGTACAGTGAGTATCAAAGATGCGTGCACACCTCAGAAAATTGAGATTCGTATGATATTGACTGACATTTTATCGCATCCTTTTACAGGGTGGTTGGTAACTGGTGGCACAAGCGGAAAGGGGGTGATTCTACGCGAAAAAAGAAGTCGAAAATATAGAATAAAAATTTTTTTTTCTTTTTTAAATTTTTCCATCGAGACAACGATCTACAGTGAGATCCGTTATAACGAGACGCGATAAAGTGCACGTGTACCGAGCCCAAATTCAAAGTCGATTTTCTCGAAAACAAAGCCTCGAACGAAAAATTTGTATTCTATATTTTCGACTTCTTTTTTCGCGTAGAATCACCCCCTTTCCGCTTGTACCACCAGTTACCAACCACCCTGTATATTTTATATCTTTCCATTCAATTTTCAATTGACGCAACGTATGTGTAAGAGTCTTTGAGAAAGTTTCGTCACTTCAATATGTGTACTTGCTTGCGATTCTCGCTGCATACTCGTTGGTTACACTTGGATTCAGCGTATGAGTTCTCCTTGACAGGCTGCAGAATTTCTGCACTTGCTATTTTCGCTTTTATTTACTGTTGATCATCGGCCTGACGGCCGAGTCGCAGATGGAACGTCGGTCGATACTATTCCTGAATGGACAACACGTGCGAAGTTAAAGGGGCAAAAAAGGAAAATAAATTAAGGACAGTTCAATTACTCAAAATTATGTAGCAATTCGCGAATTAAGGAAACGGATAACGCGTGGAAGATTAGAAAAAAAGAAAAGATCGGAGAACCTTCTGAAATTCTATTACTCTGAGATAAAAATTCTGAAATAAAAATCAAATATTATCCTAATGTCATATACAAATTCTAAAATGAACGTGAGAAGTGTGAAACATGTTCTTTGAAAAAATCCAGCGTGTAACCAACGTTACATAAAAAATATATAAAACGTAAAAAATGCTCAACAAAAAATACGAAAAGATACAAAGGATATAAAAAAACGTTCTCCACGAAATAAAGAAAATACTGTAAAATGGACCGAGTATAAAAAATATTGCACATGTGAGAAGCATATTTTATGAGAAATATAAAAACATATTACACCGGAAGAATAAAAAACATAGAAAATATAGTATAGCACGGTAAGTTCTTAATTACGCGATAGAAAGGTATTACATAGGACTTAAAAAATATTGCGTAACAAATGGAAAAAAAGAATCGGAAAAAATATAAAATTGTAAAATATAAAACTATACAAAATATAAAAATTTATTCTCCAAAAGAAACAAGCAGTCGTTTATGCGATAGAAGAGGTGTCTCGATGAGGAATGCGTAATGAAGCGTCCCAGCCAGCTTTTTAATTGCTATTTACCGAGCTTTCATCCACTCCCCTCGCACCTCCACTTGTCTAGACTTCAAAGTGTGTCCCGAAGCGCGCCCTCGTGCAGAAACGATGATTTTTCATGGAGCGTTTGTGTACTTGTTTATTCTCGTCGATTCTTCCTGTGATCATTACTTCGCAACAGTGACACTCGATTCATTCGCACCAGCGGAAAATATAGTATCTCTGTTGCTTTTGAAAAAGAACAATTGGTCGGAGCCAATTTATCGACAATTGCGAATTCTGCGTTAAACTTATGTAAACAAATTCGAGTAAATACGTGAAATATTTTCTGAACGATATATTTTCTACAAAACGAAATGTTTTATAGGGTGAAAGTATTGATTTTATTATTTATGTATTATTGTTTAGTCCGTGTCTTTCGGCTTTGGTCGAACTTTCGGTTTTACATCTCTTACATCTAATTTTCTTCTTATATGTCTACCTGCCCTCTTTTGCACTCTATTTTATTGCACTACCTTGCTTATTCTACCTCTAAAAACTAAGCATTAGGACCTATAAATTATCAACTAACGACTAAAAATTATTGCAACTTTGATCTTTAGCCTCCTTGCTGTGCCTCCTTCTTGTCGTTTGCCCTTCTCTTCTCTATTATTGCTTTCAGTTCAGCTGAACCTCCTCCAGTCTCGTTTAGCGTTTTTCCCGTGTCTTTTGGTCCTCCCGTTATTTCACATTCTTCTATTACATGTCTTAGGTCTTGTTCTTTCCTTCTGCATAGTCTGCATCTTTCCCCCCCCCCCCCTCTTCTTTCCAGTATTCCCTTGCTTTGATCTCGTTTTCGCATTTGAATCTTGCCAGTACTCTTCTGTCCTTCCACTTCATCCTCCCTTCCAAGTACTTTGGTAATTTCTCTTTGGCTATGTTTCTGTAGTGTATATTATACTTGGATTCCCTTATCCTTTTACCCCTCTCTTCTGTTTCTCTCTTTCTTCTTTCTCCTATAATTTGGTCTGGGGTGAAAGTATTTAAAAGACTAGATAAGGAAATCGAGAGGCTCAGTGGAAGAATACTAGAGCTACGTTGTTTAAAAATTGAGACAAGTATTCGTAAATATCGCGATCTTTGACAAATTTTTGCACCTATTATCTATAACGTTCGATCCTCGACTCTAATCGATCTATCAATTTTCTAAAAAAAGGAAAAAGTTCTAACGTCAAATTTCTCAAAATTGTACAACCCACAACGTCCAATTTCTAACCCTGAAAGGTGATCTAGGAACAAGAAGAAGGCCACAAGCTGTTCCATATTATGCTTATCGAAAGTTCTGCAATCCACAGCATCTCAAATCTTAATATAATATTGACTTAACCAACTTACCACTGTTATAGACTACAGTTTTTATAGTGGAAAAGAACTACATAACGCTTCTAAAATATCGTAAAGCAGTGTAGTCGGAAAATCAAAGTCTATGCTCTTAAATTTGGTCCACAGACAAAATGGCTTCACGCATGTCCTCGGAGGCGTCATTTGTCTCAATCATGTTTTTCCCCATCGACTAGCGGTGAACACGCGAACTACTCACGTGCAGTTCGCTCGCGTGTCCCATAACTCACGTCACGTGACCGGCGTGTCGCCTTAAGTAGAAACGACAGACGTAATGGCCAACCGGTAGTCCATTACCCACTTGTATGACGTACGAAATGATAGCACGGCTATCTGCCGTAAAGATTGACACAATTTGCTAGGCACACGCGTATATTTCCGTCTCATCTAATCGAGAACTACCTCGAAGGACGGTCTTTTCCTTATATAACGTAACACACAATTGAAACGTGTCTTACCAACATGATAGTTGTCCGATGAACAAATCACAGATCATGGGTTCACATGTTCGTTGATATTGACGCGTTTGCTGCGTCTAGTCGATTGTTTAATTAATATTTAAAATGATTTTTTTAAGCATTTTAATTTCTCTTCTACGTTTTAATTTTAGAATCTACTCAAGCTTCTTTTATTTCTTTTATTATTATGATCAATAGCATAATGTCTTTAGTATTTGATGACTTTTCTTGCTAATTTATTTGTATATTTTAAAAGTTTATTTACAGGTGAAATATAAATGTTCTTCTGAACCAATGACATATTTACATTCTTAAATTATATACACAAATGTGTAGAGGCAGAAAATTGTACTTCCTCCTTTTCTACTTCCTGTTTAATTATGCAAACGTGGTTTCGTTAAACGAATCGAATACGATGTTGCTCTATTAATTAGATCGAGCAAAACGGATTAATTACCTTGGCTCACTATCGATTTTAGACCTTGGTAATTAATAAACGAACCGTGTTCAGGGGGAGAATTAAATGGTGAATTTTGTATGATTTTGCCAGTAACCTCCTCATCAGAAAATTCGAACTGTTTTAGAAACGTGTACATCGAAGTTCCTCGTCAGGCGTTTGGTATTTTCGTAATTGATTCTGAATCATTAGCAAAATTTTGAACTTCCAGATAACCCCGTTTCAACCCCAGAAGATTGGTTTATCTTCATCATGAAAACAAAAGAGCGGAACAAAAACGAAAACTTTTAATGAGTTCCAAAAATGTTGTTATGCTTACAATTCATCCTTCCATTAAAATTTCAATTAAATTACAACACGTTTCTCTGCATTCTGCGCTATGGCGAAATTAAAAATTTTCACAGAGACCAGACAGTGATACTAACTATCGAAATCATTTGAATAAAATTTGTTGGATAAGTAGAAAGTTGATGTTAGCTGGATTAAGTAAAATTGAATTAATTAAAAATTGTATGGAAACATTTGGCTAAATTTAAGGAAAACCAATTTATTAATATTGCAGATCGAATGAAATTTGGTTAATTAAAAGTTGTATGAAAAAAATTTGATTTGAAGCAAAGGAAAATGAATGAATTAATTGCGAATTGTATAAGAAAATTTGATTAAAGCTGAGATATTCTTGTTACGGCACTGAGATGTTAGAGACCTGCGCAATCGGGGAATTCCCAGCGTCCCAGACAAAAGGTTCACGTGGAATTTTCATGGAAGCCTGCAGCCCAAGAGCAATGACGTTATTAGAAAATTGAATTGTGTATCGGGTTTCATAAATTCCGAACTTCTATTATTTCATTCTCCATTGTATCACAAAAAAGATCAATAAGCAAATTCATCTATATCTATCTCTATATCTATACGTATGTATCTCATATACACTTGTTCGTTGACATTTCAAACTATCTCTTTTTCACTTACATGAAAATCCGTCATACATCCATCAGAACTGGCATATGTGTTTTCAAAAATTTCAGATAAAAGTTTTTTTTTTCACTGTATACAAGATCATAAATATTCTTTTTTTCCTTTTTTTCTCTCCCTCTTTTCTAGAACAACAAAATAAAAAACGACAGGACAGTTACATTTGGTATAAAACAAAACTATCATTTCAGCGTTTTAGATGAATCAACAATTTCGAAATAAAATAAGATACTTTTATACAACTTGCGCATTGAGTTTGTACTTTTTTTAACTTTGCGAATATTTCGCAAAAATGTCGACTGTGTCGTATCTACGGAATCTCATGAATTTATCGACATTCATTTTCATAACTAATTACTAACTCTATAATTTTCAATTAAATTAATGCAGAAACACGCCACATCCTTTTCTTAAAATATATCTTTTTTATATTTTATTTCACAGTTCGTTTCATTTTATTTCTGTCTGCACCTTCCACGCGTTTATTTACGCCACTTTTTTACATTTACATCCTCTATCCATTCCCCAACGAAATTTTCGATTATCTGACACAAAATCATCCATCTCCACGTTATCCATCTCCATGACGTTGTTTTGCTACCTCTTCAGTTGTCCACGGATTACGACAGTCGTTGTCAGGTGCCAGCGTGGTTAACCAGAGCCATTCGTTTCCTTTTCTTCTCGCGTAACGCGGTTTATCGCCCTCATTCAGATATTTCCGGCTCGCGAGTGCTCGCACTTTACCGTCGACAACGCTCTCGAATCGTAACGACAACGAGCACATAATCTAATCCACCTTGATGCTTATTTTAGTGCATTAATACACGATTCTTCTAACACAAAATTGATTTGATAATTTAACTTATACCACTTTATATGAATTGTTATAAATACAACGAGCATCTCTATTTTTCAATAAATATTACTTCGAATATCATCTTTAATATTTGATTCAACCTTAATCTGATCTGAACTTAACTAACGAAGATTCAAATTAATTATATGATTAATACGATATCAACGCATTAATCAACGCGTTGAATTAATTTTATAATAAACTCTCCATTCGATGTTTATTATTCTCAGTTTCTTTATTACACGTTCGTAAAAAATGATGCGTGAAAGCGTAACTGAGGGAGATTTATTTTGTTTCATTTTAGTTGATCCTATTTCATCAACATTTCGCAGCATTTTATTATTGTTATAAAAATAAGAATAAAACGGAAGACAAATGTTAGCGAGATTGAGTAGGAAAATGGCTCTCGCGTTATTAAATTTAATTCTTCCTGATTCCACTTGAATATCCAGAGTATCCAACCAATTTCTAGAAAATTGTTAACTCTAGTACTGTCCACGAAAGTTCGACGATTCGATTAATCCTAAAAAAAAAAAAAAAAAAAACTGTTCCCTTAAAAGTCATAAACCTTCCAAGCCATAAAGCGAGATGTCACCGTCTGTTTCTCCATTTCTCATGAAGAGCAGCAGCGACGACCAGGACATGGTAAGCGCGTTATAGTCGCAGACACGGGATATTTGTCTCGTGCAGAGCGGAAGTGGTGCGTGAAACAGGGTAACAGGATGCTCGATGACGTTGGACAACGTCACGGTCCTCGACAGGCCAGACAGCTCTAAATTAAACATAGATATCTGCACGGCAGCGATTCTTTAAACAAACGGCGCGTGTTGCGCCGCTAAAACGTGCAACAGAGGCAAAAACTCTGCACGTGCCAATGTTTATGTACACTATCACTTATAAGTATCTGGTCAGTTTTCTGAGTGCGTGTTGAGTTAAGAGAACGTGGAGGTTGTTCATTACGAGAGTAGCATAATTATGAAAAGCAAATTTTGGACTAGAAACTTTTCGGAAGAAATATATGGTAATTGTGTATAACAGGTATTTGTGTATGACTTTTCTTCATTTTTACTCCTTAACTGTAGTATTTTTCCTAGTTTCCTAGAAATAACGAGGAATTTAATAGATGTAATATCTTTTCGGTTTTAATTTGCTCGATTACGTTAATTAACTGGCCATAGAGACTACACTTCTGTCATTATAAATTTACAAATTTCTAATTTGTTTTATTACCTCTGCTTATTTAGAGGATTTCAATTTTTAAACAGTCAATTTAAAAAATATCATTAAATTCTTTCATCCGTAGTTTGGTAAATTATTCCCCATTAAATAAAAAATTTCAGCATTTGCAAATTAACTTAAAACATAATTGAAGATCCCTTTAACCAGGAATAAATTGTCCTGGTGTAAATTTGGACATTTCTTCGTTGGACATTTCTTTACCAGTAATTTCGCGATTAAATTACGTTCTCTGAGATATAAGCAAATGTTCGGATAGTTTTGAACGCTAGTTGTATATTGGGGCTTGAGCGGCGGAGCTAGCACGTCTGACCTAATTTTTGCAAAACAGTCGGCGCAGAGGAACGTTAGTGCGATGCTGGCCACCAACGATGTCGTCGACATTATCCGGCACCGTTGTGATCATCGGTAAAGACTATGAGAAGCGTTAACCGGAAATTCCAGTGGAATGTTAGAAACTTTATTTAGAAAGTCTTTTACGATTAACAATCTTCTCTTCGTCTAACACTCCAATTGTGATAGACATATTTTGGGGGATTTCCTCATGCTATTTTAAATTGTGGAATTTATCGCGAGCCTTTAATTAAAATTTACAATTCTCCCTCTATAATTCGACTATTTTCCATCACACGTTATTGTACATACCTTAACATAAAAATTATTCATAAGCGTCACACAAATATTCCCCAAAACATCTCTCAGTTACGCAGTATGATACAATCCTGACAAAAATAAAAAGGAAGGATAAGAAAACTACGTCATAAAAATTCTCACCTGATTCAAAGCAATACAAACGAACGCACGAAATAAAGTTTTAACGAATCAGCAATCCAATCAATCTCATCGCCCAATTGCAAACTAAACCATATACGCATTGAGCAGAGAATCGAACGTAATCGAGCGTAAGAGTTTGACTACCAACAGGCAGAGAGAAAAAAAAACAAGGAAAATCATGACGGTGGCGGCGTCGCGGTGCCCCCCGGTTTTCCGGATGTTACGTTACTGTGCTACGGCGACGCCACACAGAGAATCGTTCCGTCAGTCGGGTCTCGGCCGCCGTAAACGTTAATACGACAGCGCACAAGCTCATCGTTTCGGCTCGGAAGCACCGAGCTTCCTCGCGGTACGTTCGTCGTTCCACCGTCCTACCAGTTACCTCTCTACCATTTCACGAACCAAACAACCCTCTTATAATCCCCCGATCCATCCCTGTGCCAGCAAACATCGCCAATTTCCAACTAAGTTCAAGTTGTCAAATCCGTGTTGACCCCAGGTGTCGTCAAAAACGTCTGGACCAGTGTCTGCGTGTCTGTGTCGGGTTGTAGACCCAGCTTCCGGTTGCACCAGGTGCCCTGCGTCAGCATCGCCGCGGTTTACTATCCGTGCACCCCTTCTGCGTGCAAAGTGGGGTGAAAGGACGCGGTAGGCGGCTATATAGGCACTCAGGTAACCTTCTGCAACGGAGAATGCGGATGCAGTCGTGATTTCTGCTTCTCTATCGACGGGACTAGTGCGAATGAGACTGACAGATCCGTGTTTGCGGTTAGATTTTGGTTAGATTGGTCTTGGGACGTTCTTTTATGGGCTTGGTATGATTTGTTGTAGTTTCTGGGCTTGTGGCAATTGAAGATTTAGATTTGTATTGTTTATGTGCCGTATTTGTGTTAATTTATATTTGAAGGGAACACTAAGGTTGCTATAGATGGGATTTTTGACTTGATTAAGGGTTGCGGTTTGTGGAAGTGCAAAGGGTTTTTGTTTTGTAGAAACGTGGGGTTAAAAGTGACGTTTCTTCGTTGTTATCGATATTCAAGCTGTCTTTGGAGATCGTTGTTCTGGCGATTGGAACGTAGGAAACGAGGTGCACGTGGCGCCGGTATTACGCGTTCTTCCCACAACATCGTTCCCCATGTCAGACTTTCCATGTGAACTTTCATACAAATTTCTTATCGTCTCGTGAGTTACGAATAACAAATGTCCAAAGAAAATTCATAATTTTGTCGTAAATCCGTGTAAACGTGTTAATTTCCAGTAGTCTTTCGCTGTCACCGTCAAGTACGTTTCCTAACGCCTCATATTTCTGACGAATTTTAATCCCATCTGAAAATTATTTACCACAGACTTCAACTTCTTCAAACCTTTGCCTTTCGTAATCTAGGCGTTCAAACTTTCTCAAACACTGTTCAACGCTTCGTTCTGATTCCAGAAAAGCGTAATAGAAACCCCTATCAGACACACAGACAGCTGAACCTACCCTCAAACCAAGCCAAACCACTCCAATCCTTTTCAAACTTCTTTTTATCAACTTCTGTACCCGATTTCTCGCCGATGTAGTGCGTGATCGTTGCGGAAATCCGCGTAGTCGACCAGTGTGGCATTTCTGTGACCAGATGTACTGGACAGGCATGTGTCCCCTGGGACTACGCGTTCTCGTACCCTGGTGAAGTAGCCGGAAGAAAAACAGGCCCGAGGCAGCCAGTAAGCCAGCAGAAAAATGGATCTGTTCGATTCGAAAGAGGGTTGCGCGGCCGTGTGGCTTGCTACCTGTTGTCTGCTGCCCACAGCCGCAAACTTTTCCGCGCTAACGTGCCTGGTGCGTGACGCGACCCATCGCCAACCGCTCTCTTCCTCTTGTCTGCCGATTTTCCACAGTCATTTCCGGCCTAGGGGTGTCTGCACGCCACGAGGGTTGAATTTTTGGATTCAAGAACCGGTACTTGTTGTTTTGTCACATTGACGGATGTACGATCTGTTGGACATGATAGTTGCTTTCGGATTTGGCAGGTTTTAGGTGGTTTGATAATTTTCTTGCTTCAGGGAACCAGTTAATGGCTTTTTGAACGATTTGGGCACGGGGTGGTGGCAGGAATTACTTGTAATTGAAGCTTTGTGATATCTGTCAGTGATTAATTGTCAAAATTGGAAGCGTATGATAGTGTTGGTATATGACATAGTAGGTATGACACTGTATGAGGGTTCTTCCGCTTTCGAAAAGCAGATAATGGGTTTTTCAGTAATTTTGACAGAGAATTGGAAGTATTTGGAACTGGAAGTCTACAGTAGTGATTGGATAGGTTGAAATTGACAATATATGGTAATATTCATGCTTGCACAATAGGTCTGGGATCAATTGGAAGGAAACGTCTATGTAGTTGATACTGTGGGTATAGGTTAGTTTCGAAAAGTTGCTTGCCATTATGGGGTTTGGGCTGGATAACAGATATCTGGTATACCCGTAGCTAGCAAAAGTTTCTAGTTAAACTTTTACTATATTCCTGATAGTTTTATTATTAGTTTATTGGATTAATGTCAGTAGCCTGAAAAGTGGACTGGCAGTTGTGGAATTTGGGGTAGATAAGGGATATTTAGTACACAATAGCTGTCAGTAGTTTCTGGTCAGTGTGGTAGTGTGGATATTATATCAGTGTGAGTAGTAAGGTTATTATATCAGCATATTTGTAATTCCATCATTATTGCAAGTAGAATTTTCTTACTATTATTATATTAGAGGTTTCGTTAACAATTTTGTTATATTTATTTGTTATAGAAGAATTTTTATTTACAAGAAATAATTTTACGTTATGTATTGCTTCACAAGATAACATTTTGTACAAAAGAATGGTAAAATGTATGATTTTGTACAAGAAGAATTTTATCGATGATTGTATAAGTAAAAGTGGAAATATATCATGGGTGAAAACTTCTGACAGTCATTATATTTTAGAGCGAGCAATTGTCCCCTGAGAATGTAAAATATTTGGTGTTAACGAGCGTTAAGGGATTCTTGTGTACGTGCTTGAAAATTGATTATTAAAACGACAGAACATGGAAAAGAGCTCCAGTATTTTGGAGCTTTAAAAATTCAATTGCAATTTGCCTTTGTTCTTATGTTCGCGTCACAGTATGTGCTTATGCAAAGCCGAATATCTAACTGCCATTTGTTCAAGCAGATGGAGCTTATACAATCAAAGGATTTATTAAGCTGATCGGAACGCTTATACCTTTCATTCCTTTTTGAAGAAAAAAAAGCCTTTCTTTATTGATATTTATTCCATGCAATCTTTTATATTATATAATTTTTTTTTACGTTTTTCGTACTAATAATTACTGTGAGCATATTTTGGACATCTGTCTCAAATTTAAATTATATAAATTATAAGGATGCACATAATACTTGAAATAAAATATTCCTTACAATGACCAATAGTTGAGATCAATCTTCTATTTAGATCCCATTTCTCAATTTGTTAAATTTGCAACAAAGTGAGTTTAACAGCTTGAATTTGTTGTCACGCCTGTATTTTTTAATTAGAAACAAATAAAGGTGTTCGCGTATTTAACGAAATTCCTACATTCAAATGATTAAAAAATTGTCCAAGTTGCATTTTTGAAATCTGGAAAAGTTCTTGGATTTTCATCATATCCTTAAAAGTACAACGATGAGACATCGAGAAAATAATAGGAAGCGAAACCAACGTCTGGAAGCAAGGGTGCAGCGACTCGTAGTTCGCGCGAAATAGGTTCGCTGAAGCAAGTGAAATAAAAGCGTGCCTAGTCAGCCGAATCCCGTGGGGAGTTTGTTTCCGGGACTGAAAAGTCGTGGAAACTGTGCTGCGCAACTTTCACCGTATCGGAGTACCGCGTTGTAAAATTTAATCGCTGCCTGACGAACGAAAACGGCTGTCCCCTTGGCTTTATATACTTATACAATGGCGATTTATTACCTGTCATGAGGAAATTCCAATCTTTTGTTAAGAAAATGTCAATCTTTTTCTTCCAGAGAAAATATTGCAATATCATCCTTAGATAAGAAAATTCCAATTCTTTTGTACACAGAAAAGTTCGAATCTTTACCTCAGTGGAAACCTCAATTTGTTATATAAAAAGTAGATTTTATATATCTTTCGTTATAAATTTTATGATATTTTTTTCTTTTCGTTTAATTTGCCTAGTTTAATCGGGCTGTAAGCTGCTATTACAATTAAGGTTAAATTATTTGATTTTATTCCTGTATTTCATATTTGTTATATTTATTTCATGCCCTATATTTCGTATCATATTTATTTTATTTTGTTGCATATAAATGCAGCATTGGACAGAATCCTACAGTCCGCTCTATGTTCTATACTCCATTTCGTATTCCATATTCTATATTTTAAATTGTATTTAATTTTTTATTTTACATCTAATTTCATATTCCACAATACAATTCTATACGTACATTCCATTTTCACACTCTCCATAATAGAACATTAATTTACATCATAGTCTACAGAACGGAAATTAATATTAAATATCTAGCAATTACATACTCTAACGCAAATCTAACCTAACCTATCTCTTTATACTCTGCATATACCATTGCACCGAATCAGATGAATGTTAACATGATTTAATTCAACATTTTAATTAACTTTAAGTTTCCAATTAGATTTTTTAGTCGAAATACAATGAAATAGAAAATCATTTTTATTCTATGATCTTTTTCAAACGTTGAAAATTGTCAAAGACCTTGCTCGTTACAAAGAAAACTGTCGATAAGCGGATTAAACGATAGTTAGAGCGTAGTGACGGCACTATTGAAGTGTTCTTTCACGGAAACGCGTGGCAAGAAAGCGGTACAAAGGCGATAACTCGACAATGCTTCTTTCCACAGGCAAATTCGTTTGGTTTCGTGTTTGAGCTGGCAAAGTTTGATTCCGTTGAATCGTGTCACACACCAGGCAATCGAATAAAGAAACAAAGAAATTGAGGGAGAAGAAGAGACGAGTTGCTTCGATTTGCTTTGATAGCATACTTTTTCGCTTTGTTGAAGTTGGAAGAAAATCCGACCTGTTTTCGGAAGTCCGTTTGAACATGTTTGTGGATATCCATGAAACTAAAATTGTATTGGAACGAGTATCTGTGGTAATGCATTTATTGGAAATTGTCCCGAGATGTAGACCAGTGGCCAAAAGTTTGGAAGCATTACATGTTTCATAAATTACAAGAACGTAGACAACAGTTAGAGGAGAATTCTGTTAGTTTGGGAAATTTGTGCCTCGAAAATTTATTAACCCAAAAGGGATCGTTCTTCATATCTGTGGCATTAATTTGCAATTAATATTGAATATTTGAGTGATTCGAAATATCTGAAATTGTAGCAGCTACATATAAACATTTCTCTATGTCAGTAAGTAGAATAGAAACGTATGTGGTCAGACGAGTACAAAAGAAATCCACTCAATAATCTCTTCTTTTTTTGCTCGAACTTTATTTCGAAATTTACTTCTCTTATACCGCGATCGGTATCAAAGGATATCACCTTTCCTCTCATTCCATCACATTTTCACCATAGCCACGTTCTTTACCGTAGAAAAATATATTCGTTTCCGAGAGAGTAGAAACGAGGAGGAAAGAAAGCACTGGGAATTCATCGTAGCTACCGCGATAAATCGCGTTTATAGCCGCACGAACGAAAAGTCCGCCTACCTCGATAAAAAAGAACTTGCTCTGCAAGCTGGCTGCCTTCAGCGGCTTCTACCGTGCCTCACGCGTATTCAGCTTTTCTTTCCGTTTCATTAACGGCCGGATTTACAAAATTTATCGAATAGCAGAGGGGCAGAAGAAGGATGGGAAAGGTTAAACGGAAAGCTACACAGCGTTTTAATAAAGAACGCCACGTATACGAATTAATCTATTGGACAAAAGGGTTATTTATCAAATCTCTAAAAATTTCTTCCTTAATCGAGTGCCGAGGGATTCTTTATTTAAAAATGCGTCGAAAATGTGCTGTGCAATTTTTTCGTACGGGTCTTCGTTTCGGAGAATATGGAATTTGAAAATTCGTGCAGATAGTGTCTTCCTGACAAACCACCCGATCTTCAGGCTTATTTATTTAAGAAATGAAGCGGTAAATAAGGGAATTCTATTCTACGTTTTTTGTCCACTTTTTCACGAAGAATTGACCCTTGCTGGTAGTTTTACTTGTCATTAAGTATAGCATGGCAAAAATCGATTTTTACTATTTTAATAAATTTGACAACTAGAGATATTTTGAAATTTGGAATTTTTACAGCTTTATGAATTATTAGGAACTACGTAATCGTAGATATACACTCACAAATTAATTTCATGTCAATGGTAATTAAAATAGATTATTTTAAAAATATTGATTAAAGATAATAGATTACACGAAAACGCAGATTTCACGAGCGAAAATAAACAAAAAGTTCATCGTTCGAGCAAATAGGTCTATTTCCCAGGTGTAGCTTACGGTGTGTGACTTCGTTATCGCACGCAGCTTCTGTCATCAATTACGAGGGGTTCGATGACTATAACCATGGGCAGTCATCGATTGTCAACGCAGAGCCCCTGGCATATGTCAATTAATTGCACCTGATCGTTAACAGCGCGATACTAAATAAAATTATCCATACCCTCAAAGGGAGCACTCAATAAATATCCCAGCTATTGTTTATTCTCGCAATTATGTAACTTATTACACTATTTTTGATACCAACAAAATTAAGGGAAATTTATTATTTAATTACTACAAATAAGGATTAAGGACAATTTTTGTAACACTATAAATGTTCCATATATTTAGAAAATTCACAAAAACAAGATAAAATAGTACGTTTTAAATGATTAATGAATATAATTTTCACTGTAATATATTTTATTTAATGAAAAAAGAGTTTTTAGAAAAAGACTGCTAACGATTCTCATTCCAGCACACTTCATTCTTTACTTTATTTTATCCTCATCTTATCTTCAGTCCCTCGCTCATTGTCTTCAATCGTACATACTTCTATTTTATATTTCTGTGGATTATTTTTATAAATCCATCTACAAAACGTATTCCACGTTGGTTTGAATAAACGAACTTAAAAGGCTTGAATAAATCGAGGAACGTATTTCAAGCTGGCAGTTGTACAAATTAGCAAAAGGAAAATGACAGTATGATATTCTTTAATCCAGCAAAACATTTCCGCTAGCTATTTTTAAACGCTGAACACCGGGAAAACGTGAGCATCTACGTCAGAAGGAAACAAAACCGCCTCGTTTTCTGTTCAATTTATCAACGACACTTAGCTCAGCCTCATAAGAAAGAATCGCGTATTACAGGCTTAATTGCGAGTGGCTCTTTTATCGCGAACCGTGCCGGCCATCCTGGCTTAATTAAGCAACCCTGAATAGCATTCGTGCTTTTATCAACCCACCCTTTTGTATCTTGGCAAACGTAACTCAATGAGGGAAGAAAATTGTAATAACAACAATTTTGCAATGAACGAAAGTTACACTAACACCTTATATGTATTAAAGTAGTACTAGATTAAGTTTCGGATGATAAAACAATCTTTTCTTACGTAAGGCAAGTTTTTCTTTGGTCTTAGGGGTAAGTCGTTCCTCTTTGATCATAAAGATATTTTTACTTGGTTTTTCATATTTGAAGAAAATTAATCTCTTTAAAATTTGTTGCTTATGAAAGGAGAATAGGATGTCTGTCTATATACGACCCCTTTGTACTTATAATACTATATTTCGTTTTTACATTCAATTTATGTCTTTGTTACTAAATTTTGTATGTCTACTCTAAGAACTCCATTAACCACAAACTTCAAAGGAACTTCAATTTTGAAAGCAAGAGTTTAACTAAACATAGCTTTGATATACTAATAACACTAATATGTACTAATATAATACTTGAAGAGCATAACTAAAACAGAAAGATATATAGTAGAGTACTGAAAAACAGTGTTTTGTACCTCTCAGGAAGTCAGCGCCTTCAATTCTCTTTCATACTAATTTGTAAGAAATAGTAAATTTCATTATTGAAAGCAGATTCGATATGTCTGATCATATACAGTCCATTTCTACTTGTTTCACTGTATGTGTTGCCTGGAATCGTGTCGGATGTTTTAATCCACTAAAAGAATAGCCTATTAACTACAGAGATTATTCGTATCAAGGACCATTTGACGATGGCAATTCTTTAAACTCGCTACTAATTTCATTTAGCACCTTAAAGTCTTACGAAAGATACGAAACGTTAAAATCGTATTTCTATTAACGTATTAACATTTCTTGCAGTACGGTCGAGATGAATGGACTGCAAGCAAACAGTTATACAAATTAATTAATCACATGACGTATAGTTTAATCACCTATGGTATCCTATAATGAACCACCATCCTCGAAGGCGAGCTCTGGAAAATGAAACACTTGGAACATCCTGTACCAATTAGCACCATTAATTTCGAACCTTGACACTGACCAATCGGAAGACGATTTTAACTCTAACTGACCTCTAACGTGAACTTTGACCTGAATCCTACCCTTGGACGAATAAAGCTAATTTCCCTTCCTCCAGTTTCGAGCCTGTATTTGCTGCAGGGATAAGCGAGATTATATAGAAACTAGTTGGTTTTCGAGTAAAATTGAAAATTATTTTTCTGGTTACCTGGAAAATGATTTGATATTTTTTAAGAGAGATCTTTTGCTCGAAAATTTCTTAATAACATTGCTGCACGTGAATAAATTTTTAACGCGGATGAAAAAGTGGAGAAGTGAAGAAGAGTAATTTGTAATTGAATAATTGGTGAATTTCAATATTCTTGTTGATATCTTTGTCTGGAATATTATTTGCGATTTTTTTTTATTAAAAATACAGGAGGCTGTTTTTCGATATAACAACATCCATATCTCTATTTCTTTATCGTGGGCTTTAAATGGCATCTACTATAATTTTCTTTTATATTCGTGAATTTAAATCGTTTGAGAGAAATAAATCGAACGCAGGATTGCAATATAGCGAAGTAAGTAGGGTGGGATTGTATGTGATCAGACATATTGTACATATCTACAAAGGTTTCAGTTCTTTATTTTTAGATATAACGTCAATATATGTAACGCCTGAATTATTCGAAATACAGTACAAATTCCAAATGAATAAAAAAACGAGTGAAAAAGTGAGAACACAGAAAATTGATAAAAAAACAAAAACAAATCAATATGTTACACGTAAATAGTATTAAAAATACATTACGCACAATAAAAGTTCTAAATGCATAAAAAAAAAAGCGATGAATAAAACATAAAAGGTTCGTAAAAAAGTAAAGAGGAAATAAAATAGCTTCGACCACTACATTCTACGACCCCATATACTGTCAACACTTAACACAGTTGTCGATGCTGAGAAACAAAGACAGCGGTATAAATCGATGACTCGCTGGTCGACTCGCGCTTTCGTTTAAGGAAAAATTAATCAGCCACCGGGTTCACTGGCAGATTATTGATCGTGAAAGGGCCGCAGAAGAAAGTGTCACCTAACGGCACGTAACTTGATTTCCTGTTTATTCGATACGCGGAAATCTTTAATCGGATTTCAAGGAAGATGGAGTTCTTCCTGTAAAGTAACGTTTCAAACGCAACCCCATTGGGATACTACCATACCATAAACAAATTGTTTCTGCCTCCACCGTAGAAAATCAGATGCTCTTATTGAATCTTATTTTTACGCCTTTACCTCTTTTCTTACGCTTCCATGGTTATACGCCATATTTTCCTGCAGAAAATTTATTGCGATGCTGCTATAAATTTTATTTTTGTATTATTAAATATTTTCTGATAAACAAAACGATCAAATGTTTATCGCTGCATTTATTTTTCAGTTATTTTATCGTAAACTTGTTGTTTTATACCTGCTTTATAATCTGCAGAATATTCTGAATAAATATCTTTATAGGAGTCTCACAGTGTCTGACTATCTACGGTCTTGTTCACATCGCTATATTTCAATCTTGTTCTTAATTTATTTTTATCACACTTTTATCAAGCAGATGGCTCTTTAAAGATCACGATAAGAAAGATCGAGGTAACGGTTTCCTCTGCTTTTAATAAAATAAAGATATACATGAGAAATTAAAAAGGAACGAGAACCGGTCTGACCATATGTGGTCTCTTTCTACTTCCACTTTCTCTCTCTACCGCGATATCTTCATTAGATGATCTAGATTTTTTAATATAAATGAAAGTTTTAGAGGAGACGTAACATAATGTTCATAACGAGAAAGAAATACATTTATTTTTACGTTCAAGGAATCTATATCTCCGTCTTTCCTTCAAAACGAAGAATCAATAAACACGAATATTAATCTCCTTGTTATACAGCCTAATAGATTCTCATTGATCGTAGACGGTAACATTTTTCTTCTCTTTAAAAATCATTTAATACATTTTTAACAAATTTTACAAGTTTATTAATTATCGAACACGAATGTATTTTTCTCGGATGATGCAAAATTATCATAGAACATTTTTTTCAACGTATCACGGTTTCATTAACTCAATACGACAGATGAAACTTTGTAAAATACTCTATTGTTCATCGTTATCCCGCTTCAAGGCCGTGTTCCCATGTACCGTAGACATTCCTTGCTTTGCGGCGAAATTTCGAGTTTCTCGGCGAATTTTCTCGACACTTGACGGTCCTCTGTCCTTTGTGGATCCAATTTCCTGGCAACTCTCTCGGTGACTTTTTTTTCCGTATTTTTTTCCACTCACCGACAAAATTGAAGAACTTCTACGCAACGAAGGGAAGGGGGGAGGGTCCATAGCCAATCACAGTGTAAAAAGAGCTTCCCGACCAATTTGCCGACTAATGGTTAATAAAAACCCACGCAGCTTGTGAGGAAATTAAAAATTCCAGCCTCGACCCAGTTGATTACTTCGATACCACCGCGAGTCACGCGTTTATGCTATTTTCTTAAATCGTGATTACGCCTGTCAACCTTCTTCGTGCGGATTTTCTAAGAAATCTGGAAAAAGAACTTTGCTATTTTCTATTTAAATGTCGTTCTTAAGGTTCAAACGAAATGTGAGAAAACGTATTGATCAGATAGAATGAAATTACATTTTGTAATATGCATTATAATAATAATTAATAAAGATTGTAGTACATGTTAAATTTAATAGCTATTATGGTAATATCATGCTATTAGGAAATAAAGATAGAGTGTAAAGATATGAATATTATTTAATGTTAAAATTTTAACGTGTCGTAAACTATATAATAAATGTTGTAGGAAAGAAATACTGTGATTTTTTTAATGATGTTATTACAGGAATAGTAAATAATAAATATTACGTATGAATATTGTAATAGTAACTAAAATTTGGAAATATTATTATAAAGGATTTTAAAAAGTATTATCGTAAATAATATGTTAATTATTAATTCACTTATCCCATTTCTTAACTGTGATATTTTTATGCAATAACAATTTTTTCACTGCAAAGATCACAAAATGAAGAAATATACTAGCGACGAAATATGTGGTAAATTGTAAAAGTAGAAAAAGACCGGTGTGTGCAAATGTGGCAGGTGTAGAAAAATGCTAGTACAACGATTGAATATGACGAAGGAGTATTTTCACGAAAATAATTTTTGTAGAAAATCGACGTTTCATTTGAAATGGACAAAATTTTATTGCGTTTTATTTAGTAATTGTTTATAACCGTAGTGAATATTTCTATAAAATCAGAGGTAAAATTTATCACTCTTCTGAAATGGGGAAAAATGATAACTTTGTTTCAACGTTTAAGGTACTACAATTGTTCAATAAGTGTGACGAAGATTTTTATCGAAATATTTAAACAAAAATGGAATTTTTTAAATTTCATTCTGTTTAATTTTTCGACACAAACGACGCTCTTACGTATGAAATAAGAATGTCTTCGCATTAACAAAATTTGTCAAATTAAAAATGCTTGTATCTAAAATTATTTCAACTAATGTTTTAAATATTACTAATATTATAATACAAGACGTATATCTACCAATTTTGAAGATTATTTCTACCAGTAAAACGGCAAAGTTCCATTTCACTGACTGTATTGTTAGCAGGCAAAAGAGACGCGTTATATAAATCCATTCTGAAAATTATTTCTGCATACAAAACAAGGCAATCCCATTTAAACAATGAGGTCATTGCAGAACACGCAAGTTTTAGAGGTTATTTATATTACATATATATATATATATATATATATATGGAATAAAACAGTTTCATTTCGAACATATTATCTGTCAATCTTTTATTATTATTTACTTAAAATAATATTTCTGTACAGAAAACTTGATAAATTAAAATTCGACGAATCAATTCTCTTGGAAAATACGTTATTGAGAAATGATATATTCATACAGATGATTCGTTGGATTTTCATGTAATGCTAAATGCTCTTTCGAGCAGGAAATCGAACCGTTCCATCCGCGAATTTGATATTAGTCGACGAGAAATCGATATTCGAGAAACCTTTACCAAGATTTCGAGCATTTTCTCTAAGAAGTTTCCTAGGAAATTGAAAATCTCGGCTATGTGCGACTGAAAATATTACCAGACTATTGTAGATAATCGAAAATTTTCAGAACCGAATTAGGACGAATGTGTAACACAATAAACCAAATACGTAATTAGTTAACGATTAATAATTTTAATAATCGAGTAGATAGGCATCCTTGCAAAATAAAATAATCTGCAATTAATTCAAAGATCCACTAACTCACTTGAAATTCTACCAAGAACAAGGAAATGATAACAATACAAACTTCCTGATGAGTGAAGTAACTTTGTATCAGTTTTTGAAGCTTCCAAAACTTTGAAATTAACTGACTTATCAACTGCAACTCGTCTCTCACGTCTCTCTCTCTCTCTCACTTTTTACATCATGGTCATCTGATAGTGAAAGTCTTTTAAAGAGCACATGCTTTCCTGTCGTTAGCAACGAGGGCTACAAGTCCTTTCACAATCGACAATCAGTTGTTCTGTGTTCCTCTGTACGAGAACACAGCAGCCATCTTCAGAAACTAGTCCAGGTCATCATCCTCCACCGATCGTCGCTTTCTACGCATATTTCGTAACCCTGTGCCAAACTAGTCGAAATAGAACGCCCTACTCTAGAGGATCTTCAAACAGATTGCTTTAGCAAAGTATCTGACGGAAAGTTTCAAAGGTGATCTGATGAGAAGTCAAATAAGTCATTCAACTAAAGGGATCTAGATACCGAAAGCAAAGAAAGGGAAAGAAAGAGCACAGTGAAGCAAGCAGACTGAAAGCTGAACTGTTGAATTAGCTGAAGAGCTCTATAGTAAAGAGGAGCAACGATTAATGAATGGTTGGCGTGAAAAGGATGAGCCTGGGAATCGATATCTAGCGTGTGACGTCTAATTGCTCCAACCGACTCAGGCTCCTCCATCCCAACAGGTATTTCCTGTTCTTTCGTCGATAAAAGAGGATAACTGTAGGGGTGAGTGGTATTCGACGTGTATTCGGTGTTAGAAGATAGTTAGGGAGCCTCTTCATTCGATCCTCGTGGTGTTTGTGCTAGCTGAGGCCATTCTCGATGAGGCACAGCTAGGTCTGTCTTCACTTTGTGTTGTGTGTTCGTAGATACAGGATTCTATGTGCTAATTGGTGTCCTAGTTCACGCGCGAGGGATCATACAATTTTCTTGCATCTTACAAATCACTATCTGTGAGGAAGAGTAGCAGTTAGAGGAATATTTGGTGTCCTATGTGGACGTGAAGGAATTTAAGAAGATTGTTTTACATGAAGTTTAGACTCTCTGGAAGCCAATGTTCCTGCACTATGTTCGATAAATGAGAATCAGATGATTAAAGATCGATCTTGGAGAAAATCTAGAAGAGCTGATCTTTGGGAACGTCCAGGACATTCAGATTGGTGTACTGAAAGAAGAAGACAATTTCGAGGAGTCATAGAAGCTGTACAATATGTTGATCAGAACGGAATCACTAAAATTTTGTACGTGACTTGAGAACAAAGGCCTATAATTTAAATCTCCGTCTTCAACTTTCATACTTCGAGTTCTCGCCTGATAAAAAATTATCCGGTTACCGGAGAAGCTTGTTGGATAATCGTTAAGGAAACCACTGACAATTTTGTCACGTAGGGAGATTCAAACTTTCACGAAAGGTTTAAATGCTTCTATTAACTTGACGATAGCCCCTAAGGATCTTCAAAGAATCACCAGGAGGAAGGAATCCTGTTTACACACTTGAATTATCCATAGAATCTCCTTATTAACCCTAATCCAGAGTGGGCTGATATGGAACTATATGAATTTCCCAGGGAGAAAATTTGTCGCTTGGCGGTGAAATGTGAAAATTATCTAAGATTACTAGCCTGAAAGTACGCGCGGAGGTGGGTAAGACAGCCTAAACCTTTAATTTTTAAAACAATCCAAAGTTTGATACTCCTATCAGGCATTTGGGAGATTTAACAGAACTTAGATCCATCAGAGCACGTGGATTCGGTTTAATCTCAGGCTTTTATTGTTACTAAGTTGAAGCTCCAATGTGTTAGGTTTCTACAAGATCAAGGACAACCTAGATCTAATTTTGTGAATCTAGAAAGAACAAAGGAATTGATATCAGATCATTTGGACTGAGTCTACTGTCAGATTGACTGAAGGTTAAATTTAACACAGCCCATTCTGATAGAGAAGAAACGAGAAATCACTTTCTCTAGATGTCAGAAATTTCGAAGAAATCAAGATCTATTTTTCTAGCTTCTAAGAGAGCATAGAAACCAGCATTGGACTACCTGAACCAGATTCAGTCTCAAATGTCTGAAGTTCAAACCGAACTTAGGCTATTATCGTGACAACACGAGGAATCCTCTGTGCCAGGTGTCCAGATGTCCAAAAGAAAACCAAGATTTACTATTGAAATCCTAGGAAACTCTAGAAAAGCAAAGGAATAGACATTGGATCACCTAAACTAAGTCTACACTCGAGTTTCTGACACTTGAATTAGAACTAATTGTGACAAAACGAAAGGTTCGATCTCTTGGACCTTTAAAAGCCTCAAAAGCACCTAAATCAACTCTTATAGGTCCCCAGAGAGCACCCAATATTACGCCATCTGGACCAGGTCTAATCCCAGTTCCCAGAGCGACAGGACGATGTAGCCCATTGAAAACGAACTAAAAATCGTTCGATATCAATCAAATAAGTGGAAAGGAGTCATTGAAGAGCCTGGTACAGCCGGCCCTGGATGTTTTGACGCTGAGTGGCGCTAGGGTGTCGAGGTGGGGGCCAGGTGTTCTTGCTGCCTGCCGTACGCCTGTGGCGGCGGAGGTAGGGGTGGTGTAACTATCTCGGGGGCCACCCCCGAGGCCAAGAAGGGCTCCACCGGCCGCAAGTGTCGCAAGTGCCGCCAAAAGCAACAGCAGCAGAGCCAGCAGCTGCTCCAAGATCATCAACAAAAGCAACAGGAGAAGGATCAGGACCAACAACAAGAACCAAAAAAGGTGTTAGTGGTACAGGTCAGCAAGTTGGCGCCTCTGAGCAATCTCGACGAGGAACTGGAAGACCTAGAGAACGGAAAGGGTGCCGAACAAGGGGCGGAGGAGGAGGAGGACTTCTCCAAGGAGGGTGGCACCCAACACCGCCTAAGCCCCAGGCTGCATGATATCAAAGAGGAAGACGATGAGGACGGTAGGAATACCAAGGGAAGGTGAGTGCACTGAATTTGTTGGATCGAGTGGATTCGTTGGGAAGCGTTTGCTTGACGTTCCGTCTTGTGCTTTGTGCAGATCTTTAGGTTGGTGATGTTTTGCAGGAGTCTTCGTGTTGTTTCTTCAATTTGATCCAGGATAGTTCAATCAATTTCTCGGTCTGTCGAAGTTAGTTAAATATACTTAACGCTGTTATTATCTGCAATTAATAAAAGAAATGGTACGGAGCGCAGAGATCTACCGATTTAATGAATTAATTACGTTTATTAGCTACGGACGCAAGTCCGTAATTAAATTCATCATCGTCTTATAATTTACATTAATTAACCTTGTTGCTTCCAGATATCGCAGTTTCGCAAAATACTTTAAATACAAGTGTAAAATTATAAATTTCAGTTGCGTATAAAATGATTTAAAAAAGAAGACGTTAATAGAAAAATTACTAGTCGTTTTATATGGAAGTTTCAAACATCTGTTGTTGCGATAACTGTTTTTAGGTAGACGAACTTTCCCTTTTGGAATATTTGTGTCTGAGACATGTGTCTCGTCTCCGTTTCAAGACTTCCTTCCAACATCTCCTATTCTACACCGATCCAACCAGGAAGAAACCAGAAAGAATGAAAACATTTTCCCATTTTCGGTCTGCTGACGAATATTCTACTCATTCTGTCCTTGTATGAATTACGAAAAGAGTTTGACCCATTTTTATTATGGTCAGAAGAAACTTTAAAATTAAGGTAATTAAGTTAGACTGATCTATTACGCTAGCCTCATAATTTAGAGAAATTTTATTCTTGGAATATGGTACATTTTTATTACCGTGAGAAAGAATTTTCAGGTTAGAGTAATTAGCATTCCATTCATTATCTCACTCGTTCTATTCTTACACGCATTAGAAATACAACTCTACCAGTTTACTATAAAAGTAGCAACACGAGAGAAATTGATTCCTTTAGTTCAATGTCGATCAAGCGACTGTCCATTATTGTCCAGGTCTCCGTCTTCAATTTTTCGATGCGTAGAATCGGCGAGCAGCTCGATGTATCCGGCAAATCGACGCACGTATAACATTAACGATCTGTCAGCTCCCAGCGGTCCAATCCAGACTCATAGCGACAAAAGCAATTCAATCTGCTACGGAATCGTGACCCTATCAGCTCCACCGATCACAATGTAGCCGTCTTTTATGTAATCGTCGTTCAGCTGGTTCCCTTCAGGGCACATTGGGTTCCTCCATCGTCTTAAAACTCGATTCTCACAATTTGCTGACACCTCGCAGCTCGTAGACTTGGAAAAAATGGTATAACGTACTCTCGAGATACCGCTGTGGGTTTATAAGGATCGTAAATTCCGAAAGACACGTTTAAAGATGAACTTCTAGGTCGAGTGGGTGTCATGTTGGGAATCGCCAGAGGTCTATTATATTTTTCTTTAAAATCAAAAATTTCTAAAGAAAAAGATAACTCCTACAAGTTTCTTTGTGCGTCAAAATGATCCGCTTGACTTAATACTAAGATCAATTTGGAAATTTAGAATAGATCCAGAAATAGACCTACCCTAGTATTAAAAAAGACTCCTGAAGTACCACTTCGGGAAAAGATCTCGTCATTTAGTACGATAATCACTCTACATCCCCCAAAAAACTTTGATTCGAACGGTACCTGAAAAGTTCCAAACTCTGAGATACCGACTCTAAGCCCAGAAGAGAAAAGTCGATAAATGTTTCCTTGGAAAAGTGGATTTACTCGGGGATCCGGATCAATCTAAAGTGTCCATAGTCTCGCTTCCTTTTTGTCTATTCAGTGTCACGCTATGTGGATAACCTTCCCTTCCGGCTGTTCTCATTCAATTCCCCTATTCTTTCTCGTGCGCCCTTGCTAGAAATTTCTCCCTTATCCTTCTACTCGCGTTTACCATGCAACAAAGAGTGCTATACGAGGAAACAGGTCGAAAATGAACGAGAAAATAGAGCATGTTGAATTACGAGTGGATGAAGAATAACTATGGGTTGTCTCTAACAATTGGGAGGAGCAATGACAGATCGATAGTGGCGCCATCCTATTGATTTAGAGGTTAGGATATGAGAATCCCTAGAAATTGAGCAAAATTAGGAGCCTTTTTTGAGGTTCCAGTTCTTCAACTTTGTTCATTGAATATGAATTAATATAATTATCCACAATCTGATTATAACACAGTAGTTTCTTTTATTTCATTTAATTATCGTAAATAAAATTAGATGGATTTTGACATTTCGCTGGTTATATTTGAGATATCAATTCGAAGATCAGAATTCTTCGAGGAGAGCGTATATTTGCGAGATATTGAATTACATGTATAATAAATTATTTAATACATGATCGAGGAGTAAGGTGGTGGGATTAATCTTTCAGAGGAAGAAAATGATTTACGAATTTGAAGGGAGGTTTATTGATAGAGGGGTCTGAGCATCGAAAATCTATTTTCCTTTGTCCGTAGATGGGTTTTCTCTCGGAAATTCGCTGTTCTCTGATAAGAATATACCTCCAGGATGGCGATAACAGCATCATTTGTCACCGAGATTTTTACGACAACTGAAATTTCCGCAATCTTGTGTTCCAACAAACATTTTTATAAAATTGTTCCAAGTTTTAGATTTTCTAATATATTAGCAATATATAGGAACGATAATGGTGCTATTTTTAAAAAACTAGATACACTTAAGACACATTGAGAAGCATTTGTATGTACAGGAAGGTGTCACTAATTTTATAATTTATTGCCAGCTATCGGAAAATTCAGCGTCTGGCTCCATTTGTATTCTGTTCCTTCGTATAATTTAATTTCTCTATTCTAATTTCTTGCTGCATTTCTAACACAAATCTAATAAGACCGAAAGGAACGAAATACCAGAAGCACGTCTATGTTAGAACCCATATTATATTACAAATTTCTTAATATTTATTAACAACGCTAATGATAATAATTAATTATAACGCCATCAAATAGAAGATCCCCACGATAACGAAACCGCTTTGAATATAACTGCGCTTCCCTCACTGATATAATTCCTAAAATTCTCTCTTAGCTGATTCTGCGTGCCACGCCATTACCTTTGAGGGATTTAAAATTACCTATCCCAAGTATCTGAAATTCATCGTGAACCCAATTCTAAGCACGCTAAAAACTTTTCCCTCACAAAGGCTCCACTTATATCATACTCTGAACTATAATCCTTTGTCTAACTATCAATAATCCCTCTTTTCTACTCGAGAAGCCTTTTAAGCAGACACAGTCTCTGGTCATCGAATTTAGTCCGGCCGGAATTCTTAAGATTCTTCGGTTTCTTACATTTTTACAGAAATTTATTAATCGCAACGCGTAAGATACAAAAATGCAAGAATAAATTCGTAAGAAATTGAAATAGAACTTATCATTATAATGGCCAAACATAAGATCTGACAAATAGACAAAAAATTCCACTAAAAACGAAGTCCAGCTTGCAAGGAAGCTTTTACCCACCGGAAATAAAATTCAGTGGCAGGGAGGAAACGTGAAAAGCCAGAATTGGAAGGAAAGGTTTGAAATTAAAGGAACTCTGTCTTTCTCTCTTTCAAGAGATAGAAGGAGGCATGCTTGGTGCTTCGATCCGGTCGTCGGATATTGTAAATTCTGCCATCACACTTCCTGCGCTATCTTAACTACTTAAAATCAGGGTCTTACGTATGTTCCACTATTCGGCGTGAATAATAACTAGACAGACGTTTTATACCTTCAATTAACAGACTGCGTATTTTTATACAGTTTCATATATTCACAGAGGTCTATTAGGTTGTCCGAAAAGTTTCTTTCGTTCTGTAAGGAAATAACGGATGCACGACATTTTCCGTTTTATATTATTTTATCGAATTACGTATGATCCACTTTGTACTATCAAACTAAAGATCACAACGTTCGACAGATTAGGCTTCATGTTTGTATAAAGATGCATCGTTGTAAAAGACGTGTCTGTGAAAGAAAGACACTTTCCGGGCAACCTAATAAAACGATCTAAGCTACAGAGTAATTTGTCTCGTTTAGTGAAAATTGTGTCTCACTATTCCACTTTCGATCTTTTATATATCTATGTGAGTCATGTGCATTCTCTGGATTTTTCCACTCTTGAATTTATCGTAAATGCATAAAAATGTGGTGTAGCAATGAATCAGAAATTCCTATTCCTTGGTATTTTCATCGAACGTCACCTACACAATATACGGGTGTCCATACGTGTACAGGCTCAGGAGGAAATGGCCTGTTCGATATTGCTTGCTTAGCCCTGATTATGACGTCCCTCCCTCACTTCGTATTGACCTGCCACTAATGATGATCCGGTATCGGTTTTGCGTTAATGGTTATCGGCAACGGATATCCAGCAAAACATATTGGATTACCAAGACGTCTTGGATACAAGGTCCTCAGGAATTGGCTTAGACGAACCCATTGTCCAAGTTCTTTTGGTGGACAGAATAGATTAAAAATGGATTAGGTTACGTTAGGGATTTTTCTTGCCAGCCATTCAGCGGTTTAACGATCTTTTGATGAGATTTTAACGAGATTATTGTAATCCCATGGATTGCCGTGTTCAGTGACGTATTGGTAAATTGGTTAAATTGATTTAAATACTTTGTAGAATGTTATTGGTTACGTATCGGAGTTTGATTAAATTGATTTGAATAGTTTCTCAAATTTAGCTCGGCAATTTAACTCTGTTATGGTGTCCGTGATACGCTGCGTTAGATTAATTGCCGAGGAATTATGGCTTTTCGTAATATGAAAAATGCACGAAGTCGAGAAATTTGATTTTATAAATGTGAAGCGAAGGATAAAAATTAACGAAATAATTGAAAGATCTTTCTTTTAAATATCTTTGTTCATCTCTATGAAATTTCTTTTAATAATGTACACACTATTAACGAAATTGTAAGAATGAAAAAGCTTCTACTGGGAATTCTGTAAAAATGCGGAAAGCTACTTCCAATCTTTCGGAATGTCCTTTTTGTGTCTTTTCTTCCGTCTGAGAAGAAAAAGGATTTGGAAAATTTCAGACCGGGATGAAAGTCATGAACCTTAATCCTCTTTCGCCAAGAAGTAAATCGTGTTCTTCGTCTTTTGCCTGTGTTTAAACGCGGACCAGTAAGTCCATGGACGTGGAAAAAAATGCATTATAAATAACGATCGCTTTCTTTACAGAAGTTTTTTCGCCATTTTGAAACCTGATAATATCAACGAAATCCTCGTAATTTTCCGAAAACGCTATAGCCACATTACTTGAAATCTTTAATATCTTTAAAAAATAGTTTGATGCTAGAGAAAATTCTTAAAAAAAATATTAGTCCGATATTTACTGTATATTATATCTAATTTCGTATTATTTATAGAATTTTAATCGAAACTTAATTTAGAGTTAAATTAGATTTTAGCTTAGATCTGAGTTAGAAATAAAAATAGAATTAAATTTCTGTTTGATTTTTACTGAAATCTAAATTTATATTATACTATGCTAAATATTAAAATACCATATAATATGCGAATATTATACATAGAAAAATACTGATATTAAAACACAAAATATATAAATAAATTAACAAATATTTCTATAATAGAACATACTGAAATATTTTACTCTCAGCTTTCGATTTGCTAACGTTTCGCTATTATTTCCATTTCTATTAAAATATATCGAGATATTAAACTATTTATGTTAAAATTTATCAGAAATAGTATATATCCAAGCACATTACAGTTAGCCTTTGATATACTAAGGAATCTGAAATTTATGTATGACACAAGCAGGGATATCGATCAAATTCGTGGACAAAAGGCATATCTCCAACCATCGTCTTTCACTTTACCATTCCCTGAAAGTCGCAAACAACATGTCAGAACTCGAAGGAAATTCAATAGAGTTACTGTCGGCATCTCTTCAAGGAAGAAAAACCCCTGGGAGGGCCATTAACCAAAGCTCGCTTGTTTATCGATAAAACTTCCCACTCACGCGAATGATACTCACATAGCACACTTTGTCTGCTGCCTCAACTACTTCGCATCTCGATTATTTCACAATTTTTCTTGTCCGTTTCGCAGTTATTTTCGCAGTTCGATTGGTCGATGATTTTCTGCTGCAATCAAATTTCTCATGAAACGTTGTTTGCCGATAAATTCTTTACTCAAAAGTCTTAAAATCACTTAATCCTGGCTAGTAGAAACCATAAATCACTTGGATACTTTAGCAGTCTGGTGAAAATCCGCGAGAACAACTGTCATAGACTAAACGAAATGCCAATCCTCATTGGGAAGCGCGATGTGTAACGAAGCAGATTTCCCAATGGAAAAACGAAGCGGAGCTATTGTCGGGCATTCGCTACCGTAAAATAAACTCAATTTCCGGCTGTTGTTGTTCTAGCGGAGTCTGGGAAAGCCAGGTTTTTCACGAAAGGAAAGTATCCGTCGATTCAGGGACCTTTTCATGCGTTTACGCCGCTGGAAGAATAACGCGAGTGTGGACACATTGTTCCATACTTTTCCAGGTCTTTGACTTGCCGTTGCAGCTGTTAAACGGGCCGTGAAATGTTTCAGGCGATAAAAATGGCCGAAGGTTCCTTTCGTTTCAATCGTCGCAGCTGAAGTTGATTGGGCTGTATAATTATCGAGATCCAAGGCTAATTTAAAGTTAACATTCAGGTAGAATTTTCTGCTATCGTATAAAAGTTAGCGTATCGGTTAAAATAATTGGTTAAAAAACCGGAACCGGTAGAATATCGACTTTAAGTTTAGGATTTTTGTAATAAACGTAGAATCCTGTTTTGTTTGATTTAAATCGGAATTGGCGAGGCGACGTGTGAAATGTGATGGTTTATTCGTAGAATTTTTATGGAAACCGACGAATTTTTTTTATGAAAAATACTATAAAAATAAAAAAATATGAAGAATAAACAATTTTTACGAGAAACTTGAGATTCCATGAAATTTCATCAAGTTTGTCTGGCGAGTTGATTAGAAATTATTTATAATCTCTGGAAAAACGAGGACTTTCGTCATTTGATCTAGAATTCCTTGATTTTCCTGTTAACCAGGGATAAATGATGAATTTTTGAGGAAATTGAAATTGTAAGATTCCGAGAATCTGGGTCGAAGCTCCGATTCCACGAGGAATCTTATTTTGTTACGTTAAATAGAATCGTTGGAAATGTCAGCCCAGGGCGATTAGCTTCATGACATTTTGCAGGGCGTGCAAGTGGTATAGTTGCCTCCACGACATGACAGAGTCTTAAATTAAATTAGCAGATTGATACAATCACGCCCAAGGTTGCGTGTAACGTTCTGTCTTTTCTAATAGTATTTCAACCAAATCCAAAATACACGTTTGTATTTTGTGCGTCTGTAATTGACATTTCAAATTATAAATTCATTGCACAAGACATATTAAGTTCATTAATTTCAACGTTTCACGTGTTAATCGTTTGTCCTCGATTAATTCTAACTTGATATTATTATTTATGATCAATTTTCAAATCCATTTCTCCATTATATGTAACGCGTTGTCACGGAGAAACGTGACAACTACTTACTTTAAATTATACAGGGTGGTTGGTAACTGGCGGTACAAGCGGAAAGGGGGTGATTCTACGCGAAAAAAGGAGTCGAAAATATAGAATAAAAATTTTTCGTTCGAGGCTTTGTTTTCGAGAAAATCGACTTTGAATTTTCGCTCGGTACGCGTGCATTTTATCGCGTCTCGTTATAACGAATCTCACTGTAGATCGTTGTCTCGATAGAAAAATTTAAAAAATTAAAAAAAAAATTTTATTCTATATTTTCGACTTCTTTTTTCGCGTAGAATCATCCCCTTTCCGCTTGTACCTCCAGTTACCAACCACCCTCTATATAAAAATATATAAATATAAAATTATATTAAATTACATGTATCAAAAGCAAAGAATGATATGTGATCCTACGTTGATGTCAATATACCAAAGACGTCACAGTTACAATTAGAATATCCACAAAAATATTCAAAAGTAAAAAAATATTCCAAACAGAAAACGTACGAAATCTAAAAAAGAATTTTTTACGATATAAAGAAAAATCTCGCGAAAAGAAGAGAATAAGATCAGAAGCAAAGATATACAGAAGAGATTTCTAAATGTTCCAGGAGGAGAACGATTTTCATATTTCTAAGATATGCTATCTTCTTTCAAGGATCATACGTCAGCAGTGTGCAAATGACAGGTTTACATGGGATAAAGTTAAACTGTAAAATTAGGGTGAAAATGTGACATGGTGCATGTGTGCTATACAGAATCGATAGGGTTATATATGTACGTAACCTATTTTATGAGATTAAACTTGGTCCTTTTCGATATCGCGCCTTCTCGGTAATTTACACCGCTATGCGCTTCCATGAATTTGCTATGGGATTTCTATAAAAATTATTTATTTTTTATTTTTCAGTCATTTATTTATTTCCTTGCAATTATTTTGCTTATAAAAGGAAAAGATCGAAAGACGTTTGAAATGGATGTTCTTCTTTACGAAGTGTACATTGTATGTTCAGTAGTATACTTTTACAAGTATAAATTTGCTACAGGAATTTAAAAAGAATTAGTTATTCGCTTTTTGCCATATATTTATTTTTCATTTAATCATTGCCGTAATTTTCCATTAATGAACGTTCAATTAGAAAGTTAATCTAAAATTAATTTTCTGCATTATGAAAAGCTTTCACGAAAACAGTAGAAAAATGAATTACCCGACCAAATAAAATACGAGTCTCTTTAATATTTTTTTAACGTTTGTATTTCTCATTCATTGATTGCATTCTGTAATCGTTGATGTAATTAATTTGCACTTTAAATTCCAATTACTTGATATTAACAGCTCGGTCATCAGGTAAATTTGAAACGAATTTCGTTTTACACGGAAAAACGGTGACACTGAAACACGAGGAATGTCACGTTCGAAGCAATTATTGGCGTTGGAAACTCATTTTTCCAAAAATTCTGACTGAAAGGATGCAATCGAATATTTCACACATTCGTTCGATCCTTTCCAGGCATACGCAACCGCGTTTATATCTCTCGTTAAACATAAAAGGGAAATTTTCCATCAGGCCAGAAATTCGAATTTCTTGAAAAGCATGAAAAATACAATAAATAAGCAAAGAAAAAAAGCGGCGTTCCGTTATTTTTTCCTCTTCGTACTATTTTTTATTCTCCTTTTTTTCTTTTGCAATGTGATTTTTCTACGTGCTTTATCTTTGTGCGTTATCGTCTGAAAATACGACAACAATCCGTAACTTTTAAACTGATTCTCTTCTTGTAAATTAAATTATCAACGTCAATAGCGATTTGTTGAAACATAAAGCATGCACTTTTATTTTTTACAAATTCCATCATGATTTACGTTTTTCATATCTTTTCAAAAGTATTTAACGATCCATACTAACGATGGTCTTAACATAAATAATCGAAATACGTAAATAACTCGATTATTTCTTTTTTCATTTAGTTTTTCACGAAGAATCCGCCTGTCATCGATTATACGACTGTCGGCCTACGTAATCAAACAACAACTCCCCTACTTTTGAACAGATTTGTATGTCGAATTCTTCCCAAAAGTGGATGTTGTTTCCTGGCCGTACCAACCAGTTTTTGTTCGTTGTTTAAACTTGATATGCGC
The DNA here is from genome assembly GCF_011952255.1 of Bombus vosnesenskii. Lineage (NCBI taxonomy): Eukaryota > Metazoa > Arthropoda > Insecta > Hymenoptera > Apidae > Bombus > Bombus vosnesenskii. The sequence goes on from NW_022884343.1 coordinate 3,527,456, forward strand.
GGCACGCGGCTTTTATTCACACGACGAGAAGTTTTTTAATCGTAACACCTTTCCACCGTGCTTTTATCACCGCGCGTTATTCTCGTCCCCCCATTCTTCTCGCCAAACGAATTTACATTACGCTGCCGTTTTATACAGCCGCCTTCCTAACTGCCACGTGCTTTTTTCTATGCTCGGTCTAAAATTGTTCTTTCAATCGTCCGACATAAAACGACGGCACAACTGCCGCTAGAAGGAAACGCGTAACGAACGTTTCCTCTCGTCTTCGTTGGAAACTCGCCTTTCAAACGACCGAGACGCTCTTTAAGGATTATTATTAAATTTCTGTCTCTCGTGAACCTGTTGAAAAATTCACCAATGCCTTTGCAATAATTCGTTTGTGTCGCTCGTCGACTTTAAAGCGAATTTGCTTGAAGCGAAGGGGATTCTTGAAAATATCAATTTTCCGTGGAGAATGCAAGGGCAAGAGGAAAATTCAGTTCAATGATTCTTATTATCGTCATGATTTTTTTTTATTACAATATTATGTAAGGGATATTATTACTGTGAGTTCGAATATTGCCACGCAGAGTTCAAGTATATTAGATTTTCCACAATTAAAAATTCCCTCGTAATAATTGATGCCTATAAATAACAATCACGAGGTACTACTACTATAATTAACGATCGAGGTAAATAAATCTATAGACGGACGACCAAGACTCATCGACACTTTCGATACTCTGCGATGAATGGTAACTCTGCAAATACACGTGATCTCGATCCCTATTCCGTATAAATAATGTCGCGTATTATTAGCCTAGCTTTCCTTCCGCGTTATAAACTCGGCGGCTTGGTTAATTTTGAAACGAATCGCGTATAATTATCCTAGCTAGAGGTGATCGTTCATTAAAGTGACATTCGCGTCGCATATACAAACGTATTTGCTTCAAACGATGTCCTTCCGAGTTTGGAACACGCGTGAACGCGACTTAACGCGGCTATTTTCCTGTCATCGACAATCTCGAGTCTCGGCTATCTGTCATCTCTAGAATCGTAGCCGACAGTAAGAAATTCTCTGCAGTTGAGTTATTGGTTGACAGTTTGATGAGATCGGAAGCAAACTTGGTGCATTCGCCAATTACTCGTCTTTAGTATGTCTTTGAGGTTAGGTTAAATGGGATTTTGGCTTAGAGGTTACGCTTCAGAACTCTCTCCGTTTCTGTTAAAACCAGATTCAAATTTCCTAGCCTTTCTCTGGTAACTAGACGATACACCTATTTTATCACCTATCTTATCAAACATGCCATCTACCTTATTATACTTACGTACACGTTCTCTTCTAACTAACCTATCTTACATCTTAACGTTGCTTATATCCAAGCTAGCTTGTGCGAGGTTAGAAAATTTAAACAAAGTTTCTAATCTAATAATAGCTTAATATTCGGTATAATAAATGTATTTCCCTCGATAAATCCAAATCTTGAGTTCGTATGTATCTGTTTAAGAGTGGTACTTAAATGTACGGTTTTGTAAGTTAAATAGACACAGGTGTCTGGAGCACCTGGAATTCCTAACCTAGCTGAACAAATCCCAGCCAGGCTACGCCATAACTTCAGTATTCCATCTACATTTCCTCGGGTGAATTCAGAATCTATGGTATCATTTCCCTCTGCATGTCTGTTCCTGCGTCATCGCGTGACTGGATGGATGACTGAATCCTGGTATTTGGGTCACACTCGTCGTCAGTCGCGAGATCCACGCGGTGGTATTAGGCTACAGTGGATTTAATAAACAGACGAGTTGATGTAGATGGACGTGGCAAATGTTGCTATCAAATTGAAGCTTTCATGGTGTTTAAACTCACATCATAGTGTCTGGATTTTCAAGCTCTAAGAAACTGGTTCTCTATTATTTAGAATCTTGCCATTACAGTCTCTATACAGAGTTTTGATCTGTGTCGTGTCTGTGTTGAACATGTCTTACGAGAATGATACGAATATTATATCAACGACGTGTTAACGACACTAATTGAAGATAGCTAAATTAAAACGTGAACGATGATCATATGATTCAGACCAAAAATGAGATTTTTCAGGTTTGATTTGGGTTTTTAGCTCAAGATTCATAGCAATTTATTTCCTTTTTATTAGAGCTAGCAATTTAAGTTACAATGAAAGACTTCATTACCTTTGGATCAGATTATATATAGAAATTAGGGTCACTCATTTACTATAATAGTAGATAGTTAGATCGTAAAGCTAAATGTTCACTTTTTTGTTTCATTAAGCCGTAAAACCACAGTCTAAATTTTTCTATCGCAAGAAAATTCATTCTTGCATCTTCTTTGGTGATATGGGCTAATGCACTCAAGACACTTGAGTCAGCAGAGACTCTCGTGTCTTTGCTTCACTTCGCATCGCGTTGCAACCTGTTGATGTTGCGAGTCTGCGTTGGAAGTACCAGAGAAAATCGATCGCGGTGATAGGGGAACTTTAGTCCATGACTATAACTATAAACTATTTCTACATCCAGCTAAAAACATCTTGCTCCCCGCTAATTATACTAAAATATAGAAGTTCCAAACTTTTGACCACCAGTTCATCTACCTTTTTATGGGCCGAGCAAAAGTGTCTAAGTGGAGAAGTCTGTAGAAAAGCTTTAACTTCAAGTGGGAAAGTATTTCTTTCATGACACTAGATGTCCCTAGCTAAGTGTCCAAGACATTAAGAGCATCTAAAAGTTCCTCTTCCAAACAAAGTACCATCTCTTGGTTTTAGATGTCGCTATTAGGATATTCAGCAGCGATAAACTTCAAGTTTAGCTAAACAATTTTTTAAACTTATTACTGCGTTCCACTTTTAGATGCCGCTGCATATGCTACGTGCCTGATGGTTCTAAACCTGTAGAAGGCAAAGACACATGAACATGTACGTTATCGGAAGAGAATTTTTCGAAAATTCTTCATTTTAATTAGGATGACTGGTACATCCTCAGAAAGCATAATATGCTTCAAAGAATTCCATCTAATCCTCGCAATAGTACTTTCTTCGGCGGTTGAATCCCTGATGTCTGATCGAAAATCAAAGCACACGCCGATAAACGTGGTTATTTGCGTCCAGGTTCGATGTTATCTCATTTACCAGTTGACAACGACGTGGCGTCGTCACCCCAGTTGAGGATGGAACGTGTCAGGTGCAACTGCACGATAATGGCGTCGAAAAGCGTCGCACAACGAGCGATAGCTCAACGTCTGATGCTGTACCAAACACTCACGCGATAGTCTCGTGCTTCTATTGATGGAAATAACCGCATTAAACCAAGGAGAATATCTCGGAAAGGAGATTGCTTTAGGAATTAGCGATTGGAATGGCTTCAGAGATAAACTGGTAACGCTGTAATCTTCTAACGATTATGACTTTGTAAAACACGAGCAGAGCTAACTGTCGAAAATGCACGAACTTTTGTGAGACACAGACACAACCGATCGATCATTTTTAACATTTTTTGTACTAGTTGCGCTTCTAATTGATTGGGTTTTAATTGGTGGCAGTTGAATTCGAGACAGGTTCAGGAAATCGTGTAAGATTATATTTTGAAAAGTTTGCAATTTTACTTGAAGAAGCATACAAGATGTTTGAAGACTGGCCCGAAATTTGAATTCCTATTTAACCCATTTAACTAATTGCTTTAACGCAACGTTTCATTCGAAATTTCTTTCAATCAATTCACATTATGAAATTCGGTTAACTTTGCAACTACGAAAGAGATTCTCAAAGATTGACTTGATATCTTCCTCGTCGTTGTTTCCACCATCTACATTTTATCATTTTTGTGAGATTTAAAGAAATCAGTGTATTTATAACACTATGATAATTGGTTGATCCTGAAAAGTTAAATATCAAACCCTATATAAACATGATCCTAAAATGACAGTAAAAATAGGTATACATCATTTATAGAGCAATTTGAAAAAATATAGAGCTGATGTTACTGTTTAGACAGATGTCTCATTCAGAAGACGATTAAGCTACAGAGATTAACGTAGACTTTTTGGCCGATGACCAAGTTTTCTGTCTCTCTTTAGAACACCATATTGCGAAGCTTAAGAGAGAGAAGCCAGGCTGCAATGGAAATATTTACTCTTGCCGAGCGCCGGCCACGCGTGTTTATTCAAAACGTATGAAACGTGCTTGCACGTTGAATTCGATCTCGACCTCGAATAGAGCCACGTTATTAGCATGACAGATGCCGCCACTCGGGTTTATAGTGTTTACCAGCATCTGCTTGTTCTTCGAAGAGGAAACGCTGTTTCCACGACAGCTCCATTATGTATACGTTTCATAGCAAAAGAAAAATGCTGGAGTATTTCATTAGATGCGTCGAATTCGTATAAACTTCAGATGCACAGGATAAGTTCAAGCGATGGAAGATAAGGTTAAGTTCCTAACCTTAACGGCGATTGACTGAGGCAATTTCGAATACTTTTAAAGGCCAGAACTAGGTCAGATAGATGATGAGATTGCATTCCATTTCGTTTCTTTCTTATCAGAACTTCGAAAAAATAGAGTATCTGCCTTGCAGGTCTTCGCTGATTATCTAGACCCCTGATATTATCTCAGAGCGAGGTTAACTGTATAAATTCCTCTTCCCTGACAGTTTTGAAGGAAATTAAAGCGCGAACAAGATCCGACGTGTGAAATTTCGTCGCTGATAATTCAGAAACGATCAGTCCAGGTTAGATTAATATTCTTCGCAAAGAGTTGTTTGTACGAAACGTTTGCATAACGTGCTTAACAGCGATCGGCAGACGCAACAGAGAGTTTTCCGCGGTGTTCATGAATATTTCATGAATGTGCTGGGCACATCGATGCATTCTAGAGCACGATCCTTTAATCAACGAGGGCCTCGGTTGCATTAATACCCGGGAATCCTCTTACTTCTAAGCAAATACGATATATATATATATATATAGCTTGTCCGTGAATTGCTTTCACGACATTTCTGTGTTTCTTTCGTGTAAACAATTTTATCGATCCCTTGGGTTTCTTAGATCTCTTAAGGAAGAAATATACTGACAAATAGACGTTCTTCCTCTGTGTTTATCTGAAGCCTAGTTATGCAAATTTAAACTACAATATTTTTCTTCCTGCTCTTATTGGCCCCTCCTTTTATAGGGGATTTACTTTGTTGAAATTGTACTTATCGTTCATTTGACGCAAACGACACTTCGGTGTGATGAGAGTAATACTGCAATTAAAAGTATCCAGATTCAGAGCGACAAATCAGTGTCATAAAGTAATATAGTTATTAGTCGTAGTGCATCGATATATCACTAACAACTAACAATTTCTCTAACTAATAATCGTGAACACTATAAAGAATGTAATTCAGTTCATAAAGGTGATGTTTAATCAGTGACCTCGTTATCTCTAACAAGTCTTATGGCTAACTTCCAATATAATTATCAGTCATAGTGCGTCAATATATCACTAACAAGTGACAATTTATTAAACTAATAATCGTGAACACTATAAAGAATGTAATTCAGTTCATAAAGGTGATGTTTAATCAGTGACCTCGTTATCACTAACAAGGTTCATCGCTAACTTAATTATCATTAATAATCAATAGTTTATTACTAATTTCATCACGAACTAACAGCAAATATCATTTGTATAGCAAATAGAGAAATCCAACCTATCCCAATCTCTCACTACTCCCAAATTACATTGGAAAGCAAAAGAAGAAATAAATTAAAATATCCAAAAGGGAAAGAGTCGTCGAATGGAGGAGCGCGTGATCTCTGACCAAGCAAACGTTTCCCAGACTCGCGATAGCCAAAAGCTAGACGTTAAATTGGAACTCGTTGGCGTGTGGTGATCCGTAGACCATATCAGAAGAAATCGCCGACCCCGAGTGGCGGTGGTGGCAGCAGAACGGGTTGGCGATCGCGCAGAAGCATCACCACGACAGGTGCACCGACTCACCAGCACCACGTGATCGCCAGTGCAGCTGCAACTGCACAGGCCAGGATGCAGGCCGAACAGGGCAGCATCGGTGAGCTACGAGGCTACCACAATTTTAGGTCCAGGAGACACACTCTGGCCAACGTTCGGTGAGTACGTGACTTGAGTTTGGTTTAGACGCAGGTAAACAGTCGGATTCGAAACTTTTACGTTGGCTAATTCTTTGCTACGTGTCCGATTTAAAAGAGATTTTTAAGAGAAACCTTAGATTGTAATCTAAATTTTTAAATAAAAGTGGCATATCTGTCATTTTGATGGATTTTACATTTACCGTTTCAATTATCGCTGATTCATTCCTGTGGTCGTAATTTGAATTGATTGCCACACTGGAACTATAAAACTCGCCGTTTCGATAGGTTTTAAATAGTGCATAAAATTAATAGATTATACTTTGTTATACATACTTCATAGATAGTTCACAACTTTATAAATCTAGTGTTTAATGAAATAAATTTTGGGCCACTTATTGTGTTATAGCTTCGGTAACAACTGAGGTGAGATAATTGGGTTTGGTTTACCGGTAGTGTACCGAGCAAGCAATGGGATTTGGTGATTAAAATGCAATCACCTATAAACTGGTTTTAGAGTATGATTTATATTCTGCATATTTTCTTAAAGTCTTATGTTAAAAAATTAAATTTTACCAGTTTCCCTATAAAAAGCTCAGAGCTTCAACTATCCAATAAACGGGTTCTTATTCTTGAAATGGGAAAAATGTTCAGAACAAATATGAAATTTTAAAAATATGCAACGGAATATTCATTCCTTTCATTTTTATTTTGGATATTTTTTTTATGATGTCTTATATAAAAAAAACTGAATTCAGAAAAAAATAAAAGATTATGTTGTTACATCCAAATCTTCTAGTTCATTTTTCTTAAGAGCCTTAAATATTGAGAAAGATTAATTAAACATTGAAATGCTCTTCTAGTAAAAATGTTTAAAGTTTATAAAGATAACATGTTATTCTAACGCTTGCCTCTCTAAATGAACGTAGTATAATTAGAAAACATTTTTGCTAGTGTGTACACAGCTTTATTGCGAGCTTATTTACCGATTTGACGAAGCATTTATCGCGCTTTATCGCGCTAGATAATATTTCGTTGACCTTTCGTCATGCTTTACTTGTTGCTCGCAGTATTGATTGTTTAGTCAGGCAGCCATTGAAATGCTGCCTCCAGCTAGACAGTGTCTAGCTGATTTTACAGCATCCTTTTTACAATCATAATGTTTCTCACGCCTCATTTATACCAAAGAAAATGTTTCTTATTTTGCGGTGATCACCAGTGATTGAAGTTGTTTTTTTTTACTAAATTTAGAAAATAGCATAATTGGAATAATTAAAAAGAAATTAATCCACGTTAAATTGATCGAACACAACTTTAAGTTAACAACGACGCACGATATAATTTTTAGGTTGCTTGAAAATAGGATCAATGATTCACTTTAATGTTTGATGAATCACCCGATTGAACAGAAATTCGTTTGGAACCGATTCGTTTCGGTTTGATGACAAATTGTAATTGGTTCGTGCCAACTAATCTATCTGATGTACGAGGTAACGAAATCTTGTGAATCACGAACGCGACTGAAATTCCTGCTGGGCTCCTTTTAATATCTTCTTCACTATTAATATGCAAATCAGTGAAACCATATATTATCCAACGAAAATATTTTCCTAATCTTATGTATTACGCAGAATTTATTTATACATATGTACTTGAATGTTGATATATGTTCTTTCATTTCATCTGTAATCTAATTATATGTATACATATATTCATTACTAAAATTATAATGTTTTAAGGGTAGAGAGAAGAAATAATTTGTAACGTTTAAAAGAATTTTTTCGCTATCAAAAATAGAATAAATCAGAAGGGCTAAAAGCCGATAAAATCTCCAATAGAAAAAGTCAAACGCTCTGATAGACAAGCAAAATTTAATATATATGTACAGACCGACGAATTTACATTTTGTACGATCACAAAACAATACCAAACCATGATACACTGGACACAGCAAATGTTTCTCTTTTTTTCTTACAGTTGGATAATCTCAAATTTAATTTCGTCCTGACGATTGATCCTATTACGCGTTGGTTCGATGAAAGGACTATCGTCCCCTGGTACAATAGTCCAGCACTATTGATTTGAAAAGAGCGCCATTCAACTGGCCACATTATTGGAAATTACATACCATTTCCTTTGTCGCATCCATCTTTGAGTCTATATTTCTGTTCAGCCAGTTAGAAGCCTCTGGTGGACGTTTCTTCGTCCGATGAATGCGTCCAGAATGAATCATGTCCTCCTTCCATCCATCCAAGGTGTTCCAGAAATTGACAAGTATTATTCCAAGTAGCGCCATCGATAGCCAATTCTGAAACATTATAGAAATGGGCCTAAATATTCTATGTTTCTAGCAAAATAATATCATGAATTTTTTGGCTATAGTAGAATGAATTTAATTAATTAAATAAACAAATAAACAATAATAGCCTTCTATTATATTTGCCATATGACTGGATAGACCCTTAGATTTTATACGAAATTAATAATTTAATGTAATAGTCATGTTTTGTACGAGGCCATCGAGTGTTCTGGTATTTAGGGGCAAAAATATACAACTGAGAAGTAATTCTAAATTTCGAGTCAATAATGTATCTCACCTAAACAAGTTCTTTAACAAAACATTCTGATCCCTTTCCACTACCACTTTTTCAAAAAATGAGTTACGAAGATCAATCAGGGTCACCACAAGAACAGTGCACCTTCTTCATAACCCCAGGCTTGGTCTCTATCAACCCGCTGCAAGCGCAGCGTACTGAATCTTGCTCGTCATCTTCTATTATCCTTGATCGATTAGTCTTGGCTTTAGGGATCTTCACCATACAGCTTCGATCTGACTTCTTTTTCGTCTTCTGGTAACAAGGCAAGCCCTTTCCAAGTTGAATTGCACAGGTACAAACCTCTTGATCCTTTGTGGGCTTCTTGGTAGTTCTTTTCAGAGGATCTTGGGCTCTCAGAACCTCCTGGAGTTTCCTCAGCTTACATTCTGGGCAAAAACTCTGGTGTTGCATTGTCTTATCAGTACTTAGGCCGATAGTCTTCTTAGGCGCTGGCACGATTGGTATTACTTTGAATATTGGCAATGTTGGCTGTTGTTTTACTTGAGTTCTAGGACCTTGTAACGGAGTGGACATAGTTTTGCCACATTGACAACAGTTGCATTTACCTTGATCTAGCTCGCCAGGCATTTTGCCATAATAAACGGACCTTAGTTCCCTTTCTGGGCCCGATTTTATTCGGGCTCCTTCAGCTCTAAGAGTTTGGAGGACAGCTGAGAGAGAATGATAAGATGGAACTGGACCTTGAGTACCTGGAGGAACGCTACGAATTGCAGTATGGGCAGGAGGTGGGCCACGTGGACCAGCAGGAGAACCTACAAAGCCAACAGGTCCAGGAGGAACAAAACGAGGACCACGAGGACCAGGAGAAGCGCTACGAAGAATATCAGTATCCTGAACAAAAGGAGGACGATCACCAATTTCTGTTCCGCTCGCGTGGAAGGATGTGCTTTTGTGTATATGTGAGCTTCCAGTGATTTCCATAGCCGCTATTCGCTCCTTCAAAGGCTGCCTGTAATTCAACAGTTGCTCCATAATGGCTGAATCAGGATCTATAGCTTTCGTAATAGTCACTAATTGTGGTTGTCTGGTTATTCTTGGCGTCGTTTGTGTTTCGACGTCTACGACTGTTTGTGTGATCACTTGAACAGTTTCGATTCTTGTAATTTCTGTTTGAGTGATCTCTATTTTCTTGCGGGGCTGCAAGACGACGATTGAGATTAGATTTTGAGGATTATAAATTTTGAGGATCCATGTAAGTAAATTAGGCTCGTTAGAATTGAAAAAATATTTATTTTGATACTAACCGGAGGAGGTATAAGTGGACAGGTACAGATGAGTTCTTCTTCTTCTTCTTCTTCTTCTGTAAGTACCTTTGGCTCCTCCCATACAGGTATTTCTTTTTTTACTAGCTCTTCTTCAACTAATTCTTCGTCTCGCTCCTCTGGTAATATCTCCACATATATTTCTTCTTCCTTAACATCCACTGGAACTTCAATTTCTTCTATCTCTTCCACTGGCACTTCTTTGATCTCCTCTTCCTCTTCAGGAACCAATTCTTCTTTTTCCTCTGGTTTTTCGACTTCTATATCAATTTCATCTTCCTTCACCGTGATTTCGACTATCTCTGGAAGCTTCTTTTCTTCCTTCTCCTCGATTTCTTCTTTTGGTAATTCTTCTACCACTATTTCTTCAGTTTCTTTCATTATTTCTTCTTCCTCAATCTTTTCTATTGCATCTTTATCTTTGTCTACTTCAGGAATCACTGGCATTTTCTCAAGTTCTTCTACTACTTCTTTCGGAGTTTCTTCAGGAGCAACCGGAGTACTTTCTTCCAGTTTTTGCACCACTTCTGGTATGGTTTCTACTTGAGGTGTCACACCAGAGATCGATGGCGTTGTTGGTGGCTCGAGAGGATACTCTGATTCAAGTTCGATCAGCTCTTCAGGTTTTTCTGGAACTTTAACTATAACTTCCTTTTCTTCTACTTCTGCCACAGCAGTCACTTCTACTTCAGCAACTTTTGGTTTCGTTTGTACTTCAATTTCTCTCTCATGAAGTTTCTCTTCGTGTATTTTCACGACTGCTTCTTCGCGAGGTCTCGGCTTCGCGACTATTTCTTTCACGTCGGTCTAGAAAGGATCACGATAATAACTTTTAATGAAGCTGAAGAAGTATTGGACATCGAACTTTTATTGTAGCGAAATTGGATTATGTTTTATCGAATATGAAGTCTATACGATTGTGATTTTTTATAATATAAAATCGAATCTAACCTAAAAAACATTACAATTTTATTACTTTTTAATTAAATCATAAATAATTCTAACATAATTAGAAAAAATAAATATTTTAATAAAATTCGAATTAATTGTATATTAAGTTTAAGTGATAGATCTATAATACTCACTCCAGTGTACGCTGACATCATAGTAGCTAACTGATCAGCCTCCTTCTTTACATCCACACAATCAGGACACTTCTATATTTCAAAACGATCAGAAGAATTATATATATCGAATAATTTCGCTTCTTAAACTTAATAAATATTATACTGTAAGCAGTACCGCGATTGTTGTTCGAATAGCATCCACGTCGTCCTGCCATAATAACATCTCTTGTCGTGGGACCAGGACATTATCTTTGTCAATTTTTTCTTCTGGAACATCGCTTGGTGGAACATCTGTCCTTTCATCTACAAGTGGCTTTTCCTTTTCAACTATGGTAGGTCCAAGAGGGGTAGCACTTTCGAAGGGTCTGATGTCTTCGACAGGTCTAATTTCTTCTACAGTTGTAGTGTCTTCTATAGGTATAGGCTCAACTTTCTCAACGGGTGTAATCTCTGCGATAGGTCTAGGTTCAATTTCTTCTGTAGGAATAGGTTTAACTTCCTCAGTAGGTCTTATCTCTTCGACAGGTCTAGGTTCAGTTTCTTCTATAGGGGTAGGTTTAACTTCTTCAGCAGGCGCAATCTCTGCGATAGGTCTAGGTTCAATTTCTTCTGTAGGAATAGGTTTAATTTCCTCAGTGGGTCTAATGTCCTCGACAAGAATAATGTCTTCTGCAGGTGTAATGTCTTCCACAAGCTCAATTCTCTCCGTATACTCAATGTCTTCTACAGATTCATACTTCTCAATAGCTTCTAAGTCTTCTACAGGTCTAGGTGTTTGAATAGCTTCTTCCACATCTGTAATTTCCTCAATAGCATCGGTGTCTTCTAGTGATTCATATTCCTCAGCAGAGTCAATATCTTCTACAGCTTGAGTTTCTTCAATTCTAGTTTCCTCAATAACCATAGTTTCCTCGATAGTCACCCCTACTTTTGCTAAAGGTTCTTCTACTTCTTTATCCTGAACCTCAATTTCTTGTTCCTTTTCAACAGGTGGAACAGTCACCGGTGTTTCACCAATTTCCACATCCTCCACAGTAGCTTGAGCCATCAGTTCTGCCAAATCAAACTTCCAACCATATTTTTCTAGTAACTCCTGTGGTGTAACACGATTCTCGTTCAAAGCAATCATCTCTTCCTCTGTTAGTCCAGTTTCAGAGAGCACGACGTCGTTGCAAATAAAGTCCGAAGCACAGATATAGTCATCTCCGTACTTGTCCAGCTCCGAAAGAGATCCTATTCTTGCCAAATAATCTTGAGCTTGCCTCAGCCTCTCATCCTCATAGGCAAAATCGTCTGGATGGATCGCCATTTGAGCGTCATCCACGTCTATAAGGTCTGCTCGAACGACGCGCATGGCAACGTCTACCATTTCAGGTTTCATTTCTATGTCGACATCAACTATATCTGGTTTGGCCTCCAGATCAATGTCAACTAGCTCCACCACAGCTAGAATATCTTTTTCGACCACGTCATCCTTAACCAGGACACCCACATCGTCAACGTCTGCTAGGTCTTCGACTCTACCAACCTCTTTGTCTTTTACAGGGACTTCAACTAGTATTCCCTTCTCAAGCACATCAGCAAAATCATCATCTTTGCCTATCAAAGCCTCTATCTTGCTTATACTCATGTATTTTTCTAATTCGCCTCTGCATGTTGCTAGCCTTTTCCTCAACTGTTCTATCACGTCTTCTAATTGACAAATTCGATCAGCCATTTGTTGATTCGCCGTTGTCTTCATGTGTAATTGTTCCTGCAAGGCACTCACGGTACTGGCAGCGTCCGCGTCCACCTTGCACCATAATTCGTCTGCTTGTTGGAGGGTCCTCATGTAAGCTTCCTCACGACTTTCCAGTTCCGCGATCTTTCTTTTCATGTACACTTCGTTCTCTGCTAGCTGTTGTAGCTTTTCTAGACATTCGATGTCGTTTGACTTGATGGACGCGCAGCTGGGCACTTTTTCTAACCATTTTTTCTTGCACTCTATTATTCCACATTCACCTACATGTGATTTCAATTTTAGCTTTGGACGAAGTTATGCATACTTTGTTTCCTAATTAAAAAGGAGAGGGAGAATTTCTATTTTATTCGCACCAATGCCTAAGTTTTTTCCTTATATTAAAAGGAATTTCTTCTATGAGATGCTTTTTTACCAGTTTCTAACAACTCGTTTAAAGAACGATCAGGACCGGAATTTAATACTATATTTTTATATTATATAAATAATTGTTTTCTAGGCTTTCAAATAGTTTCTCGATTTTCGTAAATAGTTTGTTTGAGTTATGCTACGTTTGAGTTTAATTCTCAACTAACCAGTTTCACATTGCCCATCATCCTCCGTTTTAGCAGCAGTCTCTCTAAGCTTTTGAACCTCGGCAGTCAGTTGTTCAATCCTTAACTTAATCTCCTGTTGCAACTGCTTAGCTTCTTCCAGTCTTTTATTCCTATCTTCTAATGCAGCTTCCTTCTCGGCACAAAGAGCCTTGGCATCCTGCATTCTTTTTTGAGCCTGTTTCCTCTCAGCCTCAACTTCCCTCACTCTACAGTCAAAGTGTCTACTAGGTGTGCTGGGGCAGTACACTTCTCCAGAAGCTGGACCTTCAAATTGTTTCTCCATGATTCGTTGAAGTCCAGGAACACAAGTACCCTGGCTCATTCTCCACATGTTCCAGACCATCACAGCTGGCATGGAACACTCCAGAATATTCAATCTCTTCTTCAGATCACCTTGATGCTTCTCTAGTTCCACGTTCCTCAGCTCGCGTTTGCCGATGATCTCTCTGAATCGACGATGACACTGTCGATACATCTTGGTGGTCTTAGGGACCTTGTCTTTGCTCAATTCGTCCAAAGACGGCTTCTTGTCATTTAGGCCGATCTCTTGAGACTTTCTAAATTCTTCCTGGCTCTTCGAAAGCTTCTCTTCTTGAGGCTCTTGGATACTCTTGCTGGATTGGGCATTTGAAGAGCCTCGAGCGTTATTTCGTGCTACGGATACCACTTCTGAAGCTATCGACGCCGCAGCTGATGGTGTTTTCCAATATTCTGAGGCTGTCATGTTCTCAGCAGTTTCGGATGGACTTTCAGGCGTGTGTTCGGAGATCGGTACACCGGATTTTGCATCTTCTTCGTCTTCCATCGCATCATCGTTGTCTGCCATAACGACTTTGTGGTTGTTCGGTTTGTGGATGAGTCACGTGATGTTGTTACCTGGGTTGGTAGAATATTGGTGTTTAAGAGATGTTGGATTTTAGGATTGGAGATACTGGAATTGAAGTAAGTGGAATGTTGGTGGAGTGACAAGAGCTTTGTGAAATTGGATTAAATTGGAGTGACGGGGAGCTTTCTCGTTCTTAAGCGAAATTCTCCTATTTTTCTATTTTCTTATCTCTAGATGTTCCAATTCCTCTATTTTCCTATTTGTTTATCTACTGAGATTTGAAATTCATTTTATCATCCTAGCTATGGATGGACGTGGCTGAGTGTTTTCTAAGAATATTTGCATCGAGTGAAAAGTACACAAAGGCAGACAAAGAGATAACGTACACATATACATGGGTGAGGATAAATGCTTGTGGAAAATGCATACTCAAATAGTTGAGTTGCGAGTTGAGAATTGAAATCGGAGAGAGTTTATCAAAGTAAGAAATTCTGAGTGAGAGTTGAATTCAGAGTTTAGTCAGAAGTTAAATGGAGCGTGAGATAAACTAAATAATCAAATCATTTCTAGTGTATTATACTGGTTAAACATAATTGTTACAACTGAACAATTTCGTTTGCTAGTTTGAAATTCAACATCTCTATATTTTCACGCACCAAAAACATAGCAATGTTTAGACTGCAGATTTATTTATAGGTTGATGATAATTATAAATATTAGAAAATATATAAAACTATGCCTAAATGTAACAATATGTAGGATATAAAACGATATATTTAAAGAAACAGAAATACAATATTTAAGTTAGAGGAACATAAATTCCAGGAACAGATTTCTTTAAATTTTGAAAAATAATTTTCTAGTGAAGGAAATCTAAATTTACCTGACAGATGAATCTTTGTGAATTTTCTTAAGAACACGCATTATTTCGGTACGAAAATAGGGCAAGTTTCGAGCTGTCGAGCTTCATTTATGGTCTCGATTGGTTAAAGTAAGTCACATGTTGGCGAAAAACACGGGTTTAATTTTGGAGGAGATCCAAATGCGATTAACGTTTGATATTTCAGATAACCATCGCAGCAGCTCCAACAGATTCAGCGGAAATCACAATTCAATCCCGTCTACTCCATCAATTTTGTAATTTCGTTTGAACGTAGCCACGATGACATCGAGAGTCGAGAAGCTTCGTGTCGATCGATCGATTTCGTCATTCTTTTCATCGAAGTTCATATTAAATGCCGTTAAATATATTACAAACGATAAAGTGGAAAGCGCATATCAATTAAGAGGCGTTTCAAACGCGTAATCGTGCGAACGACGGAATATTTAATCGAGAGTAAATGTAATATGAAACTTCTAAGAATCATTTCTTTAATTATTGAGAATCGTAGGACTGGAATGTAAAAAGTTCTTTTGTCTTGTAATTCCATTTTCCAATTTTCTTACTTTCCAGTATCATTTTCCAATTTTCTTATTTTCCAGCATCATTTCCCACTTTTTCTTATTTTCCAGCATCATTTCCCAATTTCCTTATTTTCCAGTATCATTTCCCTTTCACTTGGAATTTTTGTTTCCTTTCCTACTTGTACTATCATTTACTTCCTCGTTGCCTGATTTTATTCTCTATCCTTAGGAATCTTTCTTCGTTCCTCGATGTTCTAAATTCCCCCAAATTTCAGCCACTGTAAATATCGAACTTTTGTCACTCCAGTCAATTTAGAAAAAGGATACATTTTACTTCCAAAGTTCCATAAACCTAAACTAAAGCGCAAGAGCCACTTATCGTTATTTTCTTTACGAAAATCCCTTCGTAAGATCAAGCAAGTCGTAATCGATTTAGAAACGAGCTCGTTCGACTGTCATCCACGTGGCAATGTTCACGGCTCTCTGGCGGTCAGACTTTTCTCTGTGAATCGTTTCCGTTTAGAGCATCGTAAAGAAACAGCCACGTGGCAAATGGTACGTGAAATCTCGCGGAAATTCCACGCTCTGGATACTTCCTGTGTTTCGCCTTTTGTTTTATGTTTACTGGATGACGTGTTACGATAATAGACAGTGTGTACAAGACAAAAGAACCTTGCGAGGTAGTTGCAGCAATGGGGTCGAGCGGAGAAATTGTTCAAAGGGCTTTGCTGCTGAGATTCTAGGATTTTCGGACGAGAAGGTCGGAATAAAATGAATATTTGTTTGCAAAATGGTTTCCGATTTCTCAAAGTGCTTATCCAAATGACAGTTTAAAGAATAAGTTGGAGAATAATTCGTCACTTGGAAATGCGAGGAAGTTAAATTGTGCGGCAGCTCAGTTCCGGTTGCTTCTTAGCAATATGAGGTTTTGGCTTGCAATTTCTATCTTCCTAGCCTCTACTTTCATATTTTCGTACTTTACTATTTTACCACTAACTATTTTCTTATTTTCATGCCCCTATTTTCCCACCACCCGTTTTCCAGTTTCCATATTTTCCTATTTTCTTATTTATATTTACTTATTATTTTCCCATTTTCTAAATTTTCCGCATTTCCACGTTGCTACGTTATTTCCAAAATTACCACGACTGTTATAGACATAGAAAATTGACGATTAAGAAATAAGAAACCCCTTGCATTTCACGTTCAGGTAAAACATTCGACGAGGATGGAAGGAGTTGGAAATAAGAACATGGGCGGTTGAGTGCAGGGTTAAACATCAATTTTTTCCGACTCGGTTTACCGCAGAGGAACAACGTTAAAGGATAAACCGGCCTAAGCCCGGAAAAGCCCTGTTTTATGTCGAACCAGCCTGAAAAGGGGGTTGACCTCGCTCACCCTCTACTTTCTCCGCCGCCCTTCTTTCTGCACCTCTCGCAAAATCAATAGTATCGGTGTACCGAGTTTATCCCGCGCTACAGACGAGCCTACAACCGGCAAGTTCCGGGGAATTTTGCCAACGGGGATGATTTTAGATCAGTTATCGATGAGAGCATGGAGAATCGTACTGTCAGGCGTTGGTTTGTGGAAATTTCGATATCTCTGGCAAGAATTCTTCAAGTTTGGATGATATAAGGGCTTATTTCAAGTAATTTTGGTTTGGTGTTTTTAGCAACATGTAATATACATCTAATATGTATTCTTTTAATGTAAAAAGATTGTTAGTCCTTATTGGACGTAATTTTGTTAACAAAAAATATTAATTGAAACGCTTTCTGTATCTCGATAAAGTACATTGTTATAATAAGCATCGGATGTTCTATATTTGGTACATTAATTTTTGTAGGGTAAATAAATAGTTTCCAATAATATGTGGCAAATTTAATCTTTTAAATACAAAATTATTGTGGTATTTTTAAGAGATATTTTAGACTCCGTTGAATCTAATTTTTCTATCGGAAATATGAGAAATATTCTGCTGAAATTGAGAACAACGAATAAGATTTCCTATAAATTAGAAACGGAGGACTTTTAATTGAGATCAGCGTTAATTGCAGAGGAAGTTTGATGCCCCGTTAATTGGTCCTATTCATCGCCAAAAGGGGAGCCAAGTTTCAAATTCGTGATTAAATAAGTTGACTTGACGACCGAGACTGGACTTGCACGATGCAAACTCCACGGATAATTATGTTCTCTTGAACATTCGTTTTGACACGTGGCTCAAACAAGATATTCAGCAGCAATTAATTAAAAGGCAGATGCTAGAAATAATTCGTTTCCTTTACGACCACGTTTTACTCCGCGAAACTTCGTAATTCCCCGTACAGTACCTGGGAATTCCCTAATAACTTTCAGAATAATTTAGATTGCAATTTATACGATTCTGAACTTACGAAAGTTTCCCTATAAATAAAAGTAGAGCTGTAAAATATTCAACTGGAGGTTGAGAAACTGATCGTGATCCGTAATTTCAATCCGAGCTTTTGTCATCCGAAACTGAACATTTAAGCGGACTTTTCGATATAATAAAAGCAGCAAGATGCTTTAGGGATTGACATTAAAATACCAGAGTGCAAGAGATTAATTGCAAATTGGAAACCGATCCGAGAACTTTGTCATATCTTTCGGGTTTTTCAAATTAATGTATTAAATATAGAGAAATGATATTTGCTGCAGAAGGTACAGGGAATTTTTCAAATAAATTTCCGTAATTTTCCGAGAACCAATTTCTTCGATACAAAACTGTCAGAATATTTTTAAATAATCCTTGCAATTTATAATGAATATCATGAATAGAATATCATAATAAAAAATATTCTTGAAATTTTATAAATGACAATTATACTATAGATAATTATGCAAATTTATATTTTTACATACACTGACAAAAAAGTGAAGCCCGAGCAAAGATAAGTCCTATCTCACAATTGTTATAAAATGTATTTTATTCTTCATGTTTTATATATTTTATTTACTAAATGTATATTTATTAACATTTATATACATTACATCCACATGTGTCATACCGTATGCCACATACTCTCGACATTTTACATTTTCCTTCGCGTAATATAAATTCTCTGGACATTTGCTGCTCGAAATTCTCCATAAATATATAAACAGCCGCGGTCGACTAATAATCGTCGCATTTAGCATTTTATTGCTCGTCCAGGAATTGATAACGTCCCTCAAGGAATTCTACCCCTGTTCCACCCCTTTTTCTCCAATCTCTTTTCCCGCGTCGTTTTTCCAACGATGCAGCACTCTCCAATGGAATGCCCAATATAATTTTTAATACCTTCGCTTCTACTCTTTCACCTCTCATTAAATTTCGAATACCCGCGGAATCCCCTTCTATTTATCATTATTTCACCCCTATTAAGCAGCCTGCTTCCTGTCGATTCTACTCTCATCAAGCACGTTATCATTTACGTCATAATTGAATGGGATAGCCATGGAAATCAGTTTGAAGTAATTATTTGTTGAGATCATGATAGGGATTTACAATAGGGGGTGGGGGTATTGCGAATATTCGTCGAATACGCGTTTTGGCTTTGTAATGCGTAGGCGATGAATTTGCATGTACCTGCGGCAAGTTTGGAGATGGAAATGTGCACAGAATGTATGCAATATTCAAAAATGCTTAAAATATTCAAAGTGTATATAACACGCTTTGCGATATTTAACAAACAATTTTCTTTACCCAAGTTTCATTTTTTTGATTATAATAAAAAAAAAATATGAATTCGCGTAATTAACCGCAGCCCGGTAATGTGATAATCGCCGCTCTGGATTCTATTTCAGATACTGTGTGTTTCTCAATGTGCACAGAATTCATTATTCCGGTTACATAATTTCTCATGGGTGGGGGGTGGAATCGAGAATTTTTATTTAATACGGCAGTTCTGCCTCTTAATGTATGACGATAGCCTTGTCTCTTTCAACTTGAAAGTTTCAAGTGTCAAGAACTGTTTGCTTCTTAACAAGAACGTAGGAAAATATTCCGATTAGGCAAATTTTTATTAGGGGGTGGAATTGTAATGTATCTATCAGTGTAATGTATGATAATCAGCGATGCTTTTCTTCGATTAATACGTTCTTTAGTGAACATGTTCGTATAATACGACTGATAATATTATTCAAATTAGATGGATTCGTATCGCGTGCAAATAATTGTTTCATTTATTTTGACTTATCGATCTTATCAAAGGTCACAATCGCGATGGTTTAATGATGTAACCGGAATTAATTAACAGAGGCTAATTCATCCCTGACGTGATGTTTCATATTGGAAGACTAATAAAAATCGACTAATTAATTAGCTAATTATTTAAATCTAGATTCCGATGGAAGGAATAGTGACAAAAATAATCAGCCCTATGATAATCATGAAATAATAAAAGATAATCCACCCTGCACGTATTTCTCTTTCTTTATGCGAGCTAAAGAATACTCTGGATTTTTTTATTTTTCTTTCGTACGTTCCAATATCGATTCCAGCACTTTCCGATGACCGATAATAGCTTTTCACTACTAGAATATCATCTATCATCAAAGACACAAAAGCAGAGATAAGGATTTTTCAATTTTGCTGATTTTTCGTGAAACGTTCTCTCGATGAAGGATCGATTAGCCCCGATAAAACGTTTGCCGTTAACTAATTGGAATTATGTGCCCAGTTAACGGTGCCCAGTTAACGATTCCCAGTGGTACGAATCGATAATTTAGGCGTCATCCGCGAAACTGAAGCCGATATCGATAGTTGAAGCACCTGTGTCATTCGAGTCTCACTGAATATCAGTCTGTACCGCAAAAGAGACGATTAAATATCAATTTACCTAAAATACGGAAGTTCCAGTAGTACAAGTCAAGCATTGAGGTTGAATTGAAACGAATAAATCACGTTCTTGATTCTTTCGATAAATGTGCAATAAAAAATCGGATAAACCCTTGTATGTAGAGTCCAATTAACCACCCAGAAAGCAGCTTCCAGAAAAGATTTAATTTCAAATTGCTCGGAGCTTTCAGTAGTATAGATCAATAATTCGCGCCAGGAGCGCTCAAAATCGATTTCTATGCTTTCCTACCTCTCGATACTCGGGAGTTCTTCGCTTAATAGGCTCTCTTCAGTACTTGGAACATAGTTTCGTCGAAATATTCGAGTTGACTTGCCTGCAGAGAAACGAATCGAATCAGAATGGCAACGTATACGATTTAAGAGTAGAATCTTTTTCCCACGTAAGCGAAACCCATTCGTTTTCTATTATTTCAGGTATGAGAAGATTTAAATTCATTGATTTGAAACGATTAAGACACGCTTTCACATTTTTAGAGATCCATAAGTCAGTTTTCTCCGACCGTAGTTAAATCATCGTCACGCATTATTTCGCTATATATTAATAGTCACAATAGCAACGTTTTTATCCTTAACTGTTCAAATAATTTTAAATTTTAACTTTAACTATCGTATCTAGTCCCCAACGTGTTTTTAACGTTCTATATTGCTTGGAAAATAAATTCCACCTCAATCGCAGTGACTTTATTTCGTTTGAATGATGTAGTCGCTCCAGTCAATGACATTTTCGAAAGCGACCAATTGTAGAAAATTCCACGATAACAAAATCATAGCGATAGTTGAGAACTTCCCATTACAGACTCGTACGTTGGTATTCATCGGGCGTTACAAGTTGGAGAACGATTCCCGTGAATTTTCGCATGCACCAGAAGCAAACGAAGTTGGCCTGCATGATTGGTCGCTTAATCCTGTTTCGAAGTTCATTTCGATGGCGCGTCGCAACCGTTCCGTGAAAACCGAAGTTCAACAAGTGACTGGGACCTTAGTTTTTCATTAAAACAGCAGCGTAAATTTATAACGTTTTAAATTCCTGACAAAATTTTGTTTCTACGTCGAGTTCCTAAAACGATTTTAATGAAAACCCGGGAAAATTAGAATTTCCTATCAAAGCGTTTAATAAACAAAAGTTTAAATTTTCCAAAAATATTCGAAAATCAACGTCGACGCGAGCGGACATTTTCGAAACAACGCGAAGTAATTTACACTCGTTTCCGAGGGAAAAAGTTTATCTAGGGGGTGGGACACGAATTTGTCGCAACTTATTGCGGTTCGTCGATCAGCTAGAACACGGCGACAGAAATATTCTCAACGATTTCTCTTCCCACCGCGTTATAAAACACGCGTCGCGTCATAAATCGCGGAGCAACGATGCCGCGAGGGACGAAACGGAAGAAAAAAGAAAACGAGAAAATACAGCGAGATCGTATTCTCTGGCTTGCAATTAGAGACAACGAGCCGCGGTGCGATAAATTAGCAGCTGAAGCTCCAACTTTTACACATGTAGGTCGAGTATTAAATAAATGGCGAGAACGCAATTAACCTCAGAGTTCCTTCCACTTACTGTGCACCGTTTCGACTATCTGAAAAGTATTTAATTAAGTGAAGAAACCAGAGAAGTTTCCGAAGAAAAAAATTTCAAACCAATTGTCGAGTAGATGGGTTGATACTGACTTTCTTTCTTTGCGCGTCTTCTGTTCGAAGCCAGAAGAAGAAGCTACGATAGGGAGCACGTTCATATATTTCTAGCAAAGGACATTACCAAAAAGTTAACCTCGTAGCTGTAGCTGAAGGCTACAAGAAACAGCGATAGAAATCTACTTATATCTCTTTTGTTTCTAGACCTTGCAATCCAAAAGAAAATTTTTATTCAACGACTCGATAATATAGACCTCCCCTTATTTAGAATTAAATAAAAACTAGAATTAAATAGAATTTAATAAAAATCATTAGATTCTATTATCTTCGTAACAGGAGTCTGCAGGTCACGGATATACAAAAGTAAAGATGTAGAATATTTCTTCAAGTAATTACTTCAACAGTGTTTATCCTAATGCTTGAGTTTATACAATTAAACGATAATGTTCATATATGTCCATACAATCGTTAATTTCTTGTGTATGTAATTCAAGTTATTGAGTCATTCGAATCAAGTAACTTAGCTTTAAGCCAGTGTTCATACAATTCAATTGAAATTATTCAAGCTGAACCAGAAATATTCACTGAACCATAAAGTTTCGCTAAAATTATCAGCAAACGTTAATACCAAATATTTCACCATATAGTCATTCGTCTTTCAAAACCTATAATCAGTCGTAATAATTATAACAAAAACGCGAGATCTTCGTCTATTCAAAAATAACCAAAATCATACGCTGCACGAAAAGATCTCGCTAAAATAACCAGCGATACGAGCAGTAAATAGCACGTCCAGCTATCTCTCTTTATAGTCACGATAATTTGCTTTATAGTCACGCCTATTCTAACGATTTCTCGTTCTAAAGACCACAAACTGTCTCGTGTCACTTGGACGACCTAATCTTCATCTGCTTTCAGCCGCAACAACGTTGTTACATGGGAATTAAAACAATGGAACAGTTGTTCCCTTGCAAGTAGGTCCCCTAATGGTACGCGACGTGTTGTTTCTTGCAGCCAGTCGATCCATTAGCATAAACGATTATATGAATGCGCATGAACGTGCTTCCCGCGCGGCTTCCTCCTCTTTAAAGTTGCATTGCAAATGGGATCGAACCCAGACACGCGGCGGGAATTCTGATGCTCCGTTCTGGGGTTAATACCCATAACTTTTCCAGAAAGCTCTACACACGCGATTCCCACTGTGCACACTCTCGTCTCTAATATTTGATACCGGCAGTCATGCTAATAGCGTCCCGACTGCTGCGTCGCGACGCCGGGCGTCCCGTGATTATGTACGAACCATCGATTTCGTTTCGCTCCAACTTTCCATGAACTAGTACCTTTTGTTCGATGGCGTCCAATTGGAACGACGACGACTTTTTAAGGGACGCGTGAAATTTCAGATCGTAGAATTTTTAGGAAATGGTAGAAATTATTAATATGATGCAATTACTGTATTTATGGGAAGTTCGGTCGGAACAGAGATGGCTTGTCTTGAATTTTAGATTTTACAACGTTTAGGATAAGACAGCAATTGTTATTGCTACACAATTATTATATTGTTATTACTTATTATTTAATTATGGATTTTTATGAATTTATGTAAAATTCGGCAAGTTCGATATAACGAAGGCAATTTGATTTTTTTGACAGATGTTCGAAATTTTAGATTTTAAAATCTTTATGGAAGAGAAATTGTTATCATCATTTGTTCTTGGTTATTAGTGGTATATTATATTTCTATTTACCGTCAAAGTACCAGTCGATAATAGTTCACGAGGTATAAGTGATAAATACGAGAACAAGTGGAAGTGGGACGTACATGGTCGGACACGGTTCCCGCCTACATACTGACATGACTCTTTTCGCTTAGATCACTTGAAAACACGTCGGAAGTAAAAGTTGCTCAATCGTAGGCAAACTATTGTTCGACTGCTAATTAAATTTCTACTCTAAATACTCCAACTAAGATCGCTGGTTGAGTTAAATTTCTATTTTTAACTCTAGCCTAGTAATTTAGCACACGAGACAAATTTTCTATTTAAAACGTAACAATTACCATTTTCAGGTAAATCTAGCTTCTCCGTGAAAAGTAGATCAACTTTTAATCATTCGAAAAAAAAAACATAAATTTTTAGACCAATCTGAATCTACCTGAATCAGACCTGAATCTACCCAAAAATTGACGAAAGTTTAATAAAAAAAAAGCCCTTAACCAGCAATGCAATATATAATTTTTATACTAACAATTTCCAACAATGTTTTATACGTATTTCTATTTTTTCAACAATGAAAAAGCAATTTTCAATTATTTTATCAATTTCCCAATCTTTCATGTCCAACTATCCGAAAATTGGGCTTTAACTTCCTGGAAATTTATTTCCTCACAAAAGGTACACGGCCGTCAATGACCTGCATCGCTGCAACGATGCATATTTCACGATGCATACGTCACTGGGCGGCCGATGACGTCACTGGTAACCTACATACTTTAAGAGAAGAAACGATTCCGATGCAGGCCTGGCCTTTATAGACAGTGGAACCTCCTCCCTGAGCAGCACGAGTCGAGACAAGTTCTCACTTAACTACACGCGCATTTAATGCTACCTGACACGTACTAACTCATCTCTAGTCACGACATCGTGCGTGAATGTTCTAGTCACGAAACCGCGCGTGAAACTTCTAGTCGTTACATTTCAAACGGCCTATTAAATGTTTCAGTTGTTCCAGGAATAATGTAAAATTAATAGGAAAAGGAGAAACGTGAGTTGAGTTTTAGTTTACGGCTGATCTACTTTAAGTTTGTTCCACTTGTAGTAGAAGAAATATTTCGAGCATGGTTGATCGTAGTTTTCATTTTATAAATATGTTTACGTTCGATGTGAAATTAGGGATTTTGTAATTTTGTCCATTTTGAAAGTAGGTTATTTAGTTTTCGGTTGACTGGTCTAATTTAAGTTTGGTCTACTTAAAACGTGAAAAAGTATTTCAAACGCGGTTGACTCTAAATTTAGCTTCGTGAAATTTTTGTGAATTTACTTTTATTTAGTTCGAAGTCGCTAGAGGAAAGATATATACTTCGCTGCAATTTCAAATAAATCGTATTAAAATACTCGTCATTCTATTTTTCCAGCTTAAATTTAATTTCGTTCAACTTTCAGTAAGGAAATAAAACGAATTCTATTACGTAAAGGATGTTAATTTTAATCTTCGTAGTTTTGTCATTTAATTCACCTTCGACTTGTAATTTTAATCTCGAGAAATAATTCTATCCTTCGATTAATGACAATATTTTACATTTCATTCGTATTTCACTATCAAGAAATTTGCATACTATATTACCATATCTTAAATTCAGTTCGTATTTTACAAGCGGTTTATATATTATATATTACCATATTTTGTATATTTAAATTGTTGGGAAATAAAATCGTATAATAAACCGTTCACTGGAATCGCGATTTATCCGCATCAGGAGAATGCGATAGAAGGGGAACGTAGCTACGTTTAATCAGCCTGAATAGCATGGCCACGGTCTCTGCGTTTTACATTTTCAAACACGCATACGTGCATCAGCCTTTCAATTGGCCTGCCATGCTTTCCACGTTTGCAGATATACTCGTACACTAACACACTGCCAACTGGCCAACTTGCATATAAAATTCTAAAACGAAATTTTACTGAAATATCCATAATTCATTTCTAAACTCGACCAATTTTCCAGTTTAAAAGGATACGTAAGATATTTTTTATCTTAGAAAAGTATCTAATCAAAATATAAATTCCCAAATTTGTATGTGTGTGTGTGTGATCTGTTATTTGTATCCCATTTTTAAAGAAGAAAATTTTGGATTCAGAACGAGAGCGAGAGAATTATTTGTGCGAAACACGTAAGTGGTATAAGTCAGTCAGAAGTGAGACATGCTTCCAAGATAGCCAATAGTGCAATTTACCGGTAAATTAGACAAGAATGACATGGTTTCAATTACCGGAAAACCCCGCAAGCACAATAGTATAGAGTCAATCGATGATCCACCTTCATCGCGACTATCCAAGTCCCAATCCAATTTTCTGGCGAAATGGAAGGAAAACAAGGACGGATTAGCCGACAAACCTCGACAGAACGTTCTCCGCTAGGTTTTGGTTACTTAATAAAAATCAATCCAACGTTCGTGCCTATGGAAAATCGAGATACAAAAAATTATGTAACATTTCCCAAACAGAGCAAGCAAGAGTTTAGACAATCGTTCCCCGAGCAAACGATGGATGAGAAATAAAGCGACCATGTAATTTTCGTAGCGGTATAAAACAAATGGGAAAATTGAAGTTTCTTCGACTAAGAATTTCAGAATTTTTCTTCATATTTCTTCGGCATTCGAAGAGATATTAAAAATCAAGGAATCAGGATTACGATTATGATTAAAATTTTCTACAGCAGGAAGAAAAGTGAAAGGTCAATAAATTATGCAATATTTCTTGGTTAACGTATTATCCATGAGCCTTGCGCGTCACAAAGGGATCTCCCAATAGACCATGCTTTTATCCCTTTCGACCCTAACGTTCTTCTTCGCCACCCTCTTTCTCTCGCGCCTCTTAAAAATACACGAGAAAATAACGAACACGTCCTTTGCACGACGGCAGACTCGTAAAAAGAAAAAAAGAAAAATGTATTCAACTCTGCTGCCTTCTCTCGATAGCGATCCACTTCCTATGTTCCATCGTGTCTTTCTGCTTTTCATCTTGCAACAAAATCTCGCAAATCTGCCGGAAATCCGAAAGAAGCTGACCAAATCGAAATTTCGCTGCGACAGTTTACAAACT
This sequence comes from Bombus vosnesenskii, assembly GCF_011952255.1. Lineage (NCBI taxonomy): Eukaryota > Metazoa > Arthropoda > Insecta > Hymenoptera > Apidae > Bombus > Bombus vosnesenskii. The sequence continues at coordinate 3,554,354 of NW_022884343.1, forward strand.
ATAGTGAGATTGCTTCGTTTATTCAAGAAGTTCATTCTATTAACCGAGACAGCTTCGTGTAACGACGCAATTACTTCAAGTGTGATGCTGGTAAGACGATCCAAGAATGAAAGAGATAACTCTTAATCTTTCTAATAGAAAAGACGGATGCATCTGCAACCGAAGATGCTTGTTTCTTGCAACGACCATCCTACAAGGCAGATTCTTCCGTTTCTCTTCCCTTTCTACTCTTCTTATTGTTTGAAGTAAATGAAGATGACGCGGTTTTATCTCTACCGAGCATCCAATTACATTTGCTATTACAGGTTCGTCTAGAAGCTGGCAAGTTAAATGTCCCCCTTCCGTTTCCTCCCCATAGACGAATTAAACGCCAGTGACAGACTAGTGACAGACTGAACGTAAACGTTCTTCCGCGAATGAAGTAATTATCAGTGAAGATAATAAATTGAATTTTTAATAATAAAATTAACTTTTGTGTAATTGACAATTTCCACAAGATCTGGTTTCAAAGAACACTTTTCACGCAGTCGATGTACGTATGCACGTATATGCTACGTTAATGAAGCTTGTTAATGAATAAAAAAGCATTACATTGGAAGAAATATTATCCATTTTATCTCAGCATTTTTATTGAAGAGAATATAGCAGTATTAGTCTTCTAATAGGGTATAGAAATTCTATACACAGATTGATTAAAGTTTTCATGTAAACTTTTTCTTTGAAATGACGAAATAACGTTTGTCCATTGTACGATCGTTTAATTGATATCTTTATTATTAAGCACGAATAATTGATCTCTTGTTCGTTAACGTAATGCACGTCTCTACACAAAAAAAACAAAGATTCTTTTAAATTATCTCTGGAAAAAAATTCATAATTACAATAAAGTTAATATCTCTTTGTGATATCCCGAGAATTGAAATACAGCAGTAATAATAAGTAATTTGCCTCTGCGTAAGGCAGTAAGTCGTAACTTTGATTAGCATAATAGACATTTCCATAAAAAAGACTTCCTTTATATTTATTCTGAAGAACCTTGGTATTGTAAAAACTAAGCTTTTATAATATGCAAACTAAAAGGTTCGTATAAAAAACCAATGATCTTCTTCTCGTGTAAAATTTACATTAATGGAAAGCTTAATTAATACGGTGCACGTATCCTTATGAAAAAATTCGCTTTTAAATGTAACTACAGTCTATTGTAAAGGTAATAACAGTTTGTAGCATCGAATTAAATGTACAATTTGGAGATATCTATGTGCGTAGAGGAATAACAGAATTTCTGTTTAATTCAATTACATCGCCCCGTTTTTATTTTCGTGTTTGTAGACCTTCGAAAATAAAATAACAATTCCCTGCTCGAGTTTATTTCGGTGACACGAAAAACTAGCGGCAACTCGACCCAGAAAATAAAAAAGGAGAAGGAAATAAAACAGTAGTCGAAGCACCATCGGACGTTGAAAATCGAATTTCCGTGGACGCGACGTTGTTTCAAAAGAAAACAGGGAAAAGCCACACATTGTTCAAAAAGTGGTGGTTTTTGGAAAACGATAAAATTACCCGTATTCCAGCCTGTACAAATAATCATTTCCTCTCGGATCGAGTCACGGTAAAAATGCTATTAGTATAAATAATTAAAGTAGTTGTAAAAAGAAAGACAGTCTCTAATGGGAGAAGAATTTTCAAAGTTAAAACAGTGTTTTATATTTCGAGGTACTTCAACTTGATCACAAAATATATTTATACGAAGGTACGTTAAATATATTGCATTATAATAATTTTACTAAATTGAAATTTTTCAAAATGCAAAGGGTAAGTCCTGTAACCTCGTAGAGGTAACAAACTACTTCTACTACTATTAGTGTATTATATAATATATTAGTATAGAACGATGCTATCAATAATAATTATGTCGACATAACTTTATTATTAAATTAAATTAATTAAATTATACAAATATACGAAACATATGCTTCAAATTGAGAGTATCTACACATCTAGAATTTACTATCGAAATCTCTGTAAAAGCGATGTTCAATACTATGGTATTATATACAGAGTGACTTTTCGATCCACGTTGTATCGTTTTATTTCCACATTCCGACTTGCGAAAGTTTCCAGCAGCAAGCAAAGACTGTTTTCCGCTGTCCAACAAATTGCTTCTCATCGAAATCCTCTCGGACAAAAAGAAACCGTGGAAACTGCACGCTAAACTTTATCCTGGTCCAGGGAATTACACGGCCAACGGTTAAAATGAAATTATACATGCAACGAACCATCGCTTGTTATTAATTACACGAGCGTGGATCCGGTGTTTGCGAGATCTCGCCTAGAATTCGTAATTTCCTGGCTTGCTGCGGTCCTGGATAAAACTAATAACGCATTCCACCATCCATTCGCTCTCATTCTCACGCGATCGATCACCGCTTTCCTATTTTATTGGTCCTCTTTCAGTGATACACTTCGTCTAATCATTCTTCCGTTTACGTTTTGCCATTTGTATTTTTGTTGCTTGAGAGAGAGAGAGAGAGAAACAGTGAGAGAGAAAGAAAGAGAGATTTTTAACATTGCGTGGACTTTCGTTGGTTTTGTAACAACGAGGCTTCAAAGAAATTTGATTTCTCCGGTGGTTAGAATTACAGTTAGAATGAACATGTTTTCTGAATTTTGTTTGCCTCTCGAGTGTCGGTCGAATGAGATTGAAATTAAAGCGCCAAAGAGAAATATAATTGAAATTATGAGGAAAAGAATTGAGTAAGAGGGGGAAAAATTATATGTCAAGTTTCCTTCTAATTTCTAAAAAGTAAGAAACATAAAGGTTAGGAAATTTGAAAGCTTAAATATTTAAATATTTGAGAGTTCAAAGATTCTAACGTTTAGAATCTGTAAATTTGAAATTCTTAAATATCAAAAGCTGTTTAATATGAATATCTAAATATTCAAAAATCTTTCGCGATTCAGGTAGAAATATCGTTCTGGAACAAAGCTTCGTCGAAGATTCTCAACATGAAATAAATAGATTCGCACAAAGGAGCGAAACACGCGAAAGCAAGAGAGATACGTGGGGCGAGTAGAAACAGTCGGTCATCAGTCAGACATCGTTTGCATTTATTTCATTCTACATTTTACGTTCGCATAATTCTGAAAACTGCTTTGAGCAAACGTTGTTAGGATTAACGAGAGCTTTAGAATCGCGCGCAAATTTAATAACAACTCGATTTTATATTCTTCCCATCTTCCGTATTGTCTTCGTTAAATTCATCGTGAAATCCTGTCATAAAATTAAACCACAGGAATTATATGAATTAAATTAATAAACTGCTAAATTACTCGACTGTATACGTAATTCATAATTACGTTTATCAACTGAAATAGCACATAGATATAAATTTAGCCCAAATAAAATATAACAAGATACAATTAAGCTACTCATAGAAATTCTATCTTATAATTAATTTACTTAGAACATAATTACTTATAATTATTACTTATAATTTAATTAAAAAGTAAGAAGACGGTAATAGGATTGAAATTCGTATAAAGATACGATTTTATCAGAATTTATTATCCGCTGCTTATTTTTACAAAATGGAAACAAACAAACACGATTTTTCCTCTAAACTCGTCAATGATTCCTTTCAGATATGTTACTTTAAAGTTTCCAAAGAGTTTGTATCCCTCTTTGTGTTCGATTCCAATGGGAAACTTCAATAATGCAACGTGGAACGTGCAGTAAAGTCTGAGAACGGCGTCGCGACTATTGTAAAAATCGATGTCGAACGATTCGAATGTCGTGAAGCGCGTAACCCAAACAAGTGCTGAATATTCCACGTAAATCGCATTGCTTAATCGTACTGCGAGCTGTAAGAATTATATCCAACTTCTTTTATGCCACTATCCTAAGTAATCAGATTTCGATACGATATTGCACGGCGTAATCTCGTTTAAAGGAAACGTAGAGACGATAAACGTGTCACTGTCCCACCATTCACACAGGCAACTTTAATATTTTCTCGAAACTACATTTTTAGAACTGCTGTTCTGCATCTAGAGTCCCAAACCGCTGTGTTTCGCTCGTTTTATCACGTAACGTAATGTTGGAAGAAATTTCGATGGCGTTAAAAGAAATAGCAAAATAATTTTTAATATTTAACCATTCGCACGATTAGCAAGTTACAAACAAACGTCCAAAAATCTACATCTGCAAATTTAAATTTGTCGGAACGTATAAAACCTTCGCAATCGACTGTAAATCGTATTCAGATCTCTTACGAGGGACAAAGAAATTTAAAATTAAAAAAAAAAGCGGGAAGTAACAGGTTTACCGTAGATTGAGGGAAACTTCGTTACCGGAAGAAGTGTTTCGACTTTCAAAGGATTTATTTAACTCGATAAAATGTACTTGAAAAGATTTGCCGGATACGCGGAACGACGACATTTACATCATAGAGAATGCTGATGACGAGGATGTACCTTAAGGAAAGAACACGATTTTCTTTCCAACTGTATTTTAAAGTATAATTTTCGTTTCGGCCACGCAGCCATATTATGGAAGCTAAATCTTTGACTGCTGCCCTGAAATTTCGTCCAAACACGTATACGATATACAAAAGTACTTAAACTTGAACATTCAGTGACAACGTTGGTCGTTTAAAAAATGTGAAGGCCCCTAGAAGGGCTGGGAAGGAAATTAGAGAAGTTGAAAGTGTGTCGTAAAATCTTAGGAAGGGGCAGAGTGAGATGTCTTCGAAATTGAGTGAATTTCAACCCCTCGGAGTTTCATAAATTACAGAAATTCAAAACACGATAAAAAGTGCTGTTACTTGTTAACTTGAAACATTTCTACCCTTTAGGACCTGAGAAAGAAGATTTAAGAAATTAAAAGGTGTCCTAAAATGTTGGTAAGTAACGTTTGAGACGCGAGAAATTGGTAAACGTTAAAAAATCTTATTTCTTCCAGGCCCTGAAAAGTTTCAAACCCCGAAGAATTGAGAAAAGAATTAGGCAAGTTCAAAGCGTGTCGTAAAATTTGACGAGGAAATATTTGAGATACGCTTAGCGGGAGAAAACCACGCTGTTTGAAAATTGTACAAAATTTCAACCCCTAAATAGTAGTCGGTTGAAATTCGGTGGAATGCAACGACAGAGGATTCTATTCCTTTGAAGTCTACAAAATTTCGTTTTTATGACGTGAAACAACGGCTTCGGGCTAAAATATTGGGAATGAAAGAATAAACTATGCAGCGAGCAAAATATAAAAATAACATTCGCATACGAGAAATAAAATGAACCAAAAATAAACTACGCTCCTTGAAAGATAAAAATGAACGATATTTAAATGAATCTTATTGTTCGATAAGCAGGATAAAAGTTTGAGAAACAACCCCAATGACAATTTCCATCGGACCCATCTAATTCCTTGAAGAAAACATTTATAACCGATCGAGTACGGTGTAGAACCTCCTCCGAGGAAATATTAGCGTACACCCCGTCGTTCGACGCCGAGACACCGAAATCCGCCCCTATGAAACAGCCAAACCATTCAGCTTTCCCGATCCTGTCCCCAAGTCAGCCTGACGAGCAACCGTTCCGTTCCAGCCCCGAGCCTCAAGCCGGCCAATCGGTCAAAAATCCTGACCATGCGGGCAAAAAGCGTGGTTACAACCCCCAATTAGGGTAGCGTGCACGTTCAGCAGAGGGGGTTACGTTTACGCCACGGTTAATGTTTATCATCTGACGTCACTCTTCTATGCCAGGGTTGAACGAGGTGGTGGAAACATGACTGTGTGGTTCCTTGCACGAACAGAAGGGGATTGCTGGTCGCCATGGCGACCGTTGGTGGGGTAGTTTGGGCCAGTGGTTCTCAAGATTTTTTTTTTATAAATATTTTTATACTATCGAAATATAAATGTTAAATAGACGAGGCAGTGTACTTTGCAGTTTTATTTGGCCATTTACTTTGCTTATAAATGTGCGTTATAACGTATCGGGTTGGCAACTAAGTGATTGCGGATTTTGTCGTTAGATGGTATTGACAAAACCCGCAATCACTTAGTTGCCAACCCTATAGAATGGCATAGTATGGTACAGAAAGTAAAATTTGAAATTTCTATTTCGTATGAGCTTATTTGGATCATCAGCTGATGCAAACAAGTTTGTTATATCCAGATAAGAATTTAAAATAGTAGATTGATATTAAATTAATATAAAAGAAAAGATCGTGATTTGAAGATGTCTGTCCTATTTATAAAAATATTTCTTAGCCGCAGAGAGCAATTTTTAACGGAGAACAGCGCGTAGTTTGTTGCAGTGACTCTCTGATCCGTTCGGAAACGATTGGAAGAAAATTTGGAAAATTTCTGTATCGTTCGGAGTATTACCTTCTTCCTTATATAAATAAGGATTTTTCAAAACGAAGATTATCGTGGTACGTTGCACGTAGAAATTATTCATATGCCAACAATTGTACAATATTGTATATCAAAGATATAAGTAGTATCGGTTGAGAATCACTGGATTAGAGGATCGATGCCGCAGTAGCGTGGCATCAGGTGGCCGGTACCCTCCCCTTTATCCCCTATTAATGTCCAACAAGTGGGGTTCCTTAAGTGCCCTCGCGCCCTTCATGATTATTTGCATGTGTCTTTTAACGTGTTTCAGAGTTTCCGAGATTCACAGTTCACCAAATAATGTTTTTCACTAAATAATTTCATCTATGTCTAACTTAATCAAAAATAAAATTCTTCAATAAAAATTGTTATTCGATAAAAAAGGGTATCTAATCTTAGGTTAGGTCGGAGCTTTTATCCGCAATCGACAAAATGTCAAATTTCGATAAAATTTCACGAGAGGAAGTACATCTGTCGACCCCTTCATTTTGTTTGTACTCTATTGGCAAAAATCCTCTCCAAGACTCTTCAAGAACCCTATCATTGGATTCGGTCATCGAGTGCCCTCGACTTTTGCAAAATGGCCAACCCCCGCCAAACCAGTCGCCATCTCGATCTCGATACCGTAAAAGATTTTCTATAATTCTATCTTTAATTGGCTGAAAAACCAGCTCTTAAATCTGCCTGGAGCAACCGCCCTCCCCCCCATGACTCTATATGGGGAGAATATGAAGGGGTTAAGTAAATTATTCGGGGCGCTCCACTTGTTGTGTGTTGATACGACCTAAGAATTCTTCGATTTTTAATATTTAAATGTTTTAATTTTACAATTTCTTCGGCACGAGGTGAATTAAACGAACTAATCATAAATTTAAATAGAAAAATACAATTATATCTACATTATGTTTTCCTTGTAACGCTTGTCACGTTTTTCAACTTGTTGGGTTTCGATAGAACTTCGAAAATTCTTAGATTTTTAAACCGTGTCTCTAATATTCAGATTTGTTAAGTTTGCAATTTCTCCAGGGCTGTAACCATAAAAAAAAGACAATTATCTCTACTTTGCTTCTCTTCGCAATAAAATTTAGAAGTAGCGGTATTTAATTTTCCCGTTCATTTCTCGAAAGTGTTTTCTTTTTCCTCCTTTTTCCTCAATCATCATAAAGTGTTTACCACTTGGTTACATCTTTATTCTCCCGAGAATTTCTAGAGAAAGCGCACCATCTTTCATATTATTTACTTCGATTCTACGTCCATCTATTCGAATCTTTTCTCGCCCCCTTCATCAAAAAGAAGCCCCATCTCGCGAGAGAACGTGTGCCCCGAAATTAAACCAGCCACACGATGCTTCTTCTCGTCAGTCTACTTTAAAAATTCAATTTTCATTTACCGCACAGACGAAGAGACGAAACGTTTCTCTGCATTTTTTGCATTTTGTATCCCATAGAAATTCGCGTGATGTTCGCATAAAAATTCTCTTACACTACTTTCCCATGGATTTTTATGTGTCTCGCATTAATTCATCCGGAACAGAAATGAATATTTCGCTTATTCTATTTTCACATCGAACTCGATTATATTAGTCGAATCATTTTGCTTCACGCCAATCTAGTTGTTACAGTATTTTTATAAGATTCCTTGTGGGTGATCGTTTCAATATTTTATACTTAAAAAAAAAAAAATTGCTGTAAATAGAAGCGGAAAAATCTTGGAAATTCTGTAGAAATCGTTTAATTTTTAACGTCTTTTACTTTTTAACTGAAAGCGAGAGACACTTCCTTTCCTATCAATCACGCGAGAATTGCTATGAATTTTAGAACATACTTATTTGCAAATAAGTTTTGTAAATTTTTCTTCCAATGGATGAATCGGATAATTAGATTTCTCGATAACCATTTAAAAATTCTACTGTTTCATTAAACGTATAAATTTGTTCCATATTAATCGCTTCCAAGCGACAACAAGTAAGCTAAATGGAGCGTATCATAAAAGAAAGGAAATTAACACAACCGATACTATTTTTCTACTAAACACATAGTTCCATTTGTCGATTGTTTTCTTTCTTGATGGTCGAATAAATAAAGTAAATAAAGGAAGAGTAATTGTAAAAGAGAGAAATTGATTGATTAGTTAGAACACAGATTTAGATGGAAGATTTGTTCGATCATTCAGTTTTACCGCCAAGATAAACGAATAATACAAAAAGGGGATCCTTTATCAGTACGTTGAATTCGAAGCGAATATGAAATACGCTCGGATGAGGAAGTCGACGGAAATTCAACGTGATTTCCTCTGCAAATCACTCCGCAGTTTCGACATATTCCGCTTTAATATTGAATCCAGAGTCCTCTATTCCCGGAAGAAATCTCGGTCCACGTGATCTTTTCGTTTTATTGAAAAACTATTTAGAAATGTGTTCCCTCGATGTTTTAAGGATTTCGTCCAAGTTGCTCGCCTATCCGCGAAACCATTCGCAAGCGTACGCTGAAAGTTCGTCGCTGAATTTCAATCTTCTGGGAAATCCGAAATTTTCCAAATTTTCATGAACCCGGACTACTTCAATTTCCGATAATATTTTACATTAACAAATACTTGTACATATGTATGTATCTTTCACATTGAGAATGATATTACAATTTGTATTAATTTACCGAATTATATTTTAAATGATCTTGTTTATTTTATTTTATTTTTAATCGTTTGCATTGTATTTTGAAGATTCTCTGTGTATGATCGTTTTGATTTTATATTTAAAGATAAATCGCTATAAATAGAAGCCGAAAAATCTTGGGAATTTTCACTAAATTTTTTACTTTTCAACATTTTTTTAAAAATAAAACTGATGGACTTTTATCTTGGAAATTTCGTTCGAGTTTAAAGAGAAGAGAGATGAGAAAGAGGAAGGAAAATTGAATCACTTTATTCTTCTATCTATATTTCTTATATTTATATTTCATTACATCGTGTTATATTTACATCTCTATCCATATTAAACGTATACTTCATTACCATAAAATACCTCGAAAATTTTGTGTCTCTGTTGAGAATTGTGGATTTTAATCACCGAAATAAATGTATAGCAACACTTAGATAACACTTGGAATTGATTTAAAAATAGTTTCAGATTTATTTAATATGCGATTTACAAGATCTTCGTCGATATACATTTGCACACGTCTCAGCATTCTTTTTGTCTCATGTGTTTTACGAGACGCTGTGCACGCACATACTTCCACACACTCATACACATATACGTGTGTCACTACTACGCGGCTAATCTAGTGTAGCACATAAAATTACACATATCTCAACAATCTCACGAAGAGATAGATAAAAACTAGAGACGTAAGAATAATAAATTATTTATAGAAATGAAAGAACTCTAACTACTTGAAAAGCAAAGTTTTACGTAAAAATTTCAGGATATTTTTCTATTTTCCTCGAATGTAGGTAAAAAATTGTTTATATTAGGATTAACTGCAGCTTCTTTCCTGCGTTCGATATATAGAACCACACAAACACATTCATTGCCGACGATCTGTTTTACCAAATGGCAATCGAAGGTTCTCTAGGCGATAAACCTAACCTCAATTTCGGAGAAACTAGCTAGAACCTTTTCCATCAACCTTCACCTCGGAATCCTACTAGCCTGGTCCAATTTTCGCCCCGTTATTTTTATTCCTCACACTCTGAACAGTATACAGACCGAGAAACCACGTGATTGTTCCGTAATCCTGGTTACGAGGGTCAACGCCACGTTCGAGGCAGACACGTGGTCGGAGGCAACGTGCGTCCAGAGAATCGAAAGATATACGCACGCTTTTCGAGATTTCTTTTTTACGAAATTATACCGGAGGACATTTTTTTTTAATTTTCTACCGATCAGATTTTTAGCCAATAATTCTGCTAGATATTTTTCCACAGAATTCAAGTTCTCGTTTGGTGAACACGCAATAGGTACACGCAAATCATGGGAGCTACGGATGATCGATGAACGTACGATCGATGTATTAAAAAAAAAAAAAAAAATATCTTGTCAATGTGAAAAATAAGAAAATAAAAAGTCCAGGACTCGGTGTATCCGTTGAAATATTAATTTGTCAGTTTACTTGGAAATAATAAAAAATAAAATATTCGCGCGTGAAATTTTCTCTCTGCCGAAACTCTACCTCGAATTTTCCAAATTTTTCACACGTCCGCGTAAAGTGAATAACTCTATACAGCTTTGTCGTCGAGTTACCCGTACGCAGTATCGATTGCCAAAATTTACTATAGCCAATTCGATAGTAAATACCAATCGATGTGTTTAGAATTGAATACAGAGCAGAATCAATTAATTAGATTCGTTGAAAGAATTTTCTTCTATTTAGAAGACATTCGTAATTGGATGAGATCGAATGTCGTCAACAAACCAACGAAAAACTTCTCAGATATAGCTGTCTACCGGTTTTATTAAGAACGAAGGGAGTTTTTAATGAAATTTGAAATCAACGGAGTTTATTATCGCGATGTGCCCGAGTTTCACGAACAAAGGGAACCTCTGAAACTTTTCAACTCGATCGCCGATGGAAAACAATCGCTTCTCCCACTCGCCCACCTTTGGCTCGCATAGTCCAAGTTCAACTTTGTTTCTCGGCACATCACTTCATCTTCTTATTTGTCAGTTTCAATAGCAAATATTCGGAATTCTTTCCCATTGAATTAACAGTTCTTTTCTTTCGGATATTAAGTTAAGCTTCAACAAAAATTTCATTTCCCACGTTATAAAAATAGGCGCTGGAGAAAAGTAGAAACCTAACGCAAAATTACGTGGAAAATATACGAACTATTTTCAAAAATGATATGTCTACGAGTGGAAATGATAAATCGAAAAATAAAATTGCGTCGCTAAGAAGGATTTAAATAGTAAAAGTATTATGTACGCGCATATTAGGTTGTCCGGGAAGTTTCTTTCGTTTTGTAAGGAAATAATAGACGTACGATGTTTTTTGTTTTATATCAGTTTATCGAATTATGCACGAACGTAATAATTAGAAATATAACGAAATGGATCGTACCTAATTCGATAAAATAATATAAAACAGAAATTCTTGTTCGTCTATTATCGCCTTACGAAACGAAAGAAACTTTTCGGACAACCTAATAGTTGCCTCGTCGGGTAACTCGTCGGATACGAAATTTTCTTCTTTTTCCTCGCCGACTGTGCAATCGCATCGAAGCCAGTCGCACACCCTACTTCGACCGCGACCTTAACCTTAGCCTGAACCTTCACCCAAACCTCCACCCAAAGCTCTAGTTAAACCTTTAGCCAACGGTCCGCTTAAATCTCTACGCAAACCCTTCTTAGTGTACTTAATTATGCACGATTGAAATATTTGTACAAAGAGACGTATCTTTTAAAATATTTTCCCCAGAGATATTCCTTCGACGTATGTTTCTTTCGATATATTTGCGGTACCACTCTGATTTGCGATTCGTAATTAAAAGTTTCCGGTTGGCTCGCAGAATTTTATCCTCTGGAAACATTATTTCTCTATCATAATTTTCAATATTCCAACTCTGCCTCTTGTTCAATCGAATATTTTTACAATACGTTTTACGAACAATGCTTTCGCCGATCCATCGAGAATTCTAAATTTCATTGTTTTCCCATCATTTCATTTCCTTTGATTTTTCTTTGACTTCCTACTGTTTTCTAATCCTTTATCTATTCACCATGTACCCCGTTGCTTCTGTCTCACCCTCCTTTTGTTTCTGGCTCCCATTGTACTCGTCTGCACTCCTGTGATACCCTTTTGTCTCGTTCTTTTCTTTTTTCTTTATTCCTCCCATCCCACAACCAATAATATTACCATTCTTGAATATCATATTGGCGGTATCGTTCCCTTCTCTTTTCTTACCTTTTTTCATGCTTTACGATACGGGCAGAGAAAATCGATACGGCTGTTTTAATAAAATAGTCAGTTGATAGAAATTGGATTCTCTAGTCGGATGTGTTGAGGTTGACTGATAGAGGAACGAGTGGATGAATTTGTGATAGAAAAGTATATTGAAATAGGTATAGGTATAGGTATAACTATAGTGATCCTCACCAAGGCATTACCAAAAAGCTAACCTCGTAGCTGTAGCTGAAGGCTACAAGAAACAGCAATAGAAATCTACTTATAGCTCTATTGTTTCTAGACCTTGTAATCCAAAAGGAAATTTTTATTCAACGGCACAATAATATTATTAAATAGGTTTTGGAGTTCGATATTTAATTGATTCACACAGATTCAGTTTCTATGTACAGCCATATGAACACACCGGATGCACTCAGATGATTAACACGTGGCGGACGCCAAAACAAAAGAAGTGGTACCAACTTTGCATGTAGGAACTAGTGATCATGCCAACCTTACATTTTCCTCGACAAATAATATGGACCTCTTCTCGTTTAGAATATTTTTTTGTTTCACTAAATTCTATTCTCCTTGTAACAGCGGTCTTCAAGTCACGGATACACAAAAAAGAAAAGATGTGGAGTCTTTCTTGAAGTAATTACTTCAACAAGATATACAGGTTTGACGAATTTTTCCACTTTGGGCTTGGGGTTCGATCAATTTTTAGATTAGACGTTAAAATTTCCAAAAGCTCGATGAGCAGATTGCAACGTAAAGTTTACAAGTCGCTAGATTAGACATTTAGATTTGCTAAATTTCCAGATTACGTGCATTCTGTGTACTTTCGCGTCCTAAAAATCTCCCCTAAACGCGTAAAATCTCACGGCATACTACTAAAAATTATGGTAGCTATCGCAGTCAACGAGCATCGATATTTTTACTCCTTTGGCCTTTCTTGCGATCCTCCGCTTCCTCTCTTCGTCCTCTCTTTTCTCTTCATTTTCTACTTTGCCCTTTTGTTCTTCTTTCCCCTTACCCTTTACACCCACCAATCGTTCTACCCTCCTGTCTGTTCCTTTTGTTTCCTCTCTCTCTCTCTCTCTGCCTCTTTATCGCTGGCCTTGCTTTCGCTGTATGGTTATCCGCTCGCTTCAACCCTTCCTTCTCGCCATGTTGTTCCTTCCATCTTCATTCACTCTGACTCCCCTTTCTCTGTCAGCTGTCTTTGATCACTGTCAGTGGAACACCCCCGCGTGTGCGCATCGACGTGTCCATAGTGCACGGAGTCACAGGCCGCTGTGAAACAACCCCCGACCATTGCGCTACACACAGAGAGAAGGCTGACACAGGGTTCATCAGCCGTGGCTGATCGAGCTCGCTTGTTCCACGCTTTTTTAAATGTGTAGGCGATGCTGTGAATGCATAGCCGTGGATCCAGAAACACGTGTGAGCGCGTGTGGGTTCTACCTTATGCACTGGGTGCTTCGATACTTGTCGAAGCGCAATAGGACCCTGTATAACGTGATTACTGGACTATGGGAACTCATGGAAAATCCGTAATTTCACGAGCGTAATTATTGGCTTGGCAACTAAGTGATTGCGGCTTTTGTCAATACCACCTAACCAACAAATCCGCAGTCACTTAGTTGCCAACCTGAGAATGAGAAGATTGGAGTTTACAATCGGCCAGTGATTTCAGTCAGCAAAGATCGTGACGGGTACCGCATTTCGAACATTTTATATATTTTTCCACGTTACACTCATTCTGTGCATTTCTACTGTAGAGGATGGTTGGTCGTGTGGTTTAAACGACGAGATCACTCGATGCCGAAACCGTCAAATGTGTTTTAAAATAATTGATAAATACAGAGAAACTTCGCTAAGACGCTTGGTACTAACTGATTCGCTAAAGACTGTGTATCGATGGTTAATAAAATCGCTCGAGACTGAGACTGAAGAACTGGTCGCCTTACGATCGCGTTCGTTTATTTTTCTGGTCGGGGCAGTGCCGGAAAATTTAAATTTGACTCTGTTTGACGGTTGCACGCAGCAGCGACGTTGTTTTGCCCGGAGTTTATTTATTATTATATTATGTATGTCCGAGGCAAAGCAACAACATGATTGGAATTGTCCACTAGCTCGTTCTCATAGGTGCGTAATGATCGCGAGCTTGCAAAATTGCTTAAGAAGACCGTATAACAGCTTAATGAGCGCCCGTGCTCGGAATGTACAATTTTGGAAGATCAGCTGAAACAATTTGTTCCAACGATAACGTTCGCCACTATCGTCGACTACAAGAACGAAAGATACTCGATAGAAAGACGTTCGGAGAATATTAAGGGTATCACAGAGGAAGAAAAATATTGGACGATTTTTCAGAGACGTTTAACAATGTACCCTCGAACGGTAAAGTACATGTAAAATTGTACATTGAAAAATATCGTTTCGGATACACCACCGGGTATAGATACATCGTTCAACACGGCACGAATGTGCTGTCACGTTGAGAAAGACGGGTACGGGGTTGGAAGGTGCTGCAAGTAAACCACCCCCTTGTCTTCCTTAACATGTGCACACAGTACGATGTTGTACTGTGATACGTCATGCGATAAATTGATATCAGCTAACGTTCACGCTTTAGCGGTAAGCTGCATCGGTCATTGTTATTACATTTCCTTCTTCTTTCATTTCCCTTCCAACTTCCGTTCTACTTCGCCGTTAGTCCAACTGTTTCGTAAAATGCATATCCTTTCCTTTCTTCCTTGCAATTTAATTATTTCCTAACCGTTGAAATATCTTTAGAAGAATTCTGTTCGGAATTTTGAGTGGCCGTTCGTCTGTGGCACGGACAGGCCCATTCCCTTCCTTAGGAAACTCCGAATTATATGTCCTCCCCGAGCTGTAAACCTAATGACTCCGAGGTCAGGTAAAAAACCCCGAGAAAGCACCAGCAAGACACAAGATCTTACGACCGCCGTGTTCACAGCATCACACTTTACGTTTATACAACAAATGCAAATGCAGTTCTAGATTATTCTAACACTCGATCTATTGAACCTCCTCCACCTTGAGCGTTAATTCATTCGAGGTACGCGATATCGACCGATCGGTTTGACCTGACCGGTTGCTCTTTAGTCGATAATTCGCAACAAATTCAAATGTAACGATCGCACGTAACGAGTAATTAATTTAATATATAAGAAACTCTTTGCTATATCAAGATCATCGAAATCGTAAAAATTCGACTGCAAGCAAATTTGCAGTGATTCTCCTGCGATATCTCGAGGAATATCAACATCGTGAGAATTTGGCTGAAAGCACAGCCCAACTTGCGCGGTGCTTATCTCGATTAGCGATCGACAGATCGACTATTTAGTGGAAATTGCTGGGAAGATCTTCCGACGAACCGGAAGCACCTGGCACCGTGTCACGTGCGAACGAACCGCTCATGGTTAATAAGAAAAGTTGTAATTACACGGCTAAACTGAATCCCGGCCAGCTGTACGTCGTTGCACCTCGACGTCCGACACAGAGATGCAGGTGCCGTTGAGAAACTGTTTAGTTGCAACCTACTGTTTCCCTGCTAATAAATCGGCCTGTTTGGTGTCAAGTTAGTCCCTCAGTAATTACAAGTTAGTTTAATTCGTTAATTAATGGTGTCTTTGCCGAGGCACGCTCGCCAAGCCTGGTCTGATTACACCGGAATTGAGATTGTTCGAGTGACCGCGTTGGATCTCGATGGTATGTCGCAGTTTCGTTAATTCTGCTTTTGTTATTCGAGAGCGAACGTTTCCGTTTAATTAATTAATCGCTGACACCTGTGTTACCTCGGCGATCGAGGACGTTCAAGCAGATGGCAAATGGGGAATTTCTAGTTCTTTGTCTTCTCGTTTCCATGACGAAATGACGATGTATCGACGAAACAAATATCTGTTTGCTGTATGTCCTTTATCGATGTATCTTATTGGCGAGGTTTATCGAAATTATTGGATGGCAGTTTGTAATATCGGTGAATCGAAGTTAGTACGATTCTTGAATCGGAATTATTAAAATTCCTGTAGATCGAAATTATTAAAATTGAAATTTGGGTATGTTTAGGGCAGTAAATGGCGTTAGTGAGTGACTAAGTTTGCGATAAAATTATTCGTGAGATATTAAGAAAATACGTTTGTCGAGTTTAAGATACGTTCAGGGAACGAAAGAGAAACGAGTAATGTTTCAGGCAGAATATTTGAGAGTTGCAGGACAGCAGATTTTCGGCCAGTTATCGCGTTAGAGAAGATAAGAAGTTCTCGAATTCGATTTTGTCTTGCAAACAAAAGTCGATCGAGTATCCGCAAGTTTTAAACTTGCACGCGATCTACGTGAGATTAGAGACGAAACGGTCTCCTTCGATCTTTCATCATCAACGTAATTGACAGTCTTCGCTCGGGTATCGCCGTTGACATTTACAGACTTTCCACGAAAAAGATACGCATCTTTGTAAATGCTAGCAAACTTTCAAGATTAATTTTCAATCCTACTGCTTAAAACTAGAGCTAAAGTAAATTCGACCGATGCTAAATTGAATGTTTCTTGAAAGTTCTTACATAAAATTGTGAATGTCTCGTAAATTTGAAAATTAAATTTTCCGGTTTTATAATACTATAGGATTTTATAGGATGTTATTTATTCAGAAATATTAGAAATTAGGCTTTCCAATGATTTCTATCCTATATGATAAGTTTATTGATAGATGGATCTATTTACATTGGATTAAACAGGAAACGATGGTTATTTAACGTGAAGTAAATGCAGTAATGTGCTATCGCTAAGACAATTAAATGGATAACTCACAACTCATAACAACTCGGCAACTCTACTCTAGACTCCTCACGATTCGACTCTCAGTTAACGACGACTCGTCATAACTCGACTCTCGGGCAACGACTCGTCACAACTCGACTCTCAGATAACGACTCGTCACAACTCGACTCTCAGGTAATAATGACTCGTCACAACTCGACTTTCAGGTAACAACGACTAGTCACCACTCGACTCTCAGGTAACAATGACTCGTCACAATTCGACTCTCAGACAACGACTCGTCACGACTCGACTCTCAGGTAACGACTGGTTGGTCCTTCTTCTTTAAGCATCCCTTTGTCTTTTCTCATAGCCCCAGCACGTACGTGATCCGCAACCGACCGCAGTCATGGTCACGTAGGTCTTTTTTCCGTGTAACTATTCGATTGAAGGACCGACGACACATTGAGGTTTCCAGACCCTTTTGGCCTGACGGCACTTAGGCCTTTTCACAATATTGTTTGTGGCTCAACCGATACTTCTTAGGCCATTTGTACCATTTGGCCACGATACTACGATACTCGTGAGTAATTATTGGTGAGGATTACTTTCGAAGTAGTGGGGTAAATGTTACGAGAATTGCACAAGTCGATGTCTCGGACCCGAAGATAATTTAAAATCGAGTTAAACATCTTCTAAGGGCATTGGCAACAAACTTCTGGCCCCGAGATGTCGAAAATAAGAAAAGTAAAGTTGAAAGTTGCATTTGCAAAGTTGTTTCTGTACGCTGGTTCTTGGAACGAAGATTTCATTACGCGACGAAGTTTTCTAATGGAGCCACGAACGAATTTAGATTTTGGAAAAATAAAATGACAAATAATCCAAGTTTATCCGGTCTCCGGGAAGTCAGCTGAAAGATCAGAAAGTCGATACCTACGGTGGCTACAAATTTATTCACCGATTGTATACCGAGTTTCCGCAACCGCAACCGAACATGAAGTATGCAAAACCATCGACCGTCACTTCCCACAATGGACGTTATTTCCTCGTCCTAAGAAACTGAAACATTATATCAATAGACTGCCGACTATAAATATTTCGACAATGCTACTTGACGTGTTGAATATTTTATCGACATTTTTACGTAGTAGCATCTCTACTAAGGTTCATATAGTACCTTATACTTACGTCGAAATAGAAAAAGGGGAGAGAAATTAATGCGACGTGTCAAAGTCGTGTTATAGTTACATCAAAATTCACAAAAATGAAAAATCATTTGCTATGGCAGTTACCACTGTAGGGTAGAGTAATTTATCGTGATCTATAGCGTTCTATAGTGGATACAACACAAGCGAAAAACAAACTTTTGCTATGTTTCTACCAAATTTAAATATTACGCTAAATTCCTTTCTTGTATTGAGTTGGCAACTAAGTGTTTGCTGATTTTGTCATTATCATCTAATGACAAAATCAGCAAACACTTAGTTTCCAACCCAATGCTATCTACTACATTTTGCATTTTTATCATATGTGTTATTATATGTGTATTCTATGTAGCCTGCTGTACACTGTTCCTTGCTATTTATAAATATGAATAATCTTTTCTAGAAATTACTAGACCAACAAACGAAGTAACTCTGAAGGCGAAAACGATATGCCCGACCACGCACGCCCCCATTCTACTTGCGCTACTTATATCTTCTTCTTCCCGCGAAGTGTGGTTGCGATAATTCCACGAATTCGTTTTATAATAGTTCTTTCGTAATCCGCTATACCCTGAGATGGGCTTTAAATTAGAAAACATATTGCCAGGAAAAATTGCAGGTGAGAGAGAGAGAGAGAGAAAGGAGGGTAAAAATTTTCAT
Source organism: Bombus vosnesenskii (assembly GCF_011952255.1). Lineage (NCBI taxonomy): Eukaryota > Metazoa > Arthropoda > Insecta > Hymenoptera > Apidae > Bombus > Bombus vosnesenskii. The sequence goes on from NW_022884343.1 coordinate 3,573,275, forward strand.
CAGCAGTTCCATCAGAGCGTCGTTTACCTCGTTAACGAGGACCTGGAACTTCCTTTCCATACGTTCCGGCGTTCCCTGCTTATTTTCAAAAACTTTCTTAATCAGCAAGCGGCACTAAGCCGCGGGAGAAACCGTCTCCGGCTGAAAAAGAATTACCACGTTCCGCGCTTGCCTCGTAAACGTAGTGTGCTTCCCGGTAGTTCGGGTATGCCAGTAATTATGTTACAGTCAACAGGGGGATGATAATATTTTTTTCGTAGATGCGGCGTTTCGTTTTAGGTGAAAATCGAATTAAAAAATTTGTCAGCTATGCGAACGATTCGTACGAGGAGATTCGGTTCCGTATTTTACACCTATTTTCTCATATAGAGTCACATCCTTGGTGACCGTGAATAAATATTGGAACATCCTGCGATAGAATCGAGGAAAACACTGAGAACTGACCACGCAAGAACAACGACACTTTTTGCGGTAATCAACGTGGCAACGGTGTCTGAAAAACGATAATTACACGGCTTTGTGCCTGCCGTTTCCGCATTTCATCCGTGTTCTGGTTTCTATCCTTTTCGTCTCGATACCAATGGAGAAATAAGCAAGATTTGGTAGCAGATATAGTTTCAACAAGAAATCTCTTTTAGCTCGTCCTTCAAATGACGGAAAATATCCCATTTGAATGGTTGATTCGCCGAGAATTCGATTTATCTTTATGCCGACGTACTGTCCCTTGTCACTGTTCAATTTGATTTATGTAAGATCTAGATGTTTCGTAGAATTGATGTAATAAATGACCGACCTCCTTTTCTTTTTGTTTCAGGTGAGTGCAAATTGAATCTTCTTTGTCGTTGGGTCGTTGAAAATACGTAAGTCAAAGAATATCTGTTTCTTTTTTCTTAAATTATACTATCTTTAACAGGAAGTAATTCAATAATAATAATAATAATAATATGATATTGCCATACGTTATATTTACTTATCATACGTAGATAAGTTAGAACACTGCATCCGATATACAGCTGGTAGCTGCTGATAACACTAGTTTCCAGCATTACCAACAGCAGCTGTCGATAAAATGTTGAGTAAAGTTGAGTAAAGCACAAGGTGAAATTATAACCGACTGCTATCTATATTTCCAATGTTGAAAAGATAGAAGCGCTGGAAAATGTATCGACTGCTCTCGTTACTCGCGTGAGGTAACAACCGGGTTCGATTTTCGTCCTAGCTTCATAGAGAGGTGAAGCCTGGTTTTGAAACGATGACCTGATTCGTGTGGAAGCTCGGGAGGTGCTCCACGTTATAACGTGAAAGGATCGTTCCTGACGTAATCCCACCCCACATGAGCTCCGTGTTGACCAATCGGCTTGAAGAACTACCATTGTTCGTCTATACACCGGTGTTTTAATATAACCTACCTTCTCCTATCATTCGGAGCAAATTTGGTACCTATACTATCTCAGCGTGCATTTTCATTATTTCGCGATCCTATGTCACGAGAATTATAGTTTGCGATCGAAGAAACGATGCACTACCTTAGAAATTTGCAATCAATTGTTGTACAATAATATAATTTTCACTCCCATAATAATTATAATTATGCGAGCATGTTGGAATAATCGCCTTAGTGAAGAGGTTGATCAACAACGTCACACTTTAAGTATCGTACAAAAATATAATTTTATCAAAGTGTACAAAAATATAAAGATTATCGCAAGCTCTAAAAAAGGGATTTACGTGGATACCGCCAACTGTACAATATGCCTTTGCTCGACCCATCAGTTTAGTGTTTCTTTATAATGATCGTACTGGCTCCTCCTAGTGCCCCACCTCCAAGAGAACCAGCTCCCAGAGCAGCTCCTCCTAAAGCACCAGACGAAGCGTATCCATACCCAGCTCCGTATCCAGCTCCAAGATTAGCAGTCAATCCCTGAGTGGCAACTCCAGAGCCAAGACTGGCTCCAAGTCCAGAACCAAGCCCAGAACTCAATCCAGATCCTAAACCAACTCCAGGAGAGATGCTAATAGAACCAAGGCCAGCACCTAGACCAGAGCCCAATCCTGACCCATATCCAGCACTGAGGCCAGAAGAGCCGAGGCTGGAACCTAAGCTAGATCCGTGACTGGAGGTTAGGCCATATCCGTAGCTCGATCCCAGGCCTGATCCGTAACTGGAGGTCAATCCAGATCCGTAGCTGGATCCCAAACCAGTGTTCAACCCTCCGCTGAAGCTACCACCGAGACCACTAGTGATACCTGAACTCAAACCAGAGCCGAGGCCACTAGTGACTCCAGAAGTCAGACCAGATCCTCCGATAGATCCTGAAGATACAGGTATCAAGACAGGCACAGAAACAGCTTGAGCGATAGGGATAGGTTGCGGGATTGAGACTGGCACTCTAACAGCCTGAGAAATGCCTGCGGACCTATGGAGCGTCAGTGCGGTTTGTTGAGGCGTACGAAGTGAAGTTTCCCTGACGAGAGGCAGATTTTGTCTCACGTACCAGGGTCCTGGGACAGGCCTGGGTACTGGGTAGGGTTGAGGAATCACGACTGGCACTTGTTGGGTGATAGTGCGAATCCCACCTTCAGCTGCAGCCCCGTTTAACCCTGCAGATAATCCTCCAGTCAGGCTTCCTGACAGAGGCCCAACTAGGCCACCATTAAGAGAGCCTTGTAGTCCCGGAAGTCCACCCGAGAGGCTTCCAGCCAGTCCTCCTGATAATCCTCCAGTGTATCCTCCAGAAATTCCGCCATAGCTAGTACTAGAACCCAGGTCTATGCCTCCTGATGATCCTCCAAGTCCTCCTGTGCCTAGAAGAACGCCTCTCTTCGACTTCTCTGGTTTTCCTGATTCAACTTCGCTAGCAATGGCGGCGGGCACCAAAAGGCAGAACTACACGAATGATTTTTAAGGTTTGAATTTTTCATGAAGACTGCTCTTCTATGGATTAGAAAGTAAGTTAGGTTCAAGAAGGAAAAAGAAGTAATGTTGGTCCTTTTAGAAATGGATCTTTGGAACTTGAAAAGCTGATAGTTTAAAATTCAGGAGTATTGAAGTTTCAATGAGGACTGGTATCGATTTCTTGAGTTTGCCAGGGGGTTAAATGCAATTGCGGCCGCTGTGCGAATATCGCCCAAGAAATGTCGAAAATGAACTGCGACTTATTGGATGGAGCAAAATTTTCAGATACTCAGCGGCGCAAAACTAATGTTTTCAAATATTTAATTACCGCGTGAGTATAATTTTGAGTGTAATATGAAATTAGTATTCTCTCGAATGTTTCATATTTAATTTCGTATAATTATAATTTCGTGTATTTGCAACGTAAAATTATTGCTTTTTCGAAAATTTTATATTCCACTTTGCACAATAAAAGTTTTGTATATTTGTGATACCAAATTATTAAATTTTCTATCCATCTTTATATTAATTTTACCGAGTAACATTCTACAGCACAATTCCAATGTTGCCACTTTGTATTTGCAAAATACACTGAGGTGTTCTGCACAATTACAAGGCCTGACTCAAACAACTAAAAATTTCTCGCAACCTCGCAAGTCGTTTTAAAGTTTCGTCCACGTAAAATATCAAAGTCTGAGAAATTCACTAAAGAATATCTTTCTACTTACTATGAACGTCCTCATAGTTGCTTGTCTCGTAAGTACAGCTTCGAATGTGCCATCATTCGGTCCAGGTCCCTGTTTTATACAGGTAGATACAATCACTTTCACTGAATACGCGATCGTTCACGCCCTGATCAAAGTACTCTCCATCGAATTTTTTTGTCAACGTTTCATCCGATCTCTTTGATCCGCGATACAACCGCAGTCGTTGGAAACAGAGCGATTCCGCGTTACACGCACATCACCGTAATTCTTCGCCTACTTCTGATCAGTTTCTGGATCGTATCGCATGTCGTGCACGCGTAATGCTCCCGCTATCATATCTCACGCGCGTCTTTTGTAATCAGGAAGCGAATTTACGGATTTTTTTAAGGTTAGGTCAGAACCGTTGGCTAATGGGATTGTTGGCGCTGAGATCGCACGAGTGTTTAAAAAGCTTTGCGAAGGTTATTTGAGAGTTGTGATAGTACTTTTTGGTAATTTTGGTACTGGGGAAAAAATATCATGGAAAACTTTTGGTATTTGTGGAAAATTCTGAGACAGATGGGGGAAAGTAAAAGTTTGATGAGTCTGTCTATTTTAAAAAGTATAAAGCGTGTGATGTATTCTGAAATTACTGTACGGTAATGGATATAATTCTGCGGAATAATAAAACGCGAGAGTACAGTAAATATCATTGAAATTTTTATTTTAGAGAATTTAAATAATAAAATTACCGTTCCAGAAAATGTTGTATTCAATTTTATATCAACTTTAATAATTCGAGCCCGTCTCAGGTTTTATAGTATATTCTGCAGAAAAAAATAGAAAAATGGTAGAAAACAACTAAACGAAAAGTAATACATATTTCGCAAACATCATTTCTACATCCCTTTATTTCGAAAATAAATTCCACGATAAATTAATATATCAAATACAACACATGCAATATAGGTGCATGTACAAAAAATGTACTCTATCTGTATGATGAAAGATAACCAAGAATATTTAATTAACGAGGGCGATAAACATGACCGATTTTCTGAATGGTTACATCTTGTACACGTTCATTACGAGGGATAAAAATTCTGGTTCTGGTAAAAGGTGTAATAAATGTCTTCGAGGATGACGATTAATAATAAGCGTGACTTTATGAAAGGCGGAGCCTTCGCTGGAAATAACTGGACAATCGAAATGCAGCGCCTCGAGTGAGGTAGATATAGAGAGACAAAAATCGAATCTGCATCAAGCGTATCTGATACAAAGTATCGAATCATGATTTCGAATTCGAAAGGCAACTCGTAACAAATAAACGATTCTTCGTTTATATTTCCGCGTTGGAACTGCTTTGCACAAGACTTTAATTGATACCATTTACTTCAACTCTATATTACAGATAAATCTAATCTTCAGACAAATTAGTTTATGAAGACTGTCTTTCATAAAGGTATTGTTTCCGTTGAAAATGACAACGTGAGTTCGCGCTCGCCATCTATGTGCAGATGCGCTAGTTACAGTAAATAGTAACTAGAAGATACTTCTAGATACAATCGATAGGTTTAAGATATTCTTTTGTTTTTATCCCTAGACCACGTGAGAAAGTGCAATAAAGGTTTTTCGGCTGAGAATGGTGTGATAGATTTATCCAAAGAATAAAATAATAGCTATTGTGATCCTACCTCTAAATACAGAAATAACAGCAGTTTCATTATATAAAATGTTGAGGTTATTCGATGTGTAAACAGAGAAACTCGTGGATAAATTGTGAGGTAGAAAATATATTTAAATAGAAGTGTAATTATAAGTAAGAATACAATTTCAGCTGGTTCAGATCCGCACGCTAGCTGTGTTACCCAATAAAACTCCAAAGCCAACGTCACCTGTCTACTGTTTATGGTTTGCCTTCGTCGCAGTCTTTTGTTTATACGCTGTCGATGGCTTCGGTGCTTGAGAAAACTAAAAAGACCAGATGTAGAGTTTTCTTAGCAGTGGTGACCACTTCAACGTGAAATATCGATGATTTACGATGAACTGTATCGAACATAGAAAATATAGATTTTCGTAACTTTACGAACACGCCAATTTTTTCGGTTTTCACATTCTTCGTGTCTAAATAAAGTATGCGAGTAAGAAAGTGAGAGCTGGGTTTTTCATGTTATTTAGGGATATGTAGGGTCTCTTTTGGGACGTGGCTGCGAAGGTTTGCAGACAATCTAACCCAGGCTATTCCTCATCCTGGAAACTACCTCGCCAAGAACCCGATACCATACTGTGCAAAATTTCAACGACACGATATGAAGAGAGTCACTTTATATTCATTGCATATACTCTCGCGTCAAACTACGTCTTATTCAGATCCCTACAGTTTCTGCCATTATCTAAATACACGTAGAGATCTACGTTTTCCCACGGATTTATGATTTCCATATGAAAGTGGGAAATGGTGACACTTGCCAGGAGTGTTTTCTAACCTTTCCGTAATTTGTCGGATTTTTCTTTCAATTTTTGCTATTTTGCTTTCACCGATGAAATGATAATCGTGGCGTGCATTAAAATTCTGATCTGATACAAAGTTATACACGCGAGAAAATTGAGTTGGAATTCCAATTTATATTGGGTCGTCCGAAAAGTATTCTTTCGTTTTATAAGGAAATAATGGATGCACAACAATTACATTATTTTATCGAGTTACGTATGACCCATTTTGTTCTATCAAAATAAAGATCACAACGTTCGACAGATTAGATTTGACGTTTGTATAGAGATGCATCGTTGTAAAAGACGGATTTGTAAAAGAAGGACTATTTGGATAAACTAATAGTTTGACTTTCCAGATCGGGGATTATCAAAGATCAAAGTTTGATACTTATGTACATTTACTTAGGCAATAACCATAAGTATTTCCATACATATTTACCGGAAATGCATAAAAATCGCCGAGTAGCGAATCGCAATTGGTCGATACGCAATCCCACTTGCGCAATTGCATCGTGTGTAATGACTTCCTGCTAACATTGTGAACGTTGCGATTAATGGTGTTGGTGGGAGCAACTATTTGTATACTATGAAACTCGAAACTATTCTATCAACTACTCGACAGACTCGTCTAATAAAAAAGTTACTTCGTAAGATCGATTTCTGCAGTCTAAATTGTTTCTGCAAAATTACAATTTTTCAGGAAAATTAATTATTCCTGAGTGCTTCTACGTGAAAACTTGTACACATAACGTGCTTTTGCTGTAATAATCTCGCGCGATGTACGTTGTACTGAGATGTCTATGTTCTTATTCCTAGGGAAATTAATATTTAAAAGACAATTTCTCCAATAATAAAGATACTTGTAACATTGGGTTGGCAACTAAGTCACTTAGTTTTCACTCATTTTTGAGTTTCTTTTTCGCGGTTTAATTAGCGCGATAATAAATATTTTGACACAGAAGTTCGATTATATAACGCGAAGGTTTTCCTTGGTAATTAATTTGATCAGAAAATTTTGGCACTCAGACGCGATATAAAAGAGAGGAAGGATCGAGCGAACGTGAAAACTGAGGTTCTAGCAATTTTTTCTCGCGCGCCGACCTATTTGACGATTGTCAGAGTCATTGATCTTCTACGTGGGAATAAATTTATCTTTCGGACAAGTATGAATCGAAGTTGGTGCGCAGAGAATTTGAAAAGCAGAACAGATGTGACCATCGTCGATAAATTGGGTCGCGTGACGTTTTTAAAGGTGCGCGCACTGTTCACGCTTTCTTTTGCGTAGTTACGTTATATGCAAATTTTGATTTAAATACATCGGTAGCTTTAGAAACATTATAACAGCTAACAAATAGTCTGTCTGTTCGTAACAAACGATCGTTTACTCTCGTTATTAATACGCGATTCGAACTGTGATTTACAAAGCCAATCATATTTTCCAGAAAATCATGGAAAAAAAGCATTTTTCGTCATGAAAGAGAGAGAAACGATTCGTTCTAAAACATCTCCACCGAAATATGAATTAAAAAGAAAATATTTTTTCTCTTGAAACGGAGCATGAATTCCGCAATTAACGAAAAATTACTGTAGGTTGTGTTTACGCAATGTTAATTAATTAATTGTGTAATTAATCGATCGTATAAAAGATTCCAATATTTTTTTTTTTTCAAGAAATTACTTTTATACGCGGGATGTGTGACTGGGACGATCAAGGACGATTAACTGGACGCTATCGAGTAATTAAAAATTTCGTCATGAATGGCAATTAAAAGCGCTATAGAGAGAGTAATTCTGTTGGACGGCTGTTTCACAGTGGATGCATTGGTTATCAGGCCTGGTTTTGTTTCCCACTCCGTTAAAATCTCATTTCGAGGACGTCGATCAATTTAACGCGGGCAATAGAGACGTTGAACCTATTATCTCACACTAGCTTCGGTAACTCGACTTTGCAAGATCATCGATTTTCGTTAATCCATTCTCAAGTGACTAGGAATCCATTCCACAATGAATTTACCAATTCGATGAAACGGTCTTTAAGAGGATGAAACTTTCATGGTAATATTTTCAGCAATATACGATCGATGTTCGAAGAGATTATTTATTGGAATCAAAATATACATTTCATTTTATTTCTAATCCTAGTCAATTCCAATCTCGGTCTAATTATGGTTCCATGATTTTTTTCTCACATTCTTCTAACCATTTTTCTATCAATTATAATTATAATTTGGTAATACATTTGACCATTCGATACTTTTAATTCTGTACACGTCTTATTTTATCTCGTGTATTTTTTTTTTTTTTTTTTATTGTAGAAATGAAGTTTTAAGGAAGAGAAGTTTTAATTGGACTTGGACATTTTTTGTTTCGTGCTGTGACGTCTTTTATTTTTATTCGTTAGTGCAGCGAGAGACGTCTGAAAAAGCGTTTTTAGATTTAATTGGAAAAAGTTCAACAATCTCGAGATTATAGAAAATAAAAATGCTCGTAGTCAATGGAAATAATATTCGTTCCACGAAGCTTGGAATTTCGATGCCTCTTTTTTCATAAATGTTGCCTAACCAACGATTCACAAAACGAGTTGGTTACAAACATTATCACACGACACACTTCGACGTTTTTTAATAACAAACTAAAAATTTCTCAGCATATTAAATAAATATAGAATGCTTGGTTATTTAGCCATTAAATTAAACTGTCGAATGTAGAGAAAATAATTTAACGACATGTTTAAACCATCGATCTGGCTCGAATACGCAAAGCCAAATTTCGCTTTGACATTTTTATTTACAAAAATACAAGCAGCGTTCCTCGTTTCGCGAAATTCTTTGCATAGAGGAAAGCAAGGTGAATGCTCAGAGGGAATGTTCAAACAAAAGCTAGAAAATCGAAGCATAGAGAGTTACGTAACACGTAGAAGCGTACTCGATACGTATCAAAAAGGTATCGACAAAAAGGCAATGGTAGTTGGAAATAAAACCTGACGATTTCTATCGACATCCTTATTGAAGCCAATTTACATACGAAAGAAAATAAGTTCCCTCTTTTTTCTTAAACAACACGTAACGTTACAATTTCATTTATTTCTCCTTTTTGGTCTTTATTATATTTTCAAAAAATTTTTCCTTGCTTTTCTTAAATTATTAAACATTCGTTGATTCATTAAGAAGCATCGAACTGTATTTCGCGATAAAGTTTATAATTAGTTCGTTTTATGTATCACCGTGTTATCGTATTTTATTCTACAGAACGAGAGCATTTACGATTGTTTATTAAGAAATGGTTTTTTTTTAAATATCGTATAATTGAAATCAATGTTTCTAAGCGTTATTTTTATTTATTTAGAAATATTGTAGACTTAATTAATAGTATAAATAGTGTTCGTCTTAAATTACAATCGAAATAAAAAGTATAGAATGAAATTTTTTGGTGAAAAGCCTTGTCCTAAAAATTCGACGGCTTCCTTGCATGCAAGAAAGATCATTGTTCTATATTTGGTATGAACGTGAAAAGCGAAACGTTTCGTTGTTAACATTGTTAGATGATATATTTCGAGAAACGCGCGAACAGTCGCACGGACAGGTTTTCCCCGCGATTATTTTAGAATGTCCAGAACGTCATAGGTGACAGAATAATTTACGGTATCGCGATCATCATTCATATTTACGATGGCCTAGTGCATTTCGAACGATATTCCTCGTGGACATCTGCCAACTTGCTCTACCAAGATAGCTGATGCGTAATTATGTCTGTTGGAATCATCGTCTCGTATTTATGCTCGCGAAATATCAACGAGCCGACGATGTCAAGTTTTTAACGATCCTTATGATCGATTTCTTCGGCGGGAAATTCGTTTCGAACTGCAATGAAAATTTTCACCGCAGATTATGGCAACAACGTAACACGTTTGAAATGTTTGACACTCGGTGAAATAATTCTGGCTTCTGTGAAACTACATTTGGAACTGTATCATTTGTATACATACGTTACACGACTAAGTGTATTAAACGTATTTAAGTGTGTAATGGTTTTAATCAATTTAAACGTTAAATATTGGAAATATCAATATTTTAATACTAATAACAATAATAACAAATGTAATTCAAGGGTGGAATATAGAGATGAACTTTCGAAATGAATAATAACCGACAGAATATTATATCGAAATGAGAGCAGAAATGTTTGCATTCTTCGTTTATAACGTAAAAGACTGGGTCCACCAAAATGTTAGGTGGACAGAGAAAACACAAAAGATTCAATCGAATTGAAATCTCATATTGGGAAACGCCTTGAATTCGAAACGTTTGTTTGAACGTGGATAGTTATGAAAAAGTCTGTATTAAAACAGAGAGAAAATGGAAAATTTATTAAGTTTCGATATTAATCACTTCACTGATACCGAATATTGAATTTAAAAAAATTGTAATTATTTCTCAAATCCATTAAATTCCAGCTATCTAACACACATTACCCTGTATTTGTGCAAAAGAACGTGCAACTTTTTATACAAAAAGTCAAAGCTATCCAACGAAACGAAACCTTGGCTAAGTCAAAGTTATACATTTTTCCAAAGAATATACTTTTCATTCTTTCAAAAAAAACCTACGAAATTTGTTCAGCTATGATATGATACGTGAAGGAAGACGAACGAAAACAAACCTGTCTCGATAAAACAATCGTTCGATTCGATTACTGGTCCGGCGACACACGAATGTCGCTGTCTTCGTCAGAATCGCGCAGGATCACGTGTGTACGTGGAAGAATTTCGCGATTTCCACCGCGATCTCTTTGAATTATGGTAGCAGGGAGCCGCGAGGACACGTGTCCTTCTGATCGACGCCATTAGATCTGTGGTAAAGAGGCAAGAGAGCACAGAGATGCGGCGGTATCGGTAGCCTAACCTTCTCGATCGTGATGTCAGTCGAGGCCAGAGCCAGCTACATGACCACTTGCGCTTCGGAGACCGATGGTTCGTCACGATCTTTAATTCCCTAGAGTGTTCTCGGTTTTCCTTCATTTGGCAAATTAACGATAATCTTCAAATGAAAATGAAGATTCGATACGAATGTAATTCGCGTATGATGTGATAGGAACTTATTAAAAAATTCTTGACTTAGTAGACCAAAAGCAATCTCGGAATAAGGAGGTTTCGTGGAAATTTAATTTTTCCTTTAATAAATCAAGGGAGATGTTGTGGAATAAAAGAAGTTGAGGAAAATATTATTCGTCGTTTATATGGTAGAAGCATAGTGGATTGGGAACTTCTGGGTTTAATAGGACAAAAGCAATCCTGGAGCAGAAAAGAAAATTTGAAAAAGAAGATCGGATTGGTATTTAATGCGATAGAAATATTTAATATACAGTGTATATTAAAATTGATCGATACTACGAGCAATGGAATTTCAAAGAATATTTTTTTATTTAATTTCGAGAGGGAAAAATTCCTGAAAATAATTTTTTTTTTGAGAAATCCCTTGACGATCTTGGAAAAGAGTATTTAAGACAAATTCTGTGTCTGATAAAATGAAAATTCAACGACATAGAGATATAAAGTCAAAGATGATTGATTTCGGTGGTAGAGTTTCCTGGCAGGAAGAAGTTTGACGAGCAGCATGGTTTTGGTGGCATTAATCATAGTCAGGGCATCGTTTAGGAATGATCTATGTGGAAACTAACGGGTTCATAGAGCAGTCGTTAGTATACTGTGATGAGCACGTGAATGGGCATTGCCTCGATGTACCAGTCATAGTATAAAATATCATCAAATAATTAAATGATATCATATTTTATTACCATACAAAATTTAATATATTTGTTTCGGTTCCGAAATTATAATAAAATCGTAAACGAATTGGGAACCATTTCTTATGTATTAGCGATATAGTCAATTTATTCTTTATCATCAATTTACCACATACAAAATGAACTTCATATTTTATAAATTCTATATATCAATTTTACCAACGAATTAACAATCGAAAATTTCATTCAAAATAATCTACAAGCCACGCTGTAATCTTCTTTCTCGCGTATCAGACGGAGATTACGAGACGTCCAGTGAAGGAGCGGTCCGTGACATGCAAGGGAAGCAAATTAAAGAGATCCTGCCAAGGAATCTAAGGAAAATCGGTTCAGACTGTGACTACGAAGCAGAGAATCCGAGACCTAAGGAAGAAAAGTCATCGGAGAAGTCGTCTTGCAATCAAGAAGCAGCCTTAGCATCCAGAATTTTGTCCAAGTCAGAGTCAATGCCAGTGCTAAAAAGCACCAGCTCGTCCAAAGAGGAGAACGAAGAAGAAAGCTCAACCATGATGTCAGAGTCTTCCTTAGCACGTCAAAGGAAAATGAAGATGATCGTAACTCGAATTAATCCAGAATTATCGTCGACCTCCAACCAGACCAGCTCAACCGATACTTTTGTGATGGAGATGATTGATGAAAATTACGAGTCCAAGAAACTAGAGTCGAAAATCGTGCTACCTATGCTCCAGGTGATTATTCATCAAAACAGAACCAATGAAATAATTTTTCATACTTTAAGGGGTTTAAACCCTTTTATAGACTTTCCTGGCTATTTTCTATTTTTCATAAAACTTCATCAGCATCCCATATCGCGTCGCCCATATTGTTATAAATATTAACACCGTGAAAGACGTAACAAACTTTATTTTTTTCTAATTATATCTCCCTTTGATCTAATCCTCCGCTATTTTCCTATTCCATTCTTGTTAAAGGACAAAGATGAATGTTGGTAAGACAAAAAAAAAAAGAAGAAAAAAGCGAACGAGGGAGGATACCCTTGTAAGTCACAAGATAGTGAAAGTATAAAGGCAAAAAAAGAAAGAGGGTGATTACGTTAAAGGATGTATAGATACGGCCGCACGTCTCTGATGAACAGCCTAGTCGATATATATACTGGGTGAAACAAAATTCGTGATATCTATAAGATCGCGAAGATATTATGATTTAAGATAAAATGAAAATCAAGAATGATGAAATTATTTTGGAAGTTTCATTTTCAAATTATTTTTCATTTTCATATTATGTTAGACCATAGGATCTTCCTGACCTCGTCTGTACCACAAATTTCATCTCACCCTGTAGAGATCTCACTAGGTAGGGATTCCATGATAGGAAAAAGTGGCAAACAAGAAATAATCTTAACTGGCCAATCCATTTGGCTTCCATTCCAATTACTCAGTCTTCTAGAGACTTAATATTACACAATTAGAATCTACATGTTTTTCCTTTCTACATCAATCCCAAATAATCGTATCCTGCTCAGAATACCAGCAACGATTCGCCAAGTTGCACCAAGGGAGTGACATTCTTCGAATTACCAGAGGACGTATCTTCTAAAGAATTCGACCAAGAAAGAAAAAGCGGCAGGTGCTCGGGCGGAATAGGGTCCGCTACGAAAGAACCAAAGAACTCTGGAAACACGCACGAAAACGACGATCTGATAGGCATCGCCGAGAATCCTCATCCTTCTATCAAATCTTTTTACTTTCCGCCAATTCCAGAAAAGGGACATTCTTGTTTACATCATCCGAGGCAGCAGCCTCGAATTACCAAGGACACGGACGCAATTCTTAAGATAGATGGCGAACTAGGTCCTCTCCAGCACCAACTCAATGAAATTAGTGGAAAGTTCCGAGCCCTGAATCTCAATGTCCCGTCTCTGCCAAGGCAGAGTCATTATTGTCAGTACACGCCATCAACTGACATGTCTGGGTACTATCTGCGCAGAACAGAGACTTTTGGCCAGGACTCCAAAGGAAGTGAGGTCATTCGTCTGATGGGTCAACATCAAAGCAATAAAAACTACACTGCGCTAGGACCTGGCACAAAGACCAAAGAGACTCTTCTGACTCAGGATTCCTTCTCTATGAGAGAACCTATCAGCAGGAACATCAGCTTCACAAATGAAGACTCGTATTCGTCGATGGCTCCTCGAGTCCGTTCGTCTAAACACGTTGAGAGGAATGTGTCGACCATAGCCAGCGATTGGCGAATCGAAGACAATAATAACTACGCCTCTGTGAGAAATTCTTACGCTAACTTTGGAGGCCCAGTAGAGAAGAATCCATCTGGATCACTGATACCATCTGTCAGCAGTTCTTGCTACAGACCTTACAGAAACGAAGACTTCGATTATCACAAACCACACTCTTCTAAGTACTATGACGAGTCAGAATTTAATAAATACAACAAAGAGTTCGCGAAAAAGAATGAGACAAAGCTTGGTTCTAGTAGAACAATCGATCATAGATGCCAAAATATGACTAAGAGATTGGACAAAATGGCACAAGCAGGGACGTCAGGGGTTGGATGTGGATCTGGGAAACTAATTAGGACTTTGGATGCCTCGACTGTTACTTCTGGGCCCGATCTACGTGTCATAAGTGTCAATACCTCTTCAGAAGAACGCTATACATATAGAAAAGTTGTAGGTGAAAGTTCGTATAATAAAGGAACAAGTGGAACATGTCAGCGTTCCAACAACGAGTCTAACAGCAGCCTAATTGGGCCCCAGGATCAGAGTATCTTAGCTTCTGTGATGGTTATGGGGTCTGAAGGAAGCGGTAGATCTCGCTACGTAAATCGTAGTCGTGTGAACAGTCAGGTCTCGCTAGTAATCTCGAAAAAGGACCAAGATTCGATGACGACTATTCTAGATCGTAGACAAAATGAATTTTCAGGGAAGCAGACAAAGAAACAGCTTCGAGCTTCGAATGTTATCGACCAAAAATCGATAGAAACTCTGGTAAAATCTTCAGAATCGATTAATAATAGCACAACTGATGCACTGAGAAATCTATCCGGCATAAAGATGGCCAAAACAGATGAAAAGGTGGTGATCGTGCCAATCCTGTTCACAAATGGCATCCCAGAGCCACCGAGGACTCCTCTATTCCATTTCAACAGGTCCACATGCCATTTGTCAAAAACGAATCACCATTTGACGAAGCTAGAAAGGAGACCATCCTCCATAACCCAGAACAGCGTGTACTCGGGCAACAGTTTCGAATCTTCAACAATGGAGTACTTAAATTTGGATCAAAAACTGGCAAATAAGAATAGTGGGATGTCAATGTCCTGTGTCAGTCGGTCTGGTTCATATTCGCGTTGCAGAAACCCTTCACATTTGTCGAACAATACGAAAAGTTTGTCCGACCGTCATCACAGTAGGGGTAGACATAGCCATTCGAGCAAGGCGCAGTCTGACCCAACGAGGAGAGTAAAGAAGAAGGCTATTCAGGGAATGATGAGTTCGCCAGAGGAATTTCTTTGCGATACCTGAATATTTGATATGGTTCGATTGATTGGAACATGGTGGTCATGTCGCCTTTATGGTTGTGCTCTAAGGATTATGGTTGAAGTAAGAGGTTCAAGTTTCATAATGGAATCATAATATCTCTAGAGTCACGAATTTGGATGAAAGTGTCGTTTCTGGAATTTTGGAATTCACGTTTAACCTTTTCTTGGGGGAAAGGGTTGTTTCTGCCTCTGCAGATTCTTTTTAACTCTCTTTGATATTCGGGCTAATGGACCGGAAGACGCATTTTTGCGACGGTGTTTTGTGCAGTGACGTAGCTTCGACTATTGTCTTTTCGTCGTTTATTGTAGATAAGCTCGCGGCGTCTCTTGTATACAGTTTTTATTCAAGTAAATATAAATATTATACACGAATATGAATCTTTATTTTAATAGTAAAATTATCGATGACTATGATGATGCAAACCTTGTGAAAACAAGCTCTTGTTTATATACATTCTATGAGAAATCTATAGGATTTCATAAAAATCTCTAAAATGAATATATTTTGTAGCTTATTTATAATAACGCCTAGACTACAGATATCTATGGATTTATGCAAAAATTATGTAGAAATATACAGAACAGGTGTACGTAATACGAAAAAATATTCAAGATATCTAAAAGAAGCTTATCATTGTGAATCTGTTTCGTTTCTTTAATCGAGTTCCGAAAAATATGAATTTACATAAATATTCGCACTTTATTAGTAACAAATTCTCAGGCTCCTTTTGACGTATAAAACAAAACGATTTATATTATTCGATAAGAATATGAAAAAAGGAAAAGCTGGCGTTTCTAATGTCAAATAATCGTTGCAAAATGACGTAAGAAGAGTTCACACAGTCCTCGCTAAAACTAGTATCTAGTTATACGAACGGTGTCACTGACGTAGGAATCCCGGAGTGATAAGTGGACAATCAGAAGCCAGATCACAAGTACACCGAATCCATGTTGGTAAACCGGTTTCCCGTCGAAGGAAATCTGTTTGACATGGCGTTTCGCGGATCGTTGCTAACTCATGCATGTGAAACCCTGACCGATTGTGAATCGAGGCTGATCACCAATTGGCCAACTGTTGCATAGTTTTCTAGCAAACCCTCGCTTATTCTTAATTCTCTGCACCAAACTCAGGATCGGTTGAATCATCAAATTTACATTTCTTTTTTAATTCAATTTTGTACCTTTTTCTATCGTGACGCATACGAGTATATTTGGAATTTTTCAATGGTATTTACTGGCGTAAAAAATTAAATAGATGCAAAGGTCTAGCCAAGTGGACTAAACGTTCGAACATTATGCAAAGATTTAGGCGAAGGTTCAAGAAACTGTAACTATTTCAGCAAACCGAACAACTTAACAACTTAATGGCTGCTGATTCTTATTAAGATGGATGAATTAAATTGAAAGAGAGACGGAACGAGCGAAGCAACAACCAGATGGCAAACGAGATCATAATTAACGAAAATGCGATCAAGCGAAGGTCTTTCGAGAATTGGCCGATAAATCATCGGCGTTGAGACATCCCAGATAAATTTTGGGAACGATCGGCCGACCTTGCCACGCGATCGATGCGTTCTGTTGCACCCGAGGCGAAATGGAGTAAGGACAGTTTGTTCGACACCTGTATAAACGCGATAGTTGGTCCCCAAGTGTAGCTACAGAAGTTCTTTGAATAATTTCTTCGATACTGATTTCTTTATCAGGTTGTTAAAGTTTTCACAGACGCTCACGCTGTTTTTTCTTTTCATTCCAGAAAATTGTGAAACTTTGTAGCGAATTTTTTATATGTCAATGAAGATATCACCTGCAAACACGTGGCTCTTTTTGCAGAAATTACTCAGCCACTGTAACGACTCCGTAATTAATATAGTCGTTCTCAAGGATTACCGATCAGGGTACGATCAGATCAGTTACAGAGAAACGCAAAAATTTCTAGGCATCGACTATTCAAATGTAAACGTAGATCGACACGCGACAGATTCCATCTAATGAACACTGACACGATAGGTGAGGGTATTTAGCATTAAAAATACTGGGATTTCCGCTTGGTCTTCCCAACTATGTATTACTTTTTTGTTCCACGAAAGAAACATCGAAGGTTAATCTACTATCATCCAACAAAATTTCAATTCTCCTAAATATGCTCAGTTTATCGAATAACATCTATTTAAGAATAGACTTACTCTAAAGCTTCTTCCCAAATTGCTTGCAAAATTGAAAATACATACGCGTCTCAATCTGACGATCTTATCGCAAGCTCACAACGACACGAAATTTCAGTCGCAATTAATTTCATTCGCTCCTCGAGCGACGGGTCACGAATAATTCCAGCTATTAGCGAAAACAATAATAATTTCCTGAAAATTTGTTAACAATCTTGACCCAATTGTCGACGTTGCCGTGGTTAATGCGACGTCGTTTATGGACAGTCGATATGCCCGCAAGAACGCGCGATAAACGCGTTGCTGGCCGCGTCCCAAATAATTTGTCTTGTCACTAGCACTTTAGTTTGTATTTACAGTGTCAAAGCGCCGTTGTCCGGTTGTTCACTCGCGGCACACGCAAATGGCCTTCGATTGCCAACGGACCTAACTTTCGGCATTGTGCTGCGGGCAAGCGCCGACAATGGCACGCGTGTCTGCTTTTCGAGCTGCGTCACAATGCAACCTCGTGCTGGCTTGTTTTCATTCCACGCCAGCCATCTCTCACCGCCATTATTTTTATCAAAGCCAGAGTAGCCATTGATCGCGCATTCCATCCAGTAATTGAGCATTTATCGACGTCAGTCGTTGGGAATAACGCTTTGTGCACTGAATTCGTGCTCTGATGATTTCCGAACGATTAATTGGTATTTGGTGTTATAAATCGCGCAAAAGCAAATTCAGAGAATTAAGAAAATTAGAAAAATGTTATAGGGAATTGTTCAATGATTAATGTCATTATGCTGGATTATTGGACTATCGAATATGTCGTAGCATGAGATTATTTTCTATGTCAATGGATTGTTCATGCTGTCACAGAGAATGACTGGATCGTTGATACTTTTGTAGAGACTTATTCGGAAAATCGAAACTGACAGCTGGAAATTGATGGATCATCGAGGTAGAAATTGGAGCAATTAAAATACTATTTTTACACCTTGTTACGCGTCTAATTTGAAACGCGTTAGAAATCAAAAATTGTATTCTTCATATGTTGAAACTTCTGTGTTTCTTCGTATTGATAAGAGAGAACATATTTTACCGATAACATTCCTCTTGCTAATAAGAAAACAACAAAATTCTTATTTTAAAATACGAAACTCCACGCCGTAACTACTTCTCCAGCTGTTCCAAGCAACAACCGTATCCAATTTTTCTCAACTGATGAGGAAAATAAACGAAATAAAGGATTTCGTTCAGGAAATAAATTGTTATACTGAAAAATGAAACTGTGTGCGCGTGTGTGTACACAAGTTCTCCAATTTGTCCAATTCATTCGCGCGATGGTTTGGAATTTTGTCAACTAATGAAAGAAAGAGTAAATAAAGTACACGTTTCGCGTATTTACGCTATTAAAAACAAATCCTTTATTCTTTTTACGTTGTGTGAAGCAAAATATGTAACAATTGTTCGTCGTACTTAAACAATTTCAATTTCACATTATTTGTCACCATTACTCGATCCTTATTTACTATTAGTTTAGCAGTGGATAAAGTACAGGAAAAATATTAGTAAAAAATACTCGATATTATATATTGGAATTTTAAAAGGAAAGGTCAAAAGTTGCTATCAAAAATTAGATGGTAGAATTATGAAAATGTGCAAGTATCGTATTAATTAATAAGACTTAAGATTAATTCGCCAATTACACATAGGATAAAGGAACCAGTATAATTAACCACTAAATGTGAAACGACCTCGTACAACCTAGCCGAAGAAAAATCCAAGAAAATTATCATAATGTCCTCATTTTTCTAACATTTTCTTCCCTAATTTCACCTCCGGCAAACATGCTCCATAATACACGCCCACACTCGCCTTATCTACTAACAATACACCATTACATAACTCGTGCTTCTAATCTATACAATCTGCCCGATTCTTCGGTAATCTCCTAATAACTAGACCGATTTACGTAACGACGCGGGAGAGGAGTGGAATGGAAAAAAGAAGAAAAGTTGCTGTGAGAAATTTCATCGAGGGCGGAGCATCGATTGCGGTTTTCATCGCGGTAAAACGTTATTTACCATCGTATCACCATCGCTTCGTGTTTCGCTATCGAAACGCGTTATCGACATGTCCACACACACGAATACACAGTCAAAACCGCAAATACTTTGCCTCGAAACGAAAGAGCGGCAGAATCACTGGTTCGGATTCTTGATGGAGAACTGGAATGCCAATGATTCGCGAATAGAGAGGCGGATAAATTACCGGATCGTTCCACGATGAAACGATAGCGTAACATCGTGTCTTTCGTGGTCTGTGGTCTATGGAATTTCCGTCCGTTCTTCGCGTCGATCAACGTTCTTTAATTGTACGTGAAACGTTGCCAAGGAATATTTGGCTTAGAGGATGAATTAGGACGAGTTCGCGTCGTGTGTTTCATCGAGAATTCCCGTAACGTTGAATGAAATCTTTTATTCTGCCCTGTGGCACGTTCTTTTTTACGAGTCTCTATACGAGTTTCTATATTTTTACACGAATTCGCAAATGAGTCGTAGTATCACGTTCGATGAGAATATTTTAATCCTGGACGAAGATCGTGATTTATAAAGCAGTTGGAGTGACGTTACTTCGAATGAGAATTTTTCAATTTTAGCGGAAAATCGTGGTCCAAAGATGTCTATTTAAATCTGCAGAAGAATCGGAGTACTTTCTTCCATGAAGAATTTCTTTTATTTCGGATAAAATTCGTGGCTTGAAAACTTGTCCCAGTTTGCACGAGATATCGGAGTACGTTGCACGGAGAAGAATTATCGTATAAAAATTGCAAAATAAATACTCGGAAGTTAAATCCACAGAAATTACGAAATGCCAGAAATGCGATATATATATAGGTGTGATTAAACCATCGCGAGTAAACTAAACATGAAACGAACTAACAGTCAGTTTCAACCAGCGTGGTTTCGATTTAACGCGAAACTCGACGAAACTTCAAAGAATCAATCTAATCCGCTTTCAATCAAATCCAATTTCCTGGTCTCAGAAAGTCATAGTTAATGTTTGTGGGCGTGGAACGGTAGACTAATTAATTTCCCCGAATTTTCCAGCTTTCCATCGAAACGAGGAATCATTAAAAATCGATGCTCCATTATTGCAAGCTCGTGACATGCAGATTAACAGGAAAACCTAATAAAATCCTATAATTCCCTGAATAATTTATTCTTCTTTTCTCCTTTTTTTCAAAATATTTTCTCTTCCTTCTTATAAAATATAGATTCTAAGAAAAATTAAATGTTTAATTAATTCTATACCACAGAATATTGTGTATTATTTTATTTCAATTAAATCGCTAACAACTGAATAATTAAAAGAATGAAATAATAATGAGGAAGATAGAAAAATTTGGTTAGTCTTGTTAACGTAACGTAGGTGCATCACTATCGAAAACGATTTAAACGATGGATATTGAAATTCGAAACAACACACGAAATTCCATTACGTACAAAATTACTCCATTAATTTCAGGCGAACGGGGCAAAACGTTGAAACACAATTACTTCAACGCTGAATTAGTAAGCGTTCGACCTCGTCGATTATTCCGCGGAGGAGATTGATTCGTTTCAAAATGAAACTTCTCTCTGCTTTTTGATCCTGATATTACATGGGAGAAATCGTTTCAGGCACTATTGTAGAACGAGGCTTTATCATCCACCTTCTTCTTATTTTCTTCTACAATTGCGATTTCATGAGATGTATTTTACAAATACATTTCTCAAATTGTAACGCGTTCGATACTATTGTCGCGTGCTTAATTTTTGTGCATAATTTCTTAAAATTCAAAAGTAGGAAATAGTGACTTTATAGTACTAGGGGATCGATATGAATCTGTTTGTAAGATTAATTTTGTTATATATATTATACATTTATGTATAATGATGTTGATGTTGATGTTGAGGTCGATGTTGAGGTCGATGTTGATGTTGAGGTCGATGTTGATGTTGAGGTCGATGTTGATGTTGAGGTCGATGTTGATGTTGAGGTCGATGTTGATGTTGAGGTCGATGTTGATGTTGAGGTCGATGTTGATATTGAGGTCGATGTTGATGTTGAGGTCGATGTTGATGTTGAGGTCGATGTTGATGTTGAGGTCGATGTTGATGTTGAGGTCGATGTTGATGATGTTGATGTTGAGGTCGATGTTGATGCTGATGTTGATGTTGAGGTCGACGATGATGATGTTGATGTTGATGTTGATGTTGATGTTGATGTTGATGTTGAGGTCGATGTTGATGTTGATGATGTTGATGTTGATATTGAGGTCGATGATGATGATGATGTTGATGATAATTGCTTCAATATCCTGATGTAAAGAGGCAAGGTGATTGGTTTGCTTGTACAGTAATTAATTTCGATTTTGTAATACCATATTAGTTTGTTTTTTTCTATTAAAAAATTATATGGAAGATTTTCTAAAATCATATTGCCAACGGCATACAACAAAATTATAAAATACCAAATCTCTCGACTTAATATTCAAGAACCTGAAAATTAAGGAGATTGTATCGCGACAAGTATTATGGAATTTTGTTCTGAGCATGTCAGAAGGACAAGAGTCTGCTCATTATCCCGTGTTAAAATCCAGAAAGGAAGAGGATCTCTTCGCAATCGTTTCGAACTCTTTAACGAGACAGCAGAATCACAGCGCAGCTGTCCAGTCGCTGGAAATTCGAAACACGGTCTATCAGCTGAATCATTAAAATCCTTTTGTGGAGAGATTCACAGAGCGAGGTCCTCGTCGAGCAAAGGACGAATCTCTGTGGTTGTTCGCGATGCAATTTCCTTGCACCTTCTTCTCCACTGACTCGTGTGTGCGCTCTTTCCACAGACAATCCCGTACTGACGCTACCTTTTCTGAATTTTTGCTCTCGTTCGAGTGTAAAATCGTTTCTTTTTCCTTTATTTTCCCTAAATAATTGCTCTCCGTGCACGTCTTCCTTTTAACTATTGTTGCGTTTCTCCGAACCCTGTACTCGATTCTCTGCTCTTTTAAAGATCAAAATCATCTTATCTACGAATTTATTAAGTAAAAATTTACAATTTAAACTTGAAATTTCATGTTGGAATTTTCGCTAAATTTTTGTTTCCCAACGTTATCTATTTCACCTGCAAAGCTTTAAAATTTTGAACGATCGATATTCTCATATATTTATTCAGAGTATCGTATAATTTTAAAAAAGAGAATGTACTATATTAACAAAAAAATATGATCCTATAATACTATAAGATTCTGGATGGAATCTTGAATTATACAATAATTAATACAATAATTAATATCTGTGTAATTCGGAGAAGATGCTACTCTGCTAGCAAAGTATGAATCCTATCTTGCAATAAATAATTATTTTTCAACGTGGGCGAATAAATTTGTTGGAAGGTGGAACGAACACGATTTGTCAAAGTGTGACCGAAAATTTTTGTGAAACTCGAGACCGACATTATTGGATCGCTAATGAAATGCGGTGGTCCGAATATTTATAGACCTCCAAAATTATTCGATCAACGGGTCTGCCAAGCGTAAGGTATTTGCAGAAATTAGTCGAGTCGGCGAGCGTTATTTGTCATCAACCACGATGACACGATAAAACGCGAAGTCACGGTTTTCGCTATTCAAATTTTGCATTATTCTGCAGTACAAACTGAGTCGAGTGCTCGTATGTGACTGCCACGTAATAACAACGAACATTTTCCACGGCTCTCAGATATTTCTCTACTTAAACGTGTTTTCAGATGTAGAACGAATTTTCTGTTACAACAGTTTCATAACTCAATTTGCTTCATTATAATTTATAATCAAAGCAGAAATTGAAATTTTTCTTCTCTTTCGCAGAATAAAGTTGGGATCTCGAATGAAAGTTTGAAAAGTGCCATATTTTACGCCGAATATCATATTATGCGTATTATTACTATAAAAAAAAGTCATATTTTATGCCAATTATTTTTGCTTCGCTTAAAATTGCAAATACGACGTGGCATGGTAATTTAGTGGAAACTATTAACAATTCCAGAAGTTGCTTGATAGGAAATATATTTTGGACAACAGGCTGACGATGTTTAACAAGATCTTTTACCACCTGAAATCCAAGTGTCGCGGAAGCTTAGCGAGAAAAATTCCGACAAGTGTAAACTTCGAACTTGCGGTCTAATCAAATTTCATTTCTTTTATTCATCCTGTTTCTTTTAAAATTCGCCGCGATTTCTACGAAAGAAGTATCCTATTTTCTCTTCTATCAGCCATCTTCAGAGAAATTCTCACGTATTTTGTTTCACACTGAGTTTCGTGTTTCGAGTTTTGACACGGAGTCACGTCGACATTTATGAAATTTTCGCGTAAACGCACCGATGCGTGTCGAAAAGTTTTGAAGCGATGCCAATCGCGGAATTTCGCGATCGCCACGTTTCATATTTGTGTCGCGAATTTTCTTAATAGCGGCACGTGTTGGCATATTCATTAATTTTTGATATTGCCAGAGAGAAACAGATGAAATTCTGTTGCAATGGCTTCGCTGCAATCGAAATAAATATTTTCGAAATTGGGGGAAATCATTTCTAGATAACGTGTTTTTCTCCCAAAAACCGACGAATATAACGTGAATTATTGAACAGCACGCGTGAATAAGTACTATTTATTAAAAAATAAGTATCATAACAACGATTAATATCGTGAAATCTCTGCGATAAAATTCACAAAACGTTGTACATTTAACGCAACGTTATACGAAAGCAGGCAGCGAATAATTTTATTCTTTCGTTTGTCGATTCGATTGAAACGAATAAAACAGTGCAAACAGTTTGTTGAACGTACGGATAGAAGCAGCTAATTTGGATATCGGCGAAATTGTGTAGAGGACGGGGAGAGGGGGGGGGGTGCAGAAATGTATGAACTCGTCCCAGTCTGCCTCGTTTGTTCGTCGAAAATAATATTATATCTTGTTTGCGAATGAAATAAATCCGAATAAAGTCGAATCGCGTGACGAGGTCTCATCAGATTAAACGAGCTTGCCGAGTAAAGTCGCAGCTTAAATTTTTATTTGAATTTTGTCGCTCCGGAAACGAGAACAATTTAATATAACGGTATGTAGATGTTATAGGTACACGAGAAATTGGCAAATCGTCACAAGTTTTTAATCAACGAAGCTTTAAAGAACTTTCTTTCCCCTCGGAATTTGAATTCCAAATTCAAGCGTTATTTTTAACTTCATTTTCATTAACTTTAGATTCCCCATAGAGCTTCCATCCTCGTGGTAACTTGCTCATTTTCTTCACACTGGTCGACGATGTAAAGTAATTCGCAAATTACGGATAAAACAGTGACGGATGAAACAAAAATCAAAAATCGATATACACTATGAATTCTAGTAACTTTTGTACTACAAATTTTTGTCCCATATCGACGATACTGACTTACCCTCTGATATATATATCACCATAAATATAACATACGTTATACTTATTCGCTGTTCTTATTAAATACATATCAATTTTGTAGAACTATCGAGTCTGTTATTCTGCTCGTTTTATTTCTTTTATCGCACGAAGAAAGAAATTTGAAGAAACTTCAGAATTTTAGCAAATCCTGGCCTGTACGCGAACGTTGGCTTCTACGTTGTCTGCGATGTGCTCGTAATGCAATTAACGCGGCGCAAACGCTTAATCCTATTGAGCCGTAACGTTCAGTTGAATGGCGACTGGTTGGTCAGGTGTCGACTACGTATCATTTTTTCTTCCAGTAAGAACGAAAAGGTCGCTAACGATTCGTCTCCGATCTTCTTGAAACTAAACTTCTAGGCAGCTAAAAATAGTGGGGTCTAAAGTTTTATCTAAACCGGACCGTTCGTGACTCTCCCTTGCTTGCAGACAGTTTCGTGATTGTTGCGTGTGTGCTCAACAGCTGTTGCCTCGTATGTACACGTAACATCACACCGTAATTATACTGTTTTGCGATTCGATAAACGCGTGCACGCCTCGAGTGGAAAGAATAACACGACACGTGGCGGTTTTAATAGCTTTAGGATCTACAGACGATTTTAAATTGTTAATTATATTGTAAATTAACGAAGTAGGTGTTAAAACGAAGGAACGTAAGTCGCGTGTCAGAATCATTTCTGGTTTTAAGCGATTTAATGAGGGCGATGGTGAGGGGAGAATTTTTGGCTTCTTGAATTTTTGATTGAGTGGCTGAATTTGGCTGAGTGAGTTGATTAAATGGCGCTGATATGCTGAATGTCGAATGGTGAAATGGAAATGTTGAACTTTTCAAGAGACCGCAATACTATTTTCTCTGTCTTATTAATAAAAGACGCGTGTTGTAAATGGATTGCTAATAGAAAGGTTTGATTTTCCTACGTATTAACGTGCAAATTTAATCGTACCATTTTTCTTCTTGTGACTATAAAAAGTTATACGAGTGAACGAACTACTTGAACGACGAAGGTGAGTGAACTTGAGCTCTTTAATATGAACGACGAGTGTTTCAGATGATACAGACGAGATCCAGAGGCACCGTGTGCGATTGCCATTCGATTTCACGTAAAATATGCGTCCGAATAAATTCTTAGAATCCACGCAGGGCACCGTTAATCGTGGTAACGTGTTTGGGTTACGTTAACTTCTAAATCAACTTTTATTTGAACCGACTAAAGTATTTCTAACGATTTGCGAGCGATTCGTCGACTTACTATAGAGTTCTTTTTTGAAAATTTCATTTAATAGCAAAAGATTAATCTTTTCACTTTTAACTAACGTTTACTTACTTTCTATGTTATCCTTTACAAATGATGGCTCAAATAAATCTGTTAAATTACGGTTTAAATTACTGTGCAAACAGTATTGAACGTTAAACGTGTTTAATGTTGGTTTTGGTTTCTTCGGTCAATATGCGTCCTAAAATAAGATTATACTAAGAGGATACTTAAAATATGCTTTAAATATCCGCATCTTATCCTCTCGTTTAATTCCGAATAAGCGAACAGTTCCCCTTTAGATCCTTTTAAACAGACGGAATATCATTCTCCTTCAATAAATTATTATTTACAAATTTTTCACAAATCCATACAAATGCGCAGCTTAATGATCGAATGGTTCTGTGAGCTAGTGTATGTCGCCTGGCGAATATTCAAGAGATATTAAGAAGTCGATCGACAATAAAAAATGATAAAAACGTACAGAAGAGAGAGAAAATTACGTGACATGTTTTCAAATACGTACTCGCCATGCGTAGAGACCACATTCTTTGGTGCGTGACGCCGAATTTATCAGCGTGACTCCTGTTCCTCGCAACTATCGTCACGGTGCTTGAACGTGCCCACTAATCACTATGATAATGCCTCTTCTGTGATAAATTTCCATACTTACGCGGTGCACTTCGTGCAGACATTTGCTTTCAGGCATACTAATTCCAGTCCTCTGTAGATTCCGCTCCTTTAATTTCTCATTAGCCAAATATTTATTTTTGGCATATCACTTGTCCCATTATAAAGACGTTCGTAATATGTTACAGATTTTTACGCAATTTCACGAGGAATTTTGCTAAGCGCATCGTATTAATAAAATCGACTCGTTGAAAGACACGTTACGCAAGGCTGAAACATTCTGAGGTTGTGAGCAAAGCGAGAATCTGTAAATAACGATATAAGAAATTTTGCATATTCTATTTCCAGATGATCTTAACGCGAGTTATCGGTAGAATCATTACTTCGTGAGAAAAATTGTGTAAAATGCAAAGATCGAATAAAAGCCACGAGTTATCAGGAATTATTGTTTTTAAAGTATGGTTTAATCGCTTAAATTTAAATAGCAGGAAAAATTCAGGACTGCCAAGAGAAAATTGCGATTTAAATTCTATAATAATTTGGCATAATCGAAATGAACTGAAAAATAAAATAAAACGAGACATATGCATTTTAACGAGTGAGCCTCGATTCAAATACTCGTTTTATCCAGTGAAAGTTCCACCCAAGTCTCGAATTTCTTTCATTATATTCAAGTTTCTAACATGTTAATGTAAAAATCGGGAAATGTTTCGTGATAGAACGTGCACGTTTAATTGCACAACGCGTCTGTTACGTACTGACGAGGAATGCAATTCATCGCACAGCTGTCTACGTTGCAACTAGTAACGTTAATTAAACAATTTTGACGATGAAACGTAGGCGCCAGTGCGCTGAAATATTTGCAAATGCAACACGGCCAGTAGCAACGAGCCGCCAGAAATTATTAAGCTCATCTTCGATCGCCGAGTGAATCTTCAAATCCACCAAACCCTTTTCCAAATCGCTTTTGAGCGATCTTAATTTTGCAACTTCGACTCTCATTTTCTAGTTTCACAGCGATAGATTCTATTTCCAATATTCATCAAGACTATAACATTTTACAATAAGTTTCCAATTTTCTTCCGTCAAATCCAATTACCTTTAATTTCAATTACCAACGAGTCAACATACCCCGAAGAAATATTCCAAATTCGGCAAGAACGTTAAGAGCCGTAGTAAATTACGACCAATTAATTACGTAATCTAGAATAACAAGTTTCCTTTATGGATGATCCAGCACGTAGAAGGAAACAACTATAAATTTTCAATTCCAGCTGATCAATCTAATGACTCGACGATTCTCGTTGACATCGGAAATTCTAATCCCTGTGATCGACAACAAACCTATATCTCATCACGTCCGTGAACCGCTGTATATACCGCTCCTTTTCGTGTCAAATTTAATTCAATGATAAAAAGAGGGGAGAAGTTAATACTCGAAGATCGTCGAAAGCTTTTAAGGAATAAATTGTCTGTTTGATCGACAGGAAAGATTGAAAGAGGAAATCGCATACGATTGGCACGAACGCAGGGCCAAAGGGAGAACAAATCGCGAGAACATCGGGGAAAAGCCCTGCTTCCAACTCGCAGAAAAGTATTCGAATCTTTTCTTTGGAAAGTGCTGCTAGCAACTTTCGATTCGTCGAAGTTTCCCTGGCGAGAGTTCTGCATCCTCCGAGCAGATTTTTTCGTTTGCCCGCGAGACATGCGAATTTTCATCGAAATGGAACACCTTTCCAGAAACCTCGCCTTCTATCTGCAATTTTTTATCTGCGTTTCGAAAGAAGATAAAAAGCCGATAATCGATCTTTTTCTTATATTTTCAGACAGTTACGGATATTTTATGCTCCCATTTGATACAAAATGCCAGTAAAATACAATATTCAATTCTGCGAATTTTTTCTACATTCCCACGCATTTACAAACTACATGTAATAAATTTAAATCATTCGTACGCTTCAAAATTAATAACAAATGCCAGCAACTATCATCTTTATATTTCGAATTGTAATTAACGAGTTTTGATACACGGAATTATTCTAAAATCGATAACTTTATCTAACGATTACTTAACTCTGTCCAGTTGTAATTTCTAGGGGCATATCACAATACCGAGAAATACCTGGACGTCAACCGGAAAGAGTTAACATAACAATAAAATGAAATTATAATTCTCTTCTACATTTTGTATAATAGAATTAATCGAACGAGCATCTTCTCGAGGATGTTTCTTTCTCCAAGTCGCGTGTCCCATCTCTCGTTATTGGTTATGTGTCTAGTGATGTCTTTCTATCGGAGGAATGATCATGTATCGAACGATAAATGTACGACGTCAATTATTGGATCGCGAGGAATGCTCGAGGCGTTAGAATCACGTGTATCTCATTATACATCGACCGCTGTCCCCGTTAGATGAAGACGGACGTCAAGAAACATTAATGATACACGACATAATCAATGGCTACAGGATGTGGAACATATTTATTAGGAGTATATCAGCTCCAGAATATTCCCTAGAATATTACATCATCGAAATTAGCATTACGTTATGTGAAAGAAAATGGTCGCAAGAAAAACTGAAAGAGTTTGTTGTATAATTTATGTTGTTGCATGTATAATTGAATTTTATTTATTTTCTAGTAAATATTGTCTGCTAAGAACATTTCTATAAATCAATAATTTTATGTTGATATCTATAAGATATTTACATTGCAACTTTACTTTACACTGCAAAGTTTACGCAATAAATATTTCTATATTGCAAATTTCATGTTAATAATGTTCATGTTAATAATTGTAATCTAGCACAAATTTCGTACTAGAATTATTATGATCGTAGTATCAGTACTTAAATATTTGATACGGAAAGTAATTTTTCATGGATCAATAATTACCAATAATGAGTTACGAGATATTACTAAATCTATAGACTGTGAGTACACATGTTTGCATATCCTCAAGAGCAAACCACAATCACTTTATCTTATTTCCTGCTTTTCAGTATTCGCTTCTGGTTGGCGAAATTTTTCTAGCGAAACTGTTCAAACAAATCATTCAAACATAAGTAGAAAAAACCACAAATAGAGTTAAGACAAAATTCGAATGCAAATATTTTTCGGGATAAAAAAATAGATTTAATAGTATTCCATTGGTGTGTATTTTTATATTGCGTTTATCCAGTGCCAAAATATTCGAATTTTTCGGTTCAAAAATGAAATAAAAAGAAATCGTTAAATTTCGCGAATCGTATTTTGAAACACAAATTCTTCTCGCTTTATTTTTCCTTTATTCTGGTGTTCTTCGAATATCCATTTGTTTTTTTTTGAGAAAAAAAATTGTTTCATGTGATAAACAATGCATTTAATATTTTGTGTGAAAATAATCCGTTCATTGTTACACCGCAGTCGAATTCTATTATCCGAGTGAATTAAATTATCTGAGCTTGATATAAAAGTCTAAAGATTGTTTTTGTTTCTTTTTTGTTGCGACAGAAACTCGCGCGAGAATGAGAAATTTGCGATATTTTTCATGTCAATAAATGGACTACACTCTAGAAATAACTCGCTGGGTTACGAAAATGAAAACGAAGGCTATTTTCCTTTGATGGGACCGGTAGTACGAGAAAGATTCTCCGATTCTTCCAGAGAAAGTTACAATATATTACGTTACAAATAGAAAATTTATTGGATAAAGCGTTGCTTTGTGGAGTTCAAGAAATACCTCGATGGTTCCAAATCAATTCTCGCGTTTCGCTCTTTAGTTTTTGCCATTTTATATAGAAAAATATATAATATAAAATAACAATCCTTTTTAAATAACAAAAATCACTTAAATCTTTAAATTTAAGATTCGTAAATCTTATCGCTGGGTTCTTATATTTGTATCTCATTTAAAGTAATGCATTAGAGAATATCAGACATCTAATATTCAATAAAATTAACTAAATTTGTATCCAATGTTTACTATTCAAATCTAGATTTGTTAATCTTAATATACATAAGATAGGTTTCTAAAACATAGTCTTCAATAATATTGAAGAATATTATTAGAGGAAACATTTAACAAAAGAAAAATTTATAACGCAGAAACATTATTTCCTTCTGTCAGTTTTCTTTCTACCTGAAAAAGGTGGGTTTCTATATGTTCTCCGTGTTTCTAGAGCAAGGAAATATAGATGTATCTTTTTGGTCGCCGCTGATGGATTGAATAAAATGGAAAATATCGAACGGCCAATGGCATTATTCGTTATTTCTTCTCCGTTGTCTCGTTGTCTCTTCTCTGTTTTTTTCCATTTGCTGCACAGATGAACGAATGAGAAGACCTTAAAGTATTTTCGCTACATTCCCCGCCAACTGTTCGCGCGTATGAAGCAAATAATACTGAACTTCGCGAAAAATAAAAAAATAATACTTCATCGAAACGCACAGAATTATTTTTACACCGTGATATTTTGATCTCATTCGATTTACAATATCTCGCCACTTTGATAACAGAAGAGACTATTCTCTATCTTCAGAATATTTTTTATGTAAAAAGTTTTCTCGAGGAAATATATAAAATTAAAGAATGTGAAAACGAAATGATTGATGAACCTGAAGAACGAACCTCGATAAATCAAGAAATTTTATTCCACAAGTTTCCGCTAGGAAAAGTGAATTAAGTGAAAACCGAAGAGTTGAAAATCAAAGGAAATGTCGTTTATTAAAAAGAAATTATATTATCCTACCGTTTTCTTTAGAGAATCAAATGAATGGAATATAAAATATGGAGCAATAAAGTAATAAATGTGAAAGAAAAAAAATGTGTTTTTTATTTTCAAATTTTAGAGGAACTGAAAGACTGGAAATATTGGAGGAAGTATACGTATATTATACTGTAATTTATATTTATGGAAGTATTACTTCAACATTTTATTACGATATTATTTTTTGCTACTTTCATCATTATATTTCTTTCTATATTGGTAGAGCCATCAAAAATATTTTGATAAAAAATATGCTTTGAATTTTATGTAATAATTAAATGGAGATGTTTATGCAGATTTATATAAAGAAGTGAAATCTAAATGAATTTATTTCACTTATTAAATTATAATTGTAGATTGTAACATGCCCTTTATTTTGAATAATTATATATTTTTTCATTCCATGTATCCTTGCACTTTTAATAATAACAAACATTGGTTGACAATGTTTTGTACGTACTAATGAATGAAGATGAAATAATTCATTCATAACGTTAATATTATCCTCCAACCTATTTAAATACTATCTATGTATTATGACAAATGATAGAATAATAAGATAAAATGATAAGAGCAATAAAATGATTCATTTACAATACCAATATCTTTCACTTATTTGCTATAATTGCAAACAATATTAATGCAATATTAACTTGTTGAAAGGTTCAGTATATTATAATTCTAATAATGTTCTCACGATTGACCTGTACTACTTACCACCTGAACCACTTAATTATCCATCAATTACTCGACTAACACCTAACCTACTATCACCCGTTACGGTATTTCTACTTTATACATACAACCACATAAGATTAAACCAATCTCGTTCGTTACATACAATAGCTCACGAAAATTATACGAAACCTTTTGAAATTTTATTAGTACGAACTTTCATTACAATAAATGTTCAAATATTTTCATATTTAATTGTATATCATCTCAATCAATTGTAGTAATTGAATTCTGATTCCAATTATCTATTTATCTAATTACCGCCTAGTTCTATTTTTCACTCTCTCCACTCCAGAGAACATGTAGAAACAATTAATTAAATAAAATAAATATTCCTATAAAAAGAGAAAGAATCTTACCTTGTTACACTTCCCACTTTCTCTACTCGACTCTTCTCACTCTCTCTGTCTCTCTCTCTCTACTGGATTTTTCCATCACTTGCGCACCACACAGTGCGCAGAAACGGTTAACGAAATCAACCAAACACTGCAAAAAAAAAAAAAAAAAAAATAAAAAGATATATTCTGCTATACAACAATTTATTTATCAAATCACTTGATAATCTTACCTTGTCACTTTTTTTACTGCACTCTTCCATCACTTGCATACCAGATAGCACACAAAAGGAATTAATCAACCACTGCAAAAGAGTTAAAAAAAGATATTCTCCTATGCAATAATCTATTCATCAAATCATTCCATAATCTTACCATTTTGCCCACTTCATTCTTTCATCACTTACACGCAACACGCACAAGGAGAAACAAGGACAATTAACAAACCTTTCAAACATCACTACGAAAAGGAAAAGAAATATTCGAAGGGGTTACGATGAAGCGCGCCCGATAAATTGAAAGCGTTCGACTCGCGGCGTTCGACTCGCGACGTTCGGGCTCGTGCGGCTTCGTGTGAGGTCGGCCGAGATCGGGCAGGGCCGAGTGAGCCAGGCAGCGCCGCAGCGCGGGTAGTTTTCGTGCCTAGCTGGTCTAGCTGCTCGTCGTCTGGATTGTGTGTTCGTCGTGCTTGTGTTCGGCGGTGGGTGAATTCGCGCGAAAAGCACGCGCCTCGAAGAACGTGCTTTGCTTTCATTCATCTGTCGGCGGTTATCCGCGCATATCATCAAGAAACGACGAAAAATCGGTCCGGCGATACGCGTCATCTCTTCTCCTCACTCTTCAACTCTTCTTCCTTTCTCGTGCTACACGGCGGCCTCTCGACGGTTAGTCAGTCAGTCAGTCAGCCAGCCAGCCAGTCGTATTCAGTGCCGGTAGATGCGCTCGTTGTGCGCTCATGCCACGTCCTGCGCTCGAAAAATTACTCGCTGCGCGTGTCCAGCTATAATCGAGACAATTCGAATTCATATGTGAGTCGTATATTTTTCAATATCTCTCGTTCGATCTCTACATCAATCGAGACTATCAGATTGGTCCATTAGCTCGCGCAGTTTTTCGTAAATCGTGGAAACTGAAAGTTGTTCGTGCGTTTTCATTCATTCTTTGATTAGAGAGTTTCCTTGTTTCTTTACAGTAATTAATCTGTGAGTCGTATGCTTCTTGTGAATGTGAAAATTTCTATTTCTTCATTATGTACTATGTATTACAATTGTCGCGAAAATGTTCAGTTTTACGTATGAAGAATTTGGTTATTTTTTCTCACAAGCAAGTTCATATGTCGAGTTTTGTTTGCTTTGCGAATCGTGAACCGTAGAGTTTCTCCATTGTGTATTTTCATTCACTGCTTTTGAATTCCTTGCGCCAAGAGGTTCTCGTGTTTCTCTTTTTCAACATGAACCGGTGTATATGTCGTTACAGAAGACATCTTTATTGACATGTCGATATAAAGCTTCGTATTTCACTGTTAATCTACAGGAAGGAAGTAAATGTTATCGAACAATGTATAACACATCGGATAGGAAAATTTTGTGAGATAGATTAAATTTGCATGAATCGTACAATATGCAGTACAATATAAAAATATGGTATTATCGATTAGTAATAAAAATTCGCCATTAACGAGTTTCGTTCGACTCTTATGAACTGTGCAACACATAAATCGATTTGAAAATGACATTATCGATTGACGTAAAAAATTCGATTTTATGACATACTTTCAACTTCCGTGAAGTATGTAACGATGAAGTTGTTTGCTAATAACGGAAATTCGTTTAACTTTCATATTTACAGATTTATGATTCCGTAAAAGAAACAAGGCCTATCAACGAGATTTTCGTGAAAACAAGTCGTGGATCGTATTGTAGTAAATAGAGAATAGTGAATTCGCATATGAACTTTGAGTGTCTCGATTATGCGTAAGTGAATCGTGTCGTTAATCGCTCGCGTTGGGATTTTCTCGCGTTCTAACCTTATTTCTTTAGCTAGTGGTGATTCGAATCGCGGTCTCGACGTGTTTTTGTGCGTTAGTGCGTGAGTGAGTGTAGCGTGCCCTATTTATATCGCAGTGTGCGTTGACACACGACGTACGTCTAATTAAGGGAGAAACTGCAGATCATGTGAGTACGGAAATTTCGACTCTATTTTCGTATTTTATTTTGAACAGGACGCACGCGAGACACTTTTTTTTTTAATGGCTCGTTCGACGTACTAAACTCGTAGCTTATGTTATTCTTTGTGAAAGATTAAACGCAACTTCTAATGTTTTGGTTTTGATCGAAGCAAACTGTATTATCAAAACAAAGTCTGTTTACCAGTATAACACGTAGTAATTTGAAACGAATCTGAAAGTCATCTCGAACATGTAATATATGTGTTAAAGACCGTAACTTGTGAAATACGGTTTAGTAACAACTTTTACGAGGAGAATTTTACTTCAAATTAATTTGAAATCAATCTATAAATGTATATACTATATATATATATACATACATACATATATGTATAAATGTATACACGCAGAAGTTACTGGACATTATCGTAAATATATGTTTAGTAAAAAAGATTGGTATAAATTAGTATAAATTACCTTGCAATAGAATTTACACTTTGGTCAAGTTTTTTTAGTACCTTTGTTACCAAGTAAGTCTTTGGCTTTATCACGGAAACTGTTTAATATTCCTATAATATTCGTCAAAGTTTATTTTAAATTTGGAATGATTATAGTTACATACTCTTCTTACAAAACAATGAGAAATTCATTCCAAGTGACTCACATATATATTTGAATACTGACTACAGAGAATTTTTATGAATATATCATGTGTGTTGTACAAAACAGCTTGAAATTGCATTACCAGCACTATAATACGATACCACTATCATGATTGGCCTCAAATTTCGCTAATATAACCGTGACAGTCCTGTCTTATTATTGTGCTAATGGCAAATGTATAACACACATGATACAGTGGCATAAAAGAAAGTTTAAAATTGATGTAATTATGAATTTTATTTGTACTAGAAATCTTTTACTCTATATAAATTTGCATTTTATATCATTTTTATTTTATTTTAATTTAATTTAATTTATATTTAATTTCTCATTTGCTTGTAATTGCTCTGTATAGTTATACTATCTTTTTATACTTTATATTTTCTACATTTTCTTTTGTCCGCTATTGTATGTTGATGAAAGGTTTCTCTAGCTGTTCAAATATTTTTGTGATCCACTGTATCTCCTAGTTTTTGCTCTCTATCGTGTAGTTTTCTTAGCCTCGGCCTCGTTCGATCACAACAAACATGAAACGTCGTACTTTTCACCAGCGGATGGTAAATACGAGGGAAAGGGAACAAGTTGCATATGCTAGACGGTTTTTACACGAAAGCGACGAGAAATAATAATTCATACGCGGTTGCGTAACTTTCCCACGGCTTGTCACTTGTCATATCTTTACAAATGTCAAATATCGCACATTATAGGGACGTTATCGTTAAGTATAGAAAAAGGCAATTTTGACGTTACAGATATGTCAAGTATAACGATATGACAAAAACATTTGAACGAACCAAATTTTCTTGCAAAATCCTCTGTAAATGTGTAAAAAATAAACAATTCTCTAGAAAATCTTTTTGTAGCATATAATTTTGAAATTGACAAAAGTTCATCTATCGTAAATCAGGCGTAACAAAAATTAGGACATATTTTCAGCAAAATCACATCAAAATATACGACATTAAATGTATAAATTACTGGATTATAACCAAAACGATCTACTTTCGTTGAACTATTTGCTCTTTCTCGACAAAACAAACATTCCAGTATCTTTAATATTTGTTCGATATATTTCAATTTCCTTAAACAAATTATCCATGATATTACATATCTCTGTGATTGTATTTGTAATTATCATGTTGCAAGAAAATTATGTTCATCTAAACTCTAACTAAATCAGTTGTAGGCCTTCTAAGAATAATTAAGATTTATAATAAGATAAGAAATAAAGAATCGCGTTTTTTTCCTACAAATTTATACAGAGTTTATACAAATTTATACGAGAAATTATTATCTATGCTAACACTTCTGTTCATCAACAAAGAACATTTTAATTTATAATTTGAAGCGGTGTTTGTGTCGATATGGTTTTATAGTACGTATCGCATATAATTTATATAATTTAGTTGTGCATTTACACCAAGAGCCTTCTCTTTGCACTGCGTATCTCCAACAAGTGTCTTGCGTGCGTGCTTTTCTATTAAGATTTAAAATTGCTAAAAATACGCTACCGCTCACGAGTATTTCGACAATTTCTACTTGAAAGTAAATAATCATAAAAGTAAAATATATTAGTAAAGAAATTATGCAGTTATAATAATTAATTCGTCGTTAATTCCTATACGTTTTGGATAGATTCAAATTTCGTTACTATAAATCGACAAAAACGTCGAAATACTTATGAACGGCTGATGTACGCGTAATGTAAGTTAGGTTAGAATAATGATATCAATGCTGTGTGTCACGTAATCGCAAAACTTCAACAAGAAATGCTACATAATTATTTGAACTTGAAAGAAAACCGGAAGTACCTATACGGAGTATACTGAATAATGGAAATATGTAAAGAGCGATGACAAGGTAAACATTAGTCTCTTTTGTCTAGCGCGAATATAATACTTGTTCTGTTTCCGTTCTTTTAACGTTAATAATAGCGTCCGAAACAAAGTGTGGATAACTAATTAATTATAATTTTGTCCGGTAAGCGGATATTTTTTATAATATTCTGTCGAATCATATCGCTGAAATCAGATAGTATTCAGAAGGCAACGTATAATTAAGTTTTTTTTGAAAACTTTAGATTAATGATATTTCTATATACATTAGAGGTTTTATATTATAAATATTTCTGCGCTACGATCTTTACATTAGAGGTATTTCTATGTCGTAAACTTTGTACTGCAGGTATTTTTCTTTCGTAAAGTTTGCGTTGGAAATGTCTTTACGTTGTACATTTTTCAATAAAAATACTTCTCGTATTGAAAACTTTGCTCTAGAAATATAGCGAAGGATGTTTCTATATTGCAATAATTTGTAATAATTTCATATTTGGAATATTTCTGTATTGCAATAGTCTGTCATAATCTCATACTTTTACATATTACAAATTTCCTATTAAAAATATTTCTATGATGCAAATTTTACATAAAAAGTATCTTTGTAGCAACAATTTCGTACATTTGATATATTGCGATGTTCGTGTTAAAAATACCTCCGTTTTATAGACGCTATATTAGAAACATTTTCATACTGAAAATTTAATATTATTTCGTAATATTTATTTCATCAAAATCTCCGTGTTAGAAAAACTCTGCATCAGAAAAGCTTACATTTAATTCGAATTAGTAATACTGTTTCATATTAGAATCTCTATTTTAATTAACTTTGTCGCGAGGAGTCAAATACGTAGCATCAAAAGCAAAGCAAACCAAAGTTTATCTTCCTCTGTTAATCTCTCTGCTCTTCTGCAAACCTAATATTCGTTTAGTTCTCCCACTGTGTATAATAACATTTGAAACAAAGTGAGAATAATTAATTGCCATTAACCCTGTTCATTTGTTAGACTCGTTTGCCATCGCAAGACCCTGCTATTGCGAGAAGCTTGTACGAGATTGTTTGAACTTATGAAGAGGATGTGTTGTATTCTCAGAGACGAAGTCCTTTCGATAACTTTCCCTTGTTATCCGCGTTTCCGGTCTCCTCGCTTGCAAACTTATATTTCTCCGGTAATTTTCATTTTTCTGCAATTTTCTTTAAATTTATACTACCCTATCTTTAGTTTCGAAACTTCCTATAATAAACGAAACATCAGTTTGTTCTTTCCTTCTAATTGGGTAAGTTGGTTATTAAACAAATCGTGATTCGTGCTTTTTAATCGAAAGACGACTTAGGAATAGAACATTCGTGTACTATAATTAATCTATTAATATCGTATATTACAATTAATACAATACAACAGAAATATATTTGCCTGGAACCATTATTTACGATAAATTAATCAGTTGATCCAGAATTACTGTTGCATTAATTTTCTATGTAAACCATGGCCGATTAGCATTAAAACAACAGGCGATATTACCAGCCAAAATTATGCGAATATCTGCGAATTTCTGTATTAACGAGATTCTGTATTACCATACCGGGTAGAGTTTTCACGACTATACAAATTCATAGATACATGTCAATTACCTATATAGATTCGTTGTTAACGGAATGTTAATATTCGTTGTTAACGAATTCATTTCTCTGGAAAACTAAGCGTCTTATAATAAAATTTTATTCTGCATTTTTTACCCATTTTCACGTGTAGAACAACCCCCTGTCGATTAGTTTCTCTTGTTCAATCCAGGATTTGGCAAGTTTAAGCATACTCTTCAAGCATCTTCAAGCTCGATTTTCTAAAAAATTCAGACTCCGGACGAAAAAAGGCCTTCTACATTTTCCACCTACTTTTCCATGTAGGTTTGCTCCCATTTCGGTTTATCAGTTCGGTAACATCCTGTGTAACGGTATATAAAATTCACGTGACAGGTAATATATTAATGAAACTGGAAGCGATTTCTTTCACCATGTGTCGCAGCAGATTATGGCTGGAGACACGAAATCGTGAATTACATAAGCTCGTTGGATTTCGATGGACCGTCGAATTAGAAAAAAATGCCAGTTCGTGACTCTTGTTAGTAATCGATTCGTTACGTAACCACGGCTAAAGGCTGCGTCTGCCCGTTCACTCCATTTGTCGATCATCCAGTTCGCTCTTACCTGGAAATTTGCTCGAGCTTCTTCTACCGGAACTGTTGAAAAAGCTCAATTTGTTCCAATGATTGAATATTTTTTGATAAGAATAAGAGTTATAAGAGGTTCGTGCTGAAAATTTCAGGGCATTTTCTTGAATTCTTATGGCATTTCAGAATACCTTATTGCGCTATTCTGACCTTGAAATTGGGGAAAATTTTATGACAAGCTATTTTGTATTGGGTTCGAACGATCGTTGGAAGTTTTAGCCGAAATTTTTAGGCTAAATGGGAAATCGAGTTTTTCTAAGATTTTTCTACGGCTCGAGGAATAGTTTTCGTAAGTTTCTCATCAGATTTAGGAATTTTCTTTCGATTATGTCGTTTTGGAATATTTTTCATATTTGGGAACAAAATTTTCTTGAACCTTACCACAGAAATTATTCTTATATTTTTGACGAAATTTCATGCGAATTCTGTATTTTCCCCGAACAAAAATATATAACCGATATACCCAAATCGGAATTGTACGTAACACCGTGGAAGCCAAAAACGATACGCGCGAAGCGTATTATCCTGACTCTTAAATTAGTAAACAATCTTCGAACCTAACTTCAACCGAAAGTCGTAAAAATGGAAAATACACAATTACCATAAATTTCAGGGTTGCCAGGGAATTATAATAAATCTTAGTTTTCCATTCTCTTCCTGAACGATGATCCCAGCTCGTAACGCAAGTTGTCCAGTAACTTTCAATCGATTTAGCCTCGAAGATACGCAGAATTCTCAACACGTGTTGTGCTATCGCTGAAAATTGTTCGAGTATTTTTCTCGTCACCTGTTTTCTCGCCTGTTAGTGGTATTTCTGTTTGATTCGTGTTAATGCGACTGCATCGAGCATGCAACACATCGGAATTGTCTGTCAATATGTTCGACAACCACTTCAAACTTACTCGTATTTGGCACGAAGAGCTTAGTTTCTCGCGAAACGATCGTTCACGAATGATTATTCGTATTTTCATTGATCGTAAATCGCTATTATTTCATATTAGATAGTAATTAGCTAATAATATTCTAATATTATAATATTCGTCAAATTAACATTAATTTAATGACAATTTGTCGATATTAATTGGTAATTAATTTTACAAATCACCGATGTTTGTTTTTCATCGATAGGTTAAGTAAATATAGTCTAGTAACTTATTCTCGTATTCTAGGGAATTCCTTTTAATTTCCTGTTCGCTTTTCTGTCGATCTTTCGAATATATTACGTACCGAGGTCCCCGTGATTTCCCAAGATGAAATTCTAGATATTGGTTGGTAATTGAATGGATTTTTTTTATTTCTTCGTATGTACTAGCTATCGTATCAGGATAGAGGCATGAAATCTCTTCTCGAATGATAGATTTAGGTCATGTTTCGTGATTGATCTTCTGTTTGAAGGAGTTCTGCTTGCACCTTCCCTTTAAAAATTGAATTATGTAAATGGAATATATATCGAATACGTAGATATCAGTTATATCGGGACGTTATTTTCGTTGCTTATTTTCTGATCATGTTGCTCAGTGACCAAAATGTATCTCTTCATTCTAATAATATTAATTCTAGTTTGTATCGTTGCTCTGATTATACAGACAGAAATAGATCAAAGTGCAAGTGTTAGTTTTCATAGTGCAAGGAATTTTATAATAAAAAAACATTATTTTCGTCCATCTTTTTTTT
The DNA here is from genome assembly GCF_011952255.1 of Bombus vosnesenskii. NCBI lineage: Eukaryota > Metazoa > Arthropoda > Insecta > Hymenoptera > Apidae > Bombus > Bombus vosnesenskii. The sequence continues at coordinate 3,614,568 of NW_022884343.1, forward strand.
TACCTTGAAACCCGCCGTCGCACGTGGTTGAATTTATCTTCACTCGCGTTTTCGTACTATATAAAAAAACATTTTGCCCCTGTAGTACACTGCAAACAATTGCCAAACGACCCACGTAAACACAGCGATCTGTAACTTTCTAATTTCAACAAATTTCTAACTTTGTAATCGTCGAAGGTTCAAAGGTAAATCAATTCCAGTCAACTTTTTCAGTACTGGACGTTTAATTTTTATATCGTAGAATGTCGAATTATGGAAAACATCAGAAATGGTTGCGTCGAATGTACAATAATATTCAAAGAATATTTTTAGTTCCCACTTCTCAACATACGGAAACATATAATCGCCGTACATTCTAGTTAAACAACTTTGAGTTATTAGTATTTTCAGTTGGCAAGCATCGAAACTGTAACTTGCATCTCAGCGTGATACACTCAGCTTCCGTGAGATATTTGCGTATGTTTCGCTAAGGCGCGCTGCATTCTACGCGAGAATAGCTCTATATGAAGGAACAAGCGAATGAATATGAAAAGCTGGTAGGGTTTTAACCATGCGTTGACCAAAGAACGAAATACTGTTAGTCTTTCTAATGCTCAACCAACTGACGTTCATCCAGTTTCCACTAGGAAAGCGTTTTACGTTTTAATGGTGGCCACGTTGAAACTGTCGTTTAATGATTTAGGACACCGGTCTGTCCACCGAGACACGGAAGTTTACTTTAGAGTACCGTGTCTTTGATGGATTTATTTCTAATCTGATTCCCAAGTATATTTAATTACTCGAGCGGAGAAATATTAAATCTGGCCTGGATTTTTCTTCCAACATTGATCGAAATATTTACAAGTTCTCGACTTTTGAGAATGTTGAAATATTTCTCTTCTCTGTCACGATTTTTTATTCGCCAGTATTTTTCTATTTCTTCGATGTTTCAGTATTCTCTTAACTTTGGTACGTTTTCTCATATTTTTCTAATCCACATTTCGAATATTAATTTACCCTCGAGTATTTTTTTTTACATACAATTATTAATATACTGAACAATATTAAAACAAAACGTTTCTTAATGACGACACTAGACAAGTTTTCATCGTCGAAATAATGCAATATACGGTTATAGTAATATTTATCGTAAGCTGAATAATTGCTCGTAGTTATTGAAAATTTCAATTGTCAAAACATACCACCGAGCTTGAAATATGAATTCCGGGTAATCTTTTGGGAATGCACACGTGCAAAATTGATTTGGTACTTGTGACGGAAGCACGTGATAGTTCCCTTACGTGGGTATATCGTCTGGGGATTTCCATGTCAAAGGGAGACGCCATGTAAATCTTGTACGGCAAGGACTTTTGTATTTATTGAATGTGTCGAAACACGCTGTCGACGACAAACGGTTAACAGAGAGCCGCTTCTTCTCGCGTTTTAAGGCCGTCATAAATATTAATCCACGCTTTTGTAGAAATTTTTCCGTTTGCAGTCCTCGAGCGTCGTTTACTTTCTTCTAAATTCACGTGAAATTCAGCACTGCTGACATTTCCAATCCTTCAATAACAAAGTAGTTGCTCGATTCGATATTTCATCGTGACTTGAAAGGAAATAGATGTTGTTGTATTTGCTCTGTTCAAAATTTTCCAAGTATATTTCACATTTTGGAATTAGAGAATATTCTTTACGAGTCAGAGAATTTCTACGACGACAGAGAAATAATCTAGCTATAAAGACGAGAGACACGTATATCCTCGTCCATAATGTTACAGGACCAAGAAAATAGTTTCCAATAAGAAGGAAAAAATGTTTCTCAAGCAACGAATGCATATTTTCTAAATAAACCAGTCTTCTATCTTACCAACACACTCATCCATATAAATCACTTTTGCAACAAGGAAATCTGGTATCTGTGTAGCATAAATCAGCCAAGAACATAATCGTTCATTGGAACAGGGTTGATCATCGTGAGATCTCGAATCGACAACGATGTATCGTCAGGCGCAACAATGTACCGTTGCGTATTATGTTTTCAATCGATTGCACGTCGCTTCGTCCCTGAACTATGGACTTCGGTGCAAGTTGAAAGCGAGTGTATCGCAGTAACAAAGTTTTCAACGACGACAAAGTAGATATTTTTAATACATACGATCCCTCGTCGACTCGTGCATCTCGCAAACGCGCACCGCCATTATTTCCCGAGTTTTATTTACCGTTTTAAAACGGTACGCTCGCATTTTATCTCGATTCTATCAATAAATAATGTTTCTACTAATCTCTAAACCTTGTATTTTTTATCACACAATTGCTCGTCTATATGAGCGATAGATATTAATGTTCGCGAAGTTGTCGAATAGTTGCCGCCTCGCCGATTCCGACACCCGTGAAATATATCGAAATCGTCGTCGTTTTTGACAAACTTTTTTCTCTGCATACACAACATATGTGGTTGGTTTTAGTTTCTCATCTACGCACAAGAGTATGTTTGCTACGATACGTGTATTTTCTCCAAAATTGCCCGAATTATGTCTACGTTGATGTATTCGCTCCATCATAGTATCTATCGCAACTGTGTTAATAGTATGAAGCACGAAAAGAGAAAAATTGTTCATGGAAACAAAAATTCCTAACAAGCCTGAAATAAAATATTAAAATGTACATGTATCTCAGTGTCGCTCCATATAAAATAATATATCACTAGTGTCACCCTGTATAAAATAATATATTTCAGTGTATGAGATATACCCTAGCAGTTTGCTATGTAAAATATCTCGTTATTTTAAATACGACAGTTCCTCGTCTATTTTCATCAATGCTTTTCGTTCGGCTCGTTCATTGAAAACAGCCTTTACGCTGTTCGTGTGTACGATCGTATGTTTCACGTTTCTTTCTCTTTCTTCGCTACACCGTGAAACGACTGTTTTCTTTTTTTTTCACGAGGTTTTTGTTCGCAAATTTCTGCCATAGTATTATTCATTCGCATGCGCAGATTCGTCGCATGAAAGAATCGCTTCTGGGCTCTCTCTCCCTCTTTCTCTCTTTGTTTTACCAACGAATTGGATCAGGCCACGTTTTCGGCATCTATGGCTTCTTTTCCTGGAGCTTCTGTAGCTGTACAAACACTTGTTTCGCTAGCAGAATCTAAGGAAGAACGGTTCTACGTGAAAAAACAAATTGAAAAGCTTTTCTTCATTTAACTTACAAAAGTTTCGAATTTTCTTCGTTTAACTAGAAAGATCGTTAAAAGTTTGCCTGAATGTTTCCTAATTCACAGAGCGTGACGAAAATTCCTATTTTAATTTCTATCAGGATATAAATATTTCTATCACGAACACGTATGAATAATTTTGTAGTATTGCACGGTTCCGAGGGAAAATCGATTTCCTTGCAAGAAGAAGGTGTATCCAGTCAAAGTGGAAGCCCGAAAGCTGACGTATCGTGTACGGTGTACACGTTTGATCGATAGTTAGCCGCCAAGGGTGACATGTGGTTTACCAGCACAATGCTCGAGCATATCACGGCTCAACACCGTCCAGGATGTGGATAATGCGAGTGTACGGGTAGATTTGATGCCGATAGTAGACGTGTTGCTTCTATCCCTCGTCTAATTAGTCCTTCAGTCAACTTTGTCCGATCTTCTTGTTGTTATCTTGATCCTGCAGCTTAACGATGGAAATCTAACCTACCTTGCGTACATTAACGCAAGTGTAGTACAGTTTTTGCAAAATAGTTCGACAATTGGGAATTTTCTATAAAAAAAATAACTAAAATATTTGTATCGTTCCATTTTTTTCTTCGTTGGAGAAACATTTATTCGATCAAAATATTTTACATTCAAATGAATACGCTCAGCTTTCTCAGCTTTATCGCTGTACCGTCCGATAGCCGATTTTTTTGCCACCGACAATCTTTCTCATTATTTGAACAGTAATTTGTTATTTAGTACTAAGGTACCTTGCTCAGTGGCGTTGCTTCGTAAACTCCCACAGTTTTATACCAATTTGAGAAACGTACAAAAAGAATGATATTGGAGAGTGTTAGAATTTAATCTTAGAGTTAAGATTAATAATCTGTGGAAGACAGAATGTTTATGTTGAAATAATATTAGGTGATATTTATTAAACAAAATTACAGAACCAAATGTATTTAAAATATAAGTGAGTGTTATGGATCGTTGACAGTTGGCCAGCTACTCTCAGACTGACTGTACATAGTGATTCATGGTCCCTTAAAAGATTTTCAACCCCACTCTCTATACAGTAGTGAGTATGACCTGTGTAAGTGTCCTGTTCGAATGCCTGTGTAGGCGTCTGTATAAGATTAATATCGTTGTGTTGCAACAGAGAATCTAAACCGAAACAGAGCCGGCGCCAGGGTGAATCTGTGCCTGAGCTGCCGATCGAAAGTGCTGAGATACTTTGACTTTTACTTGTTAATTCGAAAAGAATATCGTAGAATGTGTTTGAATAAGCATCAAGTTTGAAGAAAACGCGAACGAACTTATTATACCGAATGTAGTACATTCGTTCAGTTGTACATTCTCCGATCTTTTGTTTACTTCTCACAAGCAAAGACTATTCGCAGAAAGAGCTGAGTTTTTAAAATCTACACGAGGATTCAGCTGCGGGGGTAGAAGTAGGACTTTGCAAGCGATGGGAATTGAAAAATCGTAATCTGAATATCGCGTTCGTTGTGTTTTCTAAACTAATAATGGAAAGCCGAGGCGAGATTTCATAACTGCGGATTATCTGATCGTTTTACGCTCGCTGGCAGTAAGTGAATAAACGCATACGTGATCGCAATACGATCCTCGGGGACCGACGATAAATTAACGCGGACCGGTTTTAGACGACTTGAGAACTCGGCCTTCCGATCCTCCTGCCAGTTGCACCAATTCGTTTCGCAGATTTATCTGCCAGCCGACTCTCCTTTTTTCCTTGCAGATATATCTTTTTCTTTCTTCATCTTTCCTTTGTCGAATTATCTGCCTTTCCTCGACCAGGTCCTAATTTATCGCCGCGCAAACTGGGACGCCGCGTGTTCGTAGGCCGTCGTTCGAGTGGATCTTTTATAATTATTCTGCGACGAAGTAGCATTATCACCTACTCGAGCTGACGGAAGGAATAAATAGGCGAAACTAAAGAAAGAACGCGAAGACAGGTCTTAATGACCTGTAATTTCTAAAACGAAACTTTTTCTCTTCTGTACGATTGTTTTATTGTACGTAGAACTATTAACAGTAGAATTACTTGATAAAAGATTGTAATAATTTTAGGTGAAAATGCTTCTGTATGATTCCTTAATCGCATTTTCTACAATTATTTCACGTAGAATTATTAATCGTGGAATTATCAATGATAGAATTATTGGATAAAAGAATGGCATATCCTATATAATTTTTAATTAATGGACAATTAAATATACCAAAAGTTATTGCAAAATTGACAAGATAGACGCAAGCTATAGTCAGTCTATGATTAACATAGTTGAAGTTGCATGTGTACAAACTGTTTGCTAATAGTATGCGGAGAACTTGTCCTAACTATCGTACGACTTCGCGTTACATCATCGTCTTCGACGAATGAACTATATATCGCTTCTGATCTCGATTACATTGGTAACTCGTCTCCCAGGCGAATCTAATTATCGTAAGCGACAATTGCCATCGCTTGTTCTATCAGTCAGAAGCCAGAGAGCTAATTTTCATACCGTGCGAAGGGGTTATCGTCCAGCAGCTGTGTTTTTATTCCGGTCGTTTAGTCGTTCAGTTTCTCTCTCAATGACAATCCTCGGATGGGCCGTAAAATTTTATTCAACTTTATCGCGCGAGAAGTATACCGCGTCAATCAACGGAAAGAAGAACGTGTCCGCAAATATAGAAGAAATATCGGTGAAATATAATGCACGCTGAACGTGCGTCTCGAAAGTGACATAATTCAAACAGGTTTTTAAGAAAAGACGAGAAACTATTTGGAATCTTATGAACGAAATTATTCTTTTTACTAACTAAATTATTTACGTAACTTTGGCGACAAGCGTAGATTCTAGAAAAGAATTATTATTCTTCTAATTTTCCCTCGTTCCTTTCACGTTCTTCAAACGTAGAAGCAAATTATTTTCAGTCGTGACACTTTCCATTATGCAGTTAGAACGGCAAATAAGTGATCGGGTAAGTGGTTGGACTTGGATTCGCGAGCAGGAAGCGGTCGTCGTAGATTATAATTTTGTTTTGATCGCTGGAGAATTTTTATACTCTCTCGGTGTCTGGCCATTGACTGGATCTACTTAAGAATGTCTGGTTCGCTGCGCCTGTTCCTACTTATACCGTCGTTACTGGCAACCTGCGTGATGAACTTTAAATACTAGGAAATTCTACCTATTCGATTTTATGTAATTTTTATTTAGTTATTCTCCATTATATTATTTGATCTATCTCTTCGAAATATAAATATTTAATTCGGTTGGTATTAGGTAAAAGTTTCTTTCGTTTTAGAAGGAAATAATAGACGCACAATGTTTTTTTATCTTTTAATTATGCACGAATATAATAATAGAAATAGAACGAAATTGTTGTTCATCTATTTTAAATTAAATTCAATTATTGTTTTAAATTACATTTTTGGACAATCTAATATTTAGAATCCACGATTCGAAAGAATGCACTGTTCTAAGCAGAATTTTCCTGTTCGACGAATGCAAAGCGTAAAAGAAGAGACAGTGGATGGATTCGTGTTAAAAAAGGACGCGAGACAGAAGGAAATATATATAGTCACGTATTTAACATAGAAGCTGCTTTTATCACGCTCATTTGCCAAAGATTTCATTCCTCGCTGAACGTCGTTGAACCTTTTATGGTTCCGTGATATTCCAAGCGTGCAGCTCGAATTCCAGCGAAAGGAAAGCAACAGGAACTCGATCCGGCAAACGATTATCGCGTCGGCCGTGACGTGACAATGAGAATCGTTAACACGTTTGTCGCACACGGTGGCTCATAAAAATATTCGAACATTTATCAATGAAATTTTTCACCAATGCGTTATATATCTACGTTATACGAAACTCTTCGTTCGTTAGCACTGTAATGAGCGGACTGTGAATTTTTACGCATTTAAACAGGAAATTTGAAAATGGAAAATTGCACGGAATTCGTACAATACGAAAAGGTACATAAAGTGTCGAAAGTATGGTGATTTTTATATTTTCCAGATGAAATAATTTTCTACCGAGGTTCTACCTCTTTAATTATATTATCAGAAATATAAATTCGCGAAAATATCCGCAATTCAATTGAAACGCAAACATTTGGAAATGTATGTAGAAGTTGCGAGACACTTGTTGCAAATATACACTCACTGAAAAGTTAGTATATGCATAGTAGTCTTAAACATACAATTGACGTTAAAGATAGTCTTGCTACATATTGTGGCTTATTAATATAGCGAATAGTTGGTAGCGAATAATTTTTTGTTAGTGATAATTGACTGTTCAAGCACCTGATGATCTCCGCGAATCTATGCTTCCAACAAATAGCTCGTGACTTCTACATACATTTTTAAATTCTTCTCAAATTTTGCCAATGTAACCGCAATAGTTGTGTTTCGTTTCAGTTCATTGAAATTTCAAAATGTTTCGTATAATATATACGTCGAGTTGGCGTTGGGGTTGGGGACGTTTAACGAACAGAATTTGACAATTAACCGTGACGATTAGATACTCGAGGTGCTAATGACAATAATCTTAGGTTCAATAAGGAATATACGGTCAACGGGATAGCAAATGCGCTTACTTCTCCAAAGTCCAAGTGGAACTGAACTTACTTGTTCACAGTCCAAGTGGAACCGAACTTACTTGTCCACAGTACAAGTGGAACTCAACTTCTGTCCTTTTCTATGTACCTCTCTGTACCCTTTGGCTCAACTATATTTTAAAGGAGAACTATACAACTACGTCATATCTCTGTTAGGTGAAAACGTCCATCCCGTGACCGTGGCTACGTTTAGCGACCAGATGTGGCACTTCGAGCCCAAGCCTACTGTCATAAATCTCGGGCAAACATACTCGGATTAACTCATAAACGACTACTTCTAAGTTTTATTATTTAACCCCTTCCCGTGCCATTTGGTTCGACGAAAGTCAGGCCCAAGCGGTAGACACCGACGCGCGCTAAACAGACCAGACTGACGCTCGTAAACAGGACCTAACATTCAGTCACGATCGTAACGGGCAAAAAAACAGTCCGCGAGCTCGACTTGTTATGTTTACGTTTGGCCCAAGTTTCTGGTCGCGAGTCAGACTCGCGATATTCGTGTTTGGGCCAAAATCTTCATCGCGACTCTGACTCGCTAAAGTACGGGAAGGGGTTAAGTGCAGCTATAATAAAAAGTCTTGACTAAAGTATTGGGGATTTTCTCAAAATTTCCAAAGGGAATTATATATTATAGGGACATATGTGTATGTCGGAGATGAAAGAACATCGGGGCCTCTCTTTTGGAATATTGGGAAAATCCTAATACCCTAATCCAGATTTTTACTATAGCTACACTTAAGTAATAAAACTAAAAAAAATAACGAGTCACTAAACGTAGCCACGGTCACGGGAGGGACGTGTACTTAACAGAGGTATGAAATAATTACATAGCTCTCCTTAAAAATAAAGATTGAGCCGAGAGGTGGGGAGAGGACTATATAAGGGCAGTTCCACTTGGACTGGGGGAGAGTCTATTCAGAGCAGTTCATTCAGATAATTTTTAGTTGTACGTTGAGTCATACGTGTATCACATCGCATTCGTCACCCCGTTGATCGTGGATTCGTTATCGAACCTAAATTCATTGTCATCGACATGTAAGTCAATTACTTGTAGCCTCTTATAATAACCACATTGGTATCAATAAACATCAGCTATAACCGCGATGACAAATTCGAGTCAAACGCCCAAAATTCCAACATTAACCCGACATATATACAATATTCTTAGGAGTGTGTGAATACTTTCATGTGCCAGTGTATGTTCAGTGATAAACATAATAAGATCTGCATCTGAACTCATTAAGGAAGAGATATTCTTTATCGGCTTTGTCTCGCGAAACGATCTCGCAACCGGGAACTCTTATTGTCTAATTAGATCTCTAGTCGTCCTGCTCCTTTCTTTTCACGGTTATTCCAACAATTTCTCGTGATTATTCGCAAAAGCTTCTGGGAAACATATTTAGTTTGCTGGTGATATCGTTCTTTGTTGAGATTAATCATGTCGGGTGAAATTAAACGGCTGGCTGGTTACATACAGGGTGATCACGTTTTAATGAATTAACATTCTTTTCGGAGTAAACTGTGAGAGCGCAGAAACGACAAAAGGGAATAGCGTTTCATTTGTTTTATATTCCACATTGCGGAATATGTAAATTTTTAACATCCTTTATGCCTTCGTTTTTGGTAAAAAGGGGGCGATTTTTCATTTTGTCGATTCTCATGCATGCCAGCTCCAAGTTTTTATTTAGACTACATTTTTGCTTTTAATAGAAATCACGCAACCTCGAATTTTATTTAAAAAACAGGACGATTTTTAATTTTTTTACTCACCATACGTACGTAATTTTTCGTCAAATCGCTTCTCCGCCAAATGTTTGTGAAATTTCCATGTTTCGTAAAAAATCGTGCGTATTTTACCACTAATATCTACTCACCGTCGATACAAGAATTTTTAAGGTGAAATATCGTGTTTCTCGATGCGGTGTCGTAACATTTCGTCGAAAATGTAACATTTCGCCAAAATTTGTAATTCTTCGCCGAAAACTGCCAATTTCTGTCGATAATATATATTCATCGTTAAGAGACGATTTTTCATGGTTAACACGTTACATGGTTTACGAACGTTAATGGGCAACACTGGTAATGATAGCGACTAATTCGAAACTGTGAATGAAGCGAACCACGACCGCGACATATTAGCATAATACAGATAGATGGCGGACGCAACGGTGCAATTATATGCAATTAGGTTCGTCGATTAATAGTGATCGATACAGAATGGATTACCGTAATTATGCCTGATTATATACACTCCTGTACTGTGATCGATGTTTCCTCACTGGCCCATGTTAACTTACATACTTGTTTTTCCTCGTCTCGATAATTTACTCACGATCGACTAAGCTGGATAATTATTTAACAATTATTTGAGGATAATTACATTCGTTAGAGAAATTTCATCGATTTTACGCTTCGAGGGATGTTATTATAGCTCGCGAGAATCACACTCGTTCGACTGCGTATGTTTACGTATTTGATGAAAAGCTGGTTTTTGCGCGACAACAACAGCACTGCGTTCCAATTCCTCAATTTCAGGACGCTGATGCAGAAATTGCGAAAAAGAGAAAAATCTCCCCTCGTTCTTGTAACTTTTCAGGTAATTTTTCAATGACAGCGATATTACTCGACTGCCTGTGAGCCTGTTCCAACGAATAAACGTAAAAGAAGAGCAGCTTTCCTTTATTAACCTAGAGCAAAAACGTAGGAAAGAAGATTTATATAAAAGTCGTCAAAGCTTTTAAGGGAATATTTAAAAGTCACGAAAAACGTGTCTCCTTTTTATCGAATGAAAATCACATTTTACATCGATCTGATAGAAAGACAGAAAGAAATGAAGATCGTCTTTATTGGTCTTGCGAAATGATTATATATTTATACGTTTCTCAGATTCCAAGTAGATCTGTTTCAGTTTACTTTCCACAAAATTGGAAGTAATTTAGCATGAAATCGTTGAATCGATAGAATCCTTGAGCCAATAAACCTCAGACTGTAGAGGATTTTTGACTGCCAACACGAACATCGTCCGACAGAGAAACGAGCGTTGGTTCTTATTGAAATACGTGTAATTTTATCTGCTACACTAGACTAGCCGCGTGTAGTGACACACGTATATGAGTATGAGTGTGTGGAAGTATGTACGTGCGCAACGTCTCGTAAAACAGATGAGACAAAGAGAGTGGTGAGACGCGTGCAAATGAATATCGACGAATATCTCGTAAATCACATATTGAATAAATCTGAAACTATTTTAATATCAATTCTAAGTGTAATCTAAATGTTCCTATACATTTATTTCGGCGATTAAGATCCACAATTCTCAACAGTTGTCCATCACGATAATGGCTGAAACTGATAGAAAGTATAGAAAACTACATTGGATTTCGTTATTGTACGACGTTTGCTCGCCCGATCAAGCTCAGCCTTTCATTCAATTCCTTTTAATATTATTGCATGAAAATTCCAATTACTTAAGATCGCTCGATTTCGAAGATTACCTTCTGGAACCAGAGAAATTCATTGCACGTATGGTGTTCCTGGCAGGAGACCAATGCAATGCGATGATAGAACGATTTATTTTTCCAATTGAACTATTCATCGACCAATTTTTCCGCTTCTTTCACATTTCAGAAGAATCGAGTATCTTGCGCTGCGTGCTGCATTGTTCGGAAACCGTGGTAATTGGACGAAATTGAAGCGTATTAGTACGCATTTCATTGCTCCCAGCAATTAGAGAGCATCGGCTTTCGATCGTTTCCGCTGCAAACTCCATAGATTGCATTTCACTGCTTTTGAAGTTCGATTGTCTACGCGTCTGGTATTTGCAACACAGTAAACGTTAAACGTAAATAGCAACACGTTGTCACAGTGTAATCCGCTGCATCCGCTGGAATCTACAACTATGTAACGTCAGTTCACATGAGAGACCAGGCCACATACCACGAACAGGGTGGCACCCAGATGTCTGCACATCCTTGGCGCGTACCCTCGATAGTCTTAAGTACCCACCAGGGGTCTTGGAATTTTCATAGTTAAGGTCCTTCGAACCAAGCGAGTATCTCTTGCCTTAGATTTCCTTTTACGTTTATCGTTTACCACGTGTTAACGTGGAAAGTTGGTTTTCCTCGCATCCGGTATGTTCCGTTAGCAACTTTTTCGCGAGAGCGGCTAAAACCCTTCCTAGTCCACCAACCGTTTAGTATCCAATCGGAGACGGTGTCTGTTGCCCTCATTTCCTTAACCAAAATTGTCATCAACAAATCCGATAGTCTCGTGTCCTTAGACACACCTACCCCTAGCTTTCCTCAGACACAGTATCGTCAGTAAAACTTCACTTATTCTGCGTCCTTAGAATAGTCAACATATCTTTACCGGTCTCTACCCGTATAACAGTCGCGTACGTAACGTATCGTTGTAACTAAGTTTTACATAACGTGGTTAGAGTGAATTGTGACTTATGTTAATTCAGTGTGTATTCCGTTGTGATTGCTGAATTCGTAATAAAGTTTAACTAAAACAAAATTAATAGTTGCGTTACGACTCAGCTATTCTATTTCATTATCCAACCCTCAAGTTTACGTGACAACTACAGCGTTCTTCTAAGAGCTTTCGATAGTTGATTCACGCTCCTAGTAATATCAAAATTCTGCAAATACACTGAGAAATCCGACGCCTGATTCAAGACTTCTGCCAAGCGTCGAATCTGAGAACACAGGCCGAAGACGATCGATGCTTGGTTTTCGGGTTTGCTCGCAATTTTCCAGTCGGTTGAACAACGAAACGTTTCTCTGGATCGAGTTTAGGGTATCAGAGGAGAGGAAGGCGATGCTCGAGATAGTCTTGAGCCAGGAACGCTGTGCACAGTAAACGAGAAACAATAAGACGCCTCTTGGAACTATCTTCCCTTTTTGCCAACAAAGGACGAACGATTTCCCGCGAGTCGGTGAGAAAAGGGCCCATTGTAGTCCACGTCCGGGCCATTCCTAGCGAAAAGCAAACGCAGATGATTCGCAGGAAATTCCTTTTATCTCGGTCGATCGACGAAGCGCGAATTCGACAGAAAAAAATAAAGAAATTCATTTGACAAGGATGGAAAAATGACACGTCATTGTAGAAGAATTTCATTGACAGTTGGTGTCGCAGCTATCCATTGTTCGTGCTAAATACATCTTTCTTCGTTTTGTTTCAATTGTCTAAGGTCGCATCAACCATTCGCGTGGATTGTTAATGATTCAAGGCCAGGGTTTACAGTTCGTAGCAGGTTTTATGTCTAAATTCTTGTTTATTTACGACTTTCGCAACGATCGATGATATTGTAGTATCGTGGACGAAAGGCCTAAGAGATCTCGGGCGAACTATAAACAATGTCGCTAGGAAGCCTAAGTGTCGACAGGCCCAACAATGTATCGTCGGTCCTTCGATCGAATAGTTTCGTGGAAAAGTCCTGCGTGACTCTGGCCACCAGCGGTTGCGGAACACGTGCGTGGTGAGGCTAAGACGAAAGACAAAGGGATGCTACGGAACAAAGACGGATTAACAGTGTTGGTTGAGAAGCCAGAGAGTGTGAATGGAGAAGTCAGCTAGTTGCTAGCGTCAGGTAAAACGACACCAACTCCCAAAACACAGGAATATGAATTCGGCACGTAGGGATAAGATAAAGGAAGATCTAGAAGGGCTGGGTCTTGATCGAGGCTTCAGTCTTTCGGTAACGGTTTAATCGCACGCTTGTAATCTTATTATAGAACGAAGGTATCTCGAAGTCTGGTTCAAGAACCCAACATTTTTTTATTATTGTTTTCCTGTCATTTTTACGTGACAGATCCGTGGTGACGAGAGTTACAAATTGTTAGAATTTAATCTTAAACTTAAGATAAATAATCTGTGGAAGACACAATGTTTATGTTGAAATAACATTAGGTGATATTTATTAAACAGAATTACAGAACCAAATGTATTTAAAATATAAATGAGTGATATGGTGTAATTAACAAAGTGTGCAGGTAAAGAATTTATGGATTGTTGACAGTTGGCCAATTACTCTCAGACTAACTGTACGTAGTGACCCATGGTCCCTTAAAAGATTTTCAACCCCACTCTCTATACAGTAGCCAGTATGAGCTATGTAAGTGTCCTGTTCAAATGCCTGTGTAGGTGTCTGTACAAGACTTGTAGCGGCACGCGAGCAAGACAAATTCAAATCCTGTTGTTGTTTGCAAGGAGTAATGAACTCCGAGCAAAACAATATCGCCGCTACTTTCAGCCATCAAACGCAGTCGAGTTCAAACTTTTCGACTGTCCCCCGACCAGTATAAATAAACAAACGAAATGACGAGCGAAGAAGTTCAGCGATCGCAATGTAAGCATACAGACGCATCAGACGTATATACGGAGTTTCTTGAGACTGCGCGTATTTATTTCGCGAAAGTTATGATATCTGCACTTGTGCTTAGTGTGTCAAATCAATATTATATACAATATATTTATTTTAAATAAATTGCTCACAAACAGTAATCTGTATTTCGCGACATCTAGTAAGATCTATCCTCTACAGACTATTTGCGTCTATGTGTGTAATATCGTTGTATTCCAACACAAATTAACTATCTAGTTGTCTTAATTATAACGCGTCATTGCGATTAGTTTACGTTAAACAACCATCGTTTCCTGTTTAACCAACATCTGTTTAATCCATTTATTGCAAATAAACTATAATTGTAGCAAAGATCCTACGATACACTTCACTGTCAGGTGCATTTTGTGCAGTTGGCAGATTGTTTTCTTCGTCGAGGAGATATTGGTGGCTGAGAATGCAAAATGTGCTCTTCATTATCGAAATTTTGGATAGGAAAGTCGATAGATGGGAGGAAGATTAGAAATCGATCGATCGTAGGGTCTCGAACGATCCATTTCTACAACGTAAATTGCTTCGCTCGTTGTAGCTGAATAATTCAGGGGTTACACTTGTTACTCGATGAAGGTCGACTGACGAAGTTGCGTGAAGTTGGTATAATTTATCCGCCGAAATCGATCGCAATTTAACGTGGCTGCGAAACTTCTCAATTGAATCGTAAATAAAGGCGGAAAGTCTGAAAATATCGAAAAGAGAATATTTCGACTGCGAAACTTTCCACCGCGAGCAGAGAAGAACGAAACTGAATTTTCTTTCGCTCGAAATAAGCTACGACTCAGCTTTTCGCCGATAATATGGAAAACTCGCACCGGGGGAATAGAAAAATTCGGGGCTAAAGATGGAGAGCCTTCAGTTTTGCCTAAAGATACTATAATACCTTTTTAAATATTCTTTTCGCTTATACTTGGCAAAAATAGGAAAAAGTAGAAAAAGGAGAATGTAACAAATTCTTGTAAGAAATGTTTCTAATCGTCTCGATGAAATTTTATATTTAGAAAACCACCCTCGCTTCGAACTGAATTTAACAAACAAGCTCCAATTAAATCAGTTTGGTTTCCTTTAAAAACACATTTAAAACGTAATTACACTTAGAAGTAGCTTTAAACTGCACGCTCGAAGTGTATAATAAGAGACATTGTTCGCAGAACGAGCTGATAACGTATCAAATGCAACGACGAAAACCTGCCTGTTAAATTAACTTCCAACTCGCTATAGCCATAGCCATCCACTCGAACTTGGTATTTTCCACGAAGCACCGTAAAAGTGGAAAAAGTAAAAGGAAGCGACACGATCGTCTATCGGCTTTAAACGTCGAAATTGAAACGACAGAGTTAGTAGCCAGCGGGAAACGCGTCTCCACGGTGGCCTGTAATTACGCGTCGCGTATTCTGTCGCGGACTGTTCCTTCCTGAACAGAGAGAAACAAAAGGAGAAGATTCCAGGGACGGAGGAAAGAAAGGAGGAAAAGAAAAAACGATAAAAAGGAGAGTAATTAAGCCGAGAGTGTGGACCGCGTTTTCTCTGCTAGCTAAAACGAAGGAAGGTGTCAGAGCAATGAATGCAGGCGATTCACACGATGCAGCAGGCGTATACAACGTTGACGAGTTTCTAGCTTCTCTTATACTTTGATTAGTGGCATCGTTGGCCTCGACCAAAGAAACTTCCCACTCGGTTGGAGAGCGTCTTAACGTTCGCGTTTTCGATGGTCGATCGCGAGATTTTCGCGGATCTTTGAAGGTCCGTGAAGATCGAAGCAGTAAAATAACACACACAAAAAAAAAAAAGATAAAAGAAACAAATTTAAGATGAAAAATAAAAAAAGGAACTTAATTTTTTTCTAACATCTGGTTTACTACTTGCTTCCGAGCTCTAAGCGTGACTTTTCAAGACTAACTCCTACAACTCGACTTCCGATCGGATTCGATTATTTTTCTTTTGTCACCCCTCAATATCCTCACTATCAGCGCGTTTGTTAGGCGTCCGCGACCGTTGCCACGCACGCCTTCTTCTAGGACATTCGGCGGAAGGACCGCTGGGATATCGATGGCTCATTAGCCACTTCGGCGATATACAAAGTCACCGAGTGCCGGTTGTGACACTCTTCGTGAAACGTGAGAATATTTATTTATTTATTTATTTACTCATTCCATTGGCGACAAATTCTATTAATAATACGAAGAGAAAAGATACGCGACTGAGTAAACAATCAATAATTATGACGTGGTGTTAGATGTAAATGCCCAAGAAATACTCTCGATATTCAACAAAAAAGTTTATTAAGCAATTAACAGTCAACAATCAACAATCACGCTTCTCGAGTGTGTTCGCTTCGCTGTTCGAAACGGAATGAATCTTTTGTTCAAAACCGAACGGATTCTTTTCTTTGTTGCCCCTCGATATCCCCACTACGCACGCGTTTTTTTTATTTAGTTGTTTACATTCACAATTTGTCCAATTTGGACATTTGGTAGAATTTTTTGGCTGTTTGTACCCCAGCGGGGCACGATCTTCGTGTTTGTTATGTTATATCTTTTATGACGCGTTTGTTAGATGTCCGCGACCGTTGCATTCTTTCGAATATTCGGCGGAAGGACCGTAGGGATATCGATGGTACATTAGCCATGTCGGCCTTAGGCTTTGATGGTATAGCGCTTTGTGTCGCCAAGCAGTCTGACAGTTCCGTCGTCGAGTGCCACCACCACAATTATAGTAATGCAGTATCGTGGACACAGATTGCCTGAGAAATATCGGGTGACCCATAAATAATGTTGCGAGAAAGTTAAGTGCCGACAAGTCAAAAGGGTCTGGAAACTTCAATGTGTCGTCGGTCCTTCAGTCGAATAGTTTGGCGGAAAAAGCCTATGTGACCATGGCCGTGGACGGTTGCGGAACACGTACGTGGTGGGGCTATGAGAAAAGACAAAGGGACGCTTAAGGGAGGAAGACGAATTAACAGGCGGTCGTGAGTCGAGAAGTCAGCGTTGTCAGGGTTGTCAAGAAGGATGGTCAGCGTGAAAATAGAGCGTTGGGACCGTTGTGACGAGACGAGTGAGTGACGAATGATGACTGCGTGTATCGTGCTTGATTTTGTGTTGACGTGAACGATATTGAAACAAACCAAACCTACTAGCACTATATTATGTTTTCCCATAGTAATTACTAGGAACCTGATAGTGAAAGGTAATTCTGGCTTGAGTGCAATTAACAGAAAATAATTTAAATACAAACAAGTACTTAAATAGACACTTAAATACCAAGAGTCGCTAACTAACAAAATAAAAAAGAGAAGCAACGAGACGTACAAGATTTAAAGCGACGTAGGAGCTCGTAGGAGTTTAAGTAAGCGAGATGATGACAGAATAAAGATCGATGGATGTATGTACACTATGGCATGCAGTATCGTACGGTTGGGACAGCTAAAACAACTATGCAATGTACGATTCTATTTACCGAATGTCCAACTGGACAAATTGTAAAGTACGAATTAAATAATAATAATAAAAAAAATGTACGATTATGTTCGACTCACAATAGTTCAGAATTATTCAAGTACAAATAGTATTCAATATACTTTCTGTAATATTACTAGAATATTTAGCGAACGAAACAAATTTTTCAGTTTCGTAGATTTCTTCGTACAATACGATTCATTCGCAATTCACCGTAGACAAATTCGCAGAAATCGTTGAATTTTTATTAGGCGTCTCTTAAAAATGCCTTCCTTGGTATATTTAATGTAATTTTAGTATTTTTTTTTATTATTTAATTTCTATTTTACAATTTGTCCAACCGGACATTTGGTAAATTTTTCTAACTTAATTGCTAAATAACGCGCGAATAGCTACTCCCAGCGACATATCATCTTCGAGATTTTAGTATCAGAACATAATTCATAGGAAGACTTTTTGGAGTAAGGTTTCTCCCAAAAAATTGTTGTTATTGTACCTGTTCATTTAGAGTACTTGAAGATACTTTAGCGTAGTGAATTTACAATATCTGTTGTTAGAATACTTAGTTAAAAATACTACAGAATATAATATGTATATTTAGACCAAGGTTAGGTTTTAAACGCTGTCCTTGGCGAAAACCACTGTATGTACCTGTTTGTACAATTATGGAATCCTAAATATAAGTATTTGGCAACGTTATGTCATGTTAATATAACTAAAAATCTCGAGATTTGCCAACAAAATATTTTTAATACGTTCCTTTCCTATTACGCCTCTGTTTGAAAGCAGCTTCTTTTCCCATTTTACAATAAAACTCCATTAATTTTTGAACTCGATTCTCCAGACATTGACATCACTTCGCGCGACAAAAATTCCTCAAATATGTAGATCCAGCGATTCGTAAACTGAATATTCGATCATGTTTTCGAAATACGAAGGAGAAACGAGGTTTAGTAAAGTGGCGTGCTTGAAATTTACAAGCAAAGCAGATTCGACCGAGAAAAACATATCAGCATGGAATAACAACAGCTGTAATAAAAGATGAGAGAAGTTGGCGCTGGAATTTTGAGAGACACAAAATGAATTTTGATATCTCGCTGCGCGTCGCGGTTTCAGTTTACCTGTAGTTGATTTGTCGCTATTTTGGAATGTCATTGCGATATCGTAGATACATGTCATATACATATTTCTATTTCAAACTTCTTTCCAAACGTTTTTATATGTTTAAAATGCTAAAAAGTAACATTTTTCATCGTGTATTTATGTCCAGAAAATTATTAAAAATGTGATTTATTCAGATTAGATTTGAATTCGGCGGAAAATTTGAAATTTGTATATTGGACAATTTTTTTTTTACAATTTGTAGATTTTTACTCAAAAGTTAACCTTCTTTGAATTAATAAAATTAATTTACAATATGTTTGTAGCTACATAGCAGCTAAATATTATTTTCATTAATATGTAATTGATATAGATAAATTTCTACACATCAATAATTTAAAAAAGTAATAATTTATCAAAAAAAAAATTTATCGATATAATATAATCGATACATCAGAATCAGATCTCGATCGAATAGTAGATCGTATCTTGAAACTTAGCTCACGTTGTACTCGCAGATAAAGACATTTTCGGGGCTTCGATAATTTTCTAAAGAAGCTTATTCCACTGGCTTGTTCCATCTAAATACATTTGACTGTGAATGTAGCAGCTTTTCTTCAACAACTAGGGCCATTGAATTAATCATAAGTACGCAAAGCAATTACTTGCACTTCAATGAAAACAAGGGAACAACGATATCACACAACTACGGTTCTAACTAGGAAATACGGCTAACTGAGCTTCTGTTTGATAATTTGTATGTACAATATGCGATATATGCCTGTGCAATTGTGGCGAGCATTCAAAATTGCCGTATAAACGCGGCAGCCAATAATTAATTGCTATTGGTAGCTTTGTTTCTGACCAAAATTATAGATGTTGGATTAAAACGTAGCAATTTATTGATAAAATTATACGTGAAAATATCTGAAAGTTTCCCGAAGGGAAATCATAAAGAGAATTTTATCATTATCAGATTATATTTAATCATAATCAGAATTTTAGAAATTCTAAAATTCTAAATTTCAAGAAAGCATCGTTTAAAAAAAGATAATTGTTAATCCTCTACAAAAGCTACAGGTAAAACTATTTCGAATTTTTTCGTTTCACCTTTTATATAAATTGCTAGAAAGTATGACAGAATAAAAAATTATAGCCTAAAATTGCGTTAGAAAAATACGAATGTTCGGAAGATACGAAAATGAAACATGTCTGTCGAGAAGATGGTTCCTGGCGTCTTAAGATATTTCGTGCAGACGCGATTCGTCAAGAAGACAAGGGAAAATTGTATATTCGCGGTATAAACACGAAATATTTATTAATACGAAACGTAGCAATTCGCTGGGGACAAGTGGGACAAGATACTCGTCGAGTAACAGTCCGCGCGGCCGTGTCGGATCGCGAGACAGCATTATGACATTCCATTTCTCTGGTAACGAACGTTAATTGAACGGCAAAATTGGAAACGCGAGCAACGAAATTGTATAATCGAATTACGGAATTCCCTCACTGACATGATTCGTGGGAAAAAGGAAAAAGTCTCGCTCGGATTAGTATCGTACACCGGTTTCGTCATTCGTATGCAAGTTTCGTTAATTACTTCATTAAAACTCTATTTTTAAACGCTACCAATAACATCCTGTTGTTCGTACTATAATTGAAAGGAGGACGATTATAAATGCGAGAACGAGTGGAAAACATCGAATAAAACTGTTTTGTACGAGACCTTTTTTTTAATCTCGTGTTCAACGTCACGCGCGTCTTTGAAGTTTATTAGCGCAGAGTCGTGGTGGCTAGCTATTCTTCGTCGCAGTTGCTCGTCGGCTCGTTGCGGATTGCCGCCACACCCGGATCGTGCTCGGTAATTTACATCGACGCTTGAAAAACAAAAGTAAAAGCCGATCCCTCGCGGAAAAGCCGCGGCGGTTTCTCGCGTCGCGTAGGCTCAGGTGTCTTCTTTTCGTTGCCTGTCGAGCGGATTACGTAGGTCGTGTTGTTGTACTCTTTTAATATCGTATTTAGTATGCCGCAAGTGTCGCTGATAGGTTGGTTCAGTGTTGGTGATGAACTAGGAGTTCGTCCAGTTGTGCGAAGCCTCGTTTTCGAGAGAATGCCCTTTGAATATTTTAATTTTGTCATTGAAGGTTCGTAGACGTAGAAATAAAATACACAGCGTTCTACGGAATTGATACCACGGCTGATCTCCGATCACCAATAATATTTAATATAACGTTTTTAATAACTTTTAATTCCAATATTCTGTGCACAAGTAGTTCAAATGAATAATTCTTCAACTAATCGATTAACGTTTCATACGATACATATCTGTTGGTTCCACACGAAGATAGTAAATAATTGCTTTTGATCGCTAGTCTGCCATTCGTTCATATATTTCATCAATATTCATCTATCGATACTGTAAATCGAGCAAAGTTTCCATACGAGCGACATTGCGGATTTTGTCATCAGGTTGTATTGATAAAATCCGCAATCACTTAGTTGCCAACCCAATACAATCCCAATCGTTATATTACGCAAAATCTTCACAATACGTTGGATCGTCGATCCTACAAGACGCGTTAGCGAGTCAGAGTTTCAATTTCTTGGAAAGTAGTACTTCGTTGAAGAGATGGTACATACGTACGTACGCGGACGATTAATTATATCGAAGCCCTGTAATTGCAGCGCGCTCTTCAATTACCGACCTCGTCGAACCCTCTCTGCATCGTTTCCCCATCGACGAGATGGTCGAGACCGCGTTGTATTCGTTCGACTCGTGCTTTGTACGTCTCTGGTCTACGAAATGAAGCCCAGAGGGCGTAATCGACACACTTTGTGCTCTGGTAATTTGATGATCCGCGCGAAACCTCGTAAGGATCAACGATCCTTTTCTTGACAGGCCCCAATGGCTGCTGTTCTCTGTGCTAGCGTTCTTGGTTTTCATCGATAAATTATGCTCGTTAACCTACCGCTAATTACACGCTAAACTCCTCCGTTTTCATTAAGCGGCCACCCCTGTAATCTTGGCGAATTTCACTTTGATCGGTGACTCGAACGACCCGTCAACTGGACGAGTAAAAAATTTATCAAAAGGCTGTCTTATCCGCTGCACTAGTTTCGCTTTTAATCCTCTGCGTCGCTACGTGATTTCGAACGTCTCGTGAAAATGTTGCAATTCCGTTGGGGCTGTAAAATTCAAACTCCATTGGTGCGCGTAGCGTTGGTTAAATAAACGCGCGTTAAAATAATTTTTCGTACTTAACGAGGTCGAGGGATGATATTGGCGACGTTTCTTTGAAATTGTTACAAGACAGGAGACTATTTTTTTTTTTAATTTGTGTGATTCTGAATGATCGATTTAACGTTCTTCGTGCTAAATAGAGAGATACGTCAATTTCAGTTGGAAGCAGAAGTAACCGAACGAACCGCTTGTCATAATCCTTCACTATGCAATCCCCTGTCTGAAAGTTGCGGAGAAATCTCTCCGGACATCTTGAAAGTCACGCACTAAACGCAACTGTTTTTAACCAACCGTGCCACGAGATTCTCTGCCTCGTCTTATCGAAATTCCCCGGAGAATCCCGTCAAACGACACGACCAATCCGCTTTCTACGGCGCAACCGAAGTTCCAAGCGAAAATTTTGTCAGCCAGTTTCGCAGCTCCGAATACAGTTAAATTTCACGTACGAGAAACTTCCGCAAACTGTCCTCAACGTTTCCAGGTTTCATCTCCGAGTCAAGAAAATCCCATTGCCGATCTTTGGACGCAGGATCTTGGGATTTGTGTCTCAGGCGAGTGTTTCGCGTTTCGATATCTTCACACAGCCGCTTGCATCTCTTCAAAGTTGCGTGGGATCGATACCGCGAGACAGTGAGAAATAAATAATACACAGGGTGTATCGTGGAACGTTGAGACCCATTTCAGCGATAGACAGCAGGCACGAAAGCAATAAAAAGATTGCAACCTCGTTGCAAAGTTGTAGCCATTTTTGTGTTTCAATAACCCACAACTGCTTACTTTCATAAAAGATGCTCGAAATGCTTAGCCTCGGCCTGCATGCACTTGTCGTATAAAAGAATTTCGCCAACTTACAAAATTTCCAGGTGCGTCTGATAACACAGATCGAGATAGCCATTTCGGGCACCTTCTGCGAGGGAAGTTGTCGATTATTGAAACATAAAAATGGCGATAAATTTGAAACAAGCTCAGATAGAGAGCACGTGTCCCTCTAATCCCAAAGTAGGTTCGATATGTTACGATACACCCTGTATCGTAGTTGACAGATGCAAGTCTAATCATCGCGGAAGTTTTAGATGTTAAAGTAACATAGCGCTGGAATTTTGAGGCGTGTTATAACTGGACTAGGAATTTTTTATGCGTTTATGGGAAATTCCTAAGTGTAAAAGTACACTTTTTAAAAATGTATATAATATAAAAAATATATGAAGCTAAATAACTGCTTGCTCGCACACTGTTTGCTTCTATGACAACTTAGGTCTATTAGCCTCTGTTCGAACAGCTTTTAGGAGTTGAATCTCGAAAAATATATGCTTCAGTTATTTTTATTATAAACTATAAAAAACAAAAAAAAATTTTTTTTATTCTATATTTTCGACCTCTTTTTTCGCGCAGAATCACCCCCTTTCCGCTTGTACCATCAATTACCAACCACCCTGTATTTTTATAGACTAATTCACAAAATACAATTAGAAAGACAATTACATACATAGACAATTACAATTACAACATACACGAAGATATTAAAATATTACGGTCTGCGTAATTTTTCAATCGTCCCACTGGATGACGGGATAAAGAATACTTAATTAGGGAAGTTAATGTGCAGGCTGATCTCGAAGAGGCCGAATTACTCGATGACCTATTTGCATCGACACCGTGTCACGGTCGATCAAACGTTTCTAGATGACTTGTGCTTTCGGTTAAGTATAGTCGACGGCGATCTTTCGACGTTCACGATCCCCTCGCTGTGAAATTAAACGCGTCGAATCAAGGACGCCAATGCATCCCCCTTTTTCTTTGCCAGAAGCGCGCCGGTTCCTCTGCTTTTCTTCCATTGCAATTTTTTCCAACGTTCCACTAGAATTCTGTTGCGCAAAAAAAGAGGTTAAAATGGATGATTCCGGTCTTTAGTTCAGTTCTGGTAAACGATAGTTCCTCTTTGCTCGGATCTAATCGAGTTTTTTTAGTCGCTCGAAGCGCCATTAAACTCTCGTCCAGATGTAATTATTTGGGGGAAACCTAGCTGCAGGAAATAGAAAAAATTTCGTGTTTTGAAAATAAAAGGAAAAATTCAGCTAATGGCTCTCTTGTTCAGAAGGTTAATGGAAATTTCTAGGAATTGCCAGTTTCATTGAAATTCTTGTTACGAATGATTCGTCGTGATCTCGAAGTGTCGAAGTGGAATGTAATTTTTGTAAACGATACACGCAAGCTGCGTTTCCAGCAAACAAAATTTTCTCTTTTCTTCGATGCTTTTAATACCGGACACTCGACCCACGCTTTTAGGATTAAAAACGCAATTCTTTTAATAATAAAAAGTAACGAACATTTCCATTATGTGACGAAGAGTATTCCATTTCTGTTTTTCCATTTCCCACGGCAGTAACTTCTTTTTTTCTTGTCTGCTGCGACGAATTTTATAATCACAGTAATTCAGCCTTCGAATCGCCTTTCTAACGATAAGACTAGAAGCACGAAAATAATAACATTTTCAATTTCCAATAGAGAACGTTTCTTTATACACTTGTTTACCTTCTTATAGGATCTCACGTTGAAATTATCGCGATTTATCTCTCGATCCACGATCCTGTAATTAAACAACAAATTGTTCTCGATTTCCTCGTACAGTGGAAACTCGATATGTTCGACTAAACGTCAGCATTAATGTATCATGTACGCTATTGAACTGGCAATTGAAAAACAAAGTATCGTCGCTTGTTACAGCGTAGTTATGCAAATCTCGCGTGAGCACGTTCAGTACTGACGTTTTAACGTGGACAAAAACGTGTTTCGATCGTCTGCGAGGAGAATCGAGATTCGTTCGTTAAGAGACGCTGGACACGGTTTTGTGTTGCAATAAATAATTTCTCTTTGCATCTGACATTAACGAGCGCTTGTCCGTCTGTTTAATCGTTATCCGGTGTTTCAATGATGTTCGTAGGAGGAATAATCGTTAGGAACGAGAACGAGTTGCCTTCTGATGTAATGATCTTGTTTCGACGGAACTGCGTAGTCGGAGGGAAACAGAATGAGAAAGAAGTTGGGAATTGTCTGAAGGAACATTTCGCAAGTAGACAAATAACGCTATAAAAGTATCGTGTTTCGGTAGAAGTTTGAGCAAATTTTGTGTCTCACTTTCAGGCCGATTAGAAACAAAATATAGCGCCGATTAAAAATTATTACGAAGAAATTGTTGCATGGAAGATGGTGTGTAGAGACTCGAGCTTCGGCGAAATAGCGAAAGAATCGAGTGAAATTATAAGAGACAAGAGAAACGAACAATTTTAACAGATGATCATGGAAACTATTTCTGGAAAAATAGACGATGAAAACGCGATGAAACGTGGCACACAGAATTGGTAACCAGTAGGAAGAAAGGGCTGGCATAAATTTATGCCAAGTCAGCTGGTGAATTGAAAGAGTTCCATTTAACCCTTTGTGAGATGATGAAATTACGTGACCTGTCGAATTCTTCCGATAGCGCGTCTTTGAAGACACCGGAAAGAGATTGTCACCAAGAGATTGGGTGTCAAAATTATCTCTAATTTGATTAAATTTCAAAAGAAAATCCGCGATTCGTACACATCGCAATAATTTGATACGACAATCGGAATTTCCTGGAAATTCTCCACTCAAAATCCTCTGTGTACATAAATTTCTCCTTTTCTTCGTAAAATGATAGAAATAAAATATTCAAATACATATACAATGTCTCACTTCCCACTCATATCCATTTTTACGAAGTTCTAAGAACAACTCTGAAATCATCTTGCCAAACGATAATTTCAACGTTCCTTCTCCTCCAAAAAAGCACCTTCTACTTTTATCTTCGATTACCGTAGACGACGTAGAATCATACGTTCTATGAAATGTGACACTTTCGCGAAAAGAATCCGCATAGCGTGTCGCCTATTAAAAATTAATCGACACCTTTCAATTTATCACCACGGCATGAAAATCCTGGAAATCCCGAAAATCGCTGTAGATGCATCGTTTTCAATTTCCAACAAAATCTCTTGCAAAGGGTTAGAGACTCGTAACGTCGGTCAGTTTCACTGTTGAAAACGTCGCGTTTACGATGCGCAGCTTCTCCTGACCGGATGCCAGACGAAACGACGGGCATCCTTTGCACAGAGATCAGCCATGTCTGTTTCGTAGCGAATCGGAAGTTCGCAGCAGAAGTTCCTGAGCTAGCCGACGTGGGATTATATGAGTGATGCTTGCTCGGAGAGTCGTAAAGGACGACGAAGAGATCGCGTTCTGGTGACGTAACGCGCGACACGCCGGAACATGAGCAACCTACAGGTACCGGAGCTTCGGCTTCCGGCCGGCGATGGCGGTGGTTCGACCGGGTCAAACAATAAAGGCACCGCGCCTCTGTTGCTGGTTCCCCAGACCAACGTGCCCAGAAGAAGGCATTCGTGGATATGTGGGTGAGTTTCTTTGGGAATTTTAATTTTCCAGATTTTCCATTTTCCGCTGTAAATTTGATTCGCGAGATCGATATTTGCATAATTACTTTTTGCTCGTTCCGCGGATTTATTAATCGGTTCTTGTAGATAGCGTTCGATAGTTGAGTTTATCGGTTAGATCTTTTATCGATTGATCTTCCATCGGATAACATTGTTTCCTTTCGAAGTATAAAATCTGCAAATTCTGTCTTGGAACTCACGTTACGAAGACATAGAAGAAAAATATTTCTTTTGTCGATATCACCAGTCGTTTGAAAAGATTCTATGGTACATACGTCTTGGAGAAATACACGATTCGCATAAAATCATCGACAGAAAGAATACCAATGCTTTTGAATCACTGGAATCGTCAGAATCGTCGATACGAACACCTCGACCGTACATTGCCCGATTATTATGCAGATCTGCCGAGGCTGAGGCCGAGGTAAACGGTTTCCTCTGCGTCTGTCAAGGGAAATTGGATTTGCGAGACCCTAGAACGAAAAGAATTCTATAGAGACCGATCGAAGTTCCCTTAGAAATCCCTGATTTCAGTCCTGAATACATAATGCCCCGAAAATGAATGTTTATGATCAAATTATCAATTTTCTGCTTTTCATCGCTCCTACGCGAGCTTAGGAAAGTATTTCAACACTCGCCATAGGAAAGCTTTAGGTTAGAAAATTTGTAATTAATAGGCCGAAACAAGAGAGAAACTTGGATAGGCGAAGAGGATCGCAAGCCAACGAGCAATTCTCGAGGTTAGGATAAATCGTCGGTGACACGCGTATGGTAGTTGCAGAGCATTAAAACGTCGTTTCGAGGCAATTAAAGCGGGATTTAATCGAAACTGTGCATAGCAGGCTGCAGTGGAATTAGTTGAAATTATGCGAACTTCTGCACCACTCGAAGTTAACGATACAAGTTTCCATGTATACTATGGTCTTTTAAACGCTATAGGCATGTATAACAATCTTTTTGCGCTTTGGAAAATTGTTTCTTGACTCTAGCATTTTCTCCTAACCTACGTTAATTTAATTTTCGGTCTTCGAGTTAATGTTCAAGCTGTCTAATTTTAGAGGGTGGCTTCATCCCTTAAATTTGGGTTAGCGCGATCGAAAGGAAGAACGTATATAGAGCATTTTCGGTTGTTATCGTAGCCAAAGTTTTATTCAAAGGAAAGGCAGTCGTTTCCTTTCAAGCAACGAACCAATTCCATCCTTTCGTCACTGTAAATTCACTCTATCGCTTTGATCGCGGTTAGAGTTAAGTCATTGAATTTCCTTTTCCGTGCACCACCACTTTTCCTCCCACCAAGATTAATTAACAGCCCGATCCCTTTTCCATCAATCGCACGAACCTCATTAAAACTCCACAAGCAAATCTATTAACCCAAAAGCCATCGACTTCTACGGAAAAAAGAAGATCAAAAAGAAGACGCTTTGACTTTTCAACGGCCATCTAATTATTTGCGTATTCGTATTGATAAAATAATAGGATTAAGAGAGAAAAAAGAACGGACTGGGGAATAGTCGCGTTTTGACGAATCCAGCTGAATTTCAGTTTCAAAATTTCATTGAACCTAGCGAAAATGTACGCATCGACTCGCCACGACCGGAAACCTTCTTTTCAGATTAATTCCAAGACGAAATACGTACAGCGGTCCGCGAAAATATTCGAAAATATGTCTCGTTATGAAAGACATTGGCTTTCGTTTTGTATAATAATAAATTATTGGTCGATAATTAGGGTTAATTATCGAAGATACTTCGACCGTATCGATGGTCAATTATTACAACGATTTATCACAAAATAACGTCGAGGATCTCCGCGACTTTTGCAAAATTTGAGCAATTTTTGAAAATTCCGCAGATCCTAAGTAATTACAAGAATATTTCAATTTATGACGAGAGTCGTTTGAAAAGTAATTTCTATATTTGTATAATCTTATCGGAAGATTTTACCCGAGAAGACAATTTTCTTTTTGTCGAACTGTTGAAATGGCACTCCATTTACCGTTCGATCGTTAAAAATGAAACTCAATCTCGGAAGTGCAACACGGTTCGCAATTAACAAGGAAAGAGAACGAAGAGATTGTCGTGTTAGCTGTTTCCTCTTGACGGAAAACGGCCATCTTTTTTCCCTGCTGCAACATTCGCCAAGCTCGATAAGGCTTTTTGTCGCGTCCTACTGTCCGTCCCTTTTCTTCTCTCCTTTTCCTTGTTTCCATTGCCATTTCTTCGACAGCAGCGAGACAAGCAAATCCTCGATAAGGCGATTAGAGATTCTGGAACACAGTCTTTGGTCTCCGTTTGCTGGGCAAAAAGAAAAATAGCGAGAACCACGCTACTTAGTTTCCAGAAGAATGCTATCACCAGTAAGACGATCGTCATTATAAATCTCTAATGCGAATGCTGGTTATCATCTCGCTCGATGTTGCAAGCTGATCACAGTTGCCATTCCCAAATACGAATTTCTAAAAAAAAAAAAAAAAAAAAAAAAAAAAAAAAAAAAAAAAAAAAAAAAAAAAACAGTGTTCGTTATCAGTTTTTTTAACGTTTATTTTTTTTAACGCGGGCTAACGAAAATCCTGGGTAGACAGACGTGGATAAATCGTGGATGATCATAGTCCACCCAAAAATCAATGAAAACGTTCATGGAACGCTAGAGTTAAATTTTGAAAAATTGTCATTTGATGGTAACATTTCTTTCGGAGGGTGGACAAACGAAAATTGTGGGTGGGCAAATGTAGACAAATCATGGACTATCGTGGAACATCGTGGTCCACATGGAAACTAACGCGAGAGTCCATGATGCGCTGATGTTAAATATTTTTAAATGTCCATTTCGAGATAACATTTTTTTCGAAGGCTGAATAAATGAAAATTCTGGACAAATCGTCGACATTCGTAAAATAACGTAAAAATAAAAATCAATGAAAATGTTCATGGGGCGCCGACTTCAGATTTATTAAAATTTCCATTCGGTGATGACTTTTCTTTGAAGGGTGGACGAATGAAAATTCCGGATGGACAAATCGTGGGCAAAAAAATTAAATTAATTAAAATTCTATGAAGAAGGTAACGAAGCATCGATTTCGCTTTATAGTTGTTCATTTGTTATTCCAATTTTCATAATCATGAACAAATTTTTAAAGCTTCTGATAATTTCAGATCAAACCGTAGATTCGTCGACCCCCACATTAGCAAATTTCACACATTTTCGATAATTAATCATTTTAAATCAAATGATAAATTCATCAGTTTCTGTATCTCGCAAATTTCACGAACGTTCGATAATTTCGAATCCAATCACAAAATCATTAATTTCTACAATTCTCCTAGCAGACTGCACAAATTTTCAATAAATTCAAATCCAATCATAAATCCGTTAATTCCCGCATCGCGGAAAATCCTATAAAATCCTATAAATGTTTAATAATTTTACTTCAGATCACAAACGCACAAAAAAAAAAAGAAGAAAAATAAAGAAAAGAATGTAAAAAATCGGTAACAATAACCTTCCTCCTCGGCGCTAAATTGATTTCGCCGATAAAGAACGCGCGAGTATAATCCAGCCTGATATTAGCCAAATATTAATTCTCCGCTCGTCTGACGAATCAGTGTAGATCCATGGAAGGATCGAGGAAAGACAAGGCAGGTCTCAGACGCGTGAACAGAATTCTAAAAGGGGTAGAGCGCGCGTGACGCCTTTGAGGCATGCGTCGCTGTATTTCTGCAAACAAATCCCCATTAATATACGGCACACGCGTCTACGCGGTCCTCTCGAAGCCCACAAACTTTGCCAAACAGTCGCCACAGACGATTTTAAGAAGCCAAATCAAGTAGAAAGAGCATAGTTTATGCTCGTAGGTGGCCTTTGATCCTGTTATACCAGGATGTTTGTTGAATCACGATTATCCTGACCATGGTAATGATAATATCATAAGCGTGTGGCACGTGTTTGCGATGCGGATAGGATGTTTATTACGAGTTTGGTTTGACGACGTTTCCAATGGCGATGATGGTTATAATTGAAATTAATAAAATAATTATTCTTCGTAGTGAGCAGCGATGACGATATCTCTGATTCGAGTTTTCATTTGTCGCGTGGTAGAGAGGCTTTGTATGTTCTATCGATTTGAAGTTTCTGAATGGAAAGATAATAATTGAGATTTTGAAAGCTCGATGTTGCTTAATATTAGCAGAGAATTAATAACCGACCTTGTTATAAGCACATTTCATTATAAACGTACAAGGTAGGTACGTAAATAACAAGCATAATGTATTATGTATTACGAAGGAGTCGGTGTATCGTTAAAGGAAAAAAAGTCGTTGGATATACAATACGATATTTATTAAGGTAAGAACGAAAATTATATCATATATTGTACGTAATTCAATTTATTTGTTTGTTTCGTTTTGCGAGTGTTGCGAGTGTGGGTCACGAAGAAATAAAATAGCCGAGGATTATATATTCAGGAACTAATTAGACGCTGTCGGGATAATAAATCTAAAGCAAAGAAGATGCTATTTAACGTTTCAGAAATTATTCTAAAAGGTGGTCAAATTTGACTAAATTACGTTATTTATAAAATTTCAGAGTTATATTACCAAACATTGAAATTCTACAAAATTCAAAAATATCAATTCAATTTATTAAACTAAAATATCTATTTAAAAAAAAATGCTTATCCGAGTTTCCGTCCAAGCGAAGAAAGTTAAAATATTATTAAACAAATAGCTCGATCACGTCTACGCTTACAAAAAGCATAATTAGTTTTCCAGAGTTAGCCACGTTGCCATTTACTGACATCACAGGCTTATTAAGTTGAAGTAAAATTAATTTCCTCGTCCGATCCGCGGATAGAATCGTCTCGTTCTACTTCCGGTTGGAAACGCGGTCCAAGGGATCGTTCTACTTTCCGGACAAATTAATTAACAATTTTAAACTGTGTTAAATTTGACCTGTGTTAAAGTACACGGACGTCTTGCTAGGAACAAACATCGAAGTTTGCTCGTTGCACGCCACTGAACTTCCGTTCAAGTTTATGACTTCTCAGTGCGTTCACTTTTTCCTCTCCTCCCATTCCTCTTGGAAAAACAAGCCGTAACAACCTTCCATTAACTTCTGATCGAGCTAGTTAGTTTCTTATATAAACGTAAAGTATCCACGTGTGTGAACTTATCAATTTTTCTGCGTTTCTTTCTTTCTGCAAGGAAAATAGAAGAAGCGAAGAATTTCCAAGGAAATTGGAAATTCTTGTTTAATTTCTTATTTTCTATATTCATGGAATAATTATCCTCGGCTTTATCTCGAACATCAATCAGGAATCTGTAGTTTTTTTTTTTTTTTTTAGGTTTGTTGAACAGTTTGTCCGAGTTTTGTCCATTTAAGGCTATTAGACGTTTTTATAATTTTTAGATATTTTTTAAACTTATTAGATAATTGTTGTCGGCTTTGCAAATTGTCGGAGAATTTTTCATAAATACGCTTTCTCTCGCAATTTTCGTTCTTCTAAAGCCGCCATGCAATTTGGTTCTCGTTACTATTTGTCAATGCTTATATTTAATTTATGGAGCAATTATTTCGTTCTTTATTTTAAGCCTGCTGTTCTCTTTCTCCTTCTTCTTCGCTTTTGCATCTCTTTACATACCTTCTTCGAACTATTTTATTTATAAAAGGCACGAAATACACAGCGGATACAAAGATTCAATCGAATGATAAAAATATTCAATAGCAAATCAAAGACTGTGCATATAGAAGCAAAGAGAACGAGAGAATCTTTCTCAGCTTCTTTTGTTAAAGTTGTTGAAACATTTTCCTGAGTTTTGTTCTTCTTCTTCATGTTGTTACGCTATTCGAGTTATTTTCTTCTTTCTCCTAATCAAACAGGTAATTTAATTAGTTACCGAAGCAGGTGCAACGGTGTAAATATTATAGTTGGAGGGATATCATTGTCGACTATAAACCGGTAGCTGAAATAGTTCTTGAAATCGCCATAGTGGCACGGTAAAGTCTGGCCGAGGTTAAATCCTCGTTAGCACGCGCCAACGAGGCAATTAATTTCGACTGATCGCGCGTTTGATTCATCGATAGTAATGGAATTGCCTGCAAATCTGTCGGGTTCCATCAAAATCCGTATAGAGTTTAATGGATGTCGTTCGATACCTATAGGTTGAAACAAAAGCGATTATTAACGCGAACTTACGCTCTGTTGGATAATAAAGAAGTTTTTGCCTATTATCTTCGATCTGCGCGATTACTACGCCGTCGTTTTATTCCTGATCGATGTTGAAGATATACTTCGCTAATTAATCGAGATTATTATACCACTCTCTGTGTGTGTGCGTGCGTGTGTGTGTGTGATAAGTATGTATAAAGATCTGTGTATTGTATGTAACCGATGTGTTATCATTAAATCGCAAATTCTCAGTTAAATATGACACAAAATACTAAATTTCTTAAACGTTCGGATTTTTTAATTTTCGAATTCCTTATGAAAATAAGGGCGATAATAAATATTGCCTTTGGATTTGAATTTTAAACTTAGATATTTGAAGCTTAGATCGGCATTAAGCGACCAAATCTTAATTGTAAATGTCTCAATAAGTATCTCGAGACGTTTCTTATTTTTTTATTTAATATTCGTTGTTTTCATTTCAGTAGAAAGGAAAATACTCTAGCAATATTTATGGAAATATTTTCATTGAAAATTCTATGGTTACTCTGTGTCTGTTGTAAGTTGTGTGCGTTGTAAGTGCGTTGTAAGTGTTAAAAGGGTTAGTTAGGCGAGCACGGTGAGAAATGTGAAAGGACGTCGTTGAAGTTCTTTTTCTGGAAAGTTTCCTCGATATTGGAACTATCGATTTTCATAATTCTTCTTTTTCTCTTCTCGAGTATACCTACTCCGTGAATATTGCTTATGTTAGTACAACATAATCTGTTCTATAAACGCGTTGTTTGATAATAACTACACGGCAACATAAAAATCAGATAAATATAGTACTGTACGCGGCCGATACGACGAAGAATATTTAATTAATCCTTTAAATAAAGATCAAAGAAACAGATCTTTCAAACTAAAATCAGAAACATCGTTTGACGATGTCCAACAAAAAAAAGACTGCCTGAAAAGGATCACTTTGTAACAAGAAATACGACATAATCGGTTTAACCGTCAAAGAACGTATTTATATTGAAACGTTGGATACAAAATGGACCAGAAATGGAAAATTCAATTTTCTTATTGAAAAACCAATTTAAAGTCTTAATACAAAAAAAAAAAAAAAAAATGCTAGAAGCAATCTAAAGAATAAGCAAACCCAGTAAAAACCGTCACTGTTTAACGTAAGAGAACTTTCGCAAAAATTTCCAGGCGTTTGTTGTTGGACTATCAAACCAATTAGACATATCGTCGCTCTCGAGTATCTCTCTGCGTACTGTACACTTATCGCTGTGCTGTGTATGCGGTGTGCGAAACGAAAGGTTCGTAAACCAGGTTCGTAGACTAGGATCGTAGACTAGAATCGTGAACCAGATTCGTGGACCAGATTCGTAGACCAGATTCATGGACCAGATTCGTGGACCAGATTCGTAGACCAATTTCGTAGGCCAGATTCGTAGACCACGTTCGTAGACCAAAAGCTATGCACGTACGCGCGTTTTTCAGTGCTGCATCTGGACGAAGATCCGGGACAAAAAGATTTCGTAGATCAGGTTCGTAGATCAGGTTCGTAGAGCAGGTTCGTAGAGCAGGTTCGTAGATCAGGTTCGTAGACCAGGTTCGTATATGACGTGCACAGGACACGTTCGCGTGTTTCACAACGCAGCCCTGGCTCGGTTGAAATATCTTAGATATTTATTTCTTTGACTAACCCCACACTGTGACGTTTAAATAAATAGCATCGATTCTGAACGCAATCTTTCCACTTTTTCACAAATATTATGCAGAAATCATTCATCCTCCTTTGTATTTCGCCAGACACTGTGCTGACGTTTACACGTGACATAGAACAGAGTTCTTGTGCAACTTTTCGACTTTTCTTGGAACAAGCGTGGTCGCAAATTCACTCTCCAATGGATTTTATCAAAAAGATAAAAAGCATCCAGTGCAGCAATATCTTTCTGACACTGAAGAGCCAAAATTACAGAATGGCTTGAACCGCTTCTTTTCTACATTGCTCCTTGAAGAAAGCAAGGAATCTTCAAATTGGAAATTAAAATTATACACATCGTTGCTCAAATTTCTCGTATTTCGGACGTGACAAACACTTCTTAACAAGAATTAACAAACAAGAATGTACAGCGAATGAGCGAGCTAATTTTCAAGCGATCAGATTTCGATGTACAAACGATTATTACTAATTCTCTGATGATTTTCGATTTGAAATTACTTACACACTGGCGATATCATCGAATATTATAAAATCAAAGTCCAGCAACAATTATTTTGATTTTTGTCCAATGTACATCGCACTATACGACGTCGCGATTAAATACGTAAAATGCACCGGCCACAAAGAAGTCATCGTCGCTGAAGCACCCCTGATGGTTCATATATGTATAGAAAATAAAGAAAGATGAAAAAAATAGCTGCTGCACGAGCAGCAACCCTTGAAGGGGACCTTTGAGCGGATGCCACGTGGAGAAGGAAACGAGTGCCTCCCTCGGTCACGTTCCAGCCAGCTGGCTGCAACGAAATTGAATTTCCGATCCCTATTGCCTGTTAAAGATCTGTATCGATCATCATCGATCATCCTCGCTCACGCTTCGCTTGTTAAAATTTGTATTCCCTGTTTCTTTATCAATCTTGCGAAGTTTACGTGATTTATAACATAGATTTGTCATTATCGAGGCTTTCAGGTAGTTTGAGGGGGTTTCAAAAGCAAACTCAACGTTTTTATTGGTTTTAATCGTGAGAAAACGTCTTGTATGTAGGCAGGTTTAAGAATTGAAGAATTTTGTAGATTTTTATAATGTTAGCAACTTAGAAGGTGTCGTGAATTTTAATAATTTTAACAACTCGGACCGTGTGATGATTTCTTGAATTTTGTGAGATTTTTTATCATTATAAAGCTTTTCGAATCATTTTCTGCATTGTATATCCATACAAGCCGCAATTTTATCTTTTATTTCAATGAATTTTAACCAATTTGGTTTTGCAGTATATTTTTTGAAGTAGAACATTTAGAAGGCTTTTTCAATTTGATACAATTTTTGATATAAGCGTATTTTGATGTTTCTAAATATTCAGTGTATATATATATATGTACGTAGTTTTTAATGTTTTTCCTTTCCGCTTTAGATTTCCACTTTAGATTTGGAGATTAAAGATTTTCTTTGCCTTTCATTAGGCTATACTTTGAAATATATTTGCTTTGATAAAATGCCTCTGCAAGAATTTCGAAATATTCCGTAGAACAAAGAAGTGAAATTTACACAGAACCAGATACATAGCATGAAACTTCTCTTTACCAAACTGCTTTAAAACTTCCCTCTCCTGAATTTCTGTTTCACTGTTTCTTTTTCGAACAACGTCATGCAACCACACCATTGGTTTTTTTTTCTTTTTTTGTTATTTTGTATATTACTCGTGGTGTGATAAATTTTCTAATCGACAGAGGATAGTTTGTAAAATGAAATATCTTTGGAGTTTTCTTCTTTATTATCCTTCTCGTCTTTCTTACCTTTCGTCTTATAACGAAAAATCTCTTAATTTTCTCAGATTTATCTTCGATCAGTACCATTTTGGAAATTTCGCGTCATTTTTATATCTTTCGATGAACTTTTCACCAAATATATCTTTAGTACAGAATATCGCGGCCACTTTTATCTTTCTCTTTTATATTTCGTACGTTATTGAATTTTTTTATTAACTTTCTTAATTTTACAAAATACATATAGCACGATGTTGTACTATGTCTGTAGTAGTAGTGTAGTATTATTGGAGCGTTTAAAATTATTTTCGTTCTCGTTAGACGTACCTTTGAAAACGAGCAATTACATTCTTTTTGATTGACGGGATTAATTACCGTTCTCTTTTTACCAGACGATTAACCTATATCGTATTTCATGATGCTGAGCTTTCATTTCCATTTCTATTATGTTTCCCTCTGCAGCATCAGCTTTCCATTGCTTACTCTATATAAATATTTCGTTGTTAAAGCGTTACTCGATATTCCCCTTTGGTTTGCATTTTTTACGAATGAGCTCGTGGATTCACGTGATATTGTCCTGACAAATCAGAAACACTTGCGTGGAAATTATCATTTTATGGAACATTACGGTTCAAATATTAAGTCTGAAATATTATTGCATAAATAAATTGACATATGGGGGGGGGGGGGACGACAGGAAAATCTGTAAAGAGATTTCAGAGACGTGATGTTTATGCGATAAATGTCAGTCAATTAAAATTGTTTACCCTCGTTCGCGAAGCTCGAAGAAAATGTAATTTAAATATTAATTTTAGAAGGCAAAGAAAATCGGTTGAAAAAATTTGCCACCGAAAGCAAACAGAAGCAAAAAGTTTGCCGAAGAAATATTAGGGAAATTACCAAGGAAAATTAATCTCCGCGTTCTTTAGCTTAAAAATTGTAAAAAAAATTGAATTATAGTCCTCGAAGAAAAATTAGAAAACCGCATTAAATCCCAATTTTTTAATTTTAAGATCACAAAATCTGATTAAAGCGAAAACGAAATTTGTAAAGTTTTAATGATTTCGAATCACGGTTAATCGTGTCTAATTATACGCTATAAAATCTGCCATAAAGTTTAGCTGTAAAGTCTGCTTTATTTACGATTGTATGAGAAAGCTTGCCAGGAGAGAGTTGATCTATTTCAAGAGGCACATACAACGCTGCAAAAAACTTTTTCTCAATGCTATTTTTTCACTTCTGCATTATCGCTTATATATATAATATAACATATAATATAATACAATGTAATGTAATATATATTGTATATTTTTAAATGGAATAACCTATATATCTTTATCCTTCAATTTTTTGATTCTTTTTTCCATACAGAAGAGTAAAGGTACTTGTGTCTGAAAATGTTGTTTTAAAAAGAAATTTCGACATTTATTTTGCTAAATTTGGCGTATGAAAAACAATGATAGTCGCAAAGCGATACTCTTCTCTTTACTTAAAATATACAAATATTAACGGTACTAATAATAACTAATTATTTCATATTCTGAAATGAAACAAGACTGAAGATACGCCAGATTGTCTCCTTACAAAGTTCGGAGAGAACTCAATTTTCTCTCGAGATCGTGTCTCTATAATTATATACGATATAATTACATGTCGGGTTAATGTTGGAATTTTGGGCGTTTGACGAGTCTTCACTCGAATTTCGAGAATGGTCGAGATGTCGATGACAATGAATCTAGGTTCGATAACGAATCCACGGTCAATGGGATGACGAATGCGATGTGATACACGTATGACTCAACGTACAAGTAAAAATTATCTGAATGAACTGCTCTGAATAGACTCTCCCCCAGTCCTAGTGGAACTGCCCTTATATAGTCCTCTCCCCACCTCTCGGCTCAATCTTTATTTTTAAGGAGAGCTATGTAATTATTTCATACCTCTGTTAAGTACACGTCCTTCCCGTGACCGTAGCTAGGTTTAGTGACTCGTTATTTTTTTAGTTTTATTACTTAAGTGTAGCTATAGTAAAAGCCTGGACTAGGGTATTAGGGTTTTCCCAATATTCCAAAAGGGAAGCCCCGACGTCATTTCATCTGCGACATATATATAAACGTATACATAAATGTCAGTCTTAGTACATTTTCATTCAACATTGGACATAATCGAAGGTTTATTGGAAATATCGAAGAAGCTGTATAATAACAATCAACACGAATTAATAAGCGAACAGCGCCTGATTCTATCGAGGATCTTGATGTCTGTCACTCTATGGTTCGCGTGCCATCGAGATACGATCGAGAGTGTCGAAGGATGGGATAGAATGGAAGTCGAGAGAGTTTTAGAACGGTCCTCGAACCAGGGTAAATAGGAGGATATACACTTGCCCTCAATCCTTCCTCTTAAACTCAGACGGAGGATCCGTTTCAACCTGTTTATCTGTGTATCTCCGACCGTGGCTTCGCGTACGGCCACGTCTCCAGAAACTCGAGAAATTCCGGTTCAACTGTCGTTTATTATCTCGTCGTTTCGCTGTCTGTGTTCCTTTCGCGGTTACCTCGATGATGAGATCTTTTATTCTCTTGTAACGACAGCGTCTAATTGTCCTGTTACTTCTCTGTTCCCATACAATTGTCACGTTATACGACAGAAATTAACATTTATTTTCTTCTCGTGGTTTCTTGGTCTGCTACGTGCTTTGCTGTTTCTTGCCAAGCAGCTACGACTTTTCATAGGATCTGTTACGTCCGGTGACTCTGTACGGTCCAGGCGTCCACTAGCTGTGCACATAGAATTAAGCGGGTCGCAATAATCCTAAACATAAAACGAGGTTTCTTGATTTTACCGTTAAGGCCGGTAAGTGGCATAAAACATCTTCGATTCAAGAGGCTCCTTATGGTTATTGCTTCATCAGGTAAAAATTGGGGAAACGTGGGTTTTCCCATGTTTAGACTTGCGTACAGTCAACGTCTCTTTACCGGCTTTTCACCCTTCACTCATTCACCTACTTCTCTTATATCTTACGCAACAGCGTAACTATCTTCTCTACAAAGTTGTTGGAAATATATATTATAACCTGTTAACCTCGGTGTTATATTAATTAAACCGCCTCTATTATCCTAACCGAAATAGGGGATCGAGCTGTTCGTGACGTCGATTATTTTAATCGTAACGGGAATTTACGACTCTCGTTGACGCGCTTCCTCGCGATCTCGTCTCTCCGCGACTGGTCGGATAAACAGGATCCTCGATGGAATTTGGAGAAATCGTAGAACTTTAACTAAGGCGAAGGAATGGTGGAATCTTTAGGTACCTTTGCGAAAAGAAACATCTGAACGATTTGGCGTAATGTCGTAAAACATACTCAAAATTGCGACACAGGATGCAGCGTAACATCCTAAAACGGAATTCCGAATTTCAGTGAATCGAGCACGAATGAGGGATTTTTTTAATGATGTTTTATGAACAGGACTCAGGAATTTGTGGGTGTTGAAACGAAAATGTTGGAATTCCGCGAGATTGTTAAACGACGATAGAATTTCAGAAGATTCGTGGAATTTTCGCTCGTCATTGCTGCATGAATCGTTGTATAATTCTGGGAAATCGTTAGCGTTGGTGTGAAATTGTGCGAATTGTACGAGATTCTTAAAAAGTTGGAGCAGAATGTCACATGCTTTCCACGATTCTTCGAATCGAACATGCGACAAAAATTATGCAAGATCGTGCAGGAGACTCTGATATTGCGCGAAATTACGCCGAGTCACCAAAAAGATCCCAAAAGATTCCAAAGAAAAGTTTCCACCTTTGAAACCGTGAAAGTAAGACTGGAAATTCCAAATAGCTGAAAGACGTGGCGTCTTCGCGAGAAGACCCGATGAAACGTTGCAGAAGCTCTAGAATCGAGCGTCTATAAGACGAGATGATGAAATCCGGCGAATATCGATTTCACCATGGTCTATCTGTCATCTTTGCGTTTATTCTACACCTTCCGGTGACACTCGTTGGAAATGAGAACTGCGAGAATCAGAATCGTTTATGGCCATTTCACTGCGGTCCCAGAGTCGTTCGTTCTTTTCAAAAGACCTCCTCGGAAAAATAATATATAGTTGTGCAAGTTGGTGGAAATGGAAACTTGTTGGCTGTAGGGTATACGTTACGTTGGTACCGAGGAAGGAAATGATTTTTATTTTTCACTTTAGTTTCGTGGCAAGTTGAAAGGTCTTTGCGAGATGCCACCAACAAGTGCAAATCTTTGTAAATAAAAAAAACAAATAGTATTCCTTTGTCCATGTTTGTCCAACAAAAATTTTCGTTTGTTCATCCTACAAAAGAGAAAAAGAAGCTACGAATCATGGTCGTTCCATTTTCTGTATCTTTCAACTGTTTTTCACGTGCAGAAATCCTGCAGAGGATTTTGTACGCGAACGCAGTACCATTTTTAGGGAAACGTAATATTTAGAGGGAATTAGCCTTATAGTTAAAGAGGTAAATTCAGCATTGTGAAAATTAAATACAATTTTTTTAAGTACCATTACGTAGGCATTAGTTGCTCGTAAATGGCCTGTGCCGTGCCGGGAATTGGTACCAATTTTATTTTTTGATACGTACGAGAAGGCACGGTTTTTAGCGAGTAGGCCAATTACATTTAGGCCAGTCTCGCATAATTCAGCAGCTGGACATTCGTAATAACATATTCCCTTCTCGTGAAAAAAAAGGTACTAGCTCTACTATTAATATGTGGAAGATTATAAAACATAAAGAGTTTTGGTAAACGTGTTTGCACTGCGTTGGATGGGTGTGGGCTTTTTATGTATACTTGTGTGAGCTCCAAAATTAAAAATGTTAATTTTAGGTTCTTTATGCATATAAATTGCACATTATTTTGTACGAGAATATTTCTGCGCACTGATTCGCTGAAATATTCTGTAATTCGATATAGAATATTAGAAAATATATTGGCAAATGAAGATTCTAAATAATTGAAACACGTAAAGGAATAATTTATGAAATTAAACATAGCGAAAATTTGATATTTAGCATTTGGTAGGGATATGCTAAATTAACAGTTTTATATAGAATGTAGAAATGGAAAGAAATGTTTAATATACCTTGATCCTGATTTAATGATCTTGATTAAAATTAAAAGTCGACCTTCTTATAGCATACTAAAGAGGCGAATTATGACACCAATTCTCATATGAATTTTTCTTTTTGTTGCAGGTGAGTCCTTTTGTACGCTTTCTATTATAGTCGCCTCGCAATGTGAGTAAAGTGCTACAATTCACACTCTTCGTTTTTAATATCTCACCGCTTTTAAGCTCGCCGACGTTCAAACGAATTTACAAAGAGCATAAAGCTCTTCCTTTCCCTGGCAACCGGAAAATTGCTCCGCTTACCACGTTAATTTTCGCCTGCCCAATACCACAAACTTGTGTTTCCTTTTCATATGCGAAGAAAAGGGAACGTCGAAGAAATTCAATTACGCGCGATATGTGTGGCATTAATATGTTTGGGATTAGGAGAAAATATTGCACGTATATGAAACGTGACGTACGCGACACCTTATATAAACGTGATTTTCCATAGAAATATTTAAAAACCCATTCTATCAAAATCTTCAAATTGTTGAACATTTTTTACATATTTTTTCATATAGTTTTAAATTAATGGATATTCGCGGATCCTGACTAAATCGACACAGTGTATATACTTGATCCGCGTTTTTACATATTTCATTATACACCTTGATATTTATCGTTTAGTAAAAAAAATACATTTATACAACGAAAAGATGATAAAAATCAATCGATAGGTATTAACCATAGCGACACCCGGTATGCAACGACGCGCCCCGGAGGTCAAGAACACCGCGTTGTTTTATGAACATGATATTTATAGTCGTTGGTGGTTCGTTCCTCGTGTCCCACGTTTCACTCGTCGCGATAAGATAAAAAAGCGCCGCACAACGTCGAATTTTAATTCAGCGCCGTGTCGATCGGGATAACCAAGACCGCTGTGATAACGATAAAACGAATACCTTGTAAATCTGCCGATCTTTCTCCGGTCGCCATTCAAGACACAAATGTTGCTTCGAGTTTACTGGAGCGCGTAAAATCAATAGGCAGCAGAGGAAATCAAGATTTCAAGGTTATTAGAATTCCTAGATCTGAGTTACTTTTACTAGATCAGAAGTTAAACCCGATCTAAACCGTGAAAGTCCCTAGAAACTTTTCTGCGTTATTACGATGAATAAGGTTAAGTTAGATTTTTGCAATTAAAGTTCAATCTCGATTCAAGCGACAAAAATCCCTATAAATGTCCTAGATCGCTAGAGATCAACGCTACTACGAGGAAATAATAGTTTTATGAGGAAATAATAGACGCACAAGGTTTTTTGTTTTATATTATTTCGTCGAATCGCGTGCGATCCATTTTCTTCTATCGAGATAGACACCACGACATTTCACAGACTTGCTTTCACGTTTGTACGAAGGTTCGTTGTTGTAAAAAACACGTTTGCGAAAGAAAGACACTTTCTGAACAACCTAATACAATTCCTAGACACAATTTAGTTTTGCTGGACTAGAATGCAGGTCTATTAGACACCGCGAAAATTCCTAGACTCATGGCATCTCGTAGCACACATGGTACGCGT
Source organism: Bombus vosnesenskii (assembly GCF_011952255.1). NCBI lineage: Eukaryota > Metazoa > Arthropoda > Insecta > Hymenoptera > Apidae > Bombus > Bombus vosnesenskii. The sequence goes on from NW_022884343.1 coordinate 3,657,322, forward strand.
TTCTGGCATCCAATTTCTGAGTGCAAGAATGGATTCACCAAGAGAATTGCATCGGTGGCACGTCGAGGGGGACACGTACTCGAAATGCAACCGACTTACAGATGAAAACAGAATGCAAAGCTACCGAGGAGAGGCCTGTGGTGGTCCTCAGGGATCGATACGAACCGTTGCCCGCTGCTGCACAGAATTGCACGTACACCAATAGGCGACAGCCCAGTTTCTCCGCTTCCAAAATTCTGGAATCTTAGAACGTGTTCGTTACAATCGCCGTATTTTCAGCTTATTCGAATTTTCATAGATTCTGAAACCGAACACGTTTGATATTTTAGAGAAATACTTTTAGAGTTTTACTTTTACGAGGAATTTTCGATAACCAAACGAGGTCTTACGGTAAATTTTTGAACCTCGATTTGTTGTCGATGACGAATAAATAATAACAACGTCGATTTCTACGTTAATAAATTTCTGATAAATTTCCAAGTTTCTAAAGCAAGAAGAATTGTTCCTAAATTTAGAATTTGAACGGTTCAGATAAGAATATCGGATAATATTTCTAGAATCTTTTTCGTTGATTTCTGACATGATGAAATTTATGCCAGTTGGAATCCTGAGGCAGAAAACGAAGATTTTGACGAGTCCCCAATACTTAGCAACTATAGACGAGTATTTTCATTTGCCAAGAATTTTCTAGCAATGGATTAAGGTTTTCTTCCTCAGGTTAGGAGTTTAGTTGACTGAGGTGACAGTGTTGGATGAAATTGATACGACGTTTTTGTTCGTTTTCGCAATTATATCGCTTGGAACTGGATTGAAACTAACATTAATTAATTTTATATCGATTTAATATGTTTAAATCGTTTTATTAGCATAGAATCTGGCGTACGAATAAACCGTTTTAGAGGACCAGCAATTAGTCTTGTTTGTTCTACGCTCGGCAGGCAGTTTCTCGGTTTCCTCGTGCAATTTGTCAAGAATCGAAGAGATTACACGGTGCAGATGGAGTTAGGCGGATAACCACGACAATTTTCAAAACGAATGATTTACCGCGGCTTTCCAACTGAAATATAATCAAAACTGCTCGTTGGAAATTCGCGTTGCCACGCGGGCTAACCGTTCCAACTTCGAAATCCAATCGAAATCTCGTATCGATAATAATTCAGATCGCTGTACCTACATTCCAGCCTTATTTCCATTTTATTATTTTGCTAATTGAAACGATAAATTAAATGGTGCTTTTAGAATTCTCTGAATTTTATAAAGCGCATTATTATTATTGTTGTCGTTATTGCCACAGGCTTTCGTTTCTATCTTTATCTCCAGTAATTAACGTCACATTGTTCCACATGAAAGTATGTTATCCTACTTCTCTAGTTACCAGGGAAATTGTCCTAATTCCCATTGAACTCTGTTGGAAGTAGTCGAGTCTTATCACGTCCTCCTCGGTGTTTTCTAATTTGCCTGCTGTTTTTATTTTTCTGTGTATTTTTAATTTAAGTTCGCTGTACATTCGGCGATCTTTCAGGATTCTTTCGACCGATCCTGCTTCCTTTCCTGTCACATATTTGGCATAGGTCTTCTTCTTCACCGATTCTGCTGATTTTCCACAGTTTTCTTCCTACCTGTCCTATTCACGCTACTTCTTCCAATTTAATTGGAAGACTGGTTTCTATAAGATATGCATATAGCGTTCTCTGTTTACTCCATTTAGCTCTTTTAGCTCTTTGTACTCGAAACGCGTCATTTCTTCAAATGCATTTGCCTGTTCTTTTAATCGCAACAACGATAAGAATGTCAGTTTCACAACAATTGTAGCTACGCGATGAAAACTGTAAAATTCGGAGTGACAGCGCAATAGCGAGAAATCAATCGAACGATCGCGCAAAAATAGGACACGTATAATCATTTTTTCCCCCAGGAGTGGGAAAGGTCGCGCTTGCCAACCGGCCGGCATTCATTATCGTTGATTTGCATCCGCGAATGGCGAACTACGCGGAAGAAATCGCGGTTGCCATTGTTATCGTTACGTCATCGCGACGCTTCACCAACATTTCGCGACTTGCTCCATCTAACCGTTTAACGCGTTCACTGCCACGCCAGTTTTACGTATTTTCATACATTTCTGTAACGTTTGATTTTATGTCGTATTCGCGCTAAATCTCTCTCACTCTTGACAAATGATTGCGATGAATTTTACAACGAACAAATTGATGCGCCTTTAAACGACCAAGTTTATTCTTCGTGATCGGGTCATTTCGAATTTCATTGAAATATTTCGAACGAATCTTAAAACGCATCAGATCGTCCGTCATCGACGGGCACTTTAACGTGCGATTTTAAGAAAGAAATTTCAAGTAAGAAGAATTTGAAGAATTCAGAAGAAGTAATTTTAAGAAAGAGACGGTTACGATAATAAACGTATTACGCTCTTAATACGCGTTACCTTGATTCTCTCGTCGTGTAAGCTTTAATAACGATATAAAATTCTTTCCTCGTTCGCTAATCTCGTTTCTTTTTTATCCACTTAGCGCATTAATGAGAGCATTCTATCTATTGGGTTGGCAACTAAGTGATTGCGGGTTTTGTCAATACCACCTAATGACAAAACCCGCAATCACTTAGTTGCCAATCCGATAATTAACCAAAATTTCCAGATTATTATTATTATTATTCGTGCTAAATACGATTAAAAGTTGAGAAGAATCACAGAGACGCGTAAACGTATCGAAAGTATTAACGTTAAAATTATTCAAAGTTCCAAGTGTCGTTCGTACGGCAAATGAGAGAAAAGAAGGTAAAAAAAAAATGAGAAATGAAATTAAAGGAAAATATGAGAGAGAAACGAAACGAGATAAAATCCAGAGGAAAAACACGTGTTCCATCTCGGTCTTCGCAGATGATTATCGTCTTTGCCGAGTCTTTGTCCACGTGTTGCCGGCATGATTAGTGTCATGGTTACAAGCTAGTTCTGGATTCTTTTGTCCTGGCCGTGTGTAAACTTCGAGTCTTCCCTCTGCCGTCGCCACGCTTATTTCTCGGTTATTTTTAACGCTTTCCTTAAGCAACTTGCAATCTATCCTTTGTCTCACGGTTCCATTGTCCCGACGATCATTGTGCCGCGTGCCTATATCCATCGTGTCGCTAGATCGGCGAGTTACAAGCTCCCGTCGCACGCTTTTTACCCTATCGTTTCCATTATTCTCTCACGTTCGTTACGACATCCTGGTTGTCATTGTTGCGTCCAACCACTTTCCACCTTCTTCATCCCCCTTTGTTTTAATATCGTGCGCGACGATTACCCTGTTTTAACTAACGAAGACGAGTTTTCTTTCCTCGCTCGTGCTATCGATCTATCTGACACGATAAGTTCTTCATTTACAATTCTTTCTGTTTCTTAATTCGAATTCCTTCGAACTCGATTCAAGTAGAATTCTAATTTTTATTCTCGCATGTACCGTCGAACGTAGTTTATGATTTTTGCTACGTCGATTCATCGTTGCAGATTTTAATCCGTACAACTCGTCCATGTAGATCATAGAGCTGTCGAGAAGTTTTAGCAACTAAAAGGAACTAGATTCCTAATTTGCACGAAGATCAAGATTGCTATGTTGTCGTTAATTGAAACTGATTTATAGACTTGGAATAGGAAATGGAACCAAGGCACAAGATTCAGTTCCTCTATATTATAACGAGTCCTGTGTTCTATAGTTGCTTTTTATACTTTTTATATCGCGTATATCGTGTGCATTTTAAATTTCCACAGATCCGATCCAACGAATTTTTAATTAATTTCGATGAATTTTTCTTCGTATCTCAGCCGATCGTATTCATAAGAAAATTCTGCTCTATATTTGGTGCAAAAATTCTCGGTGACGTTTCGCCAGTCGATTAAAGGAAATCAATCGAAATTCCTATTTCCGTGGCAGTAGTCCACGGAATGGTTCGCCTAATTATACGATGGCCGCGTCGTTCTATTCGCCAACAGGTCGACTAGTAACCTTCGACTTGGATCGGAAAAGCTAGGCCTAGGCCAAGTGCCGGCTACTAACGAACAGAGTTCCCGCGAGCTTCGGAGCTTCCGCCGCGCCCCCTGTGGCGAGACAAATCGGGAACTTGACCTATAAAAGCTCCACGATGAACCGCGGCTCGTGATGCACGCGAGAATTCAGCCACCGAGTTTCACACTCGATAGAGGTTCCGTGCGTTTCAGCCTGTGCAATATCATCGTTTCTTGTGTATTTTAAGATTACTATAAGGATAGCTATCGATTATTGTGGTTAGATACCTTGGAACTTTCGCGTGAAACCGTCCAGGCAATTTATATCTCGGCATTAGAATAATTTTTCTGGAATTTGACTGTTTTAAGATGCATCAGAGTATTTGTTACAACTTTGCAAGCTTTTCCTATTTCTGTATATTGATGTTCAATTTTAAAATACTCCAGGGTATCTGTTATAATTATGGGAGTCTCTTTTATTTTGATATTTCGATGTTCAACTTCAAAATATCTCGGAATATTTATCATGATTTTGGAAGATTTTTATCTTTGCATATTTTCGTGTCCAATTTAAAAATACCCCAGGGTATCTGTTTTAATTATGGGAGTCTTTTTTATTTTGATATTTCGATGTTCAACTTCAAAATATCTCGGAATATTTATTATGATTTTGGAACATTTTTATCTTTGTATATTTCCGTGTCCAATTTAAAAATACCCCAGGGTATCTGTTATATCATGGGAGTGTGTTTTATTTCGATATTTTGATGTTCAACTTCAAAGAATCTCGGAGTATTTATCATGATTTTGGAAGATTTTTATCTTTGCATATTTTCGTGTCCAATCTAAAAATACCCCAGGGTATCTGTTATAATTATGGGAGTCTCTTTTATTCCGATATTTTGATGTTTAATCTAAAAGTGCCTTAGGCTATTTATTATAATTATGGAGATCTCTTTTGTTCCGATATCTTGATGTTCAATTTGAAAGTACCTTGGGCTATTTATTACAATTTTGAAAGATTTGTACTATTTCGATGCTTTTTGACATTCAATTTAAATGCTATGATATGTATCGTAATAAATACAAGAGCAACGCAATATATTTTTTGGAGAATATAAATCGTTTGAAATTTAAATATTGTATTATAAAAATAAATATAGGAAATGTGGGAAATATTCTAAAAAGAACGCAAAATGTTGACCCGTTGAAGGTTTTCTGCTGTGAACTTCGCGATAAAGCGTTCCTCGAGGTGGTCACGCAAAAAGCAAGTTTGAAAACTCTGAAATTAATTTGGCGTTACGAGGCGCCCTTCGTTACCGCGATATAAACCTGCTGAGCACTTGGAATTCATTTTCATCCTAGCAAGATTGTTATTAATTGTCGAAGTTCCAGAGTTTTCGTTTGAAACCAACATCCTTCAACAAAATTTCGTATAATTACAATTTACAGTGTTAGGACAATTTATTAAGAAACGATTGGGGTAACAGAGAAGGAGAACGAAAATTTGCTTAAATTCTAAATGGATTTTATAATTTCTACGGAAATTTGTTCGTTCAACGGCCCCCGCTATGAAATCAATTTCCTCTTCCAATATTCTAACTTCCTTAAGATGTAATCGAATTCGTTCCACTCAACTTTCTTTTATGTTTTAAGTGCCTGATTCCTGAGATTTGCTCTTTCCAAATGAATTCCATTAACTGAAAAATCGCTTGAAATTGTATTGTTCTCGAGTAAAATAACGAAGATACAGATGTCACGATTGAAACTTAAAAATTGAAACTTTAAGAATTTAAATGGAAACGCCACGAGCATTAACGATCTTAATTTCTTTCCAATTTTAAAAATCCTTTCCTTATAAAAAAAAAAAAATACTACTCGAATAGAGTTTAATCCTCGAACCCGTAAATCTAGACACCCAGTACAACAAAACACTGAAACTTTTTACACAAGCAACTATAGTCCTTCGACCCCAATCGCAAAAATTTCATCAAAAATACCATCAAAATCCAAAACCAACAAAAATAATCTTCTCTTCCAATGAAATATTAATTTAATCATCCCAAATTCTTTCACAACCACGAGAATCGTTTCTTCAACCCTTTACGTATCCACAATTGTCTTCTTCTTCCATGAAAAATGACAAACGTTTGAGCTACAACGTGTATGATAAGCATCGATTGCGAATCAAAATGCAATTTTAGCCGGCTGAAATTTGATTGTGTAGCGGCGCAGTGGCGCTTTGACAACCGGTGATATCGACCGCCCCCGAAATGTGTCCTGGCCACCCCCACCCTGTGCCCCGTGACGCCGATTAACTATCCCCTTGGTCGAGCATCCCCGATGTTACTACTTCGGCCTTAAACCGACGTCCTTTTTTTTTTTTTCGCCACCCGGAAGAAGATTACTCGGTCTTTCTCATTGAAACTTCGAAGGATGCAACGAGGTGGTAATTTCTTCGCGAGGATCGAACGGGATTACGGAGAAATTGAATGGATTAGCTCGAGAATGTTGCAGAATAGCAATTTTTTAAATGAGTTTGAAGGAATTTCTGGGAATAATTTAGAATTTACAGTTTCCTTTCTGAAGAAGATAAGTTAAAGATAAGTTGTCGGTGGTTTTTAAGAAAAGGTTGAAAATTGAATTGACAATGTTTGCGGAATATGAATTTTTGTAAGTTTCCACGAACTTTCGGGAATAATTTAGAATGTACTCTGATGGTTTTCTTTTTGAAGAAGAAGTAGAGACAAATTAGGGTGGTTTTTGCCAGGAAGGGCTGAAAAGTAGGTTGAGAACGTTATAGGATCCAAACTTTTGCCAGCAAGTTCGAAGCAATTTTTGAAAAATAATTTAGAATTCTCTTCTTAAAGAAAAAGCAAAGACAAATTGGCAGTCGTAGTGGTAGTTTTTGAACAACGGCTGAAAAATAGCTTCGAATTCTTGTGAAATATGATTGTCCGTAGAGTTTTCGTAAGTAAACTAAGAAAAGTAGGAATAATTTATCGATGTCTGTTTTCCAAGAAGAAATAAAAATAAATTGGGCTAGTTTTTCAAGACATCGAAACAACGTTTATCGCTATATAGTCAGCCCTTACAGCTTCGCCTCATCGATGCGATAGAATCTTCCGTAGAAGCGAAAAGAAGAAAAAAGAATCTCCCAATTGCTCGGCTCACTGTATTATTCAAATCTCATCCAATTGGAATTCCTCCTACCAAAGCATTTATTTTCTACTCAATTTCGCTACATATTCCAGTTTCCTTGAACGAGATAGTAGAAATTCGGGAGTATCGTCATTGAGAATGGTAGTTTCTTCCATTCCATCTGCCAACGTAGTCACGTTTCGTCGATTTCGTGGCCGGCAGGGCGTTAAAGGGGAGCAGCCAGCCCTTATCAGCGATGCATTCGAATGCAGCGAGCTCGAAGAAGCGAACTCGAGTCCACCCTCTTGCCAGCCTGGGAAATATCCACCGACTCTCGTCGACTGTTCGAGGTTCAACGAATCGACCAACACGGCAAACCACTGGCCATTATGCAAATCGTACATTCTGATGAAAGTTGCGCGCTCCCTATAGAGACATGATCCGGTAGGATCACGTGGAAGACGATGTTATACCGATGAACTTGCTTGCATATTCTTTAAAAAGTGGATTTTGGTTACTCGAGTGTGTGTTTTATATTCTCCGATGTAAATAGCAGCTTTGCTTCTACCAGGTGAGATCAGTTCTTGAGACGAAAACGTTGTTTAAGATAATCTTCCATTAGGAAGCCATTTATTTATGGCTATTGCATAAAATTGATCAAACATAGTCTATTTATTCGTTTTTCATTTATAAAACAGTATAGTGGTAATTAGAAAAAGACGATGTTAATTTCTATCTTAGTGCCTGAATTTATATAAACTTGCACTTTTCCAGGAAAAGCCAGCAGACTTTCATCCCTTCGTTGGCTCCGATGAATATTCATTCGCGTACAGTTAGCCAAACCTTGAAGCTGCGACGTGTTAGCGTGCAGCAGTATTCAAAAGCATCTAAATATTAATGTACAGCATTTAATAGCGCTCACACGTGTAATAATCACAGAGCTCTCGACCATTATGTAAGTAATCCTCTAAAACGTTTTCAGCCGACTAACCTGCAAATTCCACCACATCATTCACATCATTCACACACGCATCATTCGCCGTATGAGCTGGCAAATACAAGCATTCGATACAGCATTCAAAGGTCTGCAAATATGAGCGCGCATCAGCCAAACATCGCGAAACTGGATAAAGCAATTTCTACCACGAAGCATCAAACGTGTTCGCGCTTCCGTATAGCGGGACACAGCGTTCAAAAGCGTTGAAATATTAATTCATAGTATTTAACAGCACTTAAATACCATCGCGCGACGCTGGTCGATGGCAAACCGCTTAAAACGATTTCGCTTCGCTAACGTGCAAATTTCATTACTTGCAACGAATATTCGCACATACGTAATTCACTGTATAAGCTTGGAAACATCAACGCGTACCATTGAAAAGCCCGCAAACATCGATATACAGGTGCCAAAGGAACCCAAAAGCGCTTAAACATTCTCAAGCCAGTTGAAACAGCTTGCGCAGATAGTTAGCTGAACTTTGTCCCTTGGCAGGAATATTCACACACAATTAACCAAACGTTCGAGCTTCCAGCATTAAACTCATAGCAATTATTTCGTAGGATGCAACCTGGCGGTGTTTGTCCGGCGCGTTAGCGCGCGCTTCCTTCGTTCGTGCAAACGAATCGAACCGGGTGAAGTCAGCGCGAGCAAATACCGTCAGCCCTTCCTTCTGCGTCGCCATTCGGCCTTCATTTGCATCCTAATGTTCGCGAACAGTCGCGAAGTGCCTCGGAATCCAAACCGTTTGCCTTTCCTTTTGGCGACGAGCTGTTTCGCGAGGCCACTCGCCTGGAAAAATTCCTCGTGGAAAATGTCTCTCGTCCCTCTTTCCCCGAGCTTCGCTTGCAACCAGTTTCTGGTGTCGTTTCCAAGGTGAATCAGGCACCCGAAAGATAATTTTGTTTCTTACGGATGGTTGATTCCTGGGGTTACCGAGTAGATTTTCGGGTCGTTTGTGGTTTACGATGGTTGTCGTGAATTATGGGCGAAGGGTGCGCGATTTGAGAGAGGTTTTCGTGGAAATTGGACTTTTTTATTCGCCGAGGAGCGGTATCCGTGGAGGATTTTATTGGCGAAATTTTATTTGTATTATTGAAAAATACACGAGCTTTGGAAGATGCTTTTTTAATGAAAGTTAAATACGTTTCGGTAAATTGTTTTTCATTTGGGTTAAATTTAATTGGAAATTTTTCCACCGAACGTTTGTTGATTATGCGTGTGTTTTAAAGAAGCCTCCGTTACTTTTTAATCAGATAAAACTCGTTTTCAAATTGTTTTTTTAATTGGCTATTTTTTTAATTTTGTAATTTTAATTACTCGAAGAAAAGAACGAGAAAAAATAGTTTCTCAAAAGAGAGAATCTTCTATCGATATTTTAGAAGCTCGTTATCGATTATCCACGCGGCAGTAGAATACCACCGTATCGTGTCAGACAGTTCATCCCGAATCTACCGATGGCGCCACGCGATCGTCGTAGAATTACCGACATCAGAGTTTAGATGACGCACGCAGGATTCTGAAACCGCGACTTATCCCCAAACGAACTTTTTTTCACAAAAATGAAGATACTTTAACATTGAAAATTCATATTTCTCATAAAATTGCAAATTATCAGAAACTCTATATATACGATATTACAATGTTATTTTTTCAATAATTTATCTGAGTGATAATTTTCCATCAATAACGAAGATTTAAATTCTACTTCGAACAGAAACGTTCTATTTTGAATGCAGCGATCTTGTTCGATAATCGATATTCTCGCAAGTTCCCATTTTTAAAAAGAATCCCCTTAACGCTTTGCAAGTTCAATTTAATTGCCATCTCTGGCCATCAGCGGTTGCAAATTTTTCCCAATAGACTGGAACGTCCCAAGAAAGTTCTTGTATGAATTATACATTGGTTGGCAAACTTTCAGAACAGTCGACTAATTGCACTTCGTATTACCTTGGTCTCTCCATGGCGCGATTATGACACGTTTCGTATTTTTTTTTCTCCGTCGCGTGTCGGCCGTAAGTTTCGCATAATTCGTCGGATGAGGATAAGAAATACGGGCGAATCTTATTTTTGTCTACGTTTTGTTATTTCGAAAAATGGGTCAATCTTTTGCCTAATTTACGTCCATGCGTATTACCGTTCAAAAGCTACGTTGCAAAATATCGGGCGCAGTTCTCGCGACAAGGCTGTGCCCCACATACCGAGTTTTTCGACACGAATTTAGAATTGTTCTACGAGACGCGTAATTATAGAACTTTTATCTCGACGATTCGTTAGAACCGTCGAGTTTTTATTTCGACGAATTTGTTGGAATTTCTCGTTTCCAGCGTTTTATCACACTCGCTTTATCTATTTGTCTTTTCTCGAAAATTGAAACGTTTCTACTCGACTATCGATGAATATTATGTCGCTCTCTTTTTTCTCTATTTTTGGAGGATTTACGGAGTTACAATAATTGTTGTAAAAGAAAAAAAAAGGATATTGAAGAGATCGGTTTGCAATTGATCGCAGTTAATCAAAGATACTACAATGATACTCTCCGTGGCATTTCACGCATCGAAATTGGAAAATACAGAGTTCAGAGGGTGAAATGTCACGTTCAGTCGTCGTTCGGTAGAGGAACCATAATTTGTTTCTATTTTTGTAAACTGTCGCTATAATTCAGTTTTTACGAGGCAGGATCGGCCATATTTCTTACTTAAATACCAGTCTTTTCCTGAAATATATATATATTTTTTAAATTCATATTTCTAAAAAAAAAAAAAAAAAAAAAAAAAAGAACCAGGAATTCCTAACATTCAGTCACGAGGAATTGCCTTGAAAAAATAGAACTATCTGTCATTGTCTGGACCACGCTCTTTACGTAAACGTACGAAGCACTTGCTAGCGTCGTTGCGAAAATACTTCGTATTTTACTCAATATTTACAAGTACTTAGGAAACGTTTCTCCTTAATAGGTTTCAGTATCAACACCGAAAAAGAAATTCCGCGATTAAACAGTTCGTTCGAGACCATAATGATACGCAGCTGTTCTCTTTTTCGGTCTTTCTGTGGACCTGTTTTTACAATCGCGAGGAAATTGTTACCACCGCTTAATGGTTCATTTAATTAATCGTATTCTCTTGTGAAAAGTTCCATGGCACGTTTCTTTTTCACTGCTTATTTTTCGCTACCACTAGACGGTAATTTCGTTCGTTAGAGGAAATTCTTGTTAAACGGATGGATCATTTGCGATCCCAAACGCAAAATAGAAATAGCAGAGCAAATCGACGAGCAGAAAAGAGAATTCAGACGTTAAAGTTTCTCCGAAGATGCGTAGAAAATCCTTTAAAAGATCTCTTAAGAAATCCATGAAAGGAATATTTTTCTTGGTTCGAAAAAAAATTTGCACGAAACGATGAAAATTTCGCGGTTAAATAGCTTGCATAATTAATAAGTAGGCACCGTTTATGACGATATGGTGCAAGTAGATGGAAAAATTCTTAAAAGCATCCTTAAAGAGAGCTGTATCCCGATGTAAAACATCAAATTTAACAGAAATTTAACGAAAATCCAAATTTAACAAGTATCGTTGATAATCTCGTGCCATAAAAATGTTTTAATTTTAAAACATTCACATATGAGAAGACGTAATCCATTTGTACACTTTTGTACTATATTCGAAATTGCAATGCACGGAAGACAGATGCAATAAATAAATAAATAGTTACATACAAACATACGGTAATTACTAAAAATCCAACATTATCGTTATGCTGTTATATTCACGTGTAATATTGTTGCAAAGAAGATTTTTAAAGAAGCAGACGTTTATCGATGCAAAATATCAAAGTACAAAATTGTAGAAATCTACGAAATTGCAAATCTAGCAATTGCCATAAAGAATGTCACGCCACGAATGCATATACATCCGCCATAATTATCACAAAAATCCAACATTCTAGCCAATATATTTAGGCCAATATTTAGGCCAATAGACGCCAAAGAGTCCGTGAAAAACATGTTTTTTCCAAGTTCTAAAAATCGGTGAAAGAATCCTGTGAGAAAAAGCTTTTGTCTCGTTGTGCGTAAAATACCAAAATACAACATCGTAAAGAAACGTGAAGAATGTGGGAAAAGGGAAGGTGGAGAGTCACGAGGGGCCATTTTGTTTGCGGCGATCGCGAACGTGACCAGCTGGCTGTTTCGCGTTATGTTTAGAATCGCCTTGATCGTCATCAGGTCGCCGATTATTTATTGTAAACAAGAAATTCTGCGCCGCGACGTATAAATCGTGGGTGCGCCCAGGGGCCAATTATAATGGCCCGTATTTCGGGAACCGTGGTGGCCAAATTCTCGTCGCTATCTCGGCTTTTTCTACTTGCCAGCCACGTGTCTGACGCAATGTGAATCGTAACCTGTTATAATCTGGCCGCAGGACGCTCGCCAACTGGATCGCTATTAGTATAACGAAGAAGGAAAGGACCATCTGGCTACACGGCTTCCGGCTATCAAACCGTGGACATTTCGAACTGGCACATTTTTTAAATAGAAGAGATATTTTCGGAGCAGGTGTTCTAAATTTATTTCAGAAATTTCTTATTTCTTTAGCTTGCTAATTTTTCCTTTCGGAGTCAAATTTCCGGCAATTGAAATTCGCAACTTCGAAATGGGACATCTTCGATTCGTAAAAAAACGTCGTAATATTCGTCGACTCGCTTGAAATGTATTCCTTTCCCCGATATATTTTAATTTGCCAATACAGCTCTGCTCGAACGTTTAAGTTTGAATTTGCCTAATTTTTTTGTATCTGAAGTTGATATATCGAAGGCTATATAACACGAGCTAATACGGAGTTTAATCAAATTCTCAGTTGACACGTACTCGTGTTCTTGAACTCGGAATGCGAATGAAAAGTTGTACGTTTGAAAGAAGTGTTTCACGATATTTTACATCGTACTTAGTAAACGAATTTTCTATCAACACTGTTCTTTAACGTAAGACGTAGTTAATATTCTGATGAGTAATAAATCTATTAAAACAAAGTCTATTATTAAACAACCCATAAATCACGCACCTACACGTAAATATATGTACACAGTGAAGACGCAGTCAGAGAGTAGACGAAACGATTTTTAGTCGCCATTTCTACCGTGACTTGGCTTCGGCTATCGAATGGTTGGCGTGGAATATTCCTCCGTCTCGAACATCCAAAATTCTTCGACCATTCTAAAATTGTCTTCGACAATTCGACGATCGCCATTGCGAATCCTCCAGTCTTCCAGAACGTCTCAACGTTTACTCTCATCTTCGATTTCCAACGTTCCCAGCGCGGGAAATGGAATAATTCCGAAAACTACAAGTTCTTGATAGGAACGGGAATCTCTGGAACGACAAAACTTCGTAACCGGCTCTTTGACGCGAAATAACCTCTTCTAGCTTCTATTAAAATTCCAATTTATCCTTTGTATCTAAGTACAATTTGTACTCACTCTATGTATTACATTATAATAACGCTTTTAATAATCTTTTTCTAAAAGAGAAAATTTCATAGCAAACTTTTTACCTATTTTTTTTTCCACGTACAATTACTTTCTTTATGGTGACACTGTAACTTCCAGTGTATCTAAATCTTTCATCTAAATCTAATTTAAAAAATCTTTTTATCGGAGAGAAAAAATGTTATTCTAACTTTTCCACTTACGCTTTAGTTTATAATTCATCTCGTATATTTAGTCGCAATTTTAGCCATATATCAAGATAAAAATCGCCGGGAAAGAGATTAAATAGCACGAGAAACGATTTGTTAAATCGCTATCCCTGGCACAGAGTTTACCAGGGATTAATCGCCACTTGTCACGATATTGGCGTATATTTTGTAAACGTTTCGTTCTCTTTTCGTCGAGCAACACGTGTCTGTAGAGGTAAAAGCGCGAAGATCACGACGTTTGGACGTTTGAATCGTCCCACATGCCGTTGATCGCGATATCTCGCCACGTGTTCGATCGATCATGCGTACGAAAGGACAGTTGAAACAGTTATGCGACAGTCACGCTGTATTTCTGCCAAATAAAATATCTAGCGACGACAATTTCCGTCCATCACTTCCATTTCCGGATTTAGGAATTTCAATGACGATAAATTTCTAAATTTCGACGAATTCTCCTTGCATTCTTCGTACTTTCTATGGAAAGTTTCCTCCGTGCAACTGTAAATTGCTGTAAATTTAATTTCGTTCAGCCAAGATACGGAAATTTTAGTGATTTCGTGTTACAGGATTTTAGATGTCCGTATTTTTGTTATTTAACGCAGTTAAAATATAAATTCCGACGATTCTGAATGTTTTCTGTAGTTTTGTCTCTGAAAAATTGAAGTATTTGTGACTTTTTATTTCGCTCCATTGAGATAGGAATTTTGGAAATTTCTGTAGCATTTGCGACTCTGTGCAATTTCAAGTTTCTACAATTTCTAATTAATCTTCTTTGGGATATTAATTTTAAGAATTCTGAAGGTTTTCTGTCATTTTGTGGATTTTTAGATATTTGTGTCTTTAATGCAGCTTCGTTAATTTTCCTAATTTAATTGGTTCGTTCCAAATGTAGCGCGCTTTAAAATTTATCGTAGAAACGTCTGTAAATCCCAGGAATAAAATTTCGAAAACAAATGAATGCAATAAATAAATAGATTTACTTGTTTCTTCTTAAGCTACAAGTGTTCGGAAGAGAAGATTTCTGAAGTTTGGGATAAACTGTTCCGCTGAAGTTCGATTCGAAGTGGCTTTAGAATTTGGTTGCGTCGCCTTGGAAATTTCGGAGACGCGTGGAAGAAAAATTCATTCCGGTGACGTTGGTACGAGTGATAAATTGGGCCTCGGTGATGTTTGGCCGTGCCAACGACTGTATAAAAAATGTCACGTCGCAAAATTTTTGTCAGTGGTGGTCAATTCTGTTAGTTGGTCTACGAAGCAATTTAATATTCTGAATTCCCTCGAAATTCAATTCTGCTGCTATCGTTTATTTCATTTTGAAACTTTCGTCTGAAATTTTCATTCGAAAGCGAAAGTCGTACGTGCGGAAATTTGAACATAGCCGAGAAAAAAGATCGGGAATGTTGTGTTTGTAGGAGAAAAGATTTTTGTTCGGGACTGTGATTCTGAAAATGACGGTATGTCGTGGTGAATTCGAAAGGAGGATTCCTGGTTTTCTCGCAATTTTCACAATTTCCCACGACGAGGACCAGATCCTCGAACAAACGACGTTCGTACGCGAGAAAAGCGACGCTGTTGAAAATAATCCGACTCGCTCTATAAATACAATTCAGTCTTGTGCGGTGCGTCGCGAAGTTCGGATGCTTATCTGTCGTATGTGTTCGGTGTTCCTGCGGTGATTTCCGGCGCTGATAAGGAAACGTAAGACGTCAGAAGTCGTGATCGTTGCCGTGAAGCCTCTGTTTCTTTATTTCGGTTCGCAAGTCTACCGAAGGATCTTCTTCGTGCTGGTTGATTAATGTTTTCAGTTCAGTGTAGCACCGCGACGTTTGTAGTGTTGAGTGTTGGTTGGTGAATCGTTAAGCGAAGGATCCGTAAGATGTTCGTTTTGTGAAAATTTTAATTCGATTATTTCTATAACTACGAATCCTATCAAACACATCAAAACCCAATTATATGGAGAAACAGAGTTCCCATTTGTCTGATCCTTTGCTCTAAATAATCTCCCAAATCCTTGTTTGTTAAATCTCCTACATAGTATAGTTTAAATCTCATAAAGCAATTCATTAAAATTTGTATATTCCACTTACTAATTCGATTAATTTGTGAAAAATCAATTCCAAACCTTGTTAAACGCAGCAGAACGCAAATTCTACAAACTCGTTCCAATTATAATTCTCCACTTGAAATCTCCAAATCCCTCGATCTCTATTTACTAAAGCTTCTATTTTAAACAATAGGTCGTACTTTTGAAAAATTCACTGAAATTTACGAACGCGCGATCCATCTTCCTGCAACCTTGCTGTTTATCGAAGAATCGACTCCAAACTCTGTCAAACTCATCGAAGCCGAAATTCCAGTTTACGTGATTTCATCGTCCTCGGCTCTTCCATCCCTATTTTCCCACGATATCAACTGAAAACCTTTTCATTTCAAGAATCAAACCCTGTCAAACTCTGTCAAACCTTGTCCAACCCTATCAAACCCTATCAAACCCTATCAAACCGTGTCCAACCCTGTCAAGCCCTGTCAAACCCTCTCAAACCCTGTCAAACCCTGTCAAAACCTGTCAAACCTTGTCAAAACCTGTCAAACCTTGTCAAACCTGGTCTAACACTGGTCCAGTAGCATCTACCAGGTCGTAAGACTTCGCTATGAAGAATCTGCAGAAAATAGCCGCTGAAAGGATCCTTCTCGAAGCTAGGAGATCTTAAAGGACCAGTTGGAGAATTCGTGGAGGACAAGTTTTAGGATGGAAAGGCTGAGTATCGCCGAATCGTTGCGCAGGAAAGATAAGAGAAGGCGCAGGGGTTGGACGGTGGTTGTTGGCAATGAAATACGGTGAGTAGAGCATAAATCAGCGATGTTGCAGCTTTTCTCAGCGATTCGTATCAAGATCAGGCAACTGCTCTCTGGAGAGTCGAACAGCTACTTCCGTGCTTCGCAATTGCCGCGCTGATGTCTTTATTA
Organism: Bombus vosnesenskii; assembly: GCF_011952255.1. Classification (NCBI taxonomy): domain Eukaryota; kingdom Metazoa; phylum Arthropoda; class Insecta; order Hymenoptera; family Apidae; genus Bombus; species Bombus vosnesenskii. The sequence continues at coordinate 3,674,110 of NW_022884343.1, forward strand.
CGAACAGCTAGGAATTATTACGTTCGTGTTAGGGATACTGATACGAAGCCAAGAAAATTTCAGATCGTTATTTCTGCGCCTCTGTTTGTGTTTTTGTCGTGTGACGAGTCGGTTTTATTATGTTTGTCATGTACGGGATCGTATTATGTTTTGACTGAAAAATTGTCTTAAATCGAAAAGAATCGACGAATCTTCGATGGGCGAGTTTTGCTGCACACTTTGACACGCTGTAATTATTTTTTTTCTGATCGCAACAGCATTCACAACTGTTATTATTTGATCTATTCGTCTTGAATTTATCGTGAAACAGTAAGAATACGTCACATAAGATAATATTCTCCGGATATCCTAAAGCGTAGCTGATAGTGTCACAGAAATTCTGAAGAGACCACAGAATTCTAAAGTAGAAGAGCGTAAATTTAGGACGCAGGGAACCGGAAGTTTGCGAAGCGGGAAACCGCGTGTTTCTCAAGTAGCAAGTGCCGCGAATAAGAATTCGTACGGTTTGGTCTCGACATCGTATTTTGTGCGAACGAATTAGGATTAAATTTCGATGAATTTAATTACGAGAGCTTCCTCGAATGGCTCGTACTCTGTAAAATTGATTTGCAGATTCCTATTGCACGAACGTCGGTAACGCGATTTCCAGTCCCGTTGGTTGGTAAATTTTGACTCGGACGGCGGTGCCACCTTCGGCTGTGTTTCGAAAGCTGCCTGGACTTTACGAAACTCGCAGATCAATATCACGCTTGATAATCCGCCATCTTTCTGAAATTTCATCCTCTACTTCCTCAAAACCGAGCCAAAAATCTCTCAAAACTGTCCGGTCTCGCGTATCACGTCACTCGACGTTCTTCTCCAATTTAAAGAAATATCGTAGAATTTCAAAGGAAGAATTATCCAAACGCGATATCCTTTTGCATTTTTCACAGACTATACGCTCTTTAGTTTTACACTTTTGATAATAGAAGTTCGTCGTACTTAACTACAGACGATTCTAAATAATTATACGTAAAACAAGAACTGTATTCATTGGTAGAAAGAAAAATCATGTTAGCGTAACTATGAATAAGTTAACCGAGTAATTATAGATTTCTGCAGATGCAGCGAAACCAGCACTGTAATTATAGACAAACTAGAAATCATAATTGTACCGATAAATAAACCAGCAATTACATAACTACGGTTAGAAATAAACTTCAATTCGCTACAAGTATCTATAGATATACTGGGAATTTTAGGTACATAGATTTCGCTATATATATAGCAATACGTATACTATGTATACGTATACTAAAACCAGCACTGTAATTACCGATAAACTAGAATCTATAATTCTACCAATAAACGAAGCCGAAACTGCAAACTACGTAACTGCGATTGCGAATAAACTTCAAATAAGTACAAATGACTTTAGACATATTGGAAATTTTAGCTGTCTGCATAATCAAACCAGATGTCATAATAGCTAAACTAAAATAAATTAAATAAACTAAAAGCTACGACTGTAATTACAAATAAATCAAATAAGTATACAATAGTTAGTATAGCTATGCTAAGAGGTAGAACCGTGATAAGTTAGAAATTTAAATTATAACAAATTACAACAGTTAACTGTGGCTAATCTAAAAACCATATTGGTGACTGTAACATTTTGAAAACACAAATTCTAAAAATTACTGTAAAATAAATTTTCAATAATTTTCAATTAACTAGTGGTACATTTCCAATTAACGGATGTTAAATGAGATGCGTAGAATTGTACAGGTATCACTCAGGAATTTACAGTTTCCAATTCCTTGGAATAAATGTAATGGCCCTTGTAAGTGGAACGAGCGCGTATGTAGTCAGACAGGGCATATATTACTCAATGCTCCACTTTTAAACTTCCCATCCAATTATCTTGAGCTCGCGTTTCCATTAAAAAATATACCGTTTACAAAGCTGCTTCCTTGAAAATTCCAACGTTCATTTTTCTTTAACTTTGCTTGTCTCGATTTAATTCTCTCGCAGATTTCGCTTTCGGATTTAACGATCCTGCGAATCATCGAAATATCAGAAATTTATCATTAAGCTTCTCATTGTTCTAGCTTTACTTTATCGTATTTGTAGAACAATTTCTAAAGCCTTGCAGCTGCAAATTTCATATGAAATTGGATATTGTTGATTTTTTTTTTTTTGCCGCGATATCGTGAAATTCCGTACGTGACTTCCAATAATCTGAAATCCTCGTGATTTCGTTCTCTTCTTTTTTCAACTAGCATTTATCAGCTTTTTCTTTCTTATTTTCTTCGTACTTTAACATTAATTAGATTACAAAACATTGTCCTTTTTCTTATTTTTGTCGTTTTTAAATGTTTCCTAAATACTTTGTTGATATTTGAATATTTAACGTTGATCGTCTATTTATTATATTATAAATAGAATTAAATATCATAAAGTCAAATATAAACCTTGAAATGAACCGAAACTTTTCGAAAATTTTATCAAATTTTATACAACGAAATGTAAGATAGATGAAATAGAATTAAATATAATAATTCACGCTGTGTTCATCCGGTAATCCAATAATACTAATTAAAAGTTCCAGTTAATTATTCTACGTTTGGTTTCACAAAATTTCGATTATCGAATATCATGGAATATTATTTAATTAACTCACCGATATTTCAAGAGTAAAACAATTTAGAAATGCAATCGTTGTATAGTCGAGTCATAATCATTCTCCTATCTCGTTCGCGCTTCTATTTAACTAAAATATCTGCAATGCTTCAGTCTGTTGTAAGCTACGCCGAGAATGCCAACCTCTAAAACGCTATCTCTCTCGCACGACGCAAATTTAAAGCTCGAATTAATGGCACTGTGTGACCCTTTATTAAATCTTCGTCGTTGTAAACGTCACGCGAACCTACCACCAACAAATCGATTTGTAAATTGCAAATAGCTTTGTTTCATTTTTAAATCTCATTTCCGATACAATTTCCCTTTTGGGGGAATAAAAAGATTTCAGACTTGCCAATTAAATCATCTCAAATCTTTGCAGGAGAAACGAAATTCTCTTCTCTTTTCGTTCTGAAAGAGGGGAACGAGTTAATTTTTCTACAACATAAAATTCTTTTATCTTCTTGAAAGTAATATAATGTTACCTCTTAAAAGAATAATGATTAATTGTTGGTGGAAAAAATGCTACCGCTCTCTGATATCTTCAATTATACTTTTTCGTTCTCCCTGCGCGATGATGAAGTTTTATTAAAGTCTATACGAAACACCGACAGCGTATTACTCATGACAGTTAATGGGCTGCAGGCTATTCAATTTTTCATCAGCCGCGTAAATGGCGGAGGAGTTGGAACGGCTTCGTACAGTTAATGAAAGTTTCTAGTGTGAGGCGTTGTTTCCAATTTTTCTCGATATCCACGTGGAAACTATTTAAAAGTCAATCGATCGACTCGACTTTTCAAGAACCTCGTCTTGCGTGTCACAGATAATAATGTTCGAGGTTCGTTCACAAACCAATCAATTTCGGTATTTAGATTAGTTTCAATGCCTCACGTGACTCGGAATTTTCCCACGATTTTACAGCAAATTACCGTCGGTCGATCACAAGATCGAAAATAGACTTCGTTAAATGAAAATAACAATTCGAAAGGAAATATGTTTTACCAAGATAAAATTGATTCTACGCTTCCGAGTCTCTTGCAATGGAGACTTTTGACTTTAAGTGGAACGTATCCGTATCTGATCGGACGCAGAATATCGTTTAAATCGCAGGAAGTGGAACAAATCGCAACGAGTCCAACGGAAACGGAAATAACAGAGTCGTAACAAACTGAATAAACGACAAATGATGAACCAGTTTCAAACTTTTCTTTCGATATCGTGTTGACTTTAAAGGCCAACCAGGGTGATCTGAATTTCCTTTCTCGCTTTTCACGGTTTCAGCCCACGCCATCTAACCGGCTAGTTGAAACAACAGTGGCGTATTACCAATCTGAGTCAGCCAATATTTACATCGTGCGCAGCATCGATTGTCAGTCCGAATACTTTCCGCACTTTCGATATTTGCGCAACTCATTCTCGCCAGGCCTCGAATTCTTCGCTCGCATATACAGTAGAAACAGAATATCGTTTGAAATTCTATTCGCTTGGATCTCCGTGTTTATCGAACGCAAATAACAGGGATATTATTGCCATGACGGAGCATATTGCGAATCAGTGAGTTTTTAACGGAGAGTAAGAAGTTAATCGACGAATGACGAGTAGTAGTCGATCGAAATAAACAATGGTGAGAAATCTGACAACTGTGAGTGGGAAAAACTTCATTTCACTGACTTATTTGATCGTACAATTTGACTAGATTAAATTTACATTTGTTGAATTTTTGTAATTTATTGGTAGATAATTGGATATCAACGATGTTTTCTGTTTTCGAAATCTTGCTTTATGTCTAGCTTTTACTAAAAATTATTCTAATTAAAATAAAATAATTTGCGACAAAGTTATTCTAATTTCTAGAAAAGATAGATAACTTGCTGTACGTCTAGCTTTTACTAAAAATTATTCTAATTAAAGTAAAATGATTTGGGACAACGTTATTCTAATTTTAGAAAAGATAGATAACTAAATTTGTAGAAAATTGTCTTTTATCAGGGTATTCAGAAGAGAACCGTTCTTCTGCTGATATGAGAAACTTTATTAAAGTCAATATCACAGATTCAAGGTATATTTATATAACGATAACAAGATATTAGAAAAATAATGGTATACCGGATCCATTAAAGATTTCTGTAACGTTTGAAATAGATTTATTGCGAAAGTTTTCAATTCCTAGGGACAGTATCCTCTTATTTCTTGAAAGAAAAATCCGTTTACCCTCTTTCACTGTCAACTGCATTTTCGTTTTCTGCGTAAGGATAAGACCTTATCGAATATACTGTCAGAAATAAAAGATATATTCAATCAGCTGTGTGTACCAATAATGCAACAAAAATTCGAAGCATTATTAAATATAATAAAACAGAAACTAACGTTTGTTGGAATATTTAAGTTATTGCGAGTTTCTTCAATATCCGTTGGTAACTTTCATTCGGACGTTGGATCAATTTTTCATTGAAAAAATTTTCGTTCATAAAGTTCTAAAAGGAAGGTTCAAGAATCTGCGAAGATTCTTTCACAACTTTTGAAAATTTTCAGAAGATTCCCTAAAAGTTTCAAGAATCTTTTAAAAGAGAAAAATCTAAGAGATGTTACTGAAAATTGTAGTCACCTGTTCTCCGACTATATCCAACTCCAAGTATCAATTTTTAATTTTGTTCCCTACAAATTTTGTCAAAATGTATTCTACAAACTTCCATAGTAATCTTTTCAATCTTTTCTCTGCAAACAAAGACTTTTGTATTTAAGCAGAATATACCTGTAAATGCAGGCCAGACTCTGTAAGGTTCCAATTGTTTTCGCATTTTAATGAACCAGTTCGTCGAATCGACCTACAATAATTAAAATCCTTTATATTCCACCGTCTGTCGAAACCTTAACACAGTCAAACAATCCCACGTAACCTAACCTGAACATAACCTCAACCTAACCTAGCTCAGTGCCTAGTTACACGAACGAGATTTTTAATTTCCTACACGTTCCATTGAATCAGTTCACGGTTGCTAAATTCCGTCGTATTTCACAGTTTCACCTGATATTAGTGCGACTGTGTGGAAGTTTCCCGATGAACTTTCTGCGAACGTCGCTCGGTATTCTCGTTTGATTAGGGTTTGCCATTCGAATTTTCGGAGAGGCATCCCTTTTGCCCTTTTCATTCGCGACCTTAATTACATATCAGCAGACTAATTGATTTATCGATTAGTCTACGCTCGTCTGGCAAAGATACAGACACGTTTCAATGCTTCCGGGTAAATCCAGTTTGTTGTCGTTATCGGTGACCAATGAGTTAACGTTTCGGGCTTCAGAAATTTTCCTCCGATATCGCTTTACTTCCTACGGATTCGTATCGTCGCATTTTTGGCAGTTTGAATAACTTTTATTTCATTTTTTATTGGAAATGTATAAGCGTAGAGGAAATTTAGAAATTGTTAGGTTTCGATATCTCAAAAATCTTTCCTCTATTTTTATTAGACCGACGGTGGTTATTTTTGCTGATGGACAGATCTTCATTTAATTTTTATTGGAATTGTATCAATGTCCGCCTATCTTTTTACTGGAAATATAAAAGACAGTGCAGTAACATGGGGATCTTTGTTCAGATTTTAGTTAAAACGTACAAACGCAAAAAATATAGAAATTTGTATACTTTTATTAGACATTTCTTCGTTTGTTTCCGGTTTCTAGAAGAATATTTGATTTCTTTCGTTTGATGACTATGCAGAGTGATCGTATATAATAAAACTGCATTTGTAAAAGTTCTTTTACAATTTTCGGTGCCTAGAGAAACGCCATTCAATTTTCATTTCCACGAAATCGTACAGTCGTCGATTGTGTTCAAATACCTGTGTACCTGTGTTCAAATTTCTACTCGTCTCATATTTTCATTATTTCAGGTGTTGCTATTGTGTCTCGTTTGAATTATGCTTTTGATATTTCTCGTTACATTAATATCTTGCTAGTTTTAATATCCGTTATGGAAACCAGATGTAACTTTTTCATTTTGATAAAATTCGTTATAAATGCATATTCCCTTGATTCACTTACTGCCTTGTAAAATGGTTAATTAAAGGAACCTGCGTATTAAACTTTTCATCGGTGCACTATGCAACCTTCCATCAAAATGTAAGCTAATTGCTTTGAACGTGCAACCGAATACATTTCTCAAACAGTGCCATCCTTTACCACAGAATAATCTCGTTTTTGTCTTTGACGTTACTGTATATTCCGTTCTATTAACTTAATTAACGAAATCTAATTCAATTACTAAATTTGACTAACATGCACATTGATGTTAAGAATAACCATATTATTATTATTATTATTGTTACCTTTAGTGTTAGTGTTAGTGTTAGTGCTAGTGTTACTATTATTATTACTATTATTATTATTATTATATTAGTAGAAGTTTCTCAAATACACCAATAAATATTTTTTTATTATTACTTGATTATAGTTGAGATGGTCGTTTTGAATATTTTTTGCCAGATTTGGTAGTCCTGTTAAAACAAAACCTGTTTCATTTTTATTCCACGTTTAATGCAACTTCATTTCCGTCTCCCGTTTCTTTTTCGATTCTTTAATTAGCCGTGGAAGATAATTGGAGCAACATTATCCAATTTTTTCTTCTTTCTGGAAATACCGATATAAATTTGCAGAATATTCGCGAAAAGCACACGGTCTCCTCGGTCGATACCAATTAATGACAAAATACGCATTTCCTTAGTTGTCAGCCCACGCGACCCGTATTTTCTTAGTTGCCAGCTCAATAAAGTTCGTATTTTCATGAGCTTTGCCGAATGGATGATAAACTGGTTCCTAAACAGATATAAAGGAAATTCCATTAGATTGATCTCTTCGATTGATCGCGATAGAATTGTATTTGTATTCAGAATCAAACGCGATCAATCGGAAACAGAGAAAATTAAAACGAGAAACTAATCGTCGTACTCTATGGACGAAAATTAAACGGAAGGATCTCCGACAAGGTGCAAGGAAAATTCGAAGAAATCAATGGTGTCGATCGTCTCGGACGTTATCCGAATTGGCATCTCTTTGATAGAAAACGGAAAGGCGAAGAGCTGGCTGTTATCTGACAAATTAATCCTCGCCCTGCCGTGTTAGAACGAGTTGAGATTTTCCGCGGTGACGTGTTTCACGTAGATAACGCTCGATCGCGCGTGCTGAAACTGGCGTGTCAAGGATCTCTATAAATAATGCCGGGATCGTACGAATTCGCGAAGACGATATGTTTTCATTCGATACATATTCGATCGAATGCAACGGGGTTGCATTTCCTGATATTTACGTACGATATACACTTCCGCTCTAAAAATTGTTCAACGATTATCGTGTTTGCTCTGAAGCTTGGAAAAATTATATTATTCAACTTGATACGTTGCGTGAAGAATTTAAAAAGCATAAGGAATTAATACATGGACAGTTACGTTAAACAATTTTTTGACCCAACGTCGTGCTTCTAACGACGTCGTCGATGCGGAACAGTTTGTCAATTTATTTTAGAATTAAAAAAAAGTTGCAAAATCGTTGGAGAATACTTTGTCAGAGAAACAGGGGAGCCAGGGAGCAACCAGGTTTACGTTTGCGATCCAGAATTATCAATTTTCCACGCGTCCGCGCTCTTAACAATCTACCTCCGTGATAAAGCCATCAACAACCGCTTATCTATCGCGGAGGCCAACAAACAAGTTGCCTAAGCTAGTCACATACAGTCCCCTGGCGATTAGAACGGTCGAACAGTTCCAAAGATAAACGTCGTTTCACCAACCGACTCTCCTCGAAGGCAGAATTAACTTGAATCGAGTTTACGTGACAAACATAACCTTAAACTTAGCGGCCAAATGATTCCTTCGTTCTTTTCCTATCTTCGGAGCTTCTAGACTAGAGATTCCGTATCAAACTGGGTCGCACGTTCGACGATTTTGGTTAAAACGTCTTTCTGTTGCTTATCGTTGACTAAATATAGCGTAGATGATGATCTTACTGTAGCGGCTTCATCTACACTTGCCACTAGATAGAGTTACGTTATATACACTTTCTGCAATTGTCCTCTTTATCGTTGCCGTCATTCCTGTCATTTCTTATTCCGCGCAGATAAGAAACAGACTAATTGGACCCAGTTTGACACAGAATATGAAGTTGTTGTTGTTGTCGTACGATGTTTGATAGACTTGTGCGATAAAAACATCACGTATATTCCGTCTGGAAGTTCTTTCCAGCGTGGGTCCCGATGTTGAAGCTAACGCGACTAAGCATCACTTGTATCGTCGCTGTTGATAGCGCAAGTAGGTAGCAAGGAGTAGCGCAGTATGAGAAGATCAGTCTGGCATATCTGCAGCACGATTTCGTTCGAGTCTTCTGTTAGACACGTGCGAGGTGGTTTTTATAGTGTCAGAATTTAGGCTGTTAAGAGAGCGTGTAAAGTGTGTAATATGAGACTCTAGATATAGTGTCCTGCACTATTGGGATACCTGTGAAAGCCACTGACAACATGAAGCAACGATATGATCTTATTTAGATATGGCGACCAATGTAACCAAATGTAACCCAATCAGACCCTCGTTTCTTTGCCTGGTTAGCTTTTTATCTCAGTACAGTACAATCTGTCCTAATCTGAAGATTAGAACCCACGCGTGTTCTGCATCAACTTTCCAAGGAGTCTACGGAAGATTTGTAGTGGCACTCGACGGCAAAGCTTTCCAACGGTTTCTGTCCCGTGGCTTGCTACGCAAAGATCCTATCCTTGTCTGGACAACGGCAGCACTGTGGTTAGCGTAATTGGTTACGAAAGCTCCAGACCCAGGTTCGAATCCCGACACTCATAGTCCTATTTTTCACGATTCCTAAATGAGAAGAAGGGAGCCGTTCGGATGGTTGGAAGAAGATCCCCTAACCCGGATGATGGCAAAAATCTTATACACCAGCGGTACCTATCACGACCGACCTATCCACCTCAGACTAAAAGGGAAACTGAATTTGTCTTTCCTCTTCTTTGATCTGGCCTCTATCACACTGGTCTTGTTATACAGATACCATCGTTTTGTTAGCTCATAGTTGGTCTTTAGGTTGGTTTATCGCTGGTCTTTGTCGGTTTAAGAATTTAAGCACAGGGACATTGGAAGCATGCAAATAGCGTTCTCATAATCCTGGATACACATGGAATAATGGTGGCAACCGATCGTGATTTTGATGGATGATAGCTCGGTTTGGAACACGACCAACGATACTTCGTGATAACTTGGATGAGACCACTCGATGTCTATTTGAGTTCGATCATTCTCTGCCGGTTCGATCAGCTGTGCTGATGTCATAAATTCAAATGTGGCCCACTTGACGTCAGTATTCATTGAAAATCATCCAACGGGGATATCCAACTCAGATTTATTACGGTAAAATCATTGCCTATAAGATATGATTAATAGGTGTAATCGGTTTGAAATGAACAGTTATAGGAGTTTCAGGAGAAGAACCGTTGGAATTGTAGTCGGATAGAACGTTTCAACATTTGCATTTTTCCAGCGTGTAATGAAAATTCCTTTCCAAAGGGTTAAGGGTGCGTGGAAAAATCGAGCGACAGGAAATTCCTAGCGACGAACAGCTTTGAGAATTTTTTCGTAAATCGACGGTTAACTGTAAAGTCGATTGGAATTTATTTGAATTAATCTTCCGTTTGAAAATTGTTTTAATTACACGCCGACTCTAAAATTATTTCATAAATTCGGGTGTATGATTCGGCTAGTAATATTACTCGATTCGTGGCTTTAGTTGGATGTTCGAAACGGTAAGAAGCTTTGTTAGCGTCAGTAGTTAATTACAAGACAGAGATATTTGATAAATTTACAGACAGATATTTAATGGATTGAAAATTAATGGACGTAGAAGTGTAAAGTTTCGACGATAATATTATTGTAATTACGAGTTTAATGCGAAGTTTTCAAATAAACCGAGTACTCGAAAGCATAATGATGGATAATTGGGAAAGGAGAATTTCTGGTAAATTGAGAGAAAAGTGTCACACGGATTCGAAATTAATGGATCTGAAGGCAAAGTTCCGCAAGTACGGCTATTAGTATTCTGGTTTTATCATATACTATATCGCAACTTCACTGATAAATGGAGCAATGCGAAGCTTATCAGCAGCGATGGATAAATATGCGAGGCAAAAATTTTCAGTAAAACGAAAGACAGACTTAACATGGATTCGAAATTAACAGATCCAGTCGCAAGCAAATAAAATGATGTTTTCGCTCAGCAAGTAGAATCATTCGCTTTCGATCAAAAATCCTACGATAGATGAAATTTTTAGTAATCTGTGCACAAGTGTAAAAGACGTTCAAGTTGCTAACAGATAATAACTACGAAGCTCTGCGTTATTAACATTGGGATTATAGTTTATAGTTAATTGTGTGACAAAATGAAATACTAAGAAGCTTATGGCTATCGCTAAATAATATTTCCTGCTACTAGTGATAATTCTGTGACCCAGTTCTCAATAAGAGGTTAAAATGCAACAAACGCGAATGGTTTGGAAAATCACAAGATAGTCGCAGATTGACGCTCCGACAACACGTTTCTCAGATTATGACTTTATGGTTTAATGAATAATTCATACGAACGACTGCAGTGAGCAACCTATTAGGGGGATGTTTAGGAGGATAGATGTAAAGGTTGAGAGTAAATATCCTTGAGATAATAGCTGTGTATTTCGCGTATTAATAATTTATTAGCAACCTTGCGTATGCTCCTTCGCAAAAATAAATAAATTCGCTAGAGTAATTTGAATGTTCTTCGAAACAACGTTATACACGCCGCGATACAAAATAGTCGTATGCGAAACAGAGAGAAAATTACTGTTATCGAGAAATTTCCTCAATTTCAAATATCTGAAAATCGCCACAAAGTTGGCAAGTCCGATCGAAAATTTTGAAAACGATAGCCAAGCACTCGCAGTGGTTCGTAGCTGTTTAAAAGCGAACATTTTACGTCACGATCGTCATCGCTAGAAAGTCATTGGTTTTCAGTTACGAAGGAAGGCAAAGAATTAAACATCGCGAATCGAGGAAATGCGAAAATGCGCGATACAAAAGTCGGTGCACTTACACGATCTTTGTATTAACCGAACAATTGCTCCGAATCTGGCGATCGAGGTCGAAGAAGGCGGGTTTTCATCGGTGTTGCGCCGGAAAATGTGGGAAATATTGGAGGACCGTAAAGTGGCGCGTGTTGAAAGCCAGAAAGCCGAAAATAATATCCGGTTACATGGACGTAAATGAGAGATCGAATGGCGTGCATGCGAGTAAATCTGTTTTTCGTGAAGCGTATAAAATATTCAGGGGAGCGAGTTAGCACGCGTAAAACTGAGAATACGTAGAACGGCGTATAGATGAAACGAGATTAAAATCGAAGTTAAAACGTTATTTGCCAATGTGAACTTTGAATTTAACGCATTTTTGTGTTTGCAGTAGGCTCGCGCGCTAAATGCAGTGGGCCGAGCCGTAATTTTTCAGCGATTAATTGAATCAAACTAACGAAACGTCGATCTCTCGTATAATGAAACATCGATAGACAGAACTAAAAATAAATTCGAGATCGAAGCGTGGCAAATAATATTGCGAAACGTAGCGAAACCGCGGAATTTCAACTCGGTCGATCGAAATGGCGAAATTAAAAGTTACGAAACTCTACCAGTATGAAACTTAAAAAGTTACAAACTTCCTCAATGATCGAACCGAGCAAGCACGAAGCTGAAATTTAATTACTCGAAAACATACAGAATCAAAAAGCCATCGAAATGTTGCAATTTAAAAATCAGCGGCTGTAAAATTCTTCCACCGAGGTTGGACCAGTCGCACAGTTGCAATCTCAAAATCAGAAATCGCGGAATTTTTCAATTTCATATTGCCATTCCACTTTTGAAAGCAACAGAGATCCGAAAATCAAAGGACTGCGTTAGAGCCCGTAGGCGAATGAACGAACGCGGAGAAGGAAGAGGAAAAGGAAAAGGAAAAGGGTTGTTATACACGGTCGTACGAAAATATTGCAAGATACGGTAAATATTTGCTTTCTGGTCGGATACAAGGTAGACAGGTGGATTCACGTAAAGTGCAGCCGCATTTTGGAAGCAAGCCATCTTTAACTTGAGCCGACTAAGTCGTCCTGCGGTGGCATAGCGAAATCACAAAAAGTTGAAAGTATCGAGATCTGTATAATTTTGTGTGCTACACTGGATTAACCGCGTAGTAGTGACACACGTATGCGAATATGAGTGTGTGGGAGTATGTGCGTCTCGAAAAACAGATGAATGTAACTGTCGGCGGTGTTGTATGAAAGATGATGAGACGAAGAAAGTGCCGAGACGCGTGCAAATGTATATCGACGAAGATCCTGGGAATCGTTTGTTAAATAAATCTACGACTATTTTGATATAAATTCTAAGCGTAACGTTAGTATTCCTTTAGTTTTATTTCGGCGATTAAGATCCACGATTGTCGACAGAAAGCTACCAGGACAATGAATCCTTCGTACACTGTGATATGGAGTACAGCAGTGGAATTTCGCTGACAGTTTACCTTCATAAGCTTCTTCTTTCGCTGGATGGCCATTTTCATAGCGAGCTCTAATGCATCTCCGAGAAACTGTCAAAATATTTACGAAATGATAAATTTCAACACCGTGTACCGCTTCCCACTACTTTTAGAAACGATTTACGAACATCGTTCGAACTTTACGTGAATATACTCGTGTATTTTGAAGTAGAAAATATTTACATTGAAACAACCTAAATATATATATATATATAGGATGTAAATATATTTATATAAAAGTCTATCGATTTGCGTAGTTTGGTCGAAAATTGTCACCGCGTAACAGCGTTGATTTTCGATGTTTATGAATATTCGGTTGACAACTAAGTGATTGCCGAGTGACAAATTTAGCAATTTGTAAGAAATTCGCCCTAATTTTAACGAATTATGTCGTTTATTATGTGCAAACATGACAAATAGGAATGCACTGTTTATTATTAATAATCGATAAAAAAAGATATGTTTCTAAGAAGTTAACAAATTTTTCGCAAATACTAATCTTTGTAATTTTCTCAGTACATAATTCCAACGAATGAGAATTTCTTCCGTACGATTGCCAAATAATTATCGATTATCTCGGGGTGAAATTTTGTCCACGTTTCTCCTCGTATTTCTATTCCATGAATTTCGGCTTCCGTAGATGTAGATGACATTCCTTTGAAGGACGGTGGTGGTGGTGGACCGGCGTGTCCAGAACGTTCAGACGTCACAGGAAATAAAAGTGGAATTTGGTGCGGAAAGGAATATTGCGAAGGTGATGGTGGAAACGGAATCCGTATGACCAAACGATCGATCTTTTTCTTTTTTCTCGGCTACCATTATTTACTTGATAGAGTCCAAAAGAGAGTTCATATTCCTTTGGAAACGTGGAAATCGATAAACGTACATTTTTCCATATTTATGTTCCCTCTAACATGTGTCAAGAAACATAATATATAACCTTCTAGTGAATTTTTTCGTATCAAACGTCCAGTTGTTATCAGGTTTGTAATGTAAGACCGTTAGAATTGTTGAAAATAATTCAACTCCAGAATGCTAGAATTATTTACAATTTTCAATTTAATATGAAAATGAATAATTTGGTATAGTTTTGTAAAAAGTGGCGTTTCTTTGCAGCATTTCTTGAAAGAAACCGATCGTTAAACGATAGAAGCGGAATTTTTGCGATATACAGGAGAAATAATTCAACATCTTGGATCTTACGCTACAGATATACGGAAGACTCACGAAACGCAATTTTCTGAACCTTCGTGAACTTTGAGATGAGAGAAATCGCTGTTTCTTTGAAGCAATGGCCGTAAAGAATACATATTTCCTAGCAGAAAGAGCAGCTCTATATTCCCTTTTGAAACTACCTGATACGCAGCCAACAATAATATATCTCTCTGTATTTCGATTTATCAGATCTTTTTGCTCACTTTTGTCCAAAGACAGCTCTACGTGGAAAGAACTGCCTTAACCTCTTGCTGCGCGTTTCTCCATTCAAAAATTAAAAAAATAGTTCTCACGTTCAATAGCAAGATGAACGAAACTTCTTTTTCTTTGGAAAAAAATTGTCTTCTTCAGAATCGCAGATATTTTTGTACGTACTTGAAAAGAAACAAATTTTTAATGTTTCTTTCTGTTTCAGGAAAACTTGTTCTGCCCGTATGTCAAAGAAATGTTTTTTCCTTGTTTAATAGAAAAATACAACAAATTCTTTCTTCAGATAAAAAGTTTATTGTCTCAAATTATAGAAACTCTCCTTCAAATTCTTTCCCTCTTTGGAAAATGTTTCTCCATTCAAAAATGATAGATATTCTTCTACTTTCTGGGATAGATGATCTCACGTTCTCAAAAAATTCATTCTCTTATTTGCTTTTCACTGGTATTAAATATTTTTCATTCAATTATTATAACGTTCAATGCTATATTCGACGTTAATAATTCCGGTGAAATTTTATTAGCATTGTCTAAAAATAGGATTAAATTTCGTTCGAAAAATCATCGGCAACTGAAGTTGAACTTTGACCTAAATTCACCTGGTGATGGTGAATCGAAATTGAAAAGCATCGGCTTGATGAATGACTGAATCATATTTCATAATTGGTGAACTATAATTGATGAAGCGGGTCCATTGTAAAAAGTTTCACAGGCAGTTACATTCGCATTTCTCATTCGCCGACTCTGTTATCAAAATCCTAAGCGAAGCTATATTTAATGCATAAATCTATTAGGCTATACAATGGCGATATAGCGGAACAGATAGCTTGCCGAAAAGTATAATCGACGTTAAACTCTCATTTTCTTTCATCAACAGTTTTCACAAAAGTCTTTTACACTTTAAACCTTTATGTAGAATTATTATGTAGAATTTAGACTGGTAAATCCAGACTGCATCGAATAATTAGGCAAATGTCAAGCGTACTCGCGAAATTTCTCTCCAATCTCGATAATCAACGATAATCAAAATTAGCTGGATGTAAAGACCAAGCGAATATCTTCGTTGCTTTTTAACCACCCTGTACAATGGAAACTACGGAGACTTTAATTTAACAATTTGAAAAAACGTTTAACTTTACATGTTTTTTCAAATCGAGTTTCCAAAAAATTAGGTGGTCGTTGTCATTTTTTTTTAACCACCCTGTACAATGAAAAGCGTGGATACTTCAATTTAACAATTTGGAAGAAATTGACCCTAATTTTAATGTATTAGGTTGTATATTATGTGGAAACACGAGAAAAAGGAATTTTTATTATTAATAAGCGATAAAAAAGAAATGTTTCGAAGAAGTTAAGGAATTTAAATGGTATAAGAACCTTCGCTAAAAATTCCCATCTACGAAATATTTTACACACAGGATATATCTTGTATATATGTATATACCCCATATATAGTAACATAGAAACTCGAAGAAGAAGTCGTTTGAAACACATGGATTTCCAAAAACAGCCGCAAGGTACCAGAAAACGGACCAGGTCGTTTCAACCACATCGACCAAATAAAAGCGACAATCGCCGTTCTCTTTCCTTGCTTGTCATAAAAGCAGCTTCGATCCAGGAAAGGCCAGCGATCTGACCGCTCCTAAATCTCGTTTCCTCGCGAGATTAAACGTCCCTTGGGTCTACAAGCATCATAGTTTTGCTCGTTGAAAGCAGAAGAGGAGAATGTGACTACAGTTCGTTTTTTCCAGTTTATGGGAAAAAAGAATTTTTCTGTTGTGTAAAACTCCTTGCGGAAGAGAATGTTTCCTTGTCTGGAACTTGTATTTGTATGAAGGAATTCAATTACGCATACTACGTACCGTCATCAAAGACAAAGGATCGGTTTTCAACTACTCTAATCCGAAATTCTATATCTCTTCCTAAATTTCATCCATTCGAAGCTATTCTTCGTTCGAATTCACCTTTGTCAAAAATACAAGTCTCGTGCTCCTTAATCTCATCTCCTCTACCAAATTACAAATCTTGAACTTTGAAACCTGGATGTCTTGGAAGTCACGCGAAAATACCTACAGCTTTGTGCTAACCTCGTTCCAACTCACTTGCAACAAAAACAGAACACCCGCCTTTCAACTACCCAAACATAAAATCTCATTTCTCGCGTTAGCCTATATTCGGATCCGTTCGTCGAAAGCACAGGCCCAAGCCTTAAAATCTGGTTTCCTGGTCCAAATCTCAAACCATGGAGACCTGGACGTCTCTTTCTAAACAACGCGATAACGCCTATGTACACATTGCCATCCTAATCAACTTGAAAGTCCCATTCTTCGGTGGTGTTCTTCGTTTGGCTGGTGTTTGATCGGAAACACGAGTCTTACACTCCGTCAACAACCCTAAAATCTTTTTTCTCGGACTGAATCTCAAGCCATAGGAACCTGGACGTCATCTTCTAAACAACGCAATGACACGTCTATCACCAACTTGGAAATTCCATTTCACGTTTCAAGCTTCATCCATCATCCTCTGCATAACTTCGCCAGTTCCACGCTCTCGTGTCCATCCTTTTAGCCAAACTTCCTATCATAAGTCAGTACCAAAGGAAACGCGTGTCGCTTGGCCGACAGTGGCCGCTACTCCGAGCGGAAGAGCGCGGTGTCGAGCGAGCGAGAAGGAGAAAGAGAGAGAGAGAGAGAGAGAGAGCATGCTCACAGCGGTGGTCTGGGTTCGCAGGAGAGTAGCTCGACGACGCTCACTCAGTGCGACAGCACGCGCGACCTCGACCGGACCAGCGTGGCTGATCCAAAGATCGTTTCGCGCCGTGAATCATTGCTCGCGCGCGGCAATGATACATTCCGTGTCATCTGATCCTTGTTTCTCAATCAAAGGGAATTTCTACGCTTGTCATCTCGGACTTTCGACTTTCTTCTCTCTGCCGAGGCTACTTAGGAAGATTTAAAACAAGTTGAAGGTGAGACGAACTATTTTACGAAGAGGAAGAGTCCTTTGAACTGGCTCGTTGGCATGGAAACTGGTCAATTTGACACGCTACGGACGATATACGTGTTTTGGATCATTGTTGTGGCACGTTCTGTGATCCTTTAAGGGAATTGGAGTCGGCAAATGCTGGGAATTATTGCACGGATTTAAGGATTTATCGTGGCACTGCTGTTAGATCGTGTTTGAGGAAGTTTGACGGGGTTTGAGTGGCTCTTTTTCCCGGAGAAATGGTTCGTGTTTGCAGTTGGATGAAGAAGCTTGGTTCGAGTATTGTAACGGCTGAACGCAGTGGGTAGAAGTAATCTTGAACGTAATGGAAGTAACTGGATGTTAATTCAAGAGGAGATGTTAATTCGAGAGGTTGGTGAGAGGAGTAATGGGATTTGAAGATCTCGACTAGAGTGGAAACGAAAATTGTTGCAGTCCAGAGAAAGAGTTGCTGGTTAATGATACGTGTTGTTTATGCAGTTGCGTTGCTGGAGGATGGGAAACGAGAAACGGAAAAGATAGGAAATGAAAATAGGATGCAGCAATGGTAGCATGATTTGGAGAAAATGGGAAATGGAAAATAAAGAAAATGGCAAATGGAAAATATACGGATGGAGAATTGAAGCGGGAAACGGAAGATATAGAAAACGAAAACGTAATACAAAAGGAAACTTTCAAATGAAAGTAGAGAAGCAGTGCAACAAAGAAAGAATCATAGAGAATAGGAAATGAAATACAATAGAAGGAAGAAATACAAAAGTGAAATTAGACGATAGGAAAAGTGAAGAAGCAAGTAGAAATTTCAAGAAGAAGAGATAGAGAATTATAAACTGGAAAATAGAAAACGAGGAATTTCAAGGATTAAAAATAAAACTAGACCGCTACACTTGACTTTTAACCGTCATATACTTAGCCTAGTAATGAATCATCAAGACACTATCACTCTCGTTATGCTTTAAAGCTCGTTTTCTGCACCGAGAAATATCATTTCGAGAGACTTTCAAAACATGAAAAATTTCGCATTGCGCTAATGAATGTTCCCTCGCAACGCGTTTAGATCATTTTTGACACGTATTTAAGTCAAGATTACGTTAATTGAAACTCGATAAGATGATTTAAAATGCTTGTGATGATTTGAAGGTCTTTGATTGGGAAATTTCAAGAATCCAAGCGAATTTCAATAGGATCAGGTTTGGAGAAAGACTAACGGACCTTGGAAAAAGATCTAAAGATTTGTTACGTCGAAATTCCCAGTTCAGAATTATTTAAAAAATCACAAATGGTTAAAAAAAAAAAGTGCAAAATTCCATACATAGAATTTCATGAAAGCTTCCATACAGAACGTCTTGGATTTCATATCGAGAGTACTTAACAGCAAGGCTACAAAAGTTAGCGTAATTCACTACGAATAGAGAGCCTAAATCACTATGAAAGCTTCCACGCCATCAAAGGGCTCTTTCTCGCGACGATTTATCCCGAAATCAACAGAAGAACGATCCCCATCTTTTGGAGTACCGGCAGTTACCGTATCGCGTCGTCGTATGAGGTTAAGTGCGCGTTCGATTCTCGTAAACCAAGGAATCGATCGCCTAGGAATTACGACGAATCATCAGTTCCCGGGCCATCCAGCTTTTTTCCTCTCCATTATCGATTCTTGAACACACTACAGTCGGAAGTATCTATGGATATTTATACAAATTCGTAGCTTTAAAAAGTCACGTAGTTTAATTGTATTTGATATATTAATTCGATATCAATTCACAGATTTAATTCTAATTTAAGAAACACACGGAACGTCGTATAATTGGCAAGTTTTCAAACTGTACGAAAAGCTTTGTTCCATATTTCGTTCTACCAACTTGTACTTTCATCCTAACTTCTATCTATTTTGTATTATTTATTCAAACTTTTATATGCACACATACATCATTATTTTTCTATTATTTACATTTTGTATTTCTTTATCCCCTAACTTTACTCGCGTATTTTCCATTTATTTTCTTCGCTCTTTCACGATCGCTCTCTCGCCGATTGCGTTATGATTACCGGGATCCTGTATATCTCGGCGCACTATGTATATTCCATGCGCTTTCAAACTTTCACGATGCCCATAAATGCATGGAAATTCTAGTTACGCGTTCGAGGATCCACGCGTGTTTTCGCTGCCGTTGTTTGAGAAAATCGCGGAAGCTCAGCGAGTTGGAATAGAATAGTTCTGGCGATATTTCGGGAAGTTTGGATTTCAGGTTAAACGCTTCTATATAATCCGAGAGCGTTCTAGAGTGACCATGGCTGTGCCGATGAGTTTTCCAGCTTTTTCGATTTACTGCGCTCTGTGGCCAACTTGGGTTCGTTTGTTCGCAATGGCAGTTGTGCGTAATTTGATAGAGTTTCGACGGATTGCTGGGTTTCTTTGGATTTACGTGCGAATGTTGGGAAACGAACTGGAATAACTCGGATACTGTGAGATTGGAAATGGTTTGTTGGGTGAATCGCAGATTTAAACATTTCAATGGATTCGTATTTAATTGACAATCGAAAAACGTAATGTTATAAGTCGCGATGGCCAGAATATACATGATTTGTATAGAAATTCAGTTTTATTGGATTCTTTTTATCGTTGAAGATAGATGTTGTAGAGTACTTAGAATCGAACGTGCAAGTCATAATCAGGGCCAGATACTTAAATGCTAATTAGGATGCGATATTTAAGTAGCAAGTGATAAATGAAAGCTGTGGCAAGAAATCAGTGATTGGAAAAGGTACCAATAATAGATAGTGAATTAGGGATTGAACTAAAAGTTGGAAAATTATTTTTTATTCAGATATTCTTACATACGACACGTTCGTGTCAGCCATACAATCAATATAAGATCAATTTCAGGAAATTGAGCCAAACAGTTACTTTCTGTTCAAAATTTTGTGTATCGTCTCCGGATAATTTACGGAAGTGGGTGTGGAAATAGAGCGTGGAATAAACGTCTGTTCGTGAAAATAAATTCAGCAGTTTGAATTAGTGCTTCTGTCAATCTAAATTACCCTTCTTTCAAAGCAATCAATCCATGGCTCATAAATATACCAGTTTAAATTATTATCAAGTTCGTTGCACTTAAATATTTTAATGTCAAACGCGAACCATCCTTCTCAAACTATTGACGATTGCTCGCTTCAAACTTAAAACAGTTTAGGAGAATTTAAGCGACAAATACATTGGTAAATTTTCAACGCGTTCCAATAAAATCGATTTTATTTGTTACTCCAGAGTAGCTTCTAACGCTGCAGTCGAAGTTTTAACAATTTTAAATTTAATCTCAGACCAAATCTTCTCCGAATAATAATAACTGTAAACTGAGTTCACCATGTGAGGAAGGAATTTCTAATTCTGAATCTAACTCAAGAATTTCTAAATATACATACTACGTGATTTAGAATGGACGATGTACACTGGGAAACACCGTGGAAATTTGTTTAGAAAGAGTTTCGGATTTTCAAACCAAACGAAACATCTTCAAACCGAAGATTAATCGCAGTTTCTTAAAAAGATGAAACTCGCAGGCTTAAACTTGCGTTCGTCGGCTAATTTAAAATTCAACAGTGAAGTTGAAAGTTTGCTCGTAGGATATTCCTACCCTGAATTCGTTAAGAAATACGAAAGAAACACATATAGCACTGCGCGAAAGTCTTTTGTTTCAATAATAGCTCATGAATCTACTGTGATCGGACAGAAATAAATTACAAACTCGGTGTCGTAAAATTTCTCGTAATCTGTACGATGTAATAGGATATAATAATTTCACTTGCCTGTCTTTATGGTGAATTTATCAACATTATTTGTTAACAAATATCGCTTAATATCATCCCAAAATAACATCAAGATTACGAGTCAACATAATAAATCCACGAAATAACAAATATTGCTTAATATTATGCCAAAATAATATCAGGATTACACATCGACATAATAAATCCACAAAATAACAAATATTAATTTATTTTTTAACAAATATTGCTTAATATTATCCCAAAATAACATCAAGATTGCAGGTCAACGTAATAAACCCAGAAAAGGAACTAAACTAAGGTTACAACCTAATCCACAAATACATAAGTATCGGTATACTTATGAATATACCATAGCGGATACCGTAGCATGCGAATATAACGTTTGATCGGAAAAAGATGGGACACTCTATCATGTGCATCGTATTTATTCTCGAAGCAAAGCATTTTCATTTGATAGATGATCGTAAGATTCCTTCGTAGTAGATAACATCTTGCAACAGCAGATGTAGACGGAGAGAAAAAATCGATGTGGAAATCTTCTTACACAAGGGACGAGTGCGTTCGTCAAAGGATTGAAAGAGATAGCTGGTGTCGCCTTCATTGTTATACCATTCCACCATCAACCGGTATTCCACTTTATTCGTCTCTCCTTTTCTGTCGTCACACCGACACAACAGTTAACGATGCTATAGACAAGGCGGACTGCTTTTCCAGCTGTACAAACATGATACACGATAAAGAGCTAAAGAAACACGTTTCTTCCACGTTGTTACCAATTCCGAAGGTTTCTCGGTTTGGATCTAACCTCCGTTCCACTTTGAACTTTAATATCAAACAGGGTGGAAATGTGACCGCAGAATGAAAGTTTCATGAACAATTTCAAATTGCTAAATTTATGGTACGTTCGAACGAACCTTAACTCACCTTAACTCAAATCGTTTTAATATTCAGTTGATAGGAATTTTTATTGCTTCCTGGCGTACTGCGCTAGAGACGAAGCCTGATCAATTCTCTCTGTTGGAATATTTAGGATATTCTACATTTAAAATACCGTAGAATCGAATAATTATTATAAATTATAGAACGAAATATTTGAAGTATTTGTGGTCGGTTGTTTTGATTATTAATTCTCTTATACGCTATTTAATTAACTTAGTGGTCGATATTTTACAGCAGGACTTTTGCATTAGTTCAGAGTCATTTGAAAGTATGATGCGTTTGCTAGCAAATGTTGCTGCGTTCCATCGTATTTCACCTGATAATCCACATTCTTAAGAGTACTTTGGCCCAGTTACATGTTTGTACAGCTGCGCGATTCTTCGCGAGTGAATCCATCTAAGCAATTCCACGCCGAAATTATTTTGCTTGGCGTTTAATGCCTGTTGTACAACTTGCAGAATATTTAAATCCAATCTGAGCATGGAACTGGCTCAAACGATTTGCGCTAACTCGCCTAATAATATTCTTAGCGAGTATTGCGAAATTTAAAAGACATGGCACTCTGACAGCATTCTAATGATCGTTTTAAAAAGCAAATTAAACGAAGGACACCTTTGTAAGAATCTCATTACCACGCGAAAGAACAGATTAACATAAAACTGAATAACTCAATTCCAAGTGAAGTCTAAATAGATAAATAATCACGTTCCAAGTAAGACGCGACATGAATTCTAAATAAACAAATAATCGAATACTCGATAAAATACGAAATAAATTCTGCAGGAATATATTTGCTCGTTATATTAGGTTATTATGTATATAACGTATAATAAGGAATACGGTATAGAAAATATGAAAATAACGTATAATTGTATTAACCTACTCGAGTATTTCACGAAAGAACATATAC
Source organism: Bombus vosnesenskii (assembly GCF_011952255.1). NCBI lineage: Eukaryota > Metazoa > Arthropoda > Insecta > Hymenoptera > Apidae > Bombus > Bombus vosnesenskii. Next base: position 3,697,405 of record NW_022884343.1, read on the forward strand.
ATGGTACAAAAATAAATGTCTTTAAAATAAATTCTACGAGATCGCGTTCGGTTGTTACACGAAGAGAATGAACAAATGTTACTTGGCAAAAAATTTCGACGTGAGAAAGACATCTGCGGAGAGAAGCTAGTTATGCACGAGAGTAAACTAATCATATTTTACACGCAAGATAACAGGATTTTTTTTTCATTTTCGCGTTCGAGAAGATAGTAGAGATTCCCTGGGTTCTCGTATTTTCACATCACGTTTCTATGTCAACCATATCATACGGATGCCCGTTTCCGTTGAAAAGTCGCAATTCCAGCGAATATTTATCAGAGCAACGAAACTCCTGCTAATAGATTCTAATTTAATAAATAGAATGTTACAAATGCGAAATATGCAACCGTTCTGTCGGTGTCACACAGTTGTTCGCGATTTTTCCATGTGTACCTACCTGTGACTCGATCTCTAAAAACATTTCCAACGCTTTTGAATTTCGCTTCCCTTTGACGGCTGTTCTTTAAGGTCGCGCCATTTGGTAAACCGTGAACTTTCGATTTTTTAATCCGTTCGAAAATTTGTCACGCGTCGAAGTAACGAGTAACTTCCGGGACCAAAGCAGATACTCGAACTCCTATTCTTTAGAAAGAAGAAAGTCGCTGGAGAGTCAGAGTTAGATGTCTGTCGAAAGGAAAGAACACTCGTGACAGCCAACGAGTAACAGATACTTGCCGATCCAAACTGGACCCTCAACCTGTTATTTCCTAGGAAGAAAAAAAAAGGTCCCTAGAGAACACGAGTTCAGTGTCTCAAACGCTTGGCCCAACCCTCGAATCGGACAGCCAAAATCTCGAGCATGCGAGCGCCAGAAAAAGCACAGAAGCCATCTCCTCTGCCAAGATTTCGCTCCGCATCATCGCTAGTGAACGCAGTTCGAAGCTTCGATCGGTTTTTTTCAACATTTCCGCGCAGCTGTTGCGTTTCACACCGATCGTTCCACATTTCACGCGTTCCCACGCGACGCCGCCTACCGTTCCACTGTCAACGACGTTAAAACGTCGACACGGGTCAACATTCGAGCGCGTCTCTTCGCTCGAGTTCCTCTTTCGTTCGCGGAGACGAATTAGTAAGCGTCGCGCTTGGGGCGCTGGCGACAGAAATAGAAGGGTCTTAATCGGCTCGACTAGGGAATTCGAGAAATTTTCGATGCTCAAGACGATTCGCTTCGAATATCTTTGTCTTCGATGTCAGGCTTCAGCGGTATTTTGATATTTGCAATATCATAATCGAATGCCTTTGAAGAATATCTCAATGGATTATAATTGAACATATTATCGTAATATTACAATTAGTATAGCAGCATCAGACGTTTAATAATTTGACGAAAATGAGATATATTTCGACAATATTTAGGTAAAATGTATTTATTTGCGGTACATTCCATCCATATTTGAGCAGAAAATATTTGAAGAATATTCACGTACGATATATTGAGTTGGCAACTAAGTCAATACCGTTTAATGACAAAATCCGCGATCGCTTTAGTTGCCAATCCAATGGTTGAAGAGTTTCTTAGTAAAATTTACTTGAACAATACTCGTGTTGTCTATTAACCATTGATTTATGATAACCAGGAAAATAGCTTGTTAAACAATTGAAAACCTTGTTTATCGGCTATCCCCTCTGCTTTTTCTTTTTATTCGTTGGAACAATAGGAGTCGATGTTCATAAAACCGAAGACATCTGTGCTTTTTGTTTATGTCGTTTCTTCGTAGCGTCGATGCGTTCCATTTTTAACGCATGGAATTTGTTCTGAATACGGACGAACGTTCGTTTGTCAGTTAATCGATCTATAGTTGTGTTCGATCAGTTAACGTATTTGTTTAAAAAATTCGCGTTCGTACGACAAAGCAGGCGCATGAAATTTCATGTAGCAGGAACCTCGGTTCAGAAACTCGGTTACGAGATTGCGCATCGAAAATTAAAAATTAAATATTAACCGTCGCAAAATACATTTAATCTACCTTGGAAAGATAATATGGTAATAAAAATTAATTGCACAGACCATAGAACGATCTAGTTACTTATAAAAAACGAAATTATTCGTCGTCAATCTCGTTGAAACTGAATTAACCGAGAATAATTAACACCAAGCAAAAGTAATAATTTATCGCGAAGAATATCATACGAAACACTTTGCGTGCATGAAAAATTACGAAGCTGGCAGGTTCTTGTTTCTTTAATTGTTAAATGCCGTTTTTACACTTCACTGTACTTCCAAGAAAGTAGAAAAAGAGAGATAAAAAGTTAAAAAAAGACGGAAAAAATGGAGCCCTCGCGTGATGCTAACTTTTTCATCTATCTGTCACAGATCTGTGCTAATGGACGTTGATTCGTGTTTGCTGCTTGTATCGACCAAACGAGCCAGTAGAATACGATGATCGTGGTCAGACGATGCTATTCGTGTACAGTTGATAAGGGGAACGCCGGAAGTGGGGCATCCTACGATTGCTATTGTTGATCGATTGCTTCGTTGGTTTACTATTTAGCGTTTTTCGCGATACAGTGACGGAATGTGTCGTGGACGAACGATTAGGTTTGAGGAGGGTCGCATTCAGTTGCTCGACGATCTTCTAATTTCTCTTTTGGAAGAGACATTACGAGATTTTATTTCTGAAATTTCTCATTCGACAGAGATTTTATTTTTCTTCCAACGCGAGGAAAAACGTTAAGACCTCGCTGGTTTGCCGAGGTTTGAAGAGCATTCTGAACTCTGCTATGTACTGGTAGATTTCTTTTTAGAGAAATAATTTTATGGAGTGTAGAATTTATTTTTTTAAATATAAAATACCAGGTGACTGAAGTTCGAGAGCTAATCCTGGATTTTGTTGATTCTCAAAGGTTCGCAGTGGATTGTAGATGTTATTAATCATCGAAAAATCTTCCTTTTCGACATTTGTTTGTCGATGAATGTTTCTAGAAATTCTCTATTCTTTTGCTATAACGTTTAAACTACATCTACCGAATAAACGTTTCCAATTACCGGAAAACGCATTTTGTGGCGGTCGATTGCCGCCAACTGCTTCTACCACACACCAAAATAACAGCGAATGTGTCGTCAAAGCACGGTAATGGAGTCATTAGCCTATTAGTCGAGAAGATAATTCACTTCTCTCACAAATTTGATACTAAGCACTTTGCGGTGCCACGAAACCGGTTTCTCCTGTTCCTAAATACAACTCCATATGTCTTTCTATACTTAGTCTATAGTTGTGTAGAAAATGGCCGAACAATTATTTGCCAACTAACCACCGCGTATCATTTCGAAAACCCGAATTACGCCAAGAAACGTGACGTGAGAAATGATTGTCCCCGATGACCTTGCACAGACTGGGGAAATTTTGCAACAGAACTTTAAATGATCGCATCTGTGGACGATGGATAATGTTACAATGCGACTGGTCCCTTCAAATTTATCTCGGGGATAATAACGTAATATTGTAATTGAGTGCTTTCACGTTATTTGTTAATTTATATCGCAATACGTGAGAACGATATTGATTCTTATACGTGGTGACGATTATGAAAACGATGGATCGTGAAAAGCCTAAAATTTGAAGTTGTATCGAATTTGTAATTTATCTTACGTTATGTCAATGTTACGGTACGATAATATGCGAGAAATTTTGCGAAGAAAATATTTGGCTTAAATCACGTTCGTAGTCACTGGCAGAACGAAAATGTTAAAAATAAATATGACAAGATATAAAATCAACGAAACAAGACATTCGAAATCCTTTGCGACAAACATTTACTTTTCTTATCGAAAAATTTTATCTAGAATACTTTAAATGGTTCCAGAATCTGATTCACAAAGATTCTTGCGAATGAATTTATTACAATTTCTAGAAATCAAGACGCATTGTTCTCTGCGTAAATTGAAATCTTTACGTGTAATATATTAAATAAATTCGAATTGAAGAAATGCGATTTAATTCAAAGGAATTAAAACACGGCATTATCAGTCGAGTCCTTTCGAAACCACTTTTTAAACTTATCGATTAATTTTTCCTTCGTCGAGAGAGAAGAAACAACCACTCTTTCTACATTGGAAAATCCCGGCCCATTATCAATTTCAAGCGCAAAAATCGCGGATCCTCGATCCGCGAATTCCTCTCGTTATTCGTATGTATTTTAATCCAGTTATCGTGCGTCCAATCTTGTTCTTCCCTCCAGCCATTTCTGCCTCTCGTGCGTTTCAATTATTTGCTGGAGTGTGTGTGTGTGTGGGGCGGGGAGAGCTTTCAATGCCATTGAAATCGCTCAAAACGAAAAAACCAATACAAGATTATTCAAACGTAACGCAATACTTTGTTTTGTGGTGGTTGCAACGATTTGGAAGTAAAATTTTACTTTAAAATCACAAATTCTTATTTCGTGTAAAATTATTCCGTAATCTTCCTCGAAAATTATTTCCAATTCCGATTTATAACGATATAATTTACAACATCGACTATCGTCGACTATAACTTGCCTGGAATGTCAAGTTGCGAGGAATTTACATCGCGCAAAGTCGAGCGTCCGTATCTGTTCCAAAATTTCGTTCGTTGGATGCCAGATAGCCAACATGCATGGAACAGTAATGGAAGCCACGTGAAAGTCACTAATTTCCCTTTTAAGACCGACGAATATTTGCCAATTGGTTCGAACGTATCTACGACATGTTGCAATTCGACGAGACGATTCCATGCGACGTGGACAAACTATCTTTTTGAACCCAGAAAACGCTGTCGCCCGGGGCTAATTCGTGCTCGTTGCTCCACCAAATACAAACTAGTTGCAGAGAACTGCACACGGTTGTTTGTATTTTAAGGGAGCCTATGGCTCTGCTTTCCATTTCCAGCAACCTGAAAGAATTGTATACTGTATCTGCTCCCCTTGAACTACCGTTGATTAAACTTTTAAAAAGCTTCTCATAGTATTTGAGAAATAGAAAAGAGGTTGTATTCGTTTGAAAGTTTTCTTTTAATTAGAGGGAAATTAATGAAATACGCAGCTAGGTTTTTATTTTTGTCGAGAAGCATTTTAACAATTGCGGAACGGTGTTTGCTCGGTGAACTTAGCTTTGCGTTGCTTTCCTTTTTTGTAATATTTATTTTGCAGTTTCTCTTGTATTTTCAGTTAAAACGGGCGGTGGATAGAATCGAGGAATCCTGTTAACGGTTCTATTAAAATATTTCCTGAAAATATTTTGCCCCATTGTGTACTTTTTTGCTCTTCTAATAAATTGATTACGATTTTGTATATGTTTCATCCGGTACAAATTCCATTCTATTTAAGAGCACAGTTTCACGAAGAACAATTCTATCGAACGCTTTGTGTGCCGTTTCCTAGTTTTCTTTCCTAAATTTCGTGATTTATTTTAATCTTTACTTTGCCTCTATGTTTCTTTCTCAGGCATAGTAAATTAGCAGCAGTCCTAATTTTTCTTGCTACCCTTATAATCGGTATAAGTGGTAGACTGCATTTCTAGAAAAAAGTATTTTTAGAGATCAGACGAGACAATTGCCCCGTATCCTTTTTAAAATTATAGTATAACGATGTTTGATAAAGGAAATAGGCTAAAACGACGAGCGAGGTGGGAAGAAACAGGTAAAAGGTTGCTGAAGAAAGGATGAAAATGGAACAATGAGCTAAAAGGCTTCAGTGTGAATTATGCAAAATGCCATAGTCGCTTTCTGCCAGTTAGGACGCACTCGTGTCGGTCGATCGTATTGTGGACATTCTACCGTCGTCCTACTCGTGATATCAATTTGATATCGTTTCTACAGGACTAGATAGAGAACACTATTTCATATCGTAAGGATTAGATAGAAACCATTATTTCATATCACAAGTATCTTAAGTACACGATACTAGCTTGCAGTGTATAATTCTCAAAGAATTTCTCAATCGAATTTTATTCTAATTTGTAGAAGTACGAACATATTTTTTTAATTCGATAATTCCTGCAAAATATGATACAATTTCTGTTTCATATTTGTAGTACATATATTTGTATAAAATGGCATGAGATTAAGTAGAATGTGATCTTACATTTTAAGTATGCAATACCTGGCTTCTAGCGTGTAATACTAGAAGGATTTTTTAATTGAATTTTATTTGAAATATTTTCTTTGAATAAACTTTGGACAATATGTTTACCTTAACAGATCAACATGATTTTTAAATATTTAAAACGTCAAACTTTTTTCAAAGACACTCCTGCACCGTTTTTGACGACATTTATCTTTCTCTTTCATCAATTTTGATTCATTTTTACGCAATGCAAAACGGCGGACGTGTAATTAAAGTAAGAGTTAAATGAGAATTCGTTCGAACGTTTAACGAGCTCCGTGTCTATGTGATTAACCAATTCAACTGCGCTTGTACGTCAGCTAAACGATAAGCTTTTTTCTCCGAGATGGCAAATCTGTACTCGTCTATCACAATTTCTCCAATTTTTCGTGAAATTCTTTATTTCCCTAAATGAGCGAGAGCGACAGTTACGTCGAATTTACTCTGCTAAATGATGAAATTTTGTTAAAAACTTTGTCGTATATCGTTGTGTATTTGCGAAACACGGAAAATGCCACGATGAAAGAACCTTTCCTTCTTATAATTGCGGAATACAGAAATTCGTAGAACTAAGTTTGAAAGATTGTTGGCAGAAAAATGAAAACATTCGGTTGAAATTAAAAAACGTTGGTAGCAGAGTTTTGCAATTAAATATTTAAGAATACGACTGTTTCAAATTAGAAAGAAAATAAATTACAGTTCAGAATTTTTGTCTTAATTAGACTTTCCAATTAGACTTTGTCAAACAATGTAAATGTTATTTTTCCATATGGAATTACAATGCATTCCTATAAATTCATTTAATTTAACTTTCTTACCATTCGCATTTACCAAAGGTTACACGTGTTTCTGATAAAAAGAACGAACATTGTAAAGTTTATAAAGATAGGAGCGTTACAGACGCAAAAATGTTACTTTAACGAGTTGATATTTCGTATTCTGCGTGTAGTATTCAAGGTAGTATTGCTTTCACAATGAACGAGTGCGTCCTTTGTTAAAATAACACGTAACGGGAACAATGTTCACGTTAAATAATCTAATTATATGGATGCTCCATTCTTTTGAATAAAATTGTGGGATGATTACTTTGTAAAGGGAGATGCTGGGAAAAATTGGAGGATTAAGTATTTCGGAATAAAATTCCAGTATTTTTCATGCAACAGAAAATAATATGTCAAATCATGTGTGGAGAGTTTCCGTGAAAAGGTAAAAAATATTCCCACAGGCTTTCACGGTATTTTCATCGAACATTTTGTCGAATATTTTCATTATTATTTGTTTATAATACTAGTATCGATACTGATCTTACAATGGTATTTTGGAAAAATTAAAAAATTCCCAGGGAAATGAAAACTTCCAAACTTTTTAATTTTTCATGCGCATAGATTTTATTTTTAATTTCTCAACTTTTAAAGACTTAAAAGACTCTAAAAGATATCCGAAAAGTTATCCTATTTTACGGATCTCTGGAACATTCTAATTTATTGCCACAGATTCATGTTCGAAATAAAAAGAATTTTTCTTAAAATTACACGTTCGATGGAACGTGCCAGCATCTTTGGAATAAACAAATGGTTTATCGCTAGCGAAACGTTGCAGGGGAATTGACGAATCAAGTCGATCGATATCGGTCGTTGTCGATTGTATGAGAAGCTCGGATTGGCCGTGTTTCATCCTCGATACTCGCATCATTTCCCCCGCGAAACGTGAAAAATAGCCAATGCTGCTCGATGCCTGTGGAACGATTTATTTTACCACGCCACGTGAAATGGACGAAATGCTAATTCTGACGCAGTAAGCGTGAAACTGTGTAATTTAATACTATTCACGCTTGACTGCTAATTAATTTGACACTTGATATCATTATTAGATATATTACGAGGTATCTTCTTTTCGTATCGATGATATTTACTTTTTTTGTAACTCGATACCATGATTACCACTGATACTTGACTAATAATTATTTATCTAACTTGATACTATCATTGGATTAAATTGCAACAAACTTTTTTCAGCTCACGAAGCTGCTATTACTTTTTACACGGCACGATGTCACCTTTTATTCCTTAGTATGTTCGCTTGCGTGTAATTTAATACCATTGACACTTGATACTTGATACTTGATATCGTTACTTTGCTAAATTCTTTCCTCTAAAATCGAAGAATTGGAATTTTGAGATTTCCTAAAAATGCCAGAATATTTCAGTTGCAACAGACAATCGTCGAATTTATCACGAACGTGTACATATCTGCAAACGCATTTAGGAGGATTCTGAATGCTTCGTTCCGAATTTATTAAGGCAATAATGCATAAATCAAGGTTAGTTGCAGGTAAACGAATTTCCAGGAAAATAAATTGAATTCCACGCGTACAAATCAATTTATGACAATTGCGAACAAATCGTTTATTAATTCGTTCGTAAACGAAGTAACAACGAATATCGAAGATTAAAGCAATTAGGTGAATCCCTTGGAGCAAACAAATAGAATTAAAAAAATTAGCTTCTGTTCGTTATAATACGAAGGCAGTAAAAGAGCACGAGTTACGGGTCGCATAGAAATCGCTCATAAATAAATTAAACAGGTAGTTTAACTCGACTCTCGAGGGATTCTCCGAGGAGCAGACAACGTTCCCTGAAAAAATAGATTTTCTCGCGGGAGTTTTCGCTGGAAAATCCTCTCGCACAAAAAGGTTGCGTTCGTGATTGGAAATTGTTGGTCCTTCTCTTTCTCTCTTTCTCCTCGCATCGCTCGAGAAATCCACAATCTCTTCTTTACACAAGAAGCTCGCTAAACGATACTATCGAACTCTCGATGAGAAACCTTTTGAATTTTATTTCGCCAATCTTCCTTCCAACGTTTCGTTTTGTCTATTTATTTGTTCTTAAATTGAGAAATTCTTCCTCGTTCCTGTGAACGTATGTTTCGAAATCTTTTTCGTTTAGTTTATAGGGCAGATACGTATTTTCCTAAACACTTCGAGTTACGAGTTCGTCGATTAGATGGACGTGAAATTACAAAATTGAGAAATGAAAGATTTGGAATAAGAAATTTTGTATAACAGTAGACGAGTTGCTAGGATTAATTTGTAATAATTGTAAATTATCGAGTTAGCAAGTAGCAAGATTTAATTATCAACTGTAATTTCATTTCTTTCTGCCTGGGTAATTATTATCTCAGACGCGATCGTTATTTATGGAGTTTCGAGAATCTTGCTCGACTTTATCACCTTTCTTAATCATCTCACCTATTAGTACTAATTATGAGAAATTTTTCATAAGAGAGAGAAAGTTTACCGAAAGATAATATTATAATATCTCGATCCACTGCAATACAAGCAGTTTAATGAATCTCCATTAATAATTATACTTATTATACAATAATTTTCATCGTCGATCAATGTGTATTCTAGGTATTAATGATACCATACCATTAAAAAGTAGTGAAAATATAAAATATCCAAACTTGTCAAATAATATTAGAAGAACCGAACACCCGAGACATAGCACGAAAATTTGCTATAAGTATGAAAAATTCCAACGTTTTCTAATTCTATCTTTTTTCGTTTTATCAATTTCGCAAAAGACAGATGAAAACACGAAAAATGTGGGTACTTTGAAAGACTAAAAAAATATAGGAAGAAGAAACACGCTAATTAATTTAATAATTTACTGAGATAACGCGATCATTAAACACCCTATTTATAAGCAAGATAATTATTGAAGTGTCGGGAGACTGGAAGTTTGGCAAAACCAAAGTTGCTGCAGCTTCGATGGCAATTTAAACTTTAATATCATGGAAGCTTCCAATTAACTACGGGTCCTGCATGCTCCAGTCGACTCGGCAGTTCGATTGGCTGTTCCAAGCAGCGCGAATTCGCGAAATAATTTAATATTTGTTCGATTATCGAATCTCCATGTTGCCACACATTCCAATCAAGTTAGACGACGGATCGATCGTATTAAAAGACGAATGATTTTAGAGGTTTTTCTTTTATCACAGACTGTTCTTGTCACATCCATGATTTTGCATCTGGGAGATTAGAATTTAGTTGAGAAAGTTCTTAACGAGTCATTCTCCTTTGCAACTGCGGAAGCTTTCTTCGTTTCATGCAAAAAGATCGCGAAAACTGCTTTCCTTGTGACGCAAGAAGCATGTTTCTCTTGGTTGTTAAGGAAATCGATATCTCTCGACAGTTTTGTTAAAATTCATTTGTGCAAAACATTGTGAGAATTTTCCTCGAGTTATGCGAATTTTGATATCCTTCTAAAATTGTAGAATATATATAAAGACGATTAAAATCCGAAATCTTCGTAAATTATTTCCAAACTTGTATTCGAAAAGGTTGGAAATTTCCTTTTCAATTCGTAGTTTTAAGATTTCTTTAAAATCCAGATTTTCGAAATTTTTATACCAAACCGAATCGAAACGAAAATTTATTTCCAAAATTCCGATAATCCTGCTATTAATTATCGTACGAAATTTGACAAAAATCTTGTATTAAAAAAAAGTTTCTTAAATATTTTATATTAAATACAGCAATCGCGAATATTACAGACACGTGGAAATAGCGCGAATCACGTATTTTACACCGATCTCTGAGCAGGAGAGGATTTCTGAGAATTTTATCGAAAATGTCGCCGTAATTCACCTGCAACCGTAACAAACGAGCGTGTGCCGAATTTCCTCTAGCGTTTCACTCGCGAAAAGCGATTATTTACGATCGATAAATTCTTTTTTCCGGTGGAAAACTGCATTTCGAGCGGCGATACACGATTGATGGAAGCCTTTAATAAAATTCGTCACCATGAAAATTCACGGTACCTCGTCTGAAATGCAAATAACGACGGTACATATTCATGCACGACTTGTTTATTTTTCAAGAACGTGCGCCATGTAATAGGGAATTCCGATTCTAAATGTTTCGTTTAACGAGAGCTGTCGATCGTGGCGAACAATCGAGGATCGTTGGAACGCAAACAATTGCTTTCATCTTCCAATATATAACATTTTTATGTAATCGTACGAATTTGAAGATTGTAGTATTTGGTGTGGGGAATGACTAAAAGATTGTATCAGTTGGTTAACCGAAGATTAAGGAAGGTTAAGAAATTAAAAAATATAAAAATATTTAATAACGAAATTACTACTTTCCTGGATCAATAATTTAGCAACGAATAGTTGGGCGGCAAATGGGGAAAGATTCCGAGAGATTTTTTTATGGAAAATTATGAATTATATATTATGTATTATACGAAAATGCCTAATTAGAAATTACGATAAAAATTTCAAATTATTAACCGTTATTATCAGAAAAAGAAAAAAGACAAGAAGAGAGGTGACAAACGCACTTATTCAGACCCATCCGGATCGATATTAAAGTTAGAATGTCTCACCATAACGTGAGCAACGACTCGGGCAAACTTCGAATATGGCCTTTATCATCTCCGGGGTCCAGTAAGGTTGATGCAACGCTTCAGGTGTCGAGTAGCAGCGCGAAGGTCCAGAAAGGCAATGGGAAATCACGAATCAACCAATGAAACTCGAAACTATCGTCGCGTTTTCTCTCTACGCTTTCTCTTGAATATTCTTTAATTTTAGAAATTCTAGAATTTGACTTGGTACTCACAGATCGATAGAACTTGGATACTACGCTACTGTTTCTTTTCTAAGAACTATTTATATAATTTTGGGAACTAAAGTAGGTCATGTTAGGTGGAGGTTGGAGATCAAGCAAGTTTGCCAGATGACGAGATGTGATATAGATGTTTAGATCCGCATCGCGATCAGAATTTCTGACCCTTTTTTTTTTTTAAAGAAATATTTTTTAGGAAATATTCGTTGAAAGATGTATAGAAACTTTGCTGAAAATCTCCACAGAAATTCTTTCACCTTTGCCAACAGAATATTTCTTCAAAAAGGCATCAACACCTCTTTGTTCATATTGGATTAAAGAGTATTCATATTAAAATATGCATTGCCACTTTGCTAAAAATCATAGCAGAAATTCTTTCCTTTGTTTTTCAAGAAAATATTCGTTCAAAAAGTTATTGACTCCTCTATGTTTCGGATGTCAATTAAAGTCCCTTTTGTCATGGAAATATTCCCTAAAAAATTCATCGACGACGACGATATCAAAAAGGAGTCTTTGATTTCTTGTCGACTTCGCCTAGCTGTTCCTGCCATAAGTTCTCTCGAAAATCTACCACCTAACCCATGAACACCATTCTCCAAAATTCCACATTGACCAAAATTCCTTATTTTCCATATTTATTGTCCATATTTTCGATTGCTTACAATCGGAGAAAGAAAACGACTCTGCAATAACGACGATCCAAGTACTTATGACTATCGATTCTTTGATTTAGGTTAGGTCTGTGTAAGTATCATAATAAATACAATAGTCCTTAAATACTTTATGCAGTCACTCTCTAGACGCAGCCAGAGAATCCAATTCCCTAAAAGCTCCGAATGATTTACTTTCCACGATTATTTCAACAAGTCTGACAGCGAAACCTGAAATCTGGTGGCACACGCCGCACAATGTGCACAGTAGCGTGAATTACTAAACGGCAATGATCAAGTGGCGCGTGCAGAGCGGATCGCGTCTGCTTGGATCGATGCATACAGCTGGTTTGCAATAACGTGTATTATCAGAGCGATTCACAGTCGACGAAGTCTAGCTTTGACCTACAACTCTGGCAATCTGGCTAGAATCCCACCTGGCCTATGAAATCCCCTAAATCATCCGAAAACTAATCGCTGAGAGGAGAATCTATCGCGTGGGAATTCGCCTTTAACGTAAAGGCCAGAGAAACTGGAACACTTTCGATGAGCACGCTGTAGGTGCTAGCCGACTGAACGCCTGACCCACGCAACGTGATCTAATTCTCTGATAGCGTCGATGATAGTATCGTAGGCCTCTGAGTCGGTCTTCTGTGACGTTGGATTAGTTGATCTTCTTTCTCGCGATTTTGATTCTCTTTTTGCTTTCCATTCTTCTCTTTGGTCGAAGCGGACCAGTACCTTTACGAGGTCTTCGCGAGTGTCACAATTAGGAGTTGGACTTTTATGTGTCGGGTCTGTTCTTTCAGGCTTTACAATTTTTACACTAATTGGCTTCCGTAGTTTAATTTTCATCCTTTTTTTTTATCTTTTGTTGAAGCTCACCAGTTTCTTTACAAGTATCAATTAGGGATTGGGTTTTCATGTGTAAAATCTATTCTTCCCAGCTACCACAGTTTCGGACTAATTGGCTTCTGTATTTTGATTTTGATTCCCTTTTCTGCCTTCTGTTGCAGCGCATCGGTTTCTTTGCGAGTGTTTCGATTGCAGGTTATATTTTCATGCGCAGGACTTGTACTCTCGAGCTTCACAATTTTGCGATTAATCGTATCTTTTTTCTTCTGATTATTTTTTGTTAGTGCTCCTATGCTTCTCTTTCTTCGATTATATTTTTCTTTCATCGTTATAAACTCGCTCGTAATATTAAACAACGTGGAGTGGGTGGCTTAGCGTAAAACTTTTTTTATTACTCGGATTAAGAGAAGCGTAACTAAATGTCGACACGATAAATCGCGTGAAACAACGTGGGTGGATGGTTCCTCGCTCCTTAAAGCATTAAATTGGCAAAGGTCGAGTCGTAGAGCTCTTAAACAATCGAACGAAAGAATTCTAAGTGAATTCTGGCACGTTTTCCTGGTATCGCGGGAAATTTTTCACGATTGTTCAAAAATTATCCATTAATACTATCTTTATTTATAATCTCTACTTATAATCGATTTCTACCACGCTTCCTCCTTTCGACTGTCTTTTTAATTATGCAAATCTATCTGTTAGATCGTCAAACGATAATACGATTTTTTTTATTTATAATATCTCACGAGGTAACAAAATAATAAAAATTATTCTCCGAGATAGTGAGAATGATTATTCGAATATTTCACAAATTAGTATTCTGTCGCATTTCAACCGAGATACTCCGTTTGTATAGAGCGATGATTGGACTGGATCCACGGAAAGGAAGAAACGTGCAGATTTCTATTTGAAAAGAGCTGTGCATAATGTTTGTGAAAGGACTATAATCCTTAGAAAGATAATCCTTTTTCAACCATTCGTCTGTTTCCTTTAACATTTCCTAATTTCAATCTAATTCAAATATTTATATTTTCAAGGATTTATCATTCTGTCGTCGCTTTATTCCTGCAACACGATAGTAACGTGATCGTTGACCCGGAAGGTCCTCCATTAATTATGTTTTGTCGGAAACATCCTGAGAGGCAACTGCGGCAATGTCTCAGGGAATATTCGCCTGAATGATATTCGAGAGTCGATATGAGTCACAGCGTATATTACGTGTATGAAAATATAATAGCAATCGAACAATCTCACGTTAATCGTCATGTTTTTTCATATCACGTTTCGCAAAACAATTTGCTTTGTTTTAAAGCGATTCCCAGAGAATGGAGGAATTATCAATCCTCTCAATAATATTGAAATACACGCGAATATATAAAATCGTCGAGCACACTTGCGTCGATTATAAATATAATTGGCAATAAACGAAGTCCGAATGTAATTGAGATTCTTCGTCTGCATGAACTTTTCATCCCCTCGTTGCAACCTCGAATGAGCGTAGAAGATAATTAATTGGAGCGGAATGCGGAGATTGCTTACCGAGCAATGTTGGCAAAGGGAAAAAGATATCGGGAAAACGGTGGAACCAGGAGAAATTAGATCGTTTGTTGAGTTTACAACAAAGAACTATTCTGTAGATTCTGTTTCAGGAATCAAAAGCTTCTGATTTAATCCTTGACATTGAGGTTAGGATTGGGTATCGAGTGAAGTATCGTAGTTGAGTATTCTGGTAAAAACTGAGGCTTTCCTCTCAAAGCCTCGGGATGTTGCAGCTCGATTAACGCGAATTACGAGCGCGATAAAAATTGCAATATCTAACAAGGAAAATATATTTTGATTTATCGAATTGTTCGTTAAAAGAACGTTTGCACCGAAAGACCGATAGAAGCCATAGAGCATTTTTCAAAGAGCATTGTAAAAATGATACGAAAAGGGAAACGCAGTAACCTGATAATTCCCTATAAAAGATTCCCCTAACATACTAAATCACTGAATCACTTGGGGTTCGCGAACTCGCGCCAATGTTCATGCTACCGTAGTATCTATTAATAAGCATCATTCGATCCTCGAAACGACTCATCCTAAAGCTGTTGAAAATAAATTTAGGAACGTGCTCCAGGCGATCATCTCCCACAGTGGATGGGTCCAAGAATATATGAAACGGTGTCCCATAATATCGAACGCATTCCCCTGGCAATCGTCGCCTAAATTAAACGCCATTTGCGTGCCAAAGCGAGAAGCGTCCGAGCAGACATCTATTGTTCATATTGTTCGTGTTGGAGAGACCATCTGTGCAGACGTATCCCATTTTCAAAGGCAGTTGCGTGAATTAATCACGCGTCGCTAATTCGATCTGAACAATTTCTCTCTTAATTTCAGTGGCGAGTTGTTTCGTCCTCTGGCTCTGATTTCATTTCGCCTACGGATGGAATTCGATATCAACTCGAGTTATAACGGCGAGTAGAAGAAACTCTGAAAATTGATACGCTACGAACTTTATTCATTTTTAACTATCAACTTTCTTTTATCCGTCATTTTATCCGTCATTTTATCTGTCATTTTGTTGAATATTATTACTGGAATTTTTTTAATGTTTATTTGCGTGCCGCGTTTGAAATTATCGACGTACCTAGTATTCGCAGTGGGAATTGAGTTTTATAGTCGACGACTATATTGTAGTTTGAGATTCGTAGTCGATGACTATATTATATTTCGAAATGCATAGTCGATGACTGTACGGTTCATACGACGAGAAACTTAAAAATTCTTAATAGGTTTTGCGTCCGTGAATGCTTCGCATTAATTTTAAAGTGGTTAATTGAGACCTTGACAGGGTTGTCCCATTTTCAGCACGACGATTACCATTCTTGAGAAGAGCGGGGTAGGTTTTACGAGTGGGGCGGTTTTGACCTGTTTCGAAAATGAGGTAGCCTCTTTAACACACGCGTTCGCGAATTACGCGCTTGGACCAGTCTACGTGTTTCTTAGTTTTTGAACTAAAGTTGGCGTTAAATTGACACCAAACGATAAAATCATTTGTATATCATCTCATCTCGTGCTTGTCAAATATATTACCAGAGAATCAATTAACTTCCGATAAACAATGTTCCACATACTTACAATTGTCCCACTGCTAATTGAAGTGTCGGGTGATTTCGAAAACTCGCTTCAATCAATTTCCATAACGATCGTTCGAGCCTTCAATGCCAGTCTCGTTCCAAATGAAACGTTGTGTTTGCAAACCAGCATGAAATTAACTTAATAATGTAACAATATTGAAACATGGAATTCGAAAACAACGACCCATTTCAACTTGAAAACCCGCAGCACGTAGTCCGTCTATAGATCTCGGTAATTAGCAATATCTGTAAGCAACAGTTTTTGTAAAATCCAGTTTCAAAAATTAAAACTATTTAATTCTCTACTGTTCTTTGAAACTCGAGATCGATAGCATAGTTCGCGAGTCTATCCAGAGGAAAAAAGCTTGAAACTGGATTTTCCGGGGATCGATTAACCTAATGCCACTTCAGTCAATTCGACTGATCGTTTAAAGTGAGATATTAGATTGTTGCCGTCGTAAAATTGTGGCAATCGCGTTAACGCGCTCGCTAGAATCGATGCTAACGACGATTGGATCAACCGGTGATGCGAGACGGATCGATCTTCCGTTTCCAGGCTCTCATCCATGCGACTTTTCATAGCTGCACGAAAGTGGAACGAAGGAGGAAGGAGGAAGGATGATGTTTCGTGGAAAATTGATCGCTAGTACAAAATAGTCAAAGGTAGAGAAACCTGATAGTGTTTCCTGCTATGTGTATGGTCCACTGATGCTTCAGTTTCAGAGGATTTTTGATCTGCGATAATTAAATTTTCGTAGATTTGATGATATTTGAGAATTAATCACTTCTTCCCATAGTATCCTGATCTTATTCAAATTTAGGCTATTGGGTCGAAAATAAGCAATATTTTATTATTCGCCCATTTAGCTAAAAAATTAAAAAACTTTAATGACAGTCTTAGAAAAATCGAAATATACCTGCATTAAAAATTTAGCAAATTTGTCACGCGAAGATAAATTACTATCGATGTGTATAGTCATAATGCGTATCATGGTAAAATCTGTTGTACAATAATAGAACATAATCAACTTCATCAAGGTCTGCTTGATAACTTGAACTCGAAATATCGCTAGTAGTTAATGAACGATCTGAAATTAGATGAGAGAAACATGCTCATCCATAACGATTCGTACCTGGATATAGGCTCACGCGAAAGCATGCTAATCCTTGAGAGCCAAACGTTTCTGGGTTAATCTATCGGGTTATCTAGTCGATAGGAGAACTATGATAAACCTGTTTGGTTATAGTCGATCCAGATTCAAATAGTTCGCTAAATCTCTCGTCGCAACTATTCCAAACGCGGAATTACAGAAACCGTCAGTTTTCGTTCAAAATTAAATTCAATTAAATTAAGTTGCAACGATAAAATGGTAGAAACTATAATCTTCTATCTTAAATTAAATTCGATTGAATTTCAAATATAGAATGGCTGATACGTTCCAGTTGAAAATTGAATTTAATTAAATTTCTAATGCAAAATGATAGAAACCAAAAAATTCCAAGGTGACTAAAGGTACTCCGAAAGAAAAGACCCGAAAGCCCAATGACATTAAAAGACACAGGTCTTAACTCTTTCAGCTTCCCAGTTAAACATCGAACGAGACATCGTAAGAGACAGAAATAGGCTCGAGCCGTATCGTGGCTACCGTGATTCTCATTGTGATGATTCGGGAAACCCAACAGGGATCAAGATACGGTCACCCGTGACCCGAACCACGAGATTGTCAGCGCTGTTTCAGCCCAAACCCACTCAATCTGCCTATGCCATTTAAAATCCTCTCCAATCCTCTCCTATAAACCATTTCTACCTCCGCGTCAACCTGTGGGTTACCCAGAAACTCTAGAAAATGGATGATGACGACACAGATGAGAAACGAGAATCTCTAACCTTGGTCAACAAACTGTCTCACAAAGAATCAGAAAGCAAGCTCCTATTGTCTTCGAAATCTATATCGAAAAGCAGGTTCGAAGCGAGACAACAAAGGGACTCCACGGAAGATTCTGACACCATGGACGGTGCCTCCGATAATAAAGTGGAGAACATCTCAAAGGACGAGGACACCTCAGAGCCTCTAGTGACCGATGAAAAGGGTACCAGGATCTCGGACAGACATTGCCATTCCCTGGACGTTCCAGAGGAAGCAGAGTCTCTTCTGATGACTCGACAGCAGGCTATTACGAGGACCAGCCTAAGAGTGGGCGAGGGGGGGAGCAAAATATCCAGGTTTCCTGAGAACAGATCTGCCTGTCTGTTCCATCGAAGCCCTCAGTCTTCGTCGAGTCAGGAGGATTACGAACCCGAAGTGAAGAGTCTGTCCAAGATTCAGAAACAACAACAGCATCTTCTAACCACCGGCAGTGAGACTCAGATGACAGTTCGATCTATGGAGAGTCTTAGAACCTCGAGGAACTTTCTGAGCGCGGATGAGCGATACATAGAGGATTCTAAGAGCCTGGAGTCTCTGTCGCTGTCTTCAGAGTCTCACGTGACAAGTTCCAAGAGTCATTACAGGAGCTTCCTGACATCTTCTAGCAGCGATGTTAGGAGGATCATGACCGTTGAGTCAAAGAGTAGCGACGATCTTCATAGAGAGGAGAGTCTAAATGCCGAAGTTAGACGTGGTCTGTTTGCCAATACTGGGCTGGAGAGAAAAATCCCGCAGCATCTTAGTTTACCACCGCCTTCCAATGTGTTTTCTCTGACCAGTCCAGGTGGCAGTGACAGGAAGATTACCATTTTGAGTCCATACTCGCCGATTCAATCTATGGAATTCCAGTTTTCCGCGCAAACGCTGAAGAGTAGACGCAAGAAGGCGATCGTTCTGCCGAGGTTGGTGTTACCCAGAAGCGAATCCGACGTGTTCCTAGAGTGAGTAGTAAGATAATACGTAGATTGAGCGTTAACGAGTTGTTGTCAAGATGTGGGGTAATCAGAATGTGAAATTTGGGTTTATTGTTACATTTGATGTTATGGGTAAATGGTGTTTCGTTTTTTGTATTTTAAGATTCGTGAAGGCTAACGCTTCTTATAATGTTTAATTATGTTGGCTGTTGTCTATTGGTTTCAGGAGGAAATTGAAAATTCTAAGTCTGATAGGAATCTTAAAAAATGTTGCTATATGAGATTATAAAAATTTGCGGAACTTTGGTATTTGAGATATTTGAATAACGAATATTTGAAGTGGAATTGCGAAAATTTAAAGGTAGATTTTGAGATATAAATCTTATTAATTACCTAACCTAGTCAAACAAGATTCAGACGTCAATAGTAGTTTCCTAGATATTATGAAGCGTTGAGCCATCCTAAGTAAGCTTCGCATGTTCAACCCATCCAGGCGAAGGAAGCAAGTCAGACTTTACCTACCTAGTGAAGAGATAAACAAATGAGTCTTGGGCTCCTAGCCACGTAAGCTTTCCAAGCTCTAATCTAACGTTACCACTAATTAACATTGAGTAAGAGTTCATTATGGAGGAAAGTTTACACATGACCCTTTTAGTGTTACTCTCTCGCTTCTCTGGTCAAGGACTGCATCCTTTGCATAGAGAAACAACTCGATGTTTCGAATCAATTCGAACCTAGAATAAAGCTAATTTTGTTGCGCGTAAATAGAACCGAAGAAACGCTGTGCAATGATTAAATTTGAGCTTCAGTTGGATTCAGCGTTTTCTTCATTCATTTCTGATTTCATTCGTGTCTTTAACAATTTTAGGATAGTATGATTTCAAATATATTGCAATTTAGATCAGTCTATGAAAATATACAGGTTTTAAACCACACATATCACTTTCGTATTTTCTGAATAAACATTATAATGGAATATTATCATCATATGTATTCTTCTATTTTTTACAGAAAAGTAATCCGTCATAAAGATAATATAGTGTACTGACTATAAGTCAGTAGTTACATGTAACTATAATGTGACTATCAAACATAATAACTGCAAGACTATAATCAAATGACTATAAAATGTAGTATAGAGTATAGCAACAAAAACAAGGAATCTAAAAAACATCATTTTAATGGATTTGCCACGATTCTAATTTTAGAATAGAATTAAAAATAATGGAAGCTTAGGTAGAGTTTCTGTTGTACTAGAAACATTCACGATGACATTGTGAGATCGTGGTGATTAGGTGGAATATTTGTTCGTGACACGACATCGTGGCCGACCATTTTCACTGATCGCACGTTTTCGAGTCGAGCAATTTCGAAGATTGGGTATGTTAACAGATTGATTTGATTCGACGTAGCTACACGAATCCCCGTTTTGCTGGCCCAGTTTCCGCTTTCAATAAGAGCATTCGCCTATTTTTAGAGAGATTCGATTATTTATATATGATAATAATAGGAGTCGACTATAATATTCCTTTATAATCTTTACTTCCTTGCATCTGATATGAATTCGAATTTAATTTAAAACTTAATTTTATCCATTTATTACCCATAGAAATACATCTTTATTGCTGTCTGTATGGAAATTTTAATATTTATCGGAATAAAAAGTTAATTTGACCGAATGAAACTTCGAAATGCGTAAAATACAGGATTTAATGAGAAACAAAATGAATCTTCATTTGTAAAGGTCATGTTGTTTGTTCGAAAAACAATTCCTTCCGTTATTGTTAAACGACTCGGTTGGCGAACGAGAGGAAAAAGCACAGAATAATATTAATTATTCATTTTGACTTGGACGAATTGGAGTACGCAATAATTGCCCGCTGATTATAATATAAAGCATTTCCATTAATTATTTACAGCCGGTGGAAATATTGATTATGCGGTTATTTGTTTCATTAATCATGAGAACACGCAGATTCATCAACGAAACGGCATACATAGTTAAAAGAAACGTGCGATTAGTAGAATCACGTTAATTACACGGAATCTGTTATAAACGCCAAATAATATGCAGCAAATTAATAGAAATTAACGAAATTTCGTAAAATTGTGTCAATTTGAATAATGAGAATGGATTTTGATATTTCCATTGGTATATGGTCGGTAATTTGTATAAATTTCATTTCATTACATACAGCTTTCATCCACCCAGAATTTCGACAATACGAAGGAGATTGTCCGAAACTAACCAAATTTCATCTCAACTTGAACAGTAAAATAAATACAAGAGAAATTTAAAATCTCCTCTGAAACTTATTCGACATATTATATTTTCAGAAATTTCATTTTAGTATCAATCGACTTTAATCTCATTACGTAGTACGTAGGAAATAAATGAAAATTAATAGAACTTCGTGTCAGTTTTAATTACAAAATAAATCTAAATCTCAATCCGATTCCTCAGACTCATTAAAATCTCACATTCTTTTCCGTCTCATATTACAGATACGTAAAAGTCAACGAAAACTTTTTTGACACTATCGAAAGTGTGAAAATCTTGCCTTCAAAATGCTTTTTGAATCATGTCGATACGACGCTCCGTTCTTCAGATATCGTCGTTTAAAGACAAGTCTAATTTTTCATACTAACTGTATGCGTCTCGCTCCAACACACTTGGACCTTTCGTTCGCACTCACGCACCGACCCGTTCCGTTATAGTCAGGCGTGCGCTGGTCAGTGACAGTCGTTGAGTCAGCGGGTTTATTGCTAGTAGCAACTTACGCGTTTCCGGGAAAATCTGCGTTGCGCCGACATAGTCACGCCATACTAAACGTCGTAGGAATTTAAAGGCCAGTATCTCGGAAACGAATTGAGATATCGACATGAAACAAAGCACGTTCCCAAGGGCAAGCTTCAGGCTACTCGCTGAATGTAATTGTCCAAGTCATACTTGCCCCCATCTAGATCTTTTTTCAAGTCAAAATTGATTAACGTGCTACCTGAACGTATATTAGGAGCGCTTCAATTAGGGAATAATTAAAGTTCATTAATGTTCATTAAAAATATATAAAGTATTCAAAGTAGGGTATTTATTGTAACGTTTGATAAACGAAACAAATTTTTATGTAAATTCCATTTCTTTAGCTATATTCATAGAAATATCCGTGTAATAAAATAAAAATCCTGTTGATTAGACTTTGTATGAATATAGAGTGTATTGAGAACGTTAGGATGAATTTGAAGATTTTTAATGACCGAAATAGGCAATTGTGATTTCTTAAACATTCGAAAATGAAAAATTTCAGAAATCCGATAATTTTGAAGTTAGAGAATAGGAATTTGAAACTTGATGACCTTTCATGGTTCACGTTTCGAATTCTCATGTGTTACTGGTACATCTATGGGCGAATGTTCGACCTGAATTTAACAGAGAATAATATATCATTCTGCAGTAGGATTGGGGATGGACAGCTATCAGAAAGGTGCGATGGGGATTCCGTTAGAGGTATCTGTGTATCGAATTCGCGACCAATCGATTGCCGTGGCGTTCTGTTTGTTTCTGGAACGAGCTTTCGTCGCACAGATACCCATGGAATTAATTTCCAACGGTAATCGCGTTATAGCGGGTCAACAGGCGATCGTTAATTATCCTGCCCCAATGCAACTTCAATTTCGAGTGAAGCCAGCCATAGTTCCAACATCAATTATTTACGTTATTCCTAGCTTTCGAATTTTAGTTTGAAATTTTAGTAAATTTTCGAGTCTTTTTCAAGTACCTCGAGCTATTCGAAGCTCGCAAACTTTAATTTTTGACTTTTTACCATTCGAAGCTTCGAAGTTCCAAACCTGAATATTCTTCGATTTTCCAAAGTATTCGGGACTTTTTAAAATTATCATTAGAGGACTCGAAATTCACGCAACAGGAATTTGATATGAATTTTCTAAATTGTAGTGTTACTATGGCAAAACCGATCGAATGCCTGACCAATATCGATTCATATTACTGTCATTGGAATCTTCTGCATGTTTCTGCAGCAGGATCATAGAATCGCAAAGGAAGTAACGTTCGATAACATTATAGATTTTTATAGAAATATGTCTGAACATATTGAGTTGTTCTATCATTAAATTCATCCCTAAATGTCATTAAATTCTGTATTATAATTCTGTCGAAGGGGGTTGCTTTACCTACCTCTTGAACGACCCACTTATGCTTATGACTAAATTGCATATTTATGCATTTACGACAACTGTAAATATGGAAAAATGTAGAAGAATGTCGACAAATGCAAAAGCAAATGAGGCATCAAGAGCAAAATGAATCTACTTGTCGCATTTACAAACAAAACATACTTTGAAATATTAAAATGTTTCTGTTTGTGAAAAGCACGCTTTTATTTATTGAAATTCTGCATCAATGCCTGTGAACACGTGATCTTGTATAAATATTAATTTCATTTGGAATCTAATTAATACATGAGAAAAGCTACACTTTCCAGTTTCTATATTTGCACGCGACTCTTTTGAAAACACTTTGCTTCGCTTAGTAAACAACTGATTCACAGTTGCTTATATTGAGTTGACAATTAAGTAATTGCGGATTTTGTCATTGGGTGGTATCGACAAAATCACTTGGCTGCCAACCCAATATTTTGAGAAACAATTCGATGTTGTTTCGAGCGTGCAA
Organism: Bombus vosnesenskii; assembly: GCF_011952255.1. Lineage (NCBI taxonomy): Eukaryota > Metazoa > Arthropoda > Insecta > Hymenoptera > Apidae > Bombus > Bombus vosnesenskii. Next base: position 3,721,289 of record NW_022884343.1, read on the forward strand.
AGTTGATTACACTTACGTTTGAGATAGGTTCACGGAAATGAAAAGAGGAGGATGTGGTGTTCAGCTTGCAGACGTCTGTAAGGCGCGATCGATTCGAAGTGTGCACGAACGATAATTGTTTTCGATGTGTCACGTGTCATCTCGTGTCACGCTGACAGCTTTTCGACATTGCGATTCTAATTTGAAGAAAACGATCATCGATTTCCTGTCATACTTCGAGGATAAAACATAGAAGAGAAGTTCTGTGTGTATGTAAAGAGGGAATGGAAATTTTTTTTAAGAAAATTTGTTTCAACTGAGAAAAACGAGAAAATTCGTATCCCCGGAAAATCAGAAATTTGATAATTTGTATGTACGCCTGAAAATTTAGGAATTACAAATTTCAGAACCTTAAAAATGCGGAAGTTTCGATAATTAAAATGAAATTTTACGTTTTGAAAATTTCAAAGCTTGAAAATTTGAGCACATTGCAAAACGTATTTTACAAATGGATATTCATCCGGCTACTTGAATTACTATGTTTGGTTAATCGGCTCGGATGGTAATTGTTTGTGACGTCGGGCACAGTGTTGATCGCACATTTCTGCTTCAATGTGTCGGGCATATATACGTCGTGTTTCAACAGTTTCTGCTTGATTTGAGGTTTCCAGAGTGTACAGTAGCAGAAACAGTGATCACGAATGCGTGTCAGTCAACATTTCATTCTCCACATGACATTTCTCTATCACAATTTTTCACTTATTCAATTTTGTACACTATAGAAAACTTTGGAAATTTTATTAGAAATCTGAACTCTACATATTTGTTAATTTTTTGAAAGTGGCATTATAAGCATTTATGTAGTCAGCTGAAGCATGCGCGTGGTGCCTTCAGTGAAATTCGACCATCAGTCCCCTCAATCTTTTACGCCCAAATACACAGTTTCTATTCGGGCGAGCAAATCCTCCTCTTGTTTCCGTTTCAGTTGCACGACGATGGTAATTCGTCGCGCAAACATGTTTCGAACCAACACGTGTACATCATAGTACAAGATATAACCGGTTGTTCCGCCGGTAACTCAATTAGATCGCGTTGTTTGTCAAGTATGGATGGTTATATCAGGAAGCAATTCTAGAAATATAAATAGAATATTCTTCTTCTTTTTGGTTCCGCGAGCTTTGATTTGGAAATTAGCAGAATCTTTCAAAGGTGAAAGTATAGAAACTTGAGATTTATTATTAAATAACATCTACATCTTTGATTTATTCTATGTATATTTTATTTCCGTTCCTTGGAATTTTGAGTCTGAAATTGGCAGCATTTTTAGGAATTGTTTTATTCTTCTAAAAGATTTCATTTAAACATATGTACTTATAAAAGCCTAAAAACTTATAAATTTCTTTAAAAATTGATTAAAACATTTATGAGACCAGTTCATAACACGTCTAGTAACTTTCTCGTGGCGCCAGCGTCGAAGAATATTCGCACTAACAAATCCAAGTACTCTTTAGATAATATGCTATCTTGTGTAGATAACACAGAATACAAGAATCTGATTTACCGACGTAAAATTTCACTAGATCGGAGTTTCTCGCTGGAGAATGTAGTGGCAGCACCGAAAATCCAACAGGAAATCGATAAGTAGATCTGGATGAATCTCCCTTGCTCTTTTAGTGGTAAAGTAGTTCCATTTAGGTTTACTACTAGTTACAAAGTTTCCTCGTTTCAGTGGACGTATATATCTTCGTTACTGTGTAGTCGTAAACTGAAGATACACAAGATAGAGTATATATTACGATGGTTGTGTCTCAGATTCATAGTTTAATAAAAGTAGTTGATATTGCTCCTTACAATTATTTATTCTTTTAGAAAATTTTGTAATCTTTAATTGTTTCAATATTTTATCACGAAAATTTAAATGAAGATAACATCGTTACTTTTCTATGAATGCAAGATTTTCTGAAATTACGTATGATTTAGTTAGAATTAAAATTTCCTACATTTCTAAGAAAATATTTGTTCAAACGTTCCATTCTTTCTATTCCATATTCTAACAAATTTCACGAAATCAAAGCTCCTCCTTAATTCGTCGTATTAGGAAAATAAAATTCCCTAGAACTTCTTTAATCTTTGGAATTCAAACGATTTTTTCCAAATTGTCGATAAATCTTCTCTGGAATCGGTCGTATGAAAACAAAATTTCCTAAAATCTGCCTACACGATAGAAAGACGAACAATTTTCTTGATAATTCGAATCACTCGACAAGTTGTAAGATACCAATAAATTATTATTAATCGACGTATAAGATTTCGTAATACACGAAATTCGATCTCCGCTATCGGTTTTCATAACTAGAAGGGAAAATGGTATCGATTTTCTTGGACCAATTCCGGAGTTCATCTTCACCAGATCCCATTACACGATTGCTCGAGCTTGTCGTATTACATAGTGCAGCTCGAAATGGCTCTCCCACTCCAGGTGAAGTTTCAGGGACATCACGGCCGCTTTCACGAGTGTCCAAGATGTTTTTCTCGAGGTTAAAAGCTCGGTTCGAGTATCTGCCCTCGCCTCGAAGACGGCGAGAGCTGAAAAATATAGATTCGATCAGGTCCCCAGGGCGAGATTTAACGTAATGGAAGTAACTCGAGTTAAATTGTCGACTCGATAGCTTTCTACTCGTCCTATGGTTTCCCACGATACACGCTTGATTTACGTTTGTGTGCATTCCGTGACGTTCCTAGGGAATTTTATTCTTAGAAACGTAAACGCATTTAAGTCAAACTTGATCAGATTGTTGAATACCTTCCTTGAATTTTTCTACGGTGTATCAAAATTCAGATTAGGTATATAAGGCTTCCTTTTTAATTATAAATTATACTACGATAGATTTAACTGTAAATAAATTTGCCTAAGGAATTTAACCCATGGAAAAATCTGTCGAATTTCGGGGATATTAAATTCGCAGAATTACGAGAAGGAATATTTTAATAAAACATAGAAGATTCATGACATCTTTAGGAATGAGAAATGGATATGGATTTGTGGAATCCGTCTGTAAAATTAATCATAAAGTTAATTATAACGACAATAATTTATCGAATAAATTCATAACTCTGTGATGGTGGAAAAGAGGACGACGAGTGGCCAGAACCTGTAACGTAATAATTCACGAAACGTCTATTGGAAATCGTTGGCAGGAGCCTATAATTTACCTAAAATATCTTGAGAAGTCACTTGGTCTCTAAATTCCTAAGCGATGCACTTACATCAACTCATATTCCATATTTTACGTCATAAAATACCAATTGCTCGTTACGTGTCGTTTTCTCTGCATAACTCGAGAAATTAGCGCAATGGAGGCGGAATGTTGGAAGAAAAAATGGTCTTAATGGCGGTTGGATACATCAGATGGCGTCAGAGTATTGTTAACCTTTAGCTTTTCCCGCGTAACACGGTCAGCATGATTTCTTCCGTGATACTAATAGGTGGCGTGCGTAGAGTCAATATTGCAACTGAAATCGTTGACGTAGGTAACCTACCACCTTCGCCTCGTTTTCTGTCCACGGTGTTTATAACCATGACACCGTGTTCGTTACGCGGGTCATGGTTTCCCACCTATCACGTGCAGCAGATCTAGTGATTTTTCTGTTCTTCCCAACGTAACGTCGTTTCTCGCGTGTCTGAATTAAAACACGTTTAATGATAGAGAACACGAGGGAAGATTTATCGTCTTGTGGGTTTTAGGAACCGTGCAGAGAAGATTAGATAGTTTTCCCGGTAATCGATAGATGGAGCGCGTTTACGGAAGGAGTTTAGTTTAGAGGTTATTACCGAGTTGAACGTTAATTGGGATAATTTTGTTAGGAATTTGAACGTTGAATAGTTGGACTTTGTTGTTTGAATAATTAATTAATTTAGCGTTTAGCGGTTGGTTATACGAATATATGGTTATCTGTTCTGGTTATGTTCTCCGTTTGCTATTTGATCGTTTAATATTCGATTTGGTAGCCACGGAATTCTTTAAATATTCGATTACTCGAGGGTTCGAGTATTTGGATATCGATTACTTGGACGTTTAGCTATTTAAGCGATCGAATATTTGAGAATTGTCTTATTTCAATTCTTTAGACTTTTTAGGTATTTAATTTTTGGAAAATTTATCGTTCGATATGGAGAACAGGTGGAACAGAATTTTCATTGCAAAGTTCTTCTATTATTTCGTTAGTCGAAGGACCACAGCATCCGCTCGGACGGTCACGGTACTGCCGCCGCATTCTCCCATCTTTCCATTGATTTTGAACACCGTGGGTGTGTCACTGAACACGTGGTTCCTCAGAGTACGCTAGAAAATGTTCAATCTATTTTGTTCAATGGAACCTAAGTTTTGGCAATTTGTACGTCAGCTCGCAATTTACGACCGATTATTATTTTCATTAAAATTATTCATTACCTACCTGATTGTTAAAGTATTTGCGTATTATCGAGTAAAATCAATATTCTAGAAAATTACGCGAAACAAATTTTAAAGAAGCTTATTCGGTAAAGTGAAGCTAATTTTTTATCCTATTATACTATATAATGATGTTGCATAAGCGTTGAAGAGAAGACAAAGAAATTTGTTGTATAAATTGGAAGTTCCAAGAACACGTATAACAAATAACGAATAATAATCAATAGGAACGTACTATACGACAAAGAGCCGAGCTGTGAACCCAATAGAATTTTGCTAAACGTAACTTTAAGCAAGTCAAACGAAATAGGAACAAAACACGTGGAAGTTCTCGTGAAACGAGCAAGCTCGTTGAAACTTCCCCTTTCGAACATTGTATGCGCCTAACTTTCATTTACGCGCGTTTCTGCAATTCTCGGCGTTAACCATGTTGCACTAGTAACTCACTTGCATCGTAAGCGAGTGAGTGTTTCATGTTGTCGTCTTTTCATTCTTATCGAAGGATTTTTATTCATTTTTATTAAGACCTTTGACAAAAATAATTAGACTCCACGGACTTGGATTTCCAACAAAACCACTGCATCCCAAATTTTAGCCTCCATACGTTGGATTCAGAAAAACCACCCTATTTTTCAATTTTCTCTAAAGAGTTTGCAGTCTAAATTTACCAAAGATTCCAAAATTTATTTCTAATTAGTAAAAAAAAAAAAAAACACCCTTCGTTTCAATAAACTTTTCGGTTTCCAAAAATCCAGCACTTCCATATTCGAGAAAATACGAAACTCTACTACAGAGATCGTACTTGCATGAAAATTTCAAGAAAACCTCCACTTTCTTTCTTCGATCTCCTCGTAATCCCGCCAAACCACTCTTTTTTACTCTCACCCTTTACGAAGCAAGCAACGAAACACGGAGGGAAAATGAAGAAACAGAAAGCCTTCCGAAACCTTTTCCTCCCAGAAGGCAGCTGCAACGAATCGCTGAAAATCGATGCCCAAGCCACAAAAATCAACCCTCCTTTCGATAGATTTCAATCTACCGCAAAAGCTTCTACGTGCATCCAAATTTCAAGGGAACCTCCAGCTTCCCCTTTAATCTCCCCTTGCAAACACCGTTTTTAGTCTCATCCCTTACGAAGCAGCCTTCAAGGTGAAGCGGAAGCAAAGTCGAGAACCGGCAGGCTGTCCGACCTGAGGCTTTTCCTCCCACAAGTTACAGCTGTGCTGGAAATTGCAACAAATCGATAAAACTCTATTCTCAATTCACAAAAGCCAACCTTCCTTTCGATAGACTTCGATAGACCAGCGGAAGCCTCGTGTGCGCGTAAATCCCAACGAAACCTCCAGCTTCCCCACTCTTTTTTATTCTCACCACTTACGAAGTAACCAAGGGAACGCGAAGACAAGATCGAGAAACCGCAGGTTTTAGATCCAGCAGACCCGGAGATCTACCCTTGGTCCATAAATATCAGTCTTCCGTTCAAAAGACTCGAATTTCCTACCAAAGTCTCGTATATGCGTCCGAATGTCAGCGAAACTTTCCCCAATCCTTACGAGGCAACCTTGAAGGCAACGCGGAAGCAAACTCGAGATCCGAAAGACCTCGCGACCCGAGGCTCGGCCTCGCCAGGAGGCAGAGAACGTGCAGCTCTCCTCCCGGGCGTCTCAACGATCCCACCCCTTCCCTAATAACGGCGTGGTCGTTTTCGGCGGCTTGGAGGCGCTGCCATCGCCTTTTTCTCTCTCGCTCTGTTCAACGCGAATCTCCACCCTCTCCCCTCGCCAGCACATCATCCCCTTGGAAGTTTACATTTTCGCGGGCACGTTGCTGGTAGCCGCGTCTCTCCATCCTTGCGTGTCGCTTCCGCCCTCTCCATCCTGTTCACTGAAGTTTGGCCAGTCTCCACTGACGATCTTTCACCCTCCGTGTCGAACGATCGCGAATTCCTCGCCCCTGACCGTGTTTGACAGTCGTCTGTTCGTCCGTGGTTGGTAGTGTGGCTGGTGTTTAGGGGTGTCTGGACCACAGTGCGTCACGTGAGTCGCTTTTTTTCGACGCGTTCCAGGGCTGGAAGGGATGAAAAGTGTCCACGTGCTGACTCTCCTATGACAGTGACAGTGTAGATGTGGATTTCCAGGGATTTGAAATTGGAAATCGAAGGTGGACGTTCGTGCACGAGTTCGATGGAAGAGACTTTGCTGATAGATCGGATATATGGTGAATTTCAAGCGAACAATTGACCGTTTGAATTTGGTGGCGAGTTTGCTGGGTCGTGGCGATGATCGTGGCGATGATCGTGGCGCTGGGTCAACGAATCTTATGAGAAACTGCAGATGCAGATCGACAAACAATCCAACGACGAATGGAGTCTGTGGTGGACCTGAGACGAGGAATCGCCAGTTCGAATTTCATGGTGACACGAATCTCACAACTCGAGAGTTGATGAATAAGTTTCAAGAGATTCTTCGCGGATAATTGGAATCTCTGATGGATTTGAAACAAGCAACCGTTATTTTCAATGGACAATTTGCGTTTTGTGATGAGTTTAAAACGACTCGATGATGACTTCAATGCAAATTTCAATGCAAAGTCAATAAACCTCATGGATAATTGAAGATTGAAATCGACGAACAAGTGCGAAGCAAAAGGCTCGAATGATAAATTAATCTACAACCAACTGTCCACTTCAGCTTGGTGACAAATCGAAAAGGGGATGATCGGAATCGAAGGAGGAAATTCTAACGATGAATCGCGTCTGCAAATTGTTATTTAAAATAGTTAGGTTTCGTCCGCGTTGCCATTTGCATTTCGGTTTTCATTCGAAGGCGAAGAAATGAAGATGGGACAAGGGTGGAAGCGTGTTGTAAGGGAGGGGGGCGGGTTTAGTTTCTAACGGTGGTTTTTCATAGCGGTGAGTTGAGAAGAGGCGAACTTTCGAAGGGAATCGAGTGCCGAGGGTGGAAGTGAAATATATTCGGATGGGGTGAAGATAAGACTCCGATGGGTTGATGTTAGGGTGGGTGACTTTGAATTTGAAATAGCCGATTGGTGTTTGGTTATGGGGGATTGAAAATTGAGATCGATCCTTGGCAGACTGATAAGGAAGTGAAACAGTGTTTGGTTATGGAGGATTGAATATTGAAGATGACGGTACAGATCCTGCTGATAAACTGAATTTCTGCTGGATTTATGGCGTGGAATGGTCAATTTCAGGCTTATGGTAAACTAGGAAAATCTCGACGGTGAATCCGTTAAGATGCTGGAAATGAAAGTTTTCGCGGATAAGTTTGAAAGCAGAGATTCCAATAAATCATGAAATCGATAAATCAAATCTATGATGAATGAACAATAAGAAATTGAATTTTCTGCCGAATTTTGGAGAACCTCGTAGCGATTCAGATTCTAATTCTAAGTTAACGAACATTGGAAAAAAAGTTGAAATCTTGGTAAATCTTCAAGAATAATTTGAACTTCTGGTGAATTTGAGACAATGAATTACCATCCAGGATGAGAAATTTGAAGACAGTTTTTCGAAACGCTTTGTCATTTAGAGCTTAATGCCAAATTAAAGCATGTTGTGAGAAATTAAACATTGAAATTTACAGGAAGAGATCGCAGTGACAAGTTTAGTCTCTGAATTAACGTTAAGATAGCAAATTGCCATTTGAGGGCTGAGATTTGAATTTGATGGTTAATTTAGAGGGGCTTGGTGATTTAGATTCTAATGTTAAGTTAATGAATCCTGAATGGGTCCAACGTGTCTAACGTAGAATTAATTTAGAGAGATTGAAATTTGAATGCAACACCTATTTCAATGGGTCTTTAATGCTAACAATCGTAGCAATTAGCGAGTTTTTAACGAATTCCAAACGGTGCCAATTAATCGAAGTAACGATACAAGATTTAATTTCGAGAATTAGAAATCTGAGAAGGATTTTCAGCGGGATACTTGTTTGCATGAATCTTCGATTTCACGTAAGTGGATTAAACCAATGTGCAATACATTATTTAGCGTGAGGAATTAATTGAAGCAACGAGTCTGCAGTTAACACTGGAATCTCAAGTGAAACTTGAGAGTAATTTTCAGCAGAATATTTTTTTAAGAAGGTTCAAGAAGGCCTCGAGTTTTATTATAGCGAATCTTCGTTGAATAATAATTAGGAGCAACGATTACTAGAGAAGAAAATATATTTCTTAATATTGACAAAATATATCTGCATATAATTCTAAAGATATAAGGAAAATTTAAGGAAAGATATAAAGAAAATAGCAATTATCAACATTAAAAACCAACAGAGACGTCAACTCCGTAGTCACTTGTCAAAATTCAAGACGAATTCCATAAGAATCTAAATTTTCCAATCATCGACAAGATCAAAAAAATAGTAGTCGATGAAGCTGCTCGAAAGCTTTAAAAAAGGTTTTGAGCAAGTCCGGCAAAGCAAAATTCCATTGATCGATCATTGCCAAGTACCAATTAACGTCAACTATTAACAAGAACATCGACTCTGCAACCACTCGTCGAAATTCAAGAAGAATCCCATAAAAATCCCGGTTTTCCAATAGTCGACAAAATCACCAATAAACTCAACGAAGATTTGCCGGCAATTTGAAGAAAGCTGCGAGCAAATCCTCAAATAGTAATCTCCCCTAATACCAACTTTTCATCTTAATGCTAATTGACGACGTTAGTACTAATTAATCGAGGCAGCAGATCCTCAAATAATCCCATAGAGGCTACGTTGAAGGGAGAGTTCGAGCCGAACATCGACGCAGACAGGCTACCTTTTCGAGATCCATCTTGGTCACGGCACGAAAAGGATCAGCAGGACTCTGTGAATTGGAAGGATCTCGCGTGTAATCCGACAATCTTGCTGAAAGCTCGTGAGGTCGAGTGTACGTTGCTGGAAAATACAGTTTCCCTTTATCATTGCTTCTTATCCATTCGTTTCACCCGTCGACGCGTTTCCCGGTGTTGGAAAACCTCGAGAAAATTAACATCGGGATAATTGAAGCCGAAGAGGCCACGCTAATTAGCCACTTAATTCGTACTGTAATTTTGGGCGAGACGAAAACGGGACAATAGTGGCGTACCGATGATATATTTAAGAGATTGTTTCGAGAAGGAAAAAATAGCGGGAAATCGAGGGAATCTCGATTACCTGAAACTGAAATCTTTTAGTGGAATAGAAAATTATCGAGGATAAATGAACGATATATTGGAGAAGAAACTCGGACGTTGGTAAAATTGAATTAATATTCGACAGATCTTTTGATGGGATAACAGATAGCAACTGTTCCGGTAGAAATTCGAAAATTTGAAATATAAATGTAGAGAAATTTGATTAAAACCGAGAGATAAGGAAATATCGATCTTTTTTAACGGAGAAAGAAATCGCAAGTTTCTAAAAATTAATCAGAGAATTTTGCAAGAATGTTCAACGAAACGAGGAAAACTGATCTGAAAGAAACGATGGTTCCTTAGAAATGTAGCTAACTCTATCAACAAACAGAAAAGCAATTCAATCGTATTGTAACGAATATTAACGATAGTTAAGAAAACTGAAATTCTGCTAAGAACAACTTCCGCAAGATGTTATCGTACCAGAGTTACTTACTTTATCGTTGCACTTAGTTCAACTGGGACCCAACATGACCAAACGAATAACGACAACGATAAATCATCCGCATCGCTTCTGTCGAATTTTTAAATAACCTTCGTACACTGTTCCACCTTAGTCGTAACCAAATATTTCCTAAAAACACTCGCCAGGACCAAGAAACTTGTCAGCATAGATCAGATTTAGACCTAAAACCAATTAACCTCCAATTAATCGGAACAACGAATCTTCGAATCGATCATCGAACGAATGAAAAATCTTTGAACGTCTCGTCGATGAAGACATCGTTAAAGGATCGAGCACTCGGACTCGGACAAGAAGAGAACTGAGAAATTCTGGAGAATAGCGATTTAAGAGCATCTTCGAGAGCGTGCTTTTGGCCAAATTGTGAGAATGCATGGTCTCCGGGCGTTGAAGAGGAGGAAGAACATTCGCGTTGAGAAATTGTTAAATGTTTGCTCGTTAGAACGTGACGTAGACTTCTGGAAGAGGTGAAGCCAAAAAGCTTGGCTACGGAGGATGGGTCAGGACTGGTGTGCACGTAGAAGGAAACGTTCCAGCAGCGGTTGCTGCCCCTGTGGGCCACGTGTTCATCCCTCAAGTAGGTTAGTGAGAGACAGACCTAGACTTTTCCTGTCTATGAACGCGTTTGACGCTTCTGTCGACGGTCCAAGTGTGAAATTAGTAATATGTTTGATATTTTGGATAATCGTTCGAAGAAATGTTAGCCTTTGCAGAGATTTATCGGCATATTTGAGGTTACATCGATTGGCTGGGAACTTCTTAGGCATTTTGCATTGGGATTTTAGGATTCGTTTCTCGGATGAGAATGGAACTTGGGTTTTAGGTGTTGCGACACATGCTTTGCACGATCAAGTTCGAGGCTTGATAATTGTGTTTCAGGTGGATCAGGATTTGGCTGTAAAATTAAACAGAAGCAGTGGAATTTATTTCCTAAAATATACAACGGTGGATTTGACTTTTTAAGCGATTAGATCGATATAGATTAAAGCCGATTGAAACGAAGTGATACGACATAAATATTTCGAATGAATTATTTAATGGAAAGATAAAAGTGCCGGATTAATTATTCAGAAACTTCGTATGTGTGTGTGTGTGTTTTTTAAGATGGCCAGAACACCGTACCTCGTCTTTAAAACGACAGAATCAATTATTGTTTGAAATGGACTGTCGTCAATTTTTCAAGACCCTTCGAGATTCGAATTTATCTTTTGAAGTAGATGAGCATTTGAAGCTTCCTTACGAAGGTCAAGCAGCTTTCATAGTCAATGATAACGCGTCGTGATAAATGGAGGGGAATTTCGAGGAATCTTTTTGTCTGTTCGTTAAGCTCAGGTATTTTATGAATATTCGCCGAGACAAATGGGTTCATAGAAATCTATGGTCCATGAAACTTGGTGGAGCAACCAATGTTTCAAAAATATTCAAAGCGAAACGAATCCGAGGCATCTATCTAAGCTTTGATTTTCGTTTTTCCTGTTCCCGCGATGATTAATCGCTAACAGTTATCGTGTTGAACATTTTCACACGGTTAGAATCCGAAGCTAGTTGAATTATGAATTACAGTCAGTTCGTGACAGGTTGTTGCTTTTTTTTTTTGTAGAGAATGTCACGACAATTCCAACAAGAGATGCACGAAAGTGATAAACGAGTAAAGCTCAATCGGAAATGGTCTGAAAGTAGTAAAAAAAAATGAAGTTATTCAGTGGACAAATTGTTTCTCTTTCTCAAAACACGTTAACACGTGTTTTTCTTTCAACTTTGAATCGACTTAGGCTTCCAATCTTTTCTCCTTTTTCTTTTCAGCGATGTTACGTGAATCGTATCTTGAATAAAATTCCTATAAAATCGACGAAACTGGAAAGATCGCATATAATTGTCGAACGATAAAAACATTGCAAAGTTTCGAAAAATTTCACTGAAAAATCTCTCTGAATCGAATTATCAATTTGGAATTATAATTTTCTTGAACTTTGCCTATTTGCTGAAATCTATTGCCGAAAAGGCGCGCAAAAATTCATCACGTTCACGATTAAACGTGAATCGACGATCGTAAGTGCGGATCGTCTTCGCTGTCTTGCTCTGTGGCTGCTCGAAATTCTCTGGAATACTATTTCCTGGGATCGTGACGCCTCGTTAGAGAAATGCCACGATATTCGTGAGCAGAATCGTTCATCGGGTTTGCTTATTTCACGATGATCCTTTAATTCTCGGAATTTCGTCGCAAATTCTAGGCCACCACCATATTCCGCAAACGAATGTCGTTTATTCGATTCTCTCAATTTCCGATCTCCGAGAAATATATCGTCCAGCTTCTCGCCCATTTTTCGCCTGTCTCCAAATTTATTTCCTCGGTTTGGTGAATTTGTGAAACGTTCTCCCCTTATGTAAATATTATTCTTATGAAAATAGTATATTGTATACTCTGATGCATAATATGTCTGATCATCTGACATAAAATAATATATACTGTGCGTAATTTTTCTTATTAGAAATAAAAGAATACTCTGTTCTTCGAAGAAAAATGTGCCACTTCGTTCCATAAGGAGAAATAATTCTTTCTCGCGTTAAATATAATAAATCGAGCTTCTTCTTTAAGCTAAAATTTCCAACTATCGTGTGGAAAAGGAAGTGGAATAGTTGTACCGATTCTTTCCTCGAAATTTGCTTCCTTTCAAGAAAAATTACTCGCTGGCTTGCGCTTTCACGTTGCAAAGTCAATCGTCTCTCCTTTGAATTCGCGAAATGTGTGTTACGAACGCGGAAAATTTCGCCAACTTCCTTTCTAAATTCGATATTCGCTTTGTTCTACTGAAAAAAAAAAAGAAAAGAAAAAAATAACGAAAGAAAAATTCTAAATAAATCAGTGGTAGCTCTCAACTCGTAGATGAAAAGTACGTAGACTATTAATTTCTCTCGTTGACCTTGACATTTTCTGTAACCAGCGAGTAGAAGCGAAGTAGAATGAGGCGGTACGCGGCCAGACAACTATTTCCCTCGTGCATTCCCACTTTCATTCTTATTTAGATATTAGAATGTTCTTCTGATATCTGATCTGCGATAAATAACAGAAATAATTCCATCTTCTTTTCATTTTCAACTGGTTGATCTACTTTTATAAAATATTTTAAACGTTAGTATTTTGTTCACGACGAATAGTTTCTATTTTTCTTTAGTCTAATGTTGTCTGCAATCATTTAAAAATCACTATTCTTTAATTTGCTTCCCTTTTGGAATATTTTATAGGATACTTATATTATACATATTTTATATAGAAAAATTTATATTATATACTTTGCAGGATAATTTTTCGTTCCTTAAATTGTCGATTAAATTATTGCTCAAATATGCACTTCGTTCAATCCACGTTGCGTGTGAATTGGCAATAAATCGTTAATGACACAAGTATACAGGTTCTTTAGAAATAAAATTTCAAAGTTGCTATAAATAATTTTCAAAAATATTGGAGTACATCGTGCCGGACTTTTATCGTCATAAATTCTCGTGGAAAATGTTTTACAAAAATGAAAAGGGTATGTTGAATTCTGTACGATCGTTAGAAACCTGTCGTTCCGTTTTCTGCCATCGACTTTCACGAAATATTTCATTCATAAAACAATTAATAATTTATGTCGATCGAGAAACACATTTGAATTTAATCATTTAAAACCGCCTTCGATTTGAACGATTCAGTTAGGATGAAAAGGAAACTAGGCCTCTACTAAACTTACAAATATTTCATTAAAACTTTCGTTATTAAAATTTCTACCTCGCCATTCGAGTGCTGCAAACAATCGTGCGAAACGAGATCGCGGAAAATTCTAATTAACCAGCAGCAAACTTGTGAAAATTGTTATTTCACCATTTGAGATCTGCTCGTGTGGTTAAAAGGAAAAAAGAACGACCATTCGCGTTCCAAAAAATCTGACCAAGTAAATCTCGAGAAGAAAGCGCGAAATGAGATTGTAAGTTGTGAAAATGAAACATCAGCACTGAGGAGAGGGGGAGGGGGAGAGGGAGTAACTGTTGCAGTTTATGAAAGAAAATGAGAAATCGTGGATCTCGCGTTCAGATCCTTGTTCGAAGAAAGTTACTGAAATTGGAAGCTTGAAAAGGAAACTGAAGGAATGCTGGTTAATTGAATTTAATGTCAGCTGTGCGTCGTACTTTCGATGAAAGAAAAATAGCGAAGATGTCATTTTTAGAAAACTGCTTTCTTTCTCAGCTTTCCACCGTCGTCTGGATATTATTCTTCGTCGTTTTATTGGTCGATTTAACGGCGAACGTCGGCATACATAATGCGATATTCTGTCATTTATTTAGCTTTCTGTGATTTTCGAAAACGCGACGAAATTTTCGTTATTCTTCTCTTATTTTCTACTATTTTAATTCACTCGTTTTTCGAGTATACAATTTCTCAAGCGTCCCGGATACTAATCTTAACAATTAGGCTTTTCACGTGTAATCCGAGGAAGAAAAGAGCGCGTTCTTTCAAATTTCGAGACAAAATCTCCCTTTTGCAGCGATTACACGAAAATTTTGGCGATGTTCCTTATTGGCAATTCACATTTTCGCTCTAAATAATTCTTAACAAAATATTTCAGTATTTACAAAAAAATACCGACTCTCTTAATCGTCGAATTCATCGAAAAAAGAAAAAGAAATTTCTAAACTTTCCAAAGCTTCCTGCAAATCAAACGAAATATCTTCTCGATAAAAAAGCAAATTGAAGCCATAGAAAAACATCTTGAAAATTTTCCTTAAAATCCATGTTTTTCCAGGATAAATAATTTTAGTAAAATATGAGGAATATCTTGAACAAGATTGATGTTTTGAAATGTAAATTGAAGAGGAGCGACTCACACGACCGGAAATTGATGTTTTCGAGGATGAATAGGGTGAACGGTTAGAAGATCGATTGTCACGCGCGATTTAAGGCGTACAGCTTTTTCTTGGCCGTTCTTTTGCAATTTTTGTAGGGCGTTGAGTTTATCTCTTGACATGCTTGCGGCGAAAATTAATTAAGCAACGGGATTAATGAACACCGGGAACGTTCTTGGATTTTTCTTTCGCGCAACCCGCTTCATAGCGTGCCCCCGAAACTAATTTACTAGAAAATAAACAATATTTAAGAAGTCGAACCATTTCAATGGAAACTCCAAGTCAGCAAAGAGAGAAAAGAGGGAAGTTTATTCTTATCGAATAGAAATTTTGTCCACTTTTTGTAATACGTGGCTCGATATTCAATGGAAAATCACCTTTGCATTTGTGAATGTGTCGTTGTTGGTTTTTTGTTGGCAACGAAAATGAAGAAAAATGATCCGAGTAATTTCAGCAGAGTTTTTTTTTTTCGTCCATCTAACACGCGAAGAGAAAAGCAGCGTTGAATATGCACTTTATCGACTGCAATTTTATTCGCAATCGTTTCCTCAGATATATGGCAAACAAGATGATAAACGACACGATCTTTGAAACATTAAATGTCATTGCCATAAACACGCTAAAGGGTGCTAAAATATTACTTGCATTACTCAACTACTTTTTTATGCTATTTCAATTTATGCTGTATACATTAAACGCGATTCCTCTCATCAAAAATTTAACGCCATTCCATTCCACACATAGAAATGTCTCGTTTGATTCGATAGAAACGGTGGAATTGTTCCTGATTAAATCAAGTATCCCTGGCTAAGGGGAGCGACAGTAGAATAAGTCGATATAAGTCAGACACTCGGATGATTCTCCAAACTTCTTTATAAATATAGAAAATTATTTTTAATCAGCGACGCTGGAAGGTTAAAAAGACGTAAAATGAGCTGACTTATGATTTATAAAATCGTAAATTTACTTGGAAAAATGAATTTTCTAACGCTTTGAAAGATACAGAATAAACTGCTAGCATTGTTACGTTGTAATTTCTAACTTATTAAACTTTATTAACACGGTTAGTTGAATTAATGGAAAAAGCCTGAATATTGAAGTGTTCAAAATTCACACAATTCTAGCGATTTCGAAAATTCACGACAATGGGAAAACATTATGTTCGGAAAGTATGAACGTCGCATCGTTAGCAACAATTCGCGAATGTGAAATTTTACGATACAAAAATAATAATAATACAAAGTTTGGGATGATTTACAAGGCTGACGAACAATCGTATCGGCGAGGGACCTGTCAAAAGTTGAGCCGAGCCTCGCGCGAATTTTACGAACGAAAACTGTAATGGGAGACCGAAATAGGAGGAAGAAAAGTCGACGATAAAAGGAACGTTGTTGGCGGAAGAGTCTCGCATCTCCTGGTCCACTCGAGTCGATTCGAACAGTTCTGTTCAATTTTTACTCCCCTCCGCTCTCCTTTCTTGTTTGCTTGGATTCAACCACTCGCGAGCAAACTCTCGATCGACATTTCCGTTTGCGAAAAAAATGCGCGTTTCGATGTTATTTGTACGTTTGAAAAATCTCCTGAGACTCCGCGATTTCCTCGAAAAGAAAATTCCATTCCGAATATTTTGGAGATTTTGCAGATATATCGTACCGCGATATAAACAATATTATATTATCGATCTAAATTACGAATTATATTTATTTCATTTTTTTACCAATATACCGCACGAAGGTATAAATTAATTAAAAAATACTTGCATAATATCGTGCTAAGATACGAATTAACTTTTGAACGCACATTTGCCAGACTCTCTGGTTAAAAATAATTTCCTAAAACACAATCGTACTCTTTCCAACAAAATTCACACTCCCGAATATCAATATCGCATCGCCATCGTTTGACTTAAGGCAAGATAATTGCCCGTTACCGAAAAATCTAGTTTCGCCTGGCAACTGCAACCCGCGTCACATCTCTCGGGAGATCGTGAGAGGAAGCGAGACGATGAAACGCAAAGAGAAGGAGAGAAGAGTAGAGGAGTGGGGAGAATGCTGAAATATCGTCGACTAATCAAAAATTTAATTAATAGACCGCGGGAGCCGGCTATTACTGATATTTCCTCGACTCGCTACCCCCCACCACTGTCACAAGCGTAGCTTCTATCCCCACCATTGGTCGAACTGATCGATGCCGTGGTGTTGGAGGCTGGCTGGGGCCAGTGACGTAATCAACAACCTCTAGCCCCCTGGCTTGACGTCACCGATGCCCTGAAATGCGCGTGGCCAGGTGCGTATCAGGGAATCTCTGCAGCCGCCCCTCCGTGGCTCTGTTTCGACCACTTAACTCCCGACCCCCGAGACTCGCGCTTTTTTCCCTTCTTTCATCCTTTCTTTTTTCAATCGTCGTCAGCCTTGCTCGCCTCGATCTCGCTCGTTCTGTGACGCGCGGCCGGCCGGCGTATATACGCCCAGAAAAGTGGAACGTGTCACGGCACGCTAATGCGAATGAGTTAAAACTGACCAGCCATTAGGAGGTGTTAAGATGATTATTCGGGCTGTTTTGGTAGATTCGAGGAGCTCGAGTAGGTTGGTTTAGGAATTAGAACCAGGTGGGTTTTGGTTGCAGCGTAAATACTGTAAATACGCTTCATGAATTTCTGCTAGGTTAAAGCCAGATAGGCATCAGTGGTTGTTTGTGGCTGGGATGATAGCTGAAATCTCGGGATATACGTGGAAAATTTGGTTAAGAGGTTTAGGTATTAGAATGGGTTGAACTTTGGTTGCCACTAGCTTCTGATAACAGTAGTTCGGGCTGCTGAAGTAATTCTTAGGATCTGCTGAGTAGATGTGGAAAAATTGCTTAAGGGAGTTGGAAGTTGAAAGTGGATTTTCGAAAGATCTTTTTTCCAGCACGCTTTCGTAATCGATTTGGTCAACGAGAAGTTTAGTAGGGAGTTAATGTAGGGAGCTTTGGTAGGTGACGCGAGATTACCTTGTGTTTGCTAAGCTGACGTGTTGCTTCGATAATAAAGTGGATTAAGGTTGTTTTGATATTGATGTTGTTTGTTATGTGCAGATCGTTTATTGAATGTTGATTTAGGGATTTTTATTAGACTATCGTCATAAAGTCTTTATTCTGTGTTAACACCGTTTTCTTCGATCTATATGGATTACCGTCTATAATGCTACTGTTTGTCTTGTATAACAATATTGACGATGGTCAACAGTCGTTAATCTAGGAATTTTTTCAGCCCAGGCAGACAGAAGCTGTTTGTTTTGCTTGATCTACTATTAAATTTATTAACTTAAAGAGTTCTCTGTTAATATTATTTTTCTTCAATTATTACAAATTATTACAAAGAAAGGTTTTTAAATGCTCAAGCGGTACATCTCACTATAGAAATCTTCTTTATCAACACTTCTCCGTTTCCTACTTTATCTTCATAGTAATATTCAAAATCATTCTTTATCGAAGGAGTACTTCATTTGCGATGTTCTTTTTACGAACATTTTCTTTGTAACTTATTTGATTCCATTTTAAGACATCTTCGTTTTACCGTCTTACTAAATCTTCGTTCATTAATCAAATCAATTAAGCATTCTTATTACAGGAAGACATTAGGACAGCGAAATTTCTTGTAACAGTTGCTCAAACTATTTATGAAGTTTTATTATTTGTATTTTGCTAGTAAAGAAGTTTCTTCCTTCTTATCTTGGTACAGACACCTTATTTATAAGCGAGTTAAAGAAAAACGTGATCATCTCGAAGGCGAAACTTTTGATTTATCGTTTCGCGTGCAAACGAAATATAGGTCGCGCTGCCTCGTTCGCTTCCTCCCCATCACTATGGGGCACCATTGTACTCTTCATTCGATAACACGCGGTTCTCTTTAGAAATTGCACGTCGAGTTCATAGTAGCTTCTTTTCTCCTAACGAAAGCAGACAATCGGGTTTAGAAAGAAGAAAATGTTTTATTTATTAATGTCGATAAGAACTAAGCTACGAAATAAGCTGCTTTTGCATGCAAATTCTTATATAATAGAGAATTTCTGCAATAATGAATTTCGATAAACATTAAATTTCCTCGCAATATATTTATCCATTCTTCAATAGAGAAATATTCCGCTCTATAATAAAATGATTATTTTTAACAAAAATCATTTTAAACGCATATTTATCCTATCCCACTCACCAAAGATTCCACGAGAAATACCGTTAAGGAAGGGAACGATCTCGCCAATCGTTAACAACTATTGATTTGCCCATTAAGTGACACCAATTTATCCACTGTATCACGCGGAACGCTCCAAATTACTAGTACAATGAAAAATGGAAGACACGGTTAGCTGTTGTGACGTTGATCGTGTGACACAATTTCCTTTCATTAAAATATTATTATTCAAACGCTGCTTCAACACGCTCTACGTATATAACGCGTGTCTAATGCATGTAGGCAATGTACACATGTACACTATTATATTATTCAAAAATTAAATTTATTTCCTATTATAATTTTAATTAATTGCTACAATTGTTTCCACTATTTAAAATTTATTTCAAATTAAAATGATATTACTTTCAAGTGTAGAGGACGATCGTAATATCAATTTATCAATTTCGACTTCCAAAATAGCTACGAATGCTCCTAATAATCTTTTCCAATAAGAAAATCTATTTTTTAGTAATATTCCTTCACATATATCGTACAGACATACGTATTTAAGTCTAACTGATCTTTTGAACGGTAGCGTACGTGTATACGTACACATGTAGAATAAGGCGCCAGTGATAAGCGTGTACGATGACGTGCAATAAAATAGTAACACGACGATAATTCGTGATGTATAGCTTGTATAATGAACGTAACGTTTCGTATGAATAAATCGTCCCTCCGCTTATTTATATCCACGCATGAATATTTCATAAAAAGGGACCTTTTCTTGAAAATACTCACAATCCGTGACCTGTAACGTTTCTCGAAGTGACACATTGCATTGCTTGATGCTTGCTGCATTGCTTGCATGACTTTTTATTATTACTTGGTCCCTTTGGTCGCTAGAATAGTCATTCCAATCATTTCGATATATTCAAAGATTAGCAGAAATTATTATTTCAATTATAGAATTTAATCGGTATTTGAGACTCTCGATTCATGTTTTTTGACTTGTATGATCACTAGCGGACGATGTGTTTACTTGTTGCATGCAATATATTGTACACGTGATATAAAGTTAACAGTGCAATAGGTAATAAGACAATTTGTTAATTACTTAACATGGATCTGTTTGACCTATATTAAATTTTCTGTTTTACCCTGTTATCACCCTTATCTTGGAAATCTTCTTTCCCTGTTTTATCGATATTGTCGATAAATATGAAATTCGATTCGAATTTTTGCTAATATTCGTATAGCCACTATTGCGCTGTTATGACTCATTAATGTTTATTCATGAAACGAGGTATTAATCATGTGATTCATTCTTTGTTCCAGGTAAGTCTATATTATGGTTGCATTAAATACCGGCGCAGTTCCTTCCACGTGGTCATTTCGAGTTTACGTAAGCAAGCGGTAACGGTGAGGACAAATTTTTCATTGTGAATCTCTTGCGGATTTAAAGAAGGAAACTTTCGAATTTCTATATTCCCAAATCACCAAAATTTTCTAAATTTCTCGATCCTTCAGACATCGACATTTTCAGTTTTTCAAATTTTTGTCCAGATGGTATACAACGTTTCTCACGTCTCTGATTCGAACAGACTGCAAGAGAAGGAAAACGTAGAATTCGTTTTCCTCGAGTAATACGAACTGAACAAGCGCTCGTACGCCAAACTATGTTTGCCAAACTATCGTCGACCACGATCAAATCTGATTTGCACACACACGAGATATCGTGTGACTGGTTACGAAAAAAGAATCGGTTTTGTGCAACACGCGGCGAACCAACTACCTTGGCTCGTTGATTCGCGTACGAAAAACTGCGCTCTTTACTCGCGAAAATGTAATTAAAAATGTTCCTTGTTTTGGACACCAATTCACGGCCTGCTTTTATTAAATATTGCTTATATTAAATAATGCTTTTATTAAATATAAAAAATAATTTTATTAAATATTTTATTGAAAGATTATTTGACATACGATATCGTTAAAACGGACTTCTTTGATATAAATTTTTATACAGAATTTTGAAAAATTGGAATAGTAAAATGCAAATTAAATACAAATGGTGAAATGGAAAGTAATAAATTGAGAGTATTGTTGGTGACATAGTGCAGAGGATAATCGAAAGGATAGGAACAGAAGTATTTGTAAAATTCTTGATTCTTTTATTCTATCGTGACACGAAACGTAAAAATACAATTTTACGGAGAAATTTGTATCATTGGCGTGTTCTAAAGATATTTAAAAATCGATAGGTGACCATGAATAGATAATCGACGACGTTAATGGTAGGAAGATGTTTAACTATGATAATTTCAATTTAATATGTATAAAAATATACATCGTATTTTGTTTCAATTCTGGAATTCATCAAAATCCTATTGAGACAAAATTCTATTAATTGTAGATAAACATCGTTAATTATTAACACTTGATAATAATTACGATAACAGTTTAAAAATTAATTATACCAAAAACATTATAAAATAATAAAACAATAAGCATACATATAAAGATAAATAAATATAAGAAAAAAAGTAATATTAGAAAATTAGAATCGAATGTTTGGAAAGACCAGGGCGCTTCGATCGGCAGATACGAGCCTGGTGCCTCGCATTTAAAGCGCGCGAAGATATCGCAAGACAATCGATTTCTTTCCTTCTCACTCTCGCTGACAAATTCTCGACAGTTTCGCTTCGAGCCACCTCTTAGTTTGTCCTCGTGCTCGCGTCGACAGTGCCTCGTAACTCGTAAGTCATAATGCAGATTGATCTACTTTCGTTTCGAAATCGAGCGACCGACAATTACGATCATCCAAACGTGAACACGCATCTCCTTGCTAAAGTTCATCTCGCTTGCGATTAGCGTTTTCCTCGTGCATATTCAGAGTGCAACAGTTATCGCGCGAATATAAAACGAATATCATGTTCCGGCAACTTTTTTGAGAATTATGTTCGCGGAAGTTTTAGATAGTCCGAGATTATCGTTTCATTTGAGGTGGAAAAGAAGATCCTACGAGTGGAGTGAGTGCAGTGAAATAAAAATATCTCGAACGATGACAGTAGCGTTGTGACGAATGACTGTGGCGAATAATTGTTTTTCGAGGAGACTTTATGAATATGTTTGAAGTTACGATTGAAATGATTGATCGAGGTAACAGAAACATCGAATTTCTCAATCGAGTGGAAAATTTGGAACCTAACCTTCATCTTATTGTCAGATTCGAAAGAGAGGAATGGCTACTTGCCATTACTAGGAATTTTTGTGGTTATGAACGAGGTTAGTCTGCTAGAATATTAAAAATAATGGCGAAGACAGTAAGTCTTAGAATTAGTTGATGAATTTAATCTTCACTTTAGATTAGAAAAAAAGGTGAAGATTAATATTTGTGGAACTTTGTAACTGTAAAACTAACCAAACAGATAATAATAAGAATAGTCGTAAGAAATGTTGTAAAAGTAACAAAAATATGATAATTATAATCGTAGTACGTCCAAATTTTCCATTTTTACCGAATATTTCCGATCCTTCGAATACTTCGATTCGTTACAGCATTTTTAAAAATTAAATGGACGTTAAATTAAAGGGTTATTAGCAAAGTACACGGTATAGAGCACGTGGGTATAAGATTGACTCTTTGAAGGCTCTTTGAAAATTATTACATTAACATTGTTAATTTACAAAAAACTCTGTTTTACCATTATACGTAATTCGACTTAAATTTTCATTGAAGAAGAAATTAATAATAAATCCAACGCAAATTATATTTATCGATTTCCCATCTCTATATAAATATTTGATTTCCAGTTTTTATCAGAACATAATTATAACGCACATAAAGTTTTTATTCGCTTCGTTACTTGTTATTCATTATTAACGTAATGGATAAACGGAGACAGTTTAATATCGTCGTAAATGTTTATATCCCTTCGTTATAATATTAACGCATTTTGTTAATAACCCTCGTGACCATTTTACCAAACGACCCACGTAACATCAAATTAATTCGAGATATCCGAGTATGAGTGAAAATGATCGTTAAATCTTCACGAAAATTGCCATTAATATTATCGAGATAAAATAAAGGAAAGAGGATATAGAAACAGAAAGTCTTGTTAGAAATTGAGAAATACCGAGGAACATTTAATTAAACTTATCGTAACAGGTATATTACTTAATCGGTTAATCAAAATTCAAGAGACAATATAATCTTGAAAAATATGAAAAATAACTAGAAAGTAATAAAAATTATAGCGAATGGCGATGCTAGATTAAATGCTAGAAGATGCGATAGATTAGAAAATAATTGTATAATACTTGTTACGTTACAGAATAATCAAATAATATTCGATACTTTGGGAAATAATTAAACGATATTTAATAGATTAAACAAACCTTCCTTTAGCCGCGTGTTCATGATAACATAAATTTGCATAAATCTCCATAGTCCAGTTATTAATTGATTCGCTCAAAACTACACACACACACAAACAATAAGGAAACTAATTTCGATTCAAAGCACGTCATCGTACTTTTTAATTAACAATTTCGACGATAGCGAGTAAGAGATCGAAAGAAAGACTGAAAAGTTGCAACGATCGATCGCTGCAAAGTAGAACGGTCGTCGGTGGAATCGTAGAAAGTCGAGAGCAGAAAGATAAGCTTGGTTTCCGGCGTCGAGGCGTGCAACAAGAGGCGCGTGTGCTTGCGCCGGAGGTTGCGTCGCGGCGCCTAGCGTCGCGTGATCATGAACGCGTGTCGTATGCGCTTAGTTCGCCTCGATTCACGTGTTGGTGCGGTCGTGAAACGTGTTCTCGCCATTTCCGTTCTCTACCCATTCCAATTGTTCAGTCGCGCGCTGTCCTTTGTCTATTGACACACAAGTTGCAATTCTCTTAACTGTAAATTTTACTTTTCCAAATTTTCGTGTCCTTTACAATTTTTAAATAAGGACTCGACTGATCTTCGTTTTTACCAGGTTTCCCTCTCAACGTACCGTTTCGTTTAATCGTTTGTACATGTTGGCGATATTTTTCAGATTCTCTTTTGAACCTTCCAAATCGATTTTGGTCGTTTTTCGAAGATTTTGGAAACGCAGTTGAGACTGTTTCCCCTAGACTGCGCATATTTTCGAAATTCCTTTTCAATTTCCTTTAATTGTTTTCCTTTTATTCTCATCTTAAAGTGGAAATCCTTCTTCTTTAAGAGCTGTGAGTATTTTCGAAATTCTTTCATCGCTTTCTTTCTCTATGGGTTCCCTAAACTAAATTTGGAGTTCTTTGCCCACATAGATTTTCTGACGTTGGATTCTTCTTTTAATAATTTACACCTTCGAAAGTTTTTATCTTATTTCAACTTTTCCAATTTATCAAACTAAGTCGGCAATTCTATTTGAATTAAAATTTTCTTCCGCTAAAAACGTGCGAAAAAGAGACAGATCTTGCGAATATCTTCGCTAATTAATTAACAAGACGATATTATAAATTAATAATTAAAAAATCTTCAATAACTAATGAATAAGATGTAAAAAGTGGTAGATAGACAATATGATAGGAAAATGTGTATTCAGATAGTTATGTGAATCGAATATTGAGTTTCTGTTCAATTAGTGAAACAAGTATACATTGCGTAACGTGATGATGACCAGTGGTCGTAAACGAGATTGTAACAAAAAATTCTTTGTGCTCTGACGTAATACTGACGTTTACTTTCGCTCTGGTAATTTATTACCATACGCTAAGACTCGTTAGAATCGATATCATTGTTCTCTTCTACAAATATATTCGTTGGTTCGTTTTTTCCGATTATAATAAATATGATTCATTTTTCATTCTGACTAGACAGATATAGAAAATAGTTAATGCGTTATCGTCGGAGAATTAAAATTCACGTCTAGCGCAGTAATGAAATTTTAATGCGATAATTAACGATTTTCTCAACGCTGATACCTCACGTGACTCGGAAATATTTTTTTTTTTTTTTTCGCTGTGCATTGCTGTTAGAACGATCGCAAACAAAGAGGATACGTTACTGCACGTTATTTTTTCAAATATTTTTTTGTTGCGTACAACAGAATAAGTAAAAAATAGCTGACCAATAAAAATGGAATTTTCTACGAAAATTTCCACCACGATTTTAAACACGCGACCTCACTTCACAAAGGCAGGCAAATTAAAATAAAAGAAACCTTTTGTTCATTTCCGGGTGGAAACACAAAATATCGCGAATATTTGATTCGTAACTAACCTTCCGATTGTCACTGGACAATAACTTCTCGCGCGTCAAATTATCGGAGATCGCATCCGCTAAAAATGATCCAATCGGACCCGTTGCAAATGCAAGGATCAGTTTACATAAAAAATAATACAGAAGGACGAATAACATTTCGACTAGAATTCGAAACACATGGAATCACTTTGCCAATATAGAAATAGCAACACAACGATTCTGCGATTCATTGTTTCAATGAACAAACGATATATCGAGGCTGTGTAAAATAAAACGGAAAAAAAGGGGGAGATTTTTAATTGAGATTCAAAGCGCGTAAAATCGTTCCACGTTGGTAAACTAAAAAAAAGATTAGAAAAAGGATCTTTTATCCATACTGTAACAAGTCATTTCAGTATTCGTTATTTCAAACAATGGACGAACTTTGAAACGAAAGATATAAATCACGGTATACCAGACGTGAAATCATCTTAGCAAACTAAATGAAAATAATACATTCTTTTGTGTATATTTTCAATGAAAACATCAATTATTGAGAACGTTCGTCTCTCTCGTTAACGTTTCCGTGAAAATGTTCTATGAAACTGGATCGCGAATCGACGAGCCCTCGTTTCTGCTCGTAAATTTGCAACCATATAAACAGTTCGCGGCTTGATCGGATGTTTATCAGCCCGACGTTAATTTTGCTTGAGTGTGGTTCACGTGAACGAGAGAGGAAGGTCGTGGCCACGAGTCTGGTCGTTTTATCAAACGCTCGTTAAGTTCATTGAAAATTCAGCCGCTTACACCGTTCGCTACAGAGAGGCGAATCTACGATCGATAACGAAACGACGATTCTTGTTTTACCGAGATCTTGCAATTTTAATTATATCTTCGTTAGGTATGAAATTATTCTTTCCAACGTTTTCGAATTCAATTATATTTTTCCAGCTTATTAAACAAATTATCGTCGCAGTTTCTACGAAATAGGAAAAACAAGTCTGCTTTAGTAGGAATAATTTTCCGCTTCAATTATCTGTGTTCGCTCAAACGGTTTTTATCTGCAAAAAGGTGGAGTAAAATTGAAACATAAAAATCGAAGAATCGTAACAGGGTTGAATCCACACCCTTTTACTGTCTCCTGCAAGTCTCTTAAAAACCTACCATTTTCATTCTTTTTTCCCATCGTCCCAGTTCTTCTCTTCGTTATCTATCCTTGCAAAGAGATAAAGAGAGAGAGAGAGAGAGAGAGAGAGAGAGCCACTGAAAGTAGATCGATCCAGCAACCCCTGAAATCGATAACCCACGCACGATTCCAGTCTTCCACGCTAGACAACCCGTTTTCACCCGGGTACTTGTTGAGCGTGGAATTCCAATTCTCGTAATGGATTCCATCGATCGCCGGGAATATCGAGGGACCCATTGAAAAATCCCTGTCGCAGTTGACCATCGTTTCTCGCTCTCTGCACGCGAATTTAGAACGAAGGGCTTCATATTCGGCGGTTGCAGTGGGTTGCAAGGTGCATCGATGATGCACTCCAGCTACGCGACTGCCTTTTTAAGCAAATCATAGGGGGAGTTTGCACGGGTCGAAGCGAAATGTGCGAGTTGCCGAAGAAATCGATGGGGAGGGGTATGAATTTTGTATGAGCTCGCAGAGAGCAATGTTAGTTGCGTCTTGTGACATGCGACGTTTCACGTACTGTAGTGGGTTAGACGAAAAATGTCGTTCGATTTACAGAGATTTTTTCTTTTTTTTTTTTGATATTACAGATACGTCGATTTGACGATATTTTTAACATTTTAGATATCTCTCGTAGATATTTGTATTTTGTTATTTGCTCTGTTATTTGTATTTACTCTGGTTTAGTTATTTACGTTTGGGATTATTCGTAATAGTTGGGTGGAAGCGAGAGAATTGGTTCGAACTTATCGGAACAATAGAAAGCTCGTAGAAGGCAACGTATTATTTCTGTTTGATTTTCGATAATAGAACTCGCGGTTCTACACTCGCGTGCAACTGAAAAGCCTTCGAAAACTCAAATTTCTATATCCGTGTCTGAGACGAAAAATGCGGAAAAATTAAAGCCACAGGCGAGTGCTTCACAAATATTAATACTCTGTCTGAGATATCCAGCGTCGAAAACTCTCCGGCAAAAAGGATGACGTCATGCGATTACGCTTGCACCGGATACTTACGGTCAATATTTAGCGATCGAGTCACGGTTCGTTTAAGCCTAGAACAAAGAATGTTCGCCGAATGCCGAGGCTAATTTAAAAGAACCCGCGGCCCCGTGCACGCGATTTAATCGTCCACGATTGATCGACGACAATTGGACGAAACCTATTGAATTGTGTGGAGAACAAGAATCGATGAGTTTCATCGTGAATTCGCAAGTGGAAGATTCATATCCTCTGTTGTTCAAGATGCTCTGAAAGATTCTCTCGGCATGCGTTTCGTTTCTAGGAAAAATTAGAAAATAAGTAGGTTATCGATGCGCTATCGTGTTTTTCCAAGCTTAACGAAACAAATTGAAATTTGTCTCATCCGCTGAATACTACGCCAAGTACAGTAGACTATTCTTTGTTCGAACTAACAGGAAGACAAAACTCTGTTCGAATAAAGGAATTTTCGGACAGTGGAAGAGTCGCTTGTCCGATATGAAATTTCGTTTGTTCGAATAGATACGGATTAAGATGAATGGAGGAATTTTTTAATTAAATTTATATAATTTATAATTAAAAACGAAGATACTACACTGTTCTCTCGTGATGCATGGAATATGCATCTGTCGTTCGATCTTCCCATCAAATCACGTGCAAACAGTTAATCGAGAAAGTTGAGCGTGGCTTTCTCAGATTTGCACCCTTTAATCCTCGGACTACCGTAATGGGTCGTTTTGGATTCACTTGGTACGCTCCTCGTTTTCGTAGCACTTTCGTGTGTGATTCTCTGCATACGTAATGCAATATTTCCAATTCCAATAATAATGGCTTTATTGAAAAACTATATAGGAATAGAAATGAGTAGCTTTTTACTTGTTATTTTTCGATAAATCGTAGATACGAATAAATTAAAAAGGAAACATAAACGAACAGTATTTATTCTGCACGGTTATAATACAACAGATACGATGTAAATACATAGATCCAGCTGCAATGTAAATACAATGATTTTTGATTGATCAATGATACATGACGTTGGCAAATATCACATTGGGTCAATATAATCCCGCGATGGTAAAACTGGGTCAGAAAATTGCCCTTACGAATCTCCATTATATTGCAATCGCGAATAAAATTAATACACGTACTTTTGAATCGAGGAGAACTGCCGCCTATTCGATGTTCTTACTTAAGCTGATCAATGGCTTTATTAGTTGGCCGCAACTTCTGTCGTTGATACATTTTTATGCCCACTCAAGGTCGCCGAGTTGTGTGCGTTCTTTTCATTCGATTTATTACTTGACAAGAGTATTAGGCAACTTCGATCTCTTTCATCCAGTCTGTATTACAGCGAACATCTTCCATGTACGTTCGAACTTCTTTTGCCACAGTTTTCCTACAATTTTCGTGTAACGTAACACGTTTCAACTGCTCCCGTCTTCAGATTCCTATCTTTCTACGCTAGTTTCCACATTTAGAAGAATTTTTCCGATAAACTATAATAATTTTCTCAACGTAAGTAACGACATAGAGTTACGTTCCTTTTGTACTTTGAACCATCGATGACTTTTTTCCAATGGCGCGAGTGCTTGGACACGAGGAACCACCTCTCCGTTACCATTTTCGTTTGCTGTTTCCATTTGTATAAAATCGTCGTTATTATCGCCTTTATTGCGACGAAACCATTGCATTGCATCAGTATATGTACGGTTTCTCCACTGTTGCCAGCATCTGAGAGCAATCTACGTGCTTTAGATAACTTTCAATATCACGTTCTTGGTTTCTAATTCGTCCGCGACCCTCGTGACTTTTCCAACATTCTTCGCTACTTCTGTCGCACATACGATATTTTGTTTAAAAAAAGAAGAAAAAGGACACACTGTATACGAACCACGATGGAATATTTGAAACGGAAAAAGGCACTCGTTACTGGGAAATATTATATTCGGATAAAGTAGGCTCTACTGTACCGTACGTTAGATTTCTCGTGCTTTTCGGAATTTTGAATGTGCTATTAAATGCAGAAAAATTCACAGTCCAGTTGTCAACAGTCGATTAGATCACGTGATTTCTTTCTTCCGTACGATAAATTATTCCGGCGAAAAAATTGTCGCTAATTTGGAACCATTGCCAAAAAAAAAAAAAAAAAAGAAAAATGAACTGTCCTATCTAACTTTAAAAATCGTATCCCGATGAAGAATCAAATCAGTGCTCCATGTGCAACGCATCGTTTGACATTGTAAAACATATCGAAGCAGTACACGAACACGACTGGAACGTATTATGACAAAATTACGATATAAATTCGCATAAGTTGACCCGTAGCTTCTACGATTTCAAGATAAATCGAGAGTTCGGTCGTAAAGAACGAACCACGATAGTCTGGATAAGATGAAGACACGCTTAATTGACACATACGTACAATAATGTGCGCACTGGAAAATATCATTGAAAATGTGACATCTGCAATGTGATACTATCAATCATCCACATTGTCTCGCATAGTCGTAAAGCGCCCTATGTACAACGCAGACAGGAAAAAGTATAACGTCGACGATAATCTTAAGTACATACTCACGTTGATCTCGTTCCAACAAAAGATTATTCACTGACTAAGTCGTCAATAGACGGCTTCAATAAAACGGTTTTAAATAAAATAAACAATAAGAATGACCGTTACGAGGAAAGATTATCAGTATAAAAATGTTGCAGACATTTCTCCAGCAATTAGAATCTCGTGAAAATCTTATTTATACAGGGTGATTGGTAACTGGTGGTCTAAACGGAAAGGGGGTGATTCTACGCGAAAAAAGAAGTCGAAAATATAGAATAAAAATTTTTCGTTCGAGGCTTTGTTTTCGAGAAAATCGACTTTGAATTTTCGTTCGGTGCGCGTCCGGTACGTTATAACGGATCTCACTGTAGATCGTTGTCTCGATGGGAAAATTAAAAAAAAAATCACCCCCTTTCCACTTGGACCACCAGTTATCAACCACCCTGTATATCTCGATAGTTTACTCGATAGAAAGCAATTTTGACGCTTTTGTTTATTTACGTGTAGCACTGTGCTGTATCCTACGTATTATTATTATTATTTTAATTATTATTATTGTTATTATTATTAGTTGTGTGCCAACTAAAAGGCTGGTTTTCCAGAGATGAGAACTAAGAATGAAACAAAAGGAACATTTGAACTCGTTCTCATTCTTCTTGTTCGTAAATCCGATTTAATTACGTTAAAAAACAGTTCTCCGCTTCTACCGCGAAAAACGTACTTTTTCGCAGTCGTATCGCGTTCTTCGCAAGGATGCGATTTCTTTCTACATTTATTGTAATTCGTTTTTGTTTATGAATCGTAACGGTTCGCGGATTTAAACGTTAGATTCAGCTAGAATCAAACATACGCTAATCATTTATTATCCGTATTATAGTACCACGTCGGAATAATTTACTTATAATTCTGAATGAGGATTGATTGTAAACTACCCGCAAATAAATAAAAAAAAAAAATAAAAATAAAAATTGTTGACAGCAGTGCCGCAGCAATCGCTCTCGTCGTACTCCTTAACCCCTCAGCGATAACCTCCATACGTTGCAGAGACTGTCGTTTCTTCGCACTACATCGGCGTCGTCTACACCGTATAAATTCAGTCCTTTTCTTACTTTATCTTTTCTCTCCTCTGTGATCCAAAATTTCGTGAAATTGTATAAATTACTAAAATAAAAATCAGCATATTTTTCTGAAAGTGCGAGATTAATCAGAGAGGCGCTATTGTTTGTTTCCTGGATATCGTTGCTCTTCGTGAACATTTTCGAGCTTTTCCGGGCCTACATTTTATGGAATTTTAGAACTGGAAAAAAAAAGAGAGAAGAATCCAATTTCGCTGAAAATATACGAGATTGACAAAAATAATAAATTAGAAAACGTCTATGGATTAGATGGACGCTATTGGTCGTCTTTATAAATATCTTGTTTCTTGAACGTCACGTTTCATGGAATTTTGGAATTACGAAAATAGTGTGATATAACGTGCCAGTGACTACGAGAAAATGTCTCACTCGAGTGGAATATTTTTCATGCCAAAATTCGTTGCATATCATTGTGACGTAGATCGATAAAATATAAAGTAAATCAGAAACTGGATTTCTTCAAGTTTTAGATTTACATCGTCTTCCTAATTATCAGTACATATTCTCCTGAAAATACCAGTTTGTTTAGAAGAATTATTTCCTGTTCTATTATCTTCTTTGTGGAGATTTCGATCCGAATGGGCCAAGAATCGTCCAGGAAGCGTCTCTGAGCGCGCAATCGACTGCGCAGAGGGTGTCTGATGCTTCTTTGTAGGTGTCTTGTTAATAATAGCACGGGAGAAATGTCACGGACGGTGACATTCCTATTGTGCAGGCCAGTATACAGGAATCAGCTTATATCCTACATGAACGCCTCGACTGGTCAAATCGTTCATCCGTCAGATCGAGGTTCATGGTGATTCGTGATCTTACAATAGTTCGATCGAACGATCGAATATTTTTAGAATTCGTAAATTTAATCGCTATTGCTATTATCGTTAAATAATTGTTGTTATTTCTATACTCACAGAGGATCACGATAGTTATTATTTCATCGAATAGATAAATCTATCACATCGTTCTGAGCCAAAAAAAATCTTTATTGCACGCGCTTACAAAAACTAGGGATAAAAACAAAAAAGCATCTTAAGCCTATCGATTAAATCTATCTTCTAGTTACTATTTCTTATAACTAACGCATCTGCATATGGATGGCGAGCACGAACTCACCTTGTCGTTTTCAACAATAATAAACTCGTAAATTTTTATTTGTTGCTTGAAATGTACACAAACGTACGCGTACACTATCTTACTGATAATTATTATTGGATCATCGTGATGCAAGTTTCGTAGTTGCATTCAGTGTGTACAGCTATTGTATTCTATTGTATGACAGCATAATACTATAGCGTGGCGCTATACTACTCTCAAATTATTGCACATCGGTTTATATTAATTTACTACGCGAGTACTATATTATATTCTCTAGTATTTCTTCTACTGTGTTCTTCGGTGTTATATTTTGCTTCGACGTACTTTATTTTACTGCTTTAGTATTTTATTATACTACTCCATCCCCTTTCCTACTTTTCTCTACTCTGTTTTCTTTCCACTATCCTACTATCTTGCTACAGAACAAAAGATTACCTCGTCAGTCGTTTCAACGTAGACACAGAGTATATAGGTACATATGAAAGTATATAGGTAGAGAATCGACAACCATAAGCACGTGTCCTTCGCGGTTTCCTGCGGTTTTTCAACGAAGAGAATGAAAAACGCGGACACGCGTTTCCTTCGCTGTCGTTAGATATCAAACAATAAATATTGTTCTTGAATCATATCGAACAGTTCTTGTTCTAAATCCGGCGAATAAATGGATCGCGTTATCAAGTTGTCTTTATTTCCTTCGTATCTCATTTCTCGAACCATTTAGGCAAAGTAGAATCGAAGCCACGGGATCGTTAGAATTATTTCCCATTAAAAAATTTTACTGCTAAAGATTGCTCGAATTTCGATATTTCGATCAGTTTTCGAAGAAAGAATTCAGGAATTAAAATAGATCGAAGATTCGGCTGAAAAAATGATTGAAGTTGAATTTCCTCTGTAAATCGCTTCGCGTTTCTAATTTAGAGAAAAAAAGAATACGTAATTTAAATTCATTCTCAGATTTTCGTCAATTTTAAAATCACTCTGCCTTCCTTTTAACACGCGTTACGATACGAATGAAATTTTCATCTAACGCTTGAATTTCACTCGAACGACGATTAAATACGTCAGCGATAGATGAAATAATATTACGAGGTGAAATGTAACGCGAAAAAGCACATGGCGAGAGAACGGGTTTTTAATTCCACGAATTTCGTTGAAGCACACTCGACAGGATCGTCCTCGTAATAAAAGTTCATTAAAATCTGCAAATTCCGGCGGGACTGTTCTCTGCCAGACGATCGCATCGTGTTAGTCGATTATTTGGAAAATATATTTTCCTAGCGTGGACCTTTCCCTCCTAATTGGAGGCACCTTATTCCCGCTTACGTAACAATCAACGTTCTGCATTAATTACAATAATTCGTGCGGCCTTAATGGGGACTGCGCAAGACCCTGTGAAATGAATTTTATAGAAATACGCAGCGCTCGGCTCGTGTTGCGGATTTTCTGGACGAAGAATTAGACCGTCGTTTATTCTTAAAATCGCGAGGATCGAAGAAATTTTCGAGATCATCAAATATGCGTTCTTGATAGGTATATTCGATGGAAGAAGAATTTTTGTGTCTTTTTGGTGAAACCGACAGAGATGTTTCAGAGCAAACATTTGTCATGAAGAATCGCACGAAAGGATGTTAACTTTCGGTCCGGAAAGAGGAAATAGCTCGACATGTGTTTGTCGAAGGTAAACGTGAGAGGGAAATCGTGAGTTGTAAAATTCAGTCTTCTATTCCGACGAATTTCACATATAAGGTCGATAATACCATAAAATGCTTAATCTTCGACAATAACGACCAAGACATATTTTATGGCTCTGTGTATCTCTGAATTTATAAATTAATTTTAATAATATCCGTTCACCCCGTTCGATACGGAGTCGTAGTCAGAGAAATTCGAAAAATGAAATCATCTTTCGTAGATTACATTTAGATCAGAGAATTAAAAATAAACTCTTTTCTCGCGAGAAATAAGAAAATAAAAATTCATCGTTAAAACAGAGATTAGGAAATTTTCGAAAGCGTTGCCAGATTCTCCACGATATTTCTCAATTTCTATCTTCTGCTAATGAAAATTCCATTTCCAAAGCTTCCATATTCGACGAACCAAAGTTAAAACAAACGATTCGTCCAACGATCCACTTTAAACAATTCACATAAACGATCCACATAAACAATTTCAATTTCTCGCGACAGAAAACTTGCGTCGATCTTGCTCGAACC
This sequence comes from Bombus vosnesenskii, assembly GCF_011952255.1. NCBI lineage: Eukaryota > Metazoa > Arthropoda > Insecta > Hymenoptera > Apidae > Bombus > Bombus vosnesenskii. The sequence continues at coordinate 3,755,769 of NW_022884343.1, forward strand.
TCTTGCAAAACTGAATTTCAATTACGAAGAACCCAAAAGCGACTATCCACCCTGGATCGTAGTAATCGATCGTTAACGATCGATCAAAAAATTACCAAACTTGCAAGATAAATATCGCGATAATAAAAATATGAAATAAAGCCGCGAGAAATTGCCGAGAAGAAAGAGTGCAGGTGATGGTGAAGATAATGAAATTGAAAAGTGATCGTGAAAGGTGAAATAGAAACGGTGAACGATCGATGTGTTTGATAGACGAGCTCGAACAGGGGCAATGATCGAACACGATGATCGTCTTCTTCTTCTTCGTGTGGATGATGGTCAGGTGGCAGGAACAGGAGGACCCGAAGGAAGACTCGCGAAGAGATTCGACGGCGAAGGATAACCGCGAATGCGACGATTCGAGACGTGATTCGAAAGAACCGGCGATTATTGGCCTTACATCGTATGTTGACAAGCGTAGATATCGTCTTCGACGACATTCGCGTCGATACTACGTCGATCGTAAGAAGAGGTGAGTGGATTTGACGGATGCGGTTGATGATCGTGGAGATGCCGATGAAAAATGATAAAGCGATCGAATATTAATTGAATATCGGAGACATTCGAATAGATGGATCTGGTATTCTGAAAGATTAGAATGTTAGAATTTAAATAGTGAAAAAATATTTTACGTATTAATAAGAGAGGATGAGATAATTAAATAGTCAAATATTGGAAATATTAGAATAAGTGAATCTAATATTCATCGATACTGTATTATGTAACTAATGCTAATGTTGTATAATATTATCAATATAAAAGGATTAGAATATTAGAATACAGATAACGAAAAATATTTTAGATGTTGATAAAAAGAAGACGAGCTAGTTAAATATTGGTAGATAAGGTATTTAAAATATCAGAAATTATTTGAAAATATACCTGATAAAAGTATTCAAAGTTAAAAAAGCGTATCTACAACCTTTGCTTAAATCAGGTCAATGCTGCCAGGTAGCAGAAAAGTAGTTTATCTATATTTATATTAAGTAAGAGAATCGTATAAAGAAACCAGGGATATAACAATTTGTACAATTTCGGACGACATACGTGAAGTCGATACATATTTGTAGAATACTAAAAATTCTGTTTTTCAAAACCAGACTTTCGACCAGACACATCTATTTGAATTTTGAACTTATAGAATACGTATTACGCAGAATAATAATTTTATTAACAGAGGCCTGTCACTTGATTCTTTAGATCTCATTGTCTAAAGAAAAACCCTACACACTAACGTGGGATTAAAGTGTATATACAGGAGGAATTATTTAATAAAAATTAAAATATCAATATTTCATCCTCTTGTCTCGTGCAAAGCGACAGCTCTCGTCTAGATTCTAATGGACTCGCATCGTGTAAGCGCCACCGAGCTTTTGCATCGATTACATTAGCATTAGCATTAGCATTAAGGCCAGTAAGTGGATCGGATTTAATATACTTCGTTGGATATAATCTTAAAGGGTTACTGGGTAGGCCCCTGCTTATTTCCAGTGGACTGGTCGCGTACAGTTGTGCAAGGATCATCAGGATTATTGCCTCTAGCAGAAATACTACATTTTGATTTTCCCAGTGACATGAGATTAAGCGGTCCGCCACCTGTGTTCGCTGATCGGTCGACCGCCTTCTTCTCTTCTTTTTCTCGTGATTACACAACTTTTAATTATACAAAGTTCTGGTTGTGCAACTTCTGATTGCACGAGATTGTGATTATACAATTGCTGATTGTACAAATTTCTTTCCTATTACTGAGCACAATGCGTTCAATTATTTCCGATACAACGACAAATACGTAAAATAAACGAGATACGTGAAATATTCTCTTGGCTGTAACTTATGGCTAGACCGCTCGATATCGGAATTATTGAATTATTGGAATATCGGAGTAAACTATACTCGAAATTCTTATAGTCATAACCGGACGGTAGTAGGAAACTGGCAAAAATTGTATCGTTCGAAGAAACGAGAAATTAAAGATCCGTTTGATCGATCAATCACCGTGGAACGATAATAAAAGAAGTGAAAATGAGGATTTGAAGGAAGAGGCAGCAGTTGACGCTATATTGGAACGTAGTGGCCTTGAGGAAGACTTCTCACGTGAATTCTTCGTCTGTTTTACGTTCTGTTCGACGAGTTTTTCCACGGGTTTCGCCAGTGCAGGAACGAGTTCTTGACACAAATCTGGCGACCCTGAAGAGCGTGTAGGTGATAAACACCCTTAACAACCGCACGGCACGCCAGCCCCTCTCGTGATCGATAACGAGCTTTCACCCCGACCTTTTCAACTTCTCGCGATTTCTGATCGGTTTTTAACACATAACTGGCAAGGTGGACTTCGCGGAGTTTCAAGAATTTCAAATTTTTCTAATACTTTGGAAAGTACGCAACGCGGCGTTCTGTAAGGCTCGCAAATACAAGAAAAAGAAAAACAACAGAAACTGAGAACAAATTGATTATGGAATTATGGAATTTCAAACTGAAACGAAGACGAAATTTTGTAAAGTCCGAGGGAAACGAAGAAAACACCAAGGTTTATGTAATATAGACGAGAACAGAGTAGATTTATTTCTTACTTTGTAATTATCGTTGCGATTAGTAGATTGAAATAAAATCGCTAAACGAAGAGTTAGAATTAGAACGTATTATATGTTTGTTTAGTATTTTGCAATTACTCCAACTATTTGATGACGATTATTTGAAACATTATTTCGTCGACAATTATTTTGAATATTATTTTAGTGATAACCAGTTTGAACATTATTTCGATGACAAATTGAGTTTGAATAATAGTTTGACTGTTATTTCGAACGATAGTTTGATATTCCAAAGTTACAGTGTTTCTTCGAACTTAAGACTCGAAGAGGGAGAAATGCAAGTCGCTGGTGAGAAAATAGATTCAAAATTGATGGATGGGTAATTTCACGGAGGGAAAGGACCCACAGCCTAGATTCAAGCTGAATGGTCGTAGGTGTGGCACGTCCACTGTCAATATAATTTTCCATTAAGCGAGCTGAATGGAAAGCTCGATTATGCCTGTAAAATTAGGTCGGCAATGACTATAGGGAGGATTTATTACGATCTATGTGGTCCTGTATCTCGTGTAAAATTAAACAAACGACATCTCAGGCAATATGAACGAAGAGAATTAATATTATCGTGGCAAGAATAGAATTATTAAAATATTTCACTTAAATATATATATCTACACACACACACACACACACATGTATACATACATTTCCATTAATTATTACGATAATTTATTATGAATTATTTTATTTTCATTTATCGTAACTCGTATTTGTATTTTACATGATAAAAGCCATTAAAAATTGACTAAGTGGTTCAAGGCGAGAATAAGATCGACAATACCGATTTTATCTCGATGTGGAGGCGGGAAGTTTTATATTTTTCTTTAGACGTAGCTTCTATCACGGCGATATTATCGCACTTCCGCGTCGAGATTATGGTTCAAAAGAGTATAGGTACCTCGTTACGAGACTCTGTTGTAAATAGAACATTGAATCCGACGAATTATCAGGATTGTAAAATGTAGATCTGTTTTAGTGTGAGGCAAATAGGAGATAGGAACAATTACGACGTTCTTATTGCCACTGAAAATTCACTAGGATTTAATCACAGTTATCAAGCTGTTAAGTTGATAACTTATCCCAGAGGAATTAGAGCGCGTTCACTTTTTAATTCCATGCAGTTATTTCTGGTTAATCCATGTTTACAAATATTACACAAAAGAATCAAGCGATTAATAATACACGTAATGAGATATATTACTAATAAATATAACAAAAGCAAACTTAACGTGTCTACAAGCATTATTTCTGTACAGTGTATAATCTAAACTTGTGATTAAAACAATTGAAAATAGATGGAAAAATGTAACGACGTACATAATTGCTATCGCTACAAAGATGAAATATTCTCTCCTACGAAATTCACGAATTACAATTATGATATAACAAAGTGGAAAGATGTAATAATTATTTTGTTAGTGGAACAGAATGTTGAAACGTTGGCTGCTGCTGTATCTCGAATTTCAATAAATATGCTTTGAGCAGGATTACCAGTCTTGTATACTCGTAGCAAGGTCTCTAAATTATTCACCGGCATAGCTTTCAATTAAACATCACCTCCAGCAATTCCTTCTACTTACAGAACGTATCGCTAGACGATACATGTTTACAGAGCCTCGTAAAATTTTACTACTGAGATGTTTGAAGCCTTAAAATCATAACAGGATATTGCATGGAAGTATAAAATCTCCAAACAGTATGGCCGCCAGCCTGCAATCTATAGCACATGTATATAAATAAAGTTACTAAGCCAGCTGAAAACTCTATTTAGAGGAACGTGTTCAACTTTACCAGGCAAAATCTGTACACGAGACACAACAGACGATGAGTCGGCACCATGCTCCCAGCTACGTAAACCCTATAACGCAAAATTTCAACCTGGCAAACCTTCTAAAATCCCGACTGATTCGATACATGTATTGTAGGTTTACGGAGCAAGTATAGCTGTGATAAACACAAAAGTTGGCATTTACGATCGCCATAACGTCCCGTTATTTTTGGTAGTTACGCGTGTCCGCTTGTAACCGCTGTCGCTATCGATTTTTCGTCGACGGTAGCGCTGGAAACGTCACAGCTTTCGCGATTTCCTCCACCTGCACTTTTTCTTTACGGTTTCTTTGGATTAAACGACCTGCAAAATTTTACGTTCTTTCTTTGCTGGAAATAACCTCTATTCCCTCGTCTTTGGAACGTATGATTACAAATGGGGTATTTTAAGTGCAATATCTTGGCTTCATTTTTTGCCATACTGAAAATTGGAATTTTTTTTTTTTTTTTAAGTAAATTTGCTGTTGTAATAAAATTAACGAGAATGAGCGATAGAAGGTTGAGCTGAAATTTAAAATAGGATTTTAATTCGGTACAAAATTGATCTTTTTCTCTCTCTTTGGCGGAGTTGCGTATTGGAAAATTTTTGGTGTTTGGGGAATTTTTTAGTCTCCCAGGCAAAAGAAGAATTTTCGTTGGGTAGAATGTCAGCTTCCCTAATGCGGCATCGAATATCGGAAAACTTGGACTTTTTGGAAGTTTTTTCCTCGTACGAGTAGAATGGTATCGAAAGGAAAGAAACTTTTAGGCGTTTTGGGACGAAATAAGAATTTCTATTAGGTATAAAGTCAACTTTTCTAACATAGCATTGGATATGAAACTTGAAATTTTGAAGGGGCAATCTTTCAAGTTTGTCAAATCAATTTTAAAAATCCAACAACGTAGCAAACTGAGGCGAAAACGATCAATTTTTTAAATTTACCGGTGTTTAACTTTATTACAAATATAATTTACCAATATTTAACCTATTGTATTCGTTCTATAGCTAAAATTATTCTCCAATATTTAAAAATATTCTCCATCTTTTATCCATTTTATACAAAAAAAAAAGATGCTAAAACTAGGTGATCCGTTAAAACTGATCTTTACGACTACCTAAAAAATTCTACTTCCGCAAGAAAATTTCAATAAAAAAGAAATTAAAAGTCAGAGGTAAAAAGAATTGAAAGATATTAAATCATATTAAAAGATTCGGAAACTTGCGCATTAAAAATTATTTATCCTCGTTAAAGATTATTATTCAACGAAAAATACATAAAAATAATAAATTTACTTCTCTGCGGACATTAATAAACTTTTCGAGATGATCTACTGCTATACGTATATAACGTAAGAAGGAAAAGCAAGGTGTAGAGTTTCATAGTAACAGGAAGTTCGTGTTTCCTGCAGCTTAAAAGACGATTTTTTTCCTCGGTCGGACAACAGCTACGAGACGGTTCTCATAATTCTTGTGTTATTAACTAATAAAAGGTCTGCGACAGCACGGCACACGAGGTCGTGTAATGAATTTCATAATTCCGGCACAAGGATTTTCCATGGCGCTCAATTAGGCGAGCGTGACATGTTCATTTCCCTGGCGATTGGCTGCTTGCCTCTTCTTTCCAAGATTTCTTCGAATCGTAACTGTCGTCCGCGTGTCTGGTTTCAACGAGCCTCGAAAGTACAGACTGCATCATTGTTCTCCAGTGACTTCAATTGGAACGTGAAACGTCTTCTTGTAACATTACTCGATTCTTAAGACGAGCTTAGATGTGTCGAAAAATGAAGGGATGTACAATTTTTAAGGAAACGAAGATTTTTAGACGCTTTTTTACTTTACTTTATTAGCATTTTATTATGTAGAACATAGTGGTAATTCTATGTTTTATTATATGGAATTTCGGTGTAGTAACGAGGGTAATTTTGGGCAAATATAAATTTTAATTTTTCGTTTAGGTAGGTTGGTTATATTTTGCTATATAGAATTTTGGTTTAGTAATTGCAGTAATTTTAGATCTAGGTTATAGTAATATTATTACATTCTGTTATGTAAAATCTACACTTTGATTTTGCGTACAACGTAGCCAACAAAAATGACTTGTTCTTATATTAAAAATCGTGTTTGTCTAAAATTTGAAGAAATTTAACGGTTGAAAGTTGCATATGAAAATTGAGGAAAGGAAAAGGTGGAGATTGAGTGAAATCGTTGAAAAGCAATTCTCTGAACTTTTATTTCGAAAAAACAGAAATAGTAGAAAATAAAATCTTAGTTGCTTCTTACAAACGAAAAAATACTTTTCAACGTTTCCATTTTGCTTTTTTAAATAAAATAAAGCGACATTTATCAAAGAAAGGGCAATAAAACGAGATTTCCTTGAACTCGTAAGACAGGAAAAAAGATCTAATTGGACAGAAAACTAATGAAAACTAGTTTCATAAAGGGAAATAAGAATCGCTAGCCGAGAAGATGTAGAACTCTGATCCTACTTTTCGCGAACAATGATAAATGTAGCGGACCGTGGACCGTTGTGAGATCTCTATTCAAGGGAATTGCCACCAATCTTCATTGATGCATTTAAGTTTATGGCTCGTGCCAATTCGTGTCAACTGGCCTGACAACGCGTGGGACGTAAATTACACCTTGTCACTTCTTACAGGAAATTCTTTCGACGTCGATGCCACGAATCTTTTTGCTACGAATTTTCGTTGCTCGAGGAAAGCCTCGCTTTTTGGTTTATCAGAGATAGCTTCGCGATCGTTCGAACAAACATGCTCCTCGATATTGTAACAATAAAGCTGATTTATTGCCTGGATTCTTCTCTTTCATGGTGTCGCTCCTATCCACTTTTTTCTATTACGAATTGTTTCGCCAACGAGTAATTCATCTCTCCGATTGATACATCGTGGAAAACTCGGGACATGGTTCTTCCTAAAAATGTTTCTCTTCCGTCTGAGAATATTATTCCCTATAAATTTGAAATTTGTATTATTTTCAGGAATTTTGATCGTCAGCTTCGACCGATGATTTGTTTGCAAGTTTCGTATACTTCGTATCCTCGGGTTTAAACAATTATTTCTGTGTAATATAATTTTGACAATTCTTTATTAATACGTCGAAAGGAAATTTTAAGTCGTATGCTTGTCGTTTTATTAATTTCGTTGATTTATGTACTGTGAGAATGGAATTTAATTAACTTTCGCGTCGCTGGTATTTTGAGCTCAGCCTCTTTATAATTTATCTAGAATTTGTATTGCTATTTTGGAATATTATTTATCATACGTTCGATATCAGCAAATTTTAAATCATATCTTTGTTGTATAGATATTATACCTATCTTTACTCATCGAAAGCTGTACTTCGCAAATTTTCCACAACTTCCATATCTTTTTCAAGCATCTGATAATTTCTGCGCGTAATAATCTAAGAAATTCTCATTTCCGCAACTTTTCCACACTCGCAGTATTAGTTCTCGAAAAATGTCTTGCAGCTCTCTGCTTCGAAATCCTCGGAGGAGCTTAAAAGTAAGCGTTTCGTGCATTCGCAAATCTCCCCTTCTCCTTAAACTTCCTCCCGGTCCTTTGTTTTCCCCATAAACTTCCTGTATTCTCGACAGGATCCCCGATCCACTTATTTCGAAACGATCTCAGTCATTAGTCCTGCTTTTATTCCGCTTCTCGCTTCGAAAGTACAAACTTGCGAGTTGGTTCATTTGTAGGACACCGTGAAACGACCAAACGAATGGTCGCCCATAAGAAACTCGCCCCATAAGAATATCTCGCCGGTGTCTCTTCGCGAGACAACCGAGCCTCTGCTGTTGTGTTTTACGTCCGGTTCTCGGGTTTACAGCAAATGAAACGCGAAGAAGTTGCTCGTTAAGCCGGGCTCGTTCTAAGAATATCCGTTTGAATTAAATGGACGCGCGACGTCGCGAACAATTTCAATTTTACGCGAAAGTAGGACCATCGTATGAGAATTTCGCTTCTCTAATCGTGACGCTCTATCAGCAATATAGAAAATTGCTTTTCCATGTTCAAATTATTGTCCGATACCTATGCGTTCGTGCAGGTTGCAATTAATTTATTACCGTGGAATATCGAAGAGCCAGATCCGTTACAGAGTTACTTTTATCGTAGAATTTTCCCGCATTTTCACGAGCAGCCAATTTATCGATACGACGAATTTGCCATCGTATCTTTCAGTGTTCGTTTGTTTTAAACACTCCGGGTTGTGTAGATGAAATTTCAAAATCGTGCCTTGTTTCCCGAATTTCCTAATACGTTTTCCTCGAGCGAATGTTCAATTTGCTTCATCCTTGGGGAAATTTCGAATAAACGCAGAACATATCGAAAGATGAAACCGTAAAAGTATCGACAGAAATTAAAATCACCAAACAATGTCACGTTTTACGATACGATTTGCTGTTCGTCGAACTACGTAGCTTGGAGCATACAGGTTCGAGAAGCAACCGAAGTACGAAAATAAAATAATAACGCTAATAGTATCGATCGTGTGATTCGACGGCAAACAATTTGTTTTTAGGATCAATATTTAAAACGTGACTTTATTAACAGTATCAACATAGAACGTAGCAGGAAAACGCACGTGGTAAAACGGACTCGGCTAAAAACAAGATAAATAACGGAGACACATGATCGTACGTGAAAAAGTAGGAAATTAAATTTGCTATGGAAATGAAATTTGCTGGCAAGTGAAACATGTAAAAGCGTCGCATCGAAGTTAATGTAAACGAACGATGGACAAGTAAACTGGATATCGAGCAAATAAAGCGATTTAAATTCGCCGCGTGAAAAAATGTGTATCATTTGCATTTAAACAACTCGCTTATCTATTGTTTATCGTCACGATAGTGTTTAAATCTAATCGACAAACTAGATTCTTATCGCTGCTACATGCACGATTAGATAGTTTACAATCTACTTTTAATCTCAATCCTATTGGCCAATATTTATATAACAAATAGTAAAAATTAAATAATACAGAGCCGGCTATTTTCCACTCATAAAGATATAAATAAAATTTCTGGCTTCTGATACAGACAGATCGAATTTTGTCAAACGTAGGAATTTTTTTTTTTTTAAATTATTAGCCATCGATAAGATGAAATAAACGAGTTCAAAAACCTGTACAGAGCAAAAGAAATTGTACGATCTACGATCAGTGAATACTTTCATAAGGAATAAATAGAATTATCGATTGTTTATATTAATATCGTCGCTTTAATTAATATTTCTTCTCTCTTGATCTTTTTTCAGAACGTAAAAAGTTAGCAATTTCCAACAAAATCCAATAAGCCGAAACCCAATTATAAAGTTATTATAAAACCCAATAATTCCGCATTAACAGAAAAAGTGCGTGAATCGCAGTGTACGTTTTCTGATTGAATAAATAAAGTGACCGTTCAATCCAATTCGTTAACGTACACAATGCATGTTTTAATTAAGAATTGTATCGTTTCTTCGTGTTGCTTTAAAATCGTTTTAATAAACACAATAATTCGTTCGAACTCATAGATCATCAACGAAATCCAATAAAAAGATAATTCCAATTTTTGATAACAATAAAGTCGTATAGAATATGCGAATATTGCAATGGATATGGTTTTACGTTTGCACCGGTGATGCACTGTGAAAGAAATTTTGTCCCGGTTGTGACGCATTTTTAGAAAATATGTCAGCGTTTGAAAAATGAAAAAAAAAAAAAATGAAGTATAATAGGTTAATGTGGAATCCTTCGAACACTTTGAATTATAAGGAAAATTAATCTAGAAATGAATTCACGATCTGATAACTGTATCATATCGACATGGTACGATACATTGGTCCTTAATGATTAAAATAAGATAAATCCCATGGATTAAAAAATTGTCTACGATTTACTTGTTTAGATAACCGTGAACGCGGCACAAATGCAATATAATATTTTGCAGAAGTTAAAAGTTAAATTCTACTGTGTATTTAAAAAACGGAATAGTCGATATTAGCATCAAATATTGGAACGTTTGGCTGAAAAGTTTTCTGTAACGCGAACGACTTGGATAACATCGTCAGAAAAATGTGCGCAAATGCACAAAGCAATATATTTTTTTTCAAAGGTCATAGTGTACTATATTGAAAAGAATAACGATTATTTAGTAGGAAATATCTAAATTTTAAACTAAAGGATTTTTCTATAATGTGAATGACTTAGATAAGATAATATTGTCGTAACGTTGTAAAATAGAAGTGCGCAAATGTAACATGTTGCACAAGTTAAATGTTATGATGTAGTATGTTTGAAAAAAATTATGATTATTAGTATGACATATTGGAACATTGGACTAGAGAATTTTCTCTAACGTCAATCATTTAAATAACATTATCGTAATATCGTTAGAAAAAAGTACCCAGGTATAACGTAATATTTCACAAACGTTAAATACCACGATGTAGTACATTTAAAATAAATATCGAATATTCTAATTTTGGACTACAAATTTTCTACAATATCCAATGACTTAGATAACATTGTCAGAACTTTATCGAAAAGAAGAGCGCAAATGTAATATTTTATAAAAAAATGAAGTATTACGGCATAGCGTGTTTCGATCTATTGCGGTAGCCAGGGAAAAATCTATAAAATTCGCCTGGCGATCAACCTGTTAATATTATAAAACGACTCGTAGTATGGGCTACCTACCTAAAACCTTCTGCTGCCCGCTTATCAGCAGTCAAACGACAAAAAAAGAAAAATATGGCAACATGTACAATATTTGCCGGAGCGTAGTCGCATCACGCAGGTACACGCTGACTGGATCAGCGTATAAGCAACAGCTCGAGGCATGGCTGCCGTCAGTTCACAGTCGGCACGCGACCAAAGAGGATCGTTGCTGACGATTATGCGCGAGTGATGTGTCCTTGGTGCAGGATACGCGCCAGGACGACAGAAATTGCCTGTTTGTAATCCGAAATCGAACAATCGTGTCAGTTAACCCGAGATACGCGTAACAGTCAGATCGGAAGGCTGTTGTGTGTTTGAAACAGATGTAGAAAATTCGTGAAAGTTAAGATTGTTTGAACGTGTGTCGAATTCTGGTATAATTTCGCCTTTTCAAATATTCCCACGGTTCTTGTGATTTGATAATAAAGTTTCAGTGCGTTTGAAGTGGCTTGGTGACGGTTTGAAGGAGTTTGTAATCTCAGATACGATAATCGTGTCGGTTAACGCGAGATACCCGAGCAGTCCGTCAGACAGCTGTGTGCTTCAAACGCACGTAGAATATTCGCGACAGTTAAAATTCTTTCAGCGTGCGTCAAGCTTTCCTATCTTTCCGCTTTTTAGATTCTCGCAGTTCCAGACGTTTCATCGTGTCTCTGGTTTTCATGGAGTTTCAGTGCGTTTGAAGTGGTGGTCGCAGAAGATTTGAAGAAGACCGGCGAAGATCTGAAAAAGATTGGCGAATAAGGGGATTAGAGTTTCTTTTACGGGTTTGAGGTATCGTAGAGATTCAAGGTTTTCAAACGCCCTTCCGAATTTTAGTTCGTAGCTCTTAGCTATGGTCGAGTTAAAGCTTGAAGGAGTTTATGCTATTTGAAGGAAGGTTTCGAGGTTCTTGTTTGAAGAAGTATCGAATTTGCGGATATTTTTACGATTCGAAGTGTCACAATTCGTGAAAATATAATGTGTCATAGAAGCTGGAAAATCGAAAGTTTTATAGTTCCTTATTCTAAACTTTTATATTGTTTAACGAGCATAATTGGATATTTTACTCCAACCAGTACTCGGATACGATGACTTGAAATCGATCTTGAAAGTGGAAACTGCAATTTGAACATCCCAATGGGTCCAATTTGAAACGTTATCCCAATTTCGTAGAAAACTCTAAATCATCGATCTCAAATAAAATATCTTTGATTAAAATAAAAATTCAACGATATTTTCAATGAATCTTTCCTATCAAGTATCTTAGAAAATATTTTCCAAGATTTGTAGGGTTTCCAAAACTAATAACGACTGATTGGAATGTTTCCTCTGGTTTTCGATGATTGGCAGTCTCTTGAATCGACAACTACGATTTCAACAGAGATTAGGACAGAGAAAATGGCGAATAAATATTTTTGTTCCGCGCTCCAATTACACGTCGGTCACAACACGTTGTTGTGCGATGATCTTACGAGGCTAGGAAGATAGCGAAGACACTACAAATTGTAGCAAAAACCGGTTGAACGTTCCGAAAATTGGAATAAATAATTTTTCTGCTGCTCAGTCATGGCTTCGTTTAAAGTTGATAAATATTCTATGGAAATGAAAGTACTCTTTAACAGAAACGCGGTTTGAAAAATTATTATGTATTCGTCCTTTGCCTTGTTTGAATTTCGTTCTTTTTTATTTGAAAATAATCGTGTTTTAGAAACTTTGTAAAGATTCCACGAAACTTAAATTATTCCTACTTTTTAAACTTATAGCTGTAATAACTGAAAACTTATAGCCTTGATAAATTCTCCACTTATTTTTATTCTTATTACTTCCAAGTATCTTCAACGTCGTCTGCTTCAATGAAACTACAAATATGTTTTAATTAAACGCTACTTAACCAAACGATAAAAATCCATGGACGCGATATTCATCCTGGAAGGAGTAAAAATGGTCGTTAAAAAATTCGACGCCGATTCGATAGAGATTCGACAGTAGAAATTTACAGTCTCTCGTGAAAACGGTGGTTTCCTCGTTATCAGGAGGCTTGTGTCGATAGATGTCCGTATCTATGCAAACATTCGTCACTGATCGAAGCGTATGAAACCCGGAACGTATCGGTGTCGCGATTATCGATCAGGTTTCTCGTGTAATTTCCGATCGTAGCGCGTGTCTACACACCAGCCAATTTGTTTCCCACAATTATTTCGTTCCCATCGACAAGAAAATAGTTACAGCTCCGGTTCGTTTGATTGAATGATCGACGAACAAATTTTCAGGCGTAATTTCGTCGTTGCTTTAACTTATTTTATTTAAAATTTCATTTCCATTCGTCGAAGATGATACAAATAAAATTTTGGGCCAACAGGCAAATTGTTATTCGTCATAGTTTAGTCAGTTTCCATTTCTACAACGATCTCTTCGCTTGAAAATGTGTCTTCGTTGATTGAACGTTTTCAATATCATTAATTCGTGGACAAAAATAAAAATTAGGTTAACATAGTATACGCATTAACAGGTTTATTTTAATTTTTCAAAATACAATTTCTCAAATTTCAAGACAGATTTTTAGAAAATTATTGGACTGTCTCTGAGACAGTCCATCCAGGAAATTATTATTTCTAATCTATTTACAGATTTTTCTTAGTTGAAGATTTAAATATATTTTTCAACGTGATACAGTGTTTAGTTATTATTGATAATTTATTGTTACATCGATGTAGATGATTTCTTGATTGGATCGGACACAGTACCAATTACCTACCGACAGGCATTGTTCCCTGATAATTATTCGAATATCAACCTGGACAGTGATTAATCGACGTTTGATTAAAGGGCGAAATTAGATGTCCGAGGATTATTCTCGCGTAATACTCTTAGAAACCTCTTCCACGAATAGGAACAAATAATTAAACGCGATTCTGATTGAAATAAAATTCTATCCGCTCCCTCCACCCTCCCGCATTGGTGTTGGTGTATCCCATTTGAGGTGTTACCGTATAAACTGGGTATTTCATTTAGCGTGGTAACGTTTCTGTCGAGAAAACACTGTGTAAATTGGATTTTATGAGGGATAGATGCAGCACGTTTCGTAAGTGGGAAATATTTTTCCAATGGATTGGAAAGTTTATGGCAGACGTGACGTGGATGTAAATTGGTAGAACGCGATGTAATATTTTCGTTAAGTTTCTAATGACAATTTATCGTAGGATTTTGTAGAAAAGATTGTAAGACAAACATGTCAATGGCATTTAAACATTGAAGTTTTAACAATTTTCAAAAAAATGAAAAACTTCGGGTATATTTCAGGTCATTCGTTTAGAAACGAATTACATAGTTTGGTCACATTATTCAGTCTATTTAAAAAGTCAACTCTCTGCTCAACTTTGCTCTCGATAGAAAGCCAATCTTCTACCACAAACATTTTGATTCGAAAACGAAACTAAAAATTCCAAAACGCAGCTATAATTGAAGAGTAACCTGATCTTTCGTTTTCCTGGAAATTCCTGAAAAAGAAACAGCGCTAAATTTTTGCTGCGAAATTTATTCCTCGTATCAACGCCGAACCAGAATCCAATTCTTTATCTGTAATTAACGATATCGATATAGGAGAATAACGAAATTTTTCGCGTTTCTCGGTGGAAACCGGCGTTAAATCTTCCTGCAAAATTTATAACATTAACATGGCGGAATATCCTCGAATTTATAACGTCTCTCGTTTCTCCATCGCCGTTAAAATCGCCGCGAAAAATAAATGTAAACTGGAAAAGTAGAACGAAAGAACCGAAATTAATCGTTGGCAAAAATTTCGAAAAACCCACGGAGAGGAGAGAATGATTTGTACTCACGAACCATTGAAAGACGGTTAAAAGCGCCGTGACTTCCTCCAAGTCTCATTTCCCCTTGCTAACGGCTTCAAACGCGAACTTATCGAGAGCAAAGGTGGATGAGTTGCCGCGATGTCGACGCGTAAAACGAGGATTTCCATGGAAATGGAAAAAGTTCCAGGTGGCTTGAACTCTGGGTGTTTAAATTTGGAACGTCTTCATGGGAGGTCGTGGCAGATTAACTGTGAACCGTTGATGGATAAACGGGTATCCCGTTGGGATATGAAACATGCCGCATTAAAATTAGAAAGTCTGTTTCATTGGCCATCGTAAGTTATAAGATATATGGTTATATGACTTAGTTCTGCACAGTCTATGAATAACTTGTTCAAGCGGCGTCAGCGTATCGCAACTTTTAATATGTTTCACAACGTCTAACAATTTTTCTGCGTAGAAATATCTCGCAGAATATGCATTTCTATGGATATTTATTAAAATTAACATTTTTTTTTTAATAAATATATCTTTAGATTCTTCTTGTACGCAGGATTTAAGGTCGCGTCAACTGCAGCGTAACAGCTGCTTATTATCAGCGTCGACAATGTGAGCGGCGAGAGTACTACTACTTAGATTTTCTAAATAGCGAGACATCTTTCAGTGTGAAGGAAACGCTTGATATTTGATCTTTATCGCAGAGATCTTCGTTCAAAGATTCTTTGATCTGGTATTTGTTGTCAGAGTAATTGTATCTCTAGCAACGTGGAAAGATGTGTTTGACAATGATTTGACGAACGCAGGTTTCGCAGTTTGCTGGGTTAGATCTAGAGATTGCATATACACGTGCGAGTTTTTCTGAGAAACCTGTGACCAATTCTAAGTCTGTTTGGTACAACTTGGTCGTCGACGATCGATGTTCCTCGTAACTAGGTTCTGGTAACTTGTTAAAAGGCTGTTCGTTGATTTGCAGTGCGTATGAAACGTACTTTGTCGTAAAGTGTGTTTTGTTTTACGTAAAAGAAATTTTTCCGTCGCGTGTTTGTAAGCTCTGGTTCATGGAAAACGTCTTCCATCGGAAAATTTTCAGTTTCGCGCAAACCTTTGCATATTGTTCATACATATGGAAATGGGAAAATAAGAGAACTTTTTTCCAATTTATTTAACTTTAAATGTAAATGCGAAAAGTTGTTAGTACAAGCTTAATATTGGAAAAGAGAAACGTCTAAAAATAGGAGAGTAATAAACGAATCTGCAAAGTATGTCAATTTTAGCTTTTCAATGCGAAAGTCTTCTACCGATATCGCGAAAAAAGGAACGTCAATATTCGATTAAACTGCGATCCAGCTTACCAACCGCGCCGACCACAAAGGCAGTAAAATGTAATAAAATGATTAAAAAATCCCAGAAATACTGCGAGGGGATGGTTTAATGCAGAAAGGACCCACTCATAATCAAAAAGGGACGAAATAGAATTTCCCGAATATCTTCCCACGAATTATTCTCGCGGTCCCGTTCGCTAACTCTCCATTAAACCAATATATTTCATTTGCAATATCTTTCAGTCAGTCCATGTTACCAAAAATCCTATTTTACGATATCGTAGTTGCTTGATGACGTTCCAGCGCATTATTTGGTAATAATCGTGGTGCAGGTAGTAAACCAGTAGAAAGAAAATTCTTATTTTGAAAGCCAGCGAATGCTTATACAGCTTGGGCCACGCAATCGTTTCGGGCTATAACTCTGTTACCGGTGTAGTTGCTGAAAAATGTCGAAAGAGAAAGACGAATGGTGCGAAAAGTAATAAATTTTGTTTAGAACTGCGATCTACGATTGCATTATTTCCAGAAATTGAAATGTACACTTTTTTTCGTACAGACAGATGCCTTCTCGTCACTGTACGTGGAAAATCATCGCGGTGAAATGGTGAAAAAATAATTGGTTATGGAGATATTTAAAAAAAGACGTCCTTGTCGAAGAAAGAATCGCGTGGCCCATGCTGTATATTCGTTGGATATCAATGTCAAGCTTAAATCCGAGTTTGATTTATTTACAGAGAGACGACTTGTTTCCGGGTTAGTCTAGGGAAGGTAATTGTAAGTTGGTAATAGTTTCACTTGCAAAGGAACGAGATATCTGCTTTTTTTAAGCCACAGGAAGCTTATGTTTTTGCTTCAAATCGATGTTAGGTTCAACTTTGAAAATTGCAACCTGATCAATTGTAAATTTAATTGAATTTCTTAATTTTAACCAAAGGATAAACATACTTAGAAAGGATCACGTTTGGTATAAACGAAATACATCAAAGATCGGATAAATTTGACGAAAAGTAGCTCCTCTACGCTTTGAGAATTCTTTCGTGAAGAAGGAATATTCCCTCGAGAAGCGGCTTGTCCCTCGATGAAAACCGTCAGTATGGTATTTACGCGCGGCATCGCCTTCAAACTCACGGCGAGCTCTTTTTTTATAGTCCGCGGGAGTTGCCGAAACCGTGACATGAAAGATGCATACACGTTTCGCAGCCTCCCTTTGCCTCTTTTTTCCTTTCGCCATTTGTAACAGCCTTTCTACGAATTTTACGTTGCGTGAAATATTTTACACAATATGCGAGCGAGCGTCGCTTGGGAATTACAAGAAGAGAACGCTTCACGCGTATCTATTTCCTCTTTCCACGTTTCCAATTTCTCTGGTCGAATTTCGCGCGCAAACTTGATATCGAGGGCTTTGGTAAAAATTGATAATTAATAACTTGTAATTGAGATTGGTAGGTTAGTTGAAAGCCGATACGACGATTACGACGAGGAGAGAAATATATTTTAGGGGATATTCGGCCTAGAAACTTAATACTGAAAAGAAATTTGATATTATGAAAGTCGATGATAGCTGGTAGCTGAGATTGGCTGTTGTACCGATCAAAAATTACATAGTAGACGATGATTTTTTAGGAAAGAAGTATATTTTCGTATTGCGTATTGGCACGAATTAGGAGAAATTGGATTTGCAATAGCAAATATCGGTTTCATAAAGAACACTTGTATGTTTCTAGTATCTGTGAAAACAGGCAACATCTGATAATTGCAATGTTAAATTTCTCCGTTTCGAAACATACAGTGGCGGCCAATTTTAGAAAATTGATTTATTTGAGAAAAACGATTAAAGATCTTCAGAATTTATTCCGTTGTTATATTCATTAGAAAGTTACCGTTAAAGTGGTGTAGTCGTACTCGTAGGGAAATAGGAATTTTAAACCTCCTTCTGTCCGTCACTGTACTTTTCCATGTTTTTCGCGTCTTTATCAAAATATATAAATCAACGAGTGACACTTTTAAAGCCGCAATTATTGGTGACATCATTCCTCCGACGTTGTTTTCTTCTACTTTACGATACCGCGCGTTATCAGACTCGTTAATTAAATATCCGAACAATTGTTTTCGCGAATACTTCCATATTGAAATTACGTCTCGTCGTTTGACTGTATGTTCTGTCGGAATCTGCCATTCCGCTTACGTAAAAGAGAGGAAGAATTTCAAAGTTTTGGAAAATTTTTCTAAACGACACATCCTCTCGGGTGAAGAAACAAGAGACTGTAGGATTTTTCTTGTTCTTCCTCGTCTAACAACTTGTTGTTCCCTTTATTTTTGCCACGCGCGCGATTTGAATTTAAAATTGGTGAAATATTTCTCCGTTGCCTGGTGTTTTGGATTATTCTACCTTCTCCCACGGAATTTATCAACTTCCCGTCTTTCAATGAGATTCCTTTGTCGAGGAGTAAATTTTGATAAGCTTGATATATGCCTATAGTCTCCTTATGAAAGAGATTTTAATTCGCGATACGAGAAAAATAAATTCTACGTGGTTTTATTACTTTACCATGAGATTTTTCTATTCGAAGCATTTCATAGCGTTCGGAAATATAGAATGCATCGTAGATATATAAGTCGCGTATTTTAAAAGAGATATATCTATGACAATGGCTGTTTGATTTATTTTCGATCCGAAAGAATTCGTTAAGTTTGAAGGTAAAATACAAGATATATATATATATATATATATAGTTTTACTTTACGTAAACATTTACTTAAAAAATAAATACTAAATATTTACTAAAAACGTTAGAAGCCTTTTTGATTGTCAAAAGATGAAAATGTGAGAATTTGTGGTGCACAACAGTGTCAATAGCATTAAAAAAAAAACGAATTGATAGAATACTATTAAAATAGCGGAATAAAAAGTATCGATATCGTAAATATACGAATGTCGTAGTTAGAAAAGAAAGTATCGAGGCTCTACTGGAATAAAAAATTGGAAAAGCAAGTCCATAGAATGAAATTGATTTGTCTATTTTTCTATCCACCCCTATTCTCTCTTGCAAACGTTGGAAGTCATTAAACGAGCAAACAGTCGCATGAAAAAAAATTCCGTTTCAAGTGTTCCCTATAGACGCTAGGCGATATAAAATCGTTCATGGACAAACGTATAGGCGTCGTAATATCTTTTTACGACTGTTCGATAAATCGAAATCGACGTCCAGCGAATTTTCGTCGCACGGTTATACCAGAAGGGACGAAGCAATTTCGCGTTGAACGTGTACCGTTCGATTAGCTTCGTTTCCTGTTTCTGTCTCGCACGCGACTTCCGTGAGACTTGGCCGTCTTTTTCGCCGAGGCCAATTAAAGTAAATCGCGAATTTTTTTAAGTGGCCGCGGTACTTTTCGCAATTAGTTCGGATTAGAGCAAACGAATATTCGTTTCAACGAAGCGTCGTTTCTTTGGATGTCGACGTTTCCTTTTTTTTTTTTTTAGGAAAAAAGTCGATTTTTTAGGAAATTTTTTGAGAAAACAGAATGGAATAATAAACGATGTTTTGGACGATTACTAGCCGAAACTTTATCATCGAATAAATGACGAAAACTTCGTCTATACCGATATCTCTTGTTTTCCTTGGAAAACTGGAAGAATGTCGATTTCTAATTCTAGAAAATTGCTTCCTTTTGGAAGAATATGTGTTTGGAACGATAATATCCCAAGGAAACTAGATCAACTCGAATATTACTGTCACAGAATGGCCGATGAAAGTTTTATTTACCGTTGTATAATTCTATTTTTCGGGAAATTGGTCGGGCAAATGGATTATGTGGAATATTTTCTTGCGACGCAGTAACATTTTTTGAACACAAGTACAAGTTCGATAAGAAGTTGTAGCACGAAAGGTATTTATATAATGGCAAGAACGTTTCAACGTTGCTCGATAGAATATTTTCTCGCTTTTTGTTCTTCGAGTCGGGAAGAAAATTGTAAATATCCTTCGAATTCCTTCGTAGTTTCAATTAGACGGACGAAGAATCCACGCGAATAGACAGCGCACAAAGCCTCTATAAGAAGATGATAAACTTGCCACTTGTTTTTCACTAACTAGGAAACAGAATTCATTAACAAGAGTCTCGAAACCTTCTCAGAAAGCCACTTCGAAAGGGCGAAGCAAACCTAAAAGCTCGTCGTAAAGAAGCAGAAAGGGCTCGATAAAACTCAGGCAAACTTTTCAAATTAACTTCAGCGAATGAAACTCTTCCTTCGATTCGTCGAGGTCGGACAAAATTCCTGGACAAGAACAACAGCTGTAAAACGGAAGGAAAACAGTGCTGTATATACATGGAAAGTCGGAAAAATGTAATAAGTGGAAAAAGCGTTTAAAACTGTCCGAGCATAGAGCGATGGTTTAAGCGAGAGAAATTATATCATTTATGGAAAAAGGATCTTTCGTTAGATCGTAAGCACAAGATGAATGATTATCCTATTTTCGTGCCATGCGACGTGTCCTTGAAATTGGCGCGCCGAGATTCTGGCACGATGAAAGTGACGCTTCCGCTTACTTCGTTCAGAAGGCACAGCGGTTGCGTGTCCACGTTATCCAGGGCGAAACCTCATCCAAAATTGGTCTACGTCGCCGTTCCGTAAGTTTCCAAACGATTTAACGTATTATTTATCAAGAAAAATTTGTCTTCTTCAAAGAAATAATCGCCATTGCGTTATTCATAGAAATATTGTATTTATGGTATTGCATAAATGATACGTTCAATATTGTGTTTAATATTTCAAATGTTTGTATCTTCGATTTCTGTCTTCCTGCGGAAGAGAAGAATATTTATAGAAAGAATATAGTTTAGAAAGAAACATTGGTCGGATAATTTGGCATTACATCGACAGCAAAAAAAAAAAAGAAACAATTTTTTGGGGAATGCTGTTATGGACAGTGAGTAGCAGAGACAGTGACGAAAATGAAATTTTAGAACCGATATACAGTAGGTGCAAAATGAGAGGGAGGGGGAAATTGGCTAGGTATTTTGGCATCGTTATTCGTAATTAAAATAATATAATTGAAGCTGTTGTATGAAACGTGTGTATCGGTGAACAAACGTGAAATTCATTTGTACTGCGTTAGAGAGTTCAGTTAAAGACCTGATCCTTTGGCCTTTGCTGGCGAAAGAATCCATTAGGAAATGAGCTGGAAATAATGAGCAGACCAATGATCCCTTTTAATTAGTCGTAAAGCGATCTAAGAGCAAGGCAGAGAATAGAAACTATACGAGCAATTAACCTAATCGAGAACGATTCGTGATCGAAGGAGATTCATATCGTAGTTTCACCCAACGATCGTTACATTTAACTATCGACCAGGATAAATTGCTTCTGGTTCTCTGTACACATATTTATCCGTATATCGAACTAACCGGATAAATCTGAAACAATTAAGTCGTTGTTCCCGTGCAAACATTAATTTGATCGATTAATTTATCAACGAATATATTATTCATCGAGTAGATATACAGGGTGGTTGGTAACTGGTGGTACAAGCGAAAAGGGGGCGATTCTACGCGAAAAAAGAAGTCGAAAATATAGAATAAAAATTTGTCGTTCGAGGCTTTGTTTTCGAGAAAATCGACTTTGAATCTTTGCTTGGTACGCGTCCGGTACGTTATAACGGATCTCACTGTAGATCGTTGTCTCGATGGAAAAATTAAAAAAAAAATTTTTTTATTCTATATTTTCGACTTCTTTTTTCGCGTAGAATCACCCCCTTTCCGCTTGTACCACCAGTTACCAACCACCCTGTATATAGTCATTCGAGTTTGAGCTTTGCGTCACAATGCACTTGCCACGCCAATCGATAGCGTTGCCTTTAACCATTACTCAATGTGTTTTACATAACGTGTTACGGGTGCGGCAGCCGCGAAACGGAAGTGGCTTTTAATCACTTTTTTATTGGCGGCCCTGCTCGAAAAACCAATATTAGCTGTTGAGGCTTGGCCGTGCCGTAGATAAACGCCAAGATTGTCCCGATGAGTTTGCCCAGGCAAGCATTCCTCGCAACAGGTCTTCTTTCAGCTGGTTCATGTCTAGAAACAATCTCTTTGAAGATTTCTTTTTATAGAATTTTTCCGTCCGCAGGACTTGCTGCAAAATAATGAAATGTTCGGAGCAATTTTTAATAATTATTATTGGGTCATGCGATTTCGATTTCCGCAATTTTACGATCAATTATAACGAAACGTTTATCACTTTGCAGGTTCTGATCTTTTTGTTGGTTTATTTAAAGTGTTATTAGCGATGATTTGGTTAATGCTGTCTGTAAGACGTCTGAAACGTAATATAAGGTAGTCGAGTGTGTATTTAGATTGAAATACGAGAGTTAAACGTTGAAAGATTGGAGAGCAAGTAGAGTCTGGCGTTAAGTAGAATTGTCCGGTCGTGGCCAGACACATACTCGGTATCTCATATGGATTTGTAAATTGCACGGACTAGTTTTAAAATTCTCTTCGCTGATTTTTCTAAGATTCATAACGATAGTATGGATTGTTTAATGTTAACAAATATTCCTTGAATATTCAACTTAACTTCAATTGTTAAATATTACATGGGATTAATATTAATGATCCTAGAACCTTGGAAATTTCTTCCTTTCTTCTTAATTCTCTATGCAACGTTGCATTAACTGACAAATTTCATTTCTTTTTATTTAATTCGTAAAAATCGTAGAAATTCTCTTACAATGTTTCGAAGAGATTTAAATAAAATTATTAACGCTTCGCTCGATTAATAAACTATTTTTCTCTTAAAAATTGAAACATCGAACATCGTTACAATTTCCCCATTTAAATAAATCGGATTACAATTGCACGAAAAGTTGACAAACTTACGTAACTGTTATTTAATAAAAATTATAACAACTTGGCCGTTAAAAAGAATTCGGAGTGAGACGAAATGAAACAAGGGACGCTTATTGGCGTTCTCTTTCTCTGGTCACTATTTAGCGATTGAATAGCAAGGCCGTGGAATTAATCGTAGCTTACATAATGACACGTAATGACGATTATCGAGAGCAGGAAGACGAGACATGGTTTCTGGTCAACACCGACGATCATGTGAACGAAAAAATGTTAATCAAGCCATTTAGTTAATTAGGCCCGTCTAACGAGCAAATTGATAACGATCACGCCGATTACTATGACGGATAATTATTTCGTGACACGTTCGGGCGCAGTTTGTCTGAGAAGATCGGAATTAGATTCATCTTCATGAATTTTCATTTCGTTGCGTGTAATTTCTGTAAAATTTTCATTATAATTGCCATCTACGCGTTTTGAATTGTTAATCAGCTGCTCTCTGTATAATTTTTTTCTTCGTCTAGTTACGCTGTCTGGAATTTTAAGAGACGCTTCTGTACTCTGGTAGTTTGATAATAGATGCGAAACGAACGAATTTTCCTCGAATTTTCGTCGTGCAAAGTTTCTGAGAAATTTAAATTAATTTCACAACGCGCTTTTCGATTCGTCTTCTAATTCCAGCTTTCTATCGTTTTAGGTAAAACGTTCAACCTTTTCGATTTACGCGTTTAGAATTATTCCGGTAACCGCACTGTTATTATCTTTCAATCAACTATTACTTTCCAATCTCATCGACCAATTTTCATAAATTTGGTTCCTTACAAACAAAGTGGACGTATAAGATATAGTGTATTTTTTGCGATAGATGAACGACAGGACATGAAAAATGTGTATCCATGTAACGTGTAGCTTAACCACGTACATTTGTCGAACGTAGCCTGAAGAAAATTAAATTCGATGCCTGTTGGAGATGCAAGGAGACACCATCGTTGTCGAGACACCTTCGTTGCTATAACGAAGATATTCGACCAGTATACTTTAAAAGCTATTTATATCGACGATATGCAACGACGAAGATGTGTTGCTCTTAGAAGCTTCGTAACTTGCTGAAAATTCTAATAGAAGTTTGTTGCGAAAGTTGTGCCTGAAGACAAAGTGTATACAGTCTGACTTGAGCACTATATGTTAATTATTTTCTATGTTGGGTAAAATAATTGCTGAACTTTTCGTAACAGGATATTCTCGTTTAAAATAGCGCGTTTTCATTCTATTTATTTTAATTTAGATAGTCTCTGGTAACAAATATGATGCTTCCGTTTAATTTTGACTAAATGTCGAACACGATTCTACTTTATTAATTGAAGATATTTCAGTCGTTAATTTAATCATTCAAAAAATATTACAAATTTATTTATCTGCCGAAGCTTCGAATTTGTAATCTCGTGTCATTGCAAATTTCTCATAAATCAGTTATAACCGAGTCGAATGCATTAGGTGAAAATTACACGCTAAAATCATTCGTGAAATAAAAGAAAGAAGTATGTTTAAGAATTTGTAAAAATTATCCCTTAAAATTTGCATAAAGTAAGAGGAAAAACAAAGGAAAATATGCTTAAGGATCGTTTTCTTTTCTGTGAACAGTTTCGACGTGGGAAATGGAAGCTCAAAGGCAGACAGCAGCGCTACGGGCGACAACGCATCGCAGAATCCAAGTTTGGTGCTGCAACAGCCACAACGACGAGAAAGCTTCCTGTATCGCAGCGACAGCGACTTCGACATGTCACCAAAGTCGATGTCTCGGAACAGTTCGATCGCAAGTGAAAGGTGAGCCTATGAAACTATGCTTTCTGCTTTAGGTCCTTATCTCGACTCGAGGAAAACATTTTTTATTTTTTAATCTTTTTCTCTGTGTCGGGATAACGGAGATCTAACCTTGTAAATAATGAATTGGGAATGTCGGATTGTTGATACGGTGTTCGGTTTGTGATCGTGATTGTTCAGCTTCGATCAGATAAATTTTCCATCTAATAGAAACTGCAGACCTCGTTATGTAAATTGTATTGCAGTAGAAATGGTCGGTTATGGTCAGACACCGGATACTTTGCATTTTAATCGAACGAAATACAGCAGAATTTTTATATTTTCGATAACGAATGAATTCGTTGTATAATCACAATTTTCTGGGCTTTGGAAACTCGAGTAAATTATTCGTAAATTGTTTAATTCGGTGTAGAAGATATTTGGTTTCGTGAGTTTGCATTTAAATATCTCGAAAGAAGTATTAATAATAGGTAGAATTAAACAACGGATCGTCAAAAACTTCTAAACTCATTTGGTACTTTGTCCGATAGAGAAATAATGTTTCGTCTAGAATTAATTATGTATTTACACTGATTGACGTATTGAAGTAATCTGGCGATTGGCGCGCGGTCGCGCGAAATTCCTAATTACTGGTTATTCAACGGCAAACTATAGCTGGTAATGAAACGAACTTGGTATAATTTACGCCCACGTGAATTACGAATTCCTCTTGACACGATGCCGTTAATGAAGTCATTTGTAAACACGACCGTGATAATTGGCCTGTTGTAACGTAATGCGCCGCCTGTTCATGAATAATTGAACGGAATTAGATATCGAACGTTGGATTTGCGTGTATCCACTATTATTTTATCGATTGATTAAACTATGTAACTCTCTTAATCGTTAGAATCAAACACTGTCCTGGGATTAATTGTACGAAGCAACTTTGTATAACTTGAATCTGCATTATCGGCTATTCAAACTTTATTGTACCGACCGTAAATGTAACTTTAATTATGTCGGTAATGTAGATTGTGCCGATAATCGTAGTTTCAGACGCAATTGACTGAATTTATCGACAATGATAAAGTAGGAATCGTGTTGTTTTCATGGTTATGCCATGTTGAGAGCGTCGTGAGTATTTCAATGAACCGACGACTGGTTTGTCGGTATTGTAAAGTATCTTATGAGCGGTATATCGAGAGAAAGGATAAGACAAATACATACGGTAGTCAATTTTTTGAATATCTGACCATGATCACGTTAATTCTACTGCCTCCAAGATAAAAATTTCTTGCCTTACAAATTTTTATATCCAACCACGCATGTGTGAAACGTGTCTTGCATTCGAAAAGAGTTCACTTAACAGAATTATCGCTATAATCAGGAATAATATTCTACATAGAAATCTTTTTTCTTCCGCAATTCTGGTTTTTGAATATAAATAATCGAATGATGCATCCTATCACAGCGTATTCGTGCCAATATTAATAATTGTGCAAGAACAGTCTGCGATCTCTCTTCCTCTTAGTGTAGCTTGATAAAATATCGTAGCTTTCTATGGTGTTGATGCTTAACATATGTTTCTATCTTCTATTTTTTATTATATCACTTGTTTGTAGTCTTTGTATATAAAATTGCAGCAAGGTTGTGAAAATATATTGGAAATGTCTTGCAATAAAAAGAAATATACTCCCTGCTCTGTTAAACAAGGATGAAAATCCTGAAAAACTAAACTGCGTGGAAAAATCGATAGAAAATGTAATACCTGTAAATTGGACAAATTTCTATATACAAATTTTTAGATTACAATTCATTTCTACAAAAAAAAATTTGGAAAGATATTCGTACGGAAATTTTTAAGTTGGTAGTTTTTCGTCTTCCAAAGATTATTTTCCATAATATAATCGATCGTAAAAATAATAAAAATTCTTTCAGAGATATTTTATCTTTTTATTCCGAGCATTCACGCCTTGTTGCACGCAACGGAAAAGAATCTATTTCTTTTTTTTTCTTATTTTTTAAATCGCAATGAACGGGTGCGGGGTGTGATAATGCGAATCATATTTGTGATCCTTGGGTTGCAGATACAAAGAAGCAGAGGTTGTTATGGAGCGACCGTATGTACACGATCCTATTATATATTATATATCAGTTTCTCTCGTTTCACTTCACATATACATCTAGCCACAGAAACACACTTACAAAACTAATCGACACCCCTCGCCACGATAATTACGATCGCTATTAAATCGATCCGATTCGATTCGATTCGCTGCCTCTTTAACCGCTTCCTTTTTCTCTTTCTCTGTCACACACATATAGCGAACGAAACAGGGGTTGGCTAAAGTGCATGGAACCGTTCGCTATCCGAAAGAAAAGAGAAAAAGGAAAAGAGAAAAAAAGAAATTCTGCCATATACATATATAATTTTCGAGCTGAGTAGTTCAGTTACCTGTTGAGTTACTTTGTGGCGTGCTTTCAGTCGATTTTTCTTTGCCATCATCTTTGCTTTCGTTTCAATAATTTGGTAGATTAGAATCGCGATCTGTTGTGCAGGAAATAATCAGTTCATTCGCTGAATAATTCTCACTGTTATCTTAATTATTTTTTTTTTAATTTCAACCGTGTCAGATTTCAACCTTTAAGAAATATTTAAGTTGTATCTTTTTTTATTTTTGTACTCTGTAATTAAGGAGTGAAGGTAAATTACAAAGCCTAGAAGGAAAAACGTCATGTTGTTAACATAATCGTTAACCTAATGCGATGTTTTTTTTCGAATATTTTGCAAACTATACGGAGTAGGAAAATATCTTTCGAAAAAAAGTTGTCTATGTTTTAATAACAAATTTAACTACGCAAATTGTTGCTCGAAATATTCTCTCTTTTTTTTCTCAAATAAGAAAAAATATAAATTGCAGGATAATCTTCAGTTTTATTATGATACATGAAAATTTGCAACTCTATCCGCTCTACAATTTCAATTTTTCAAGATTCGTATCTAAATTTTGAACATTCGTGGAATGGTTCCTTTCTGCATAACACGATCCAGTTACCATTATTTTCCGTTGTAACAATTTTTTGACGAACATTAATTATACGTTGTTCAAAGTAGAAACACGCAATTAGCAACCGTTCGAAGTAACAGCGATCGATTTCAGATTTCTTATTGGACGTTCGGATCTCTGTTTTCTTTTGTTCTGTTTTTCGGTTTCTGGGAAAGATTAAACCCCGGGGACTTGCGTTGTAAATGGATTTCTCGCGAGGGCACATGGCAGAATCGCGCTGATAAAATCGATGCTTACGAACACGCGCGGCTACACGAGACGATACACGTGCATTGTTCCACATTTTCCCTCCTATTTTGTATCACGATAAACAAATAGCAGAAAGGAATAAAAGGGAGAATTACACCCACACAGCCAAACGAATTCCCCGATGAACGAGTTTGAAAATAATTGGCGTATATCGATTGTACGGATACTTTAATCTTCCTCCTTTGTAACTTTTTTTGTTTCGTTGTTCGTCGTTCTGTACGAAAGAAAATGGCGGGAAAAAAGGTTGTAAAAAAAAAAAAAAAAAAAAAGAGGGAAAAATTTGGTAGTGAAATTGTTGGAAAAGTAACAAGTAGAGATAAACGTAGGGACGAGAGTGGAATTGTTTAGGCTGCGTTTATTAACGTAACTAATTAACGGCATGCGACGATTATAGTAGAAGGTTCTCGAATAAAAACGAATTGTCATTTTCAGGGTTTCAACAGATCCCAGTAGGTAAGTCGCATTATTACGTAATTTCAGTATGCAGTATGCTGCAACCAACAACGGTTTGTTGGTGCAAACTGTACACCTGAAAATGGATGACGCGTGACTTTTTTTTTTTTTGAAGACACGTGCATTTTTTTTAATATATCAGGACATCCCATGAGCGATGCGATCTTTGGTCTTCCGGCTGTACTACGTGCAAATAAATAATTATCTCTCGACAATTGACAGGTTGTGAGTTTTCCTGTATTTTTTTTTTTTTTTTTTTTTATAATTCACCATCTTTCTCTGGCAACTTTCAACTTGACTGTGGAAGAAATTCTAGAAGAAGAAAACACGTATATCTTTTCAAACATAATCGTTTCATGTCCCTGAGAAGACGTGTATATTTTTGAAACATAATCGTGTCAAGGAATATTTTTCTATCGGATTTTCTGCAGGATTTTTTACACGTTTATCGTTATAAATAAATAAACAAAGGGCTGGCGATTGTTTGTTTTATAAACATTATAATCGTATTACTTTGGCATTTAAGAAAATAATCGAGGTACAAGCTGACTGTAATATATTCTTTATAGGTCAGTTTCTTATCCGAGCTTCCAAGTTTCCGTTTTATTGGAACCCTATAATCTTCTCTGTCTATCTCTTAGCAGACTGAAAGACAACTTCGATGGGTATCATAATACACTTTTTTCCAAGGATACACTTTCAGACAAAAGGACACGGAGGCGAAGTGTAGGAGGATGAGGTTTAAAAAAAGGAATTTACCGGAGATTAAAGGATCGTCATTAAAGTTGGACGGCGGAGGCGGTTGGGGTGGAAACTATTATCGAACTTTCAAAGAATTTCCTATCTAAATTCTAGAAAATTTGTCTTCTTAATCTTTCGCAAAGTAGCTAACGTTGTTCCCTCGTTTTTTCAAATAATAAAATCATCGTTCCTTAATTAACGAGATCGTCGTTTCTTAAGCGACGAAATCATCGTTCTTTGCTTAATGAAATTATCCTTTGTTTCAATAATTGAGTAATATTCGTTTTTCCATTTACTTGCAAAGAATCGTGCGATTAGAATTCAGCGTCGAAAAAATACAAACTTGGAACGTTGATTAAAGTAAATAAGGAAAAATAGAAGACTTTTTATCAAACGTGTATATGAAAAGTAAATTCGGAACGTCGTTTAAAAGCTGGAGAGAGACGAAACAGCGATAAAATTCGATATTAATCGAGACAGTATCACGGATACCCAGGGCTGTAAATATTTTCACGGTGCATCGAGTGCAGCAGCGAGTGCACCGCGTGTAAATATTTTTATCTCGACGAGAGCAAACAGCGTGCCGAGTGTTCGCTTCGCTCCATCTGTCGTAGCCGGATTATCGCCACTCTCGTGTCCAGTTTCGCGGAAGAATTTGCATCGTTCGTGCATTTTTTAATTTTTCGGCAGCCAGGTTTTCGCGTTTTATCGCTTCAGTTTTTAAACATTGATATTTTCCTCTTTGACCATTTCGATTGCGTTACATCGTTACACATTAGCTGTCATAATTTAGTCGCGTTATTCGTTATGACTCGGTCCTATCAGTTTCTTACAATTTAGACGCGTGGTATATTGGCTTGGCAACTAAATGATTGCGGATTTTGTCAATTCCACTTAGTTGCCGATCCAATAAAATTAGGGTAACACGACGGAGAAGCGATTATCTTGAAAGATACTTCAACTTTGATTCCGTGGGACACGAGGACCAAGAAGAAACGTAGAGTGACGCGGCACGTCGTTACTTATGGTCCTGTTAACGACAAAATCGTTCTCTTTGTCTCGCGTGTGACAAATTCTACAGAATCAAAGTCAAAATGTTTTCTAAACCGATCAGTGTCGAACCACGTCAGCCTGATACATTTTTCCGTAGAGCGACGAGAGGATTTGAAGAAAGTAGCGCTGTGGAAAATTCACGCGCCAAGAGAATATTATCCGGAACACGTAGTTCCCTTTCAACCGTTCGTCTTCTACCTGTTTCATTTTTCCTGGATTTTGTGGCATCGTAAAATCTTCTTCCAACGTTCCTGACAAACCTTTGCTTTAAAGATCCTTCGTAAGTTTTCCAACGATAAGCACGCGATTTTTTCAATTGCTGGCAGCGTTTCGTTCTTAGTCGAGTGGTTTCAGATCGCAGAGAAACGAAATTTTACGAAGCGCACAGGTCAAAGCGGGAAAGTTACGCGGATATTGACGCGATGTTGACGAGATTGCATGGCGAACAATAGGAAGAGGAAAGGCGCGCGTTAATTACGGGCGCGCAAAATACTCGAGAGACGAGATGTTTACGAGGCTGTCGCGAGCAATTACGCTTTAACGGCCGCCATGAAAGAACCGTCTTCTGCTTCGTTTCTACGCTTTTACGTAACATCAATTTTCGTGACGAGTTATAGTCTTCCTTCTTAGTCTTCTGAACCCCAGGCAACCGTCTGAAATTTCCATCCTCATTCTCCATCCGAATATTTCATCGCGATTTTTATCCGTAAATAGCCTGTGTCTCGATCGAACTTTTTCTTCTTCTTATTTCTTTTCTTCTTCTTTTTTTTTTTCGTTGTAATTTACAACCACTAAAGCGTATTAAAGTTCAACTAATTAGGTCGACTGTTGCGAACCATTAATTAACCAGCATGCGGAGGTCGCGGTTCACCTAGCAGATACGCGTGAGAAATCTTTTTATAAATATTTTTTAAATCACGTGCATTGTAAAGCTGTGTAAGCAAAGGAGTAGACCAAGTCTAAATCGAGGCAGATTAAATTGATTTATCATGCATTTATCATTTTCTATACTGTGTGTCACTGTTTCACCGGGAAGGTTGCAACACCTGCAAAAATACGAATGTTACGAAATAATATTTCGGATAAAAGTTGTATGGTGTCGAGAGACACGTACTCTGCTTTTTATCTGCTTCGCTCTCCGATCATCTTGGAACGTCCTGCAAACGCGATACTCGAATTTTCAAACGCGAAGCTCCATTTTTTTTTTTTTTTTTCTTCTTAAATATTCCCGTAGCTGACGTTCGCACGTTCTCGAAACGCTGCAAACTCGTAACGCGCGAACTTTAGAATTCGATATGCCATGGTACAGCATGAAAGACGTTTTTCACAACGCTGGTATAACGTTGCCGATAACGCAAGGTTGTAATTTTCTGATGTTTCCAGAAGTCGCTTCAAGTCGTTCGCTGTATCGCCCTGTCGAGTTTAAATCGATAGCGGATTGGTGCGAAAGACACAGGTTCGTAGCGTTTGAACGTCAACTATCGCAGTATCTGATAAAATGTGGTAGTATCCATTGGAAAGTCGTAACGTCGCGTTTACGGCAGTTTCAAAATCGTTGCAAGGTACAACAGATAAAAGCACAGTACGTGCCCATCTTTGTCATACAACTTTCGTCACGTACATTTTTTCGTATCGTTCGTATTTTCCCGCATATGCGAACCTTTCCATTTAAACAGCACATGCTGCACATCTACCGAATAAAACGCAGCAAACGGTAAACGATGAATTCTTGTCGAGAAAGTCCTTGTAAACGTGCCTCCCTCGGCTAGACAATTTGTTTATTCATCGTGAACTGTTTCGTGGTTTCTTGTAATGACGGCAATCAGGCCGGATGAGCTTGGTTAATTACTACGTTGTGCAAAACCTTGTGGCAATTTAATAGCATTGTTGACAATATTGCGTTGCTGTAGATTGATAATAAAACGTGTACGTTTCTATAAATAGCGTGCTATCGAATAACATATAATTAAATTGATCAACAGGAGGAGAAAATTCTCGTAGCTATCGTTTCAGAAATTATTTGAATATCGTCTGACGTGGCGCATATATGTAGAGAAATATTTCCTTTTCTTAAATTGACGTTTATTTCCAACATTTTCTACATTTTTACGAGAATGTTTCGCGCGCTCTATAAAATATTTCCATTTTGTTACTTGCCTGAACGTATATTTTAATCAAAGCGACGAAAACAGTTAGAAGCATATTTATTCTCAGGATTTGATGAAAATTAAGAGAAATTAAGGAAATTTTCCCGGGTATCTCGGTGTACGTTCGATGGATCGCGTACTTTGAGTTC
Organism: Bombus vosnesenskii; assembly: GCF_011952255.1. NCBI lineage: Eukaryota > Metazoa > Arthropoda > Insecta > Hymenoptera > Apidae > Bombus > Bombus vosnesenskii. The sequence goes on from NW_022884343.1 coordinate 3,788,539, forward strand.
AATTTCGAAGATAAAATATGTAGGCCGTGAATCGAACAGTTTGAATTATTTAGTATTTGGTATAGGTTAGTACTTACGTAAGTACTTAAGTTTCATATACTTGGAATAGACATTGTCGGATGTTCGAATATAGCAACGAATATTCGATGTAAGTCGAAGAGATCGCGAGTATCGTCCGGGTGTAGAAGAAAAGCTTCGTAGAATTGCTGCGACACGCGAGTAGAACGTTTTGTTTTTCGACTTGGAGAAAATTGAAACGTAGTTGAAGTCCAACGCAGTAGGGAAAACAGCGTTTAATTTGAATTCAAAGCCGTTTGACCGACGCTACATCTTAGCATAAATGGCGTAAAACAACAAATTATAAAATTACAAATACGCTTGTCGTTTATTCAAAGTAGCAGAGAGAAAAAAAGACAGATTTAATAAAAACGAAAAGCAAGCATCACCGATACAAGTTGGTAATTTGTACGAGAAATTCTTTGCGTTTCTCCTTTTTCTATGTTCTTTCGAAATTGTCTCCGACCGTCGATAGCTAGCAGATATTTTTCTTAAACTTTTATTCTTAATTTTTAATTCGTTTATTATATAATATAAACGAATGTTCATTTGAAAAATTTCTGAGATTTTTCCGAGTCAAGTGTACATTAGGAGAAGTTATTTTCCATGCGTTAACGAGTCACAGGTTGCCTTCAAATGTTAGGAACGTGAGCGTGCAACGTGGCTGTAGCTGAATTCCTTCCGGAAAATCAATATTGACCAATGGACGATGGGAAAACAGCGATTGGACACGTTCGAGCGGCCACTATACGCTGTGCGATTTATTTTCCAACTACGTTTGCATAATATCCAGGTTTTCGAAACCGATTTCGATCGATCAACGATCGGTGGTCGTCGCTAATTCGCTTTTGGTCAAACGCGTTTGAACGCTAAATTTCCGGATGCTACTGAGTGGATTTTTAAATCGAATATCCCATTTTCGAGGTTTCTCGTCGTTTTGCAGATTACGCCAGGTAAAAGTAACAAAGCATCCGTTTTTTAAACGAAATTCGTAAACAATGTTTCTGCAAGATCGTTTTAAATATTCAAATAATTGCATCTACGACGTGCTCACTGTTTTTGAATTTTTTAACGCTTTTAAACATTATTATCGTTGTTAGATTTTCTTCCAGAGATTTTCACGTGACTTCTGGGAAAGAGATGAAACGGAAATTTCTTAGAAATATTTCCTTAACAAAGAATATTTATTTTTTAAACGCGTTAGATATTCAAATAACTGCGTCTAAGACGTTATTATTAGATCTTTAAATAATTAAAAAAATAAAGCGTAAATTTTGTCAATGAAATTTCTTACGAATATATTTCCTTAACAAGATATTGATCGCCAAACTAACTTCATTTATAATATCGTTATTTTCGGGTTTACAACGATTCCACCTAACTCTAATCATGTTGCAAATTGTCATTGAAATCGTCAACCTAACCGAAAACCGAACTGTCACGAGTGAAGAGAACAATACCTTGGAAATGGACAAGTTCGTTACGACGAAACCACAGCTGTCAATTTCGCAGGATTGCGAATGATGTTTTCAATTCGACCTTGAGAACAACTATTCGCTCATCGTGATGGCGGTTTTACGGTCCAGAGAGTTACAGTCGAAGAATCCGTGGAATTGAGGCCGATTGACGCGTTCATTAAAATAACGACCAGCCAGTTTCTGCGTCAAGACAAGTGTCATTTGTGAATAGAGGTAGACGCGTGTGTGTATCGTACGTGGTAATCACTGTGGCGGGAATTAATGTCCGCCAGTACAGTCGTTTCCGTTCTCCGTGAACGACCAGAACAGCTGGTCAACGATCAGCATTGCGCGTTCTCGCGAAATCAATGTCGTTGCGCGACTTTTCAAAGATTTTACGCCACTTTTACAGCCACTTGTAATTTATTGCCACTTGTTTGCTTCTTGTTTCTCGTAACACGTATTCCCGGTCTCTTGAAGTCTTTACGCGACGTTTATTTCACTTGAAAAATATCTTGCGATTATTTTATTAATTCAACGTAAGGTGTTCTCGCGTTATTTCAATTTAGCGTGAAACATTTTCACCAATTATTTTCATTAATAACGGTGTGATTTGCTCTCGGATTACTTCGATTCAACGTAAGGTGTTTGCGATTTATCTCCATTGAACGTAATGTGTCACAGGATTGATTTTGCCCGAGAGTAAATTATTTTCGGACTGGTTTGTCTTAGAGCGGATTATTTCGGGATTGGTTTATTTCAGTGTGAATTATTCTCAGACTATTTTTATCCCTGGTGAAGTATTTTGAGGTTATTCCGATTCAGTGTGATTTATTTTCGGACTAACTTGGATCCAGCGTCAAGTATTTCTCAATTATTTCCATTTAGCGTTAAGCATTTTGGAATTTTCATTACCCCGAACTATTCCGATATTGATTTATACCACAATTAATTATTCGCAGATTATTCGAATTTAGCGTGAAGCGTTTTAGCCCGAAGTATATCGCGATTAATTTCATTTCCTGTAAATTAACTTAATCTTGTACCGGTTTATTTTCCTGTGAAATTCGTTTCTTCTAAAATTTGCGAAATCTTCTACGCTGAAGTACGTCGTTTCATTTCGCAAGTTTTGCGGCTAGTTTCATCAGCAATCGAACGACGACCTGCTCCATCCGGCCCGTAAATATTTCAAATATCATTCTTTGCCACGATTGTTCTCAACGTACACGAGAGAGCAATTTAAACTTTGAATTAGAAATGCAAAAATCAAAAATACTATACGTTGTTATCTCTATACTCAGAGGTAAGATCAGAATAGTTATTATTTTATCGAATGGATAAATTTATCACACCGTTCTGAGTCAAAAAAACCTTTATCGCACTCGCTTACAAAAATTAAGGATAAAAACAAAAAGGCATCTTAAGCCTATCGATTAAATCTATCGATTGTAACTAGGATCATCCTCTAGTTGCTATTTCTTATAACTAACGCATCTGCATATGGATGGCGAGCACGAACTCACCTTGTCATTTTCAAACAATATATTTAATAAAAAAAAAATTTTTTTAAGGACTAAAACCAGCTTGCAAGGACGAATGAAATTAATTAGGCTAATGTATCATTCGTACATAATTGTTGGCTCGTGTTTCGATCACGAAATAACCATTAACCGTTCTTTGGAATAAATTGTTCGATTGTTATTGCCAGTTCGACAAATGCGTCCTACAAAATTAGAAAAATGAAACGAGATCTCATTTAAATATATTATGTATCAAGAGGCTCGTTTGCCACACAAGTAAGTCATTTCCATTCGCTAGTGTTTCTCAAACGTTTCAATTTGTATCGTTTCTCGTGATTCTGTTTCTCGAGTGTCATTTCCGCTTAAGTCGACGCAGCAGAACTCACCGATTAACGTTCGCGGCCAGCCGTAATTCGTAAATGGAGAGAACGAAATATTTATCGTGTGTAAATAAAAAGATTCGAAGAGAGCGAAAGGAAGAAGAGAAAGTTGGGACGAGGAGACAAATGTAGCAAAATATGAGACGCGCGAGGAAAAGTTAGGAAAGTTAGAAAAAGGGGAATAAAGCGAGAAAGTAAAAGGTGTGTCAGCGAAGACTATAACAGGCTACGTTAAATTGCTGGTTTAATTTCCAATTATAAAGTAATTGTTCTTTGGAATTAATTCTGACGTTATAATGCCTGTGGAATGAATAAATTACGGCAATTTATCGTACGAATTTCTTAGAATTTTTAGAAACGAGAATCAGATATCGATCAGAGTTAACCGTTGTACAACCGTTGAAGAATGAAAATCAATTCTGTGAAATATTCCAAATATAGTCGGCAGAATAGATCGTGTTGGATCGGTGATTTAATTCCAAATTATGGCGGCAATAATTATACTTTGGATTAAATTTCTTCGAATTTTTGGAAACGAAGAAGATCGATAAATCAATGACCGGAATTAACTGTTGCACAATAAGAAAAATGGAAATTAGTTTTGCGAAATATTGCAAACACAAAGTACGGAATGACTATTAAGAAATACTATATTCCGATTTATGAAGATTTATTCTTGCGATTTATTATTCTAATTTATGAGCAGATTGGACTCGAGTTGAAACAAAGTATAAATTATTTCGTGTTATCAAGTGTTTCTTCAAATATATCTATACATATCGAGTTACTGATTGTTGGATCAAACGTTTTTTCAAGAAATTCCATGTTTTTATACATCCTGCTCGTTCCTCGCAAGCTATCGAGTGATCATTTACGTTTATCTTGGCGTCCGCTCGTCACGTTTTCTCGTACGAAGCTCGTTTATTCATTTCCTTTACTTTTCCCATTTACAGAAAGCGACGAACAAACGTAGAAGGTTGATTTAGCGTCCGGCTTGAAATATTATCTTCCGTATTCTTGGCCTTCGATTATTTTCGGCAATAATCGATAGTCTGTCTATAATTTCCAATCTTTTTCTCGATTTATTCGCCAGCGGAAAGTCATCGACTCTGAACTGGATAGTTCGAGCTTGAAATATTTCAACCTTTATACCACGTTCTTCGAAACTTAAATTCACGTTTCGCAACGAACTTCCTGCAATAAATGTCTAACGATTTAGAACTTAAAGAGAGCGAGAGAATTTTTATTACGATTCGACAATTTTGTTAGAATATCGTAGGGACATTTAGAACGAAACGAAGGATCTGTATAAATCAATTAGAAAATAGATTACTCTTTTTCTTTTTAGCGTAGAAAATAATTATCGTCCTTCTTTACACTCTCAAAGTAATCTGTTTTCCATATCCAATGGATCTAGCCTTACAAACAGGTCAACGAATGAATAGACATTTTTTAACTTTAACCTTTAACGATCTATGATCGAACGTGAAAATAAATTCAACGTCATCTGCAACAGGCAAATTTTGATCTACTTTTTCTTTAGCGTCTTTGTGCCGGTTATCAGAGAATTTTTTAAATTTGATTATTTATTTATTTCCGTTCCGTTTAATATTCTACAGGGGACTTTAGGAACACTGGGCGATTTCCGTGGCTTTAGTTCTGAAATCCAATTGTCCTCGTCTAAAATTGGTGTTTTTATACAGAAATGATGTTTCTCGGTAAGTCGAGGCTTTCCGAGGGATTCCCCCATTTCTGTCCCAAGAACATTTCTTCCTCGTCCATGTCGCAGTATTTTTACGTTTTTTTCGTCAGCTTCGTCCACTGTGCCGCTTTCACGATTTTCCCTAACTCTCTGAGAATCCTTCGTTACAATAATACGACACGACAGTGTACATATACTTAACTTTTACTTTATTCCGCTTTATTTTCTTTCTCTTCGACAACTTCCCTCCATATTTTACACGTCCTTGGGGGCGAAACAGTTACGTCAAGAATAATAACGCGATAAATGTTCATGTCCATGTTAAAAATGTTAACGAGAACTTGCTTATCATTGTACAGTATACACTGTGATAGAAATTGTACTAAAGTCCCTTGTAGAATAGTAAACGGAACAGGAATAAATAAATAATTAAACTTTTTAAAATCATCCGATCAGCAGCACAAAGATATTAAAGAAAAACTAGTAAAAATTTGCCACTTACAAATGACGTTGAATTTATTTTCACGTTCGATTATCGACCGTTAAAATATTCATTTTTGATAACTTCGTCTTTCAGACTTCGATAAATTACAGTGCAAGTTATTACGTTACCGTAGTCGCTATTGGAAAGCCATCTCTAAAAGATTCATGTACAGTTTAACACATATCACTGACGCCTACAGTCCATTCCATATACGATTCCACGATTCCATAATAAGAGTAGTCCAACATGTTTCTTTACAATCGCTTTTTCTTTCAAATTTCAATGAATCACAGTCCAAACCATTATGTTACTCTGGCTACTATAAAAAAAAGGAAAACCACGTTTCTACGAGATTAATACGTAGCATAGTCCAAGACATGTCACCAAAACTTATAGTTACATACGATTCCATGATAAGAGTAGTCCAACATGTTCCTTTTCAACCGCTTCTTCTTTCAAATTTCAACGAATCATAGTTACCAAACCATTATGTTACTCTGGTTACTATAAAAAAAAGGAAAACCACGTTTCTATGAGATTAATACGTAGCATAGTCCAAGACATGTCACCAAAACTTATAGTTACATACGATTCCATGATAAGAGTAGTCCAACATGTTCCTTTACAATCAAAACTTATAGTTACATACGATTCCATGATAAGAGTAGTCCAACATGTTCCTTTTCAACCGCTTCTTCTTTCAAATTTCAACGAATCATAGTTACCAAACCATTATGTTACTCTAGCCACTATAAAAAAGGGAAAACCAAGTTTCTACGAGATTAATACGTAGCATAGTCCAAGACATGTCACCAAAACTTATAGTTACATACGATTCCATGATAAGAGTAGTCCAACATGTTCCTTTTCAATCGCTTTTTCTTTCAAATTTCAACGAATCACAGTCCAAACCAGTATGTTACTCTGGTTACTATAAAAAAAAGGAAAACCACGTTTCTATGAGATTAATACGTAGCATAGTCCAAGACATGTCACCAAAACTTATAGTTACATACGATTCCATGATAAGAGTAGTCCAACATGTTCCTTTACAATCGCTTCTTTCTTCAAGTTTCAACAAACCATATACGAAGTTATAGGTTACCGTAGTCATCGTGAAAAATTGGTCTCGATAAGTTTGATACGCATACTCGAACGTGTACACGATACTGTAAGTCCTCGAGTAAAACCAGGATGATAAAAAAGATTCCACGAGTAAAAGATCAAACGAAAGCCAGCATCAAAGAGTGGGAGAAAGAGGGACAGACACAAGTGGTAGCTCTCGGCGCGCAAGTTTCCCGCGCAAATCGCGCCCCTTCCCCTAAGCCTGGCGGTGAAATCTCGGCGAAAGCAGATCAGCCTGGCCAGTTGGACGTCGCGACGAACACGAGGTATCCGACAACGCCAGTGCACCCAGCGTTCCCGTCACGTGAATCAAACGCTCCGTTTCCGCTTCCTGTGTACGCGTAACGCGCCTCCATACGACATTCGATCGACCGATCAAGCGTGTTCGATCGATCCGCGCCACGTACAGTCGTCCTTGAAACTGTCCCTGCTGCTTTGGATCGCGCGAACGACGCAGTTTCCAATTGATTTTCAACCGCCTTCCAAGCAACCTCGCGGTCATTCCGTGATCAACGAGCCTGGCGGGGACACGGTTGATCGAAGCTCGCTAACGTTCACGTTGCGCGATGGTGTGATCTTTTTCTTACGGTGGTGTTTTGCTTGGGACGTGTGAAAGATGAAGATGGGGGATTTCGGGGATTTCGGGATTTGCCAAATGGCTTTCTAACGCGATCTTTTCGATTTTCGAGGTCGTGTTACGTCCTATTTATGGGATTTGATAACGCGAACTGGATCTAGGTTTGAGGATTTTCTATCTTTTTTCTTTTTCTTTTTTCTTCTTCGTAACAAGGACGAGAATGATGTTCTATGGCAGAATCGGGCATTGAGAGAGAGAGATTGATATTTAATTTGATTTTCAGTGACTTTGGAGTGTCGTATTTATGGAGTTTGATAACGCGAACTGGATTTCAGTTGGCAGATTCTTCGTTCTTTCGTTTGTAGAAAGGACGAGAATGGTTTCGTAGATGAAAGTTAGCAATTAGCGGAATAGAGGAGATTGATTTTTCTTGCGGTTCTCGTGATTTCGAAGATCCTGCTGATGATATCTATGCATGATCGAAAAGATTCGGATAACGGAGATTGGATCTAGGTTATTCGAGAATCTGCAATCTTCTTTTTATAGGAAACGTGGGAATGATTTTGTGCATCAAGCTAAAAATACAAGTTTCTCATTTTTCGGATATTAGAAATTGCGTTATACTATTCACGCGAGTTTGATGACGTGGACTGGAGTTTCGCTGTTTGAACAATTATTCGAAGAAATTTGATTTGATTTTTCTGCTTTTGAAGGTTGTATCACGGTATCTGTAGGAATAAATTTAGATTGTTCGAAGATCTGCAATTTTTCATACGAAGAACGAAGACCGTGTTGTATTTTGCAACGCATCGTCGCGTTATTTCAGAACGTTCAAGTCGTTATTTATAAATTGAGCAGGCTATCTACAAATGTGCTATAGTTTATTTGGAATGATCTTTGGCGAACGATAATACCATTGACTACTTCAAAATTAGCCCAGGTTTTTTCGTATCAATGATCATCGACTATTACGTAATTAGGAAAAAATTGGTCAAGAAACGATTAGAAAATTAACATTCGTGACATTAATATCCTGCAGGATATTATGCTACTACAGACATGAGAAATTTGATCGTCTGATAATTACCAATTGGAAATCCCTATTTGTAGAGATTGATCAGTCAATCAATCATGATTGGAGATGCTCTGTTTGTACAGACCGAATAGCGTAGATGTGAACGTAATATCGTTGGATCGACATTTGACGAAATGCTACGTTTACCATTTTCAGAATTATCGAACGTATCCTAGGTCAGATCTCTTTCTGTATGTGAATCGATGAACACTACGACGATGGAATTTGCTTTATATTCTCGCCAACCTGTACAATTAACACATTTGTTAATCATAATCTCTTTCCATCGGTAATATTTGGTAATTTAATATTTTCATCGATAAACGCGCCATTCAATTAATTTACATCGAATTACTTCGATTTAATTCAACGAGTTTAAATTTTTGGAAAATTTGTTCGAACGTACAAATGAGATATCCTTTGTTTCGCGCGTTTCCTGGTAACATAATATCATTGAAAATGTTCCAATATTTATCATCCGAAATTTCGTCATTCATTCTCGCGTCCTATAGAATCGATAGTCGATTTCCACTCTAAATGTCTTTTATAGTTTCTACGTATGCTTTCAGATCTCTTGCAAACATTAGCAACGCTAACATAATGTTGATGTTTCGTAACGGTGCTAGGAAATTTTCAAAACGCGGAACTATAACGCGCGTAATACGTTCGTAAATGTATACGAGCGTCGCGACACTTTCTCGAATCTCTGTATCTAATACATCGATAAAATTCAGGTCGTGCAGCGTATCTACGTAGATGTTGGAAATAAAATTTTCAGTGAGAGAATTGGCCAATACCTGTTGGAAACGAAACGGCCGTAGAACAGAGTAGAATATCGTTGCTGGAAAAACATATGCGGAACAATGGTCTAAATTCGAGGGAACGGCGGATTTTCGCAATAGCCAAACAGGTTTCATAAATATGCAACGAACGCGACCTGAAACAGCGTTGAATATTTATAATCATATGCGTGGCGTTCTTTCTTTCTTTCTCGTTCGAATTGCTATCAAATATGCATTCGCTGCACGCGCATTAACATTCATATCTGTCGTTACATAAATCGAGAGAGAGAGAGAGAGAGAAAATAAAAGTAACGCTGCGCGGAGTGAGAAAATGCAGCGAAAGGTTAAAAACATCGTTAAACGTACATAAATAATGAAAGGTATAACGCGCTGAGTTAAACTTTCGCAAAATTCACACATTATGCAGCATCGAGAGAGATCGAACGTGCAGTGGCTACAAGCAGAATTTTTATGCGCGTACTTAGTCTCCCATCAAGCGTTTTTCCTCTTATTTGTTCTGATTTTTATACAAATTTAACATTCAAGATAACAAAGTCGCAATATCTGTTACATTTTTCTAATTTATTTAATTTATTACAATTGGATCGGACTAATTGGTATGTAAATGAAATAATAGCGATGTATAGTGTAATAACGATATCGTAGAGATACTATAATAGTATTCAGTGATACAAATGTTAATTTTTGTAGCCACTATATACGCAGAATCGAAAAATAACATCCGATTTCGATGGCTGAACATTGAAAGGTGATTCGCGTAAATTTCAAAGGTTTCAGGATTATTAAACAGAAATTTCGCAGAGTTTATGGGAATATGTGCTGTATTTTTGGAATTTCCGACACGATCTGCGTAATAAATGCTTTCGCAGATGGCACGGATTTAATATCAAAGCTCTTTCGAATTATTCTAACCCAGTTCTCAATTTTTCGTGTAAATTCCACTGATGCAATTTTTCTTTTTGCTTTTGGTTATTTTATTCTATGCTCTCGAATGAATTTTAGATTTTATGAACTTTTTCGTACCGCAATTTCGATGTTGTGGAAAGCTGTGACAAGGTTGCTGTTGAAATCGCTTGAATTTCGGCAAAATATCGTCGAGTTTCGTAAAATTGTACAAAGTTTTTCAAAAGTTAATCACATCGTCTTTAAAACAGCGCACAAGTTCTTATAATTGCGCGCAGCTCTGAATATCTCGTTGAAATTGCGCAATGTCTGACACAATTTCGTCAATTTTCGCACAAATCGAGGAAAACGAAGCGTGCGCGTGCGCGCAAACATTTGGCACGGTGCTGTAAAATTTTCTAGCTATTTCTGTGAATTTCTATAAATTTTTACAAAATTTTAAGAAGATCCTCAAAATTCTAGAAAATTTGTAATTTTTATAAAACTCGACAAATTTCTGCAAAACATTCAGACATTCCATATCTTTACGAAATTCTACGGATTCCTATAAAATTTTAAGTAATTTCGCAAAATCCCGCCAACTTTTCTACTTCCATAAAATTCTAAGAATTTCGGCAAAATGTCCCGAAATTCTACGTAATTTCAGAAAGTCGTGGCAAGGTAATCAAACTTCAGGCAGATATTGCCAAATTCCGTGAAAATCTTCCACTATTTCATCCAGTTTCGTGCAATTACAGCCGACTTTTGCCTGACATTCCAAGAAGTCCACGAAAATTCTGTGTCATCTGCGTTAAAGCATTCCAACGGTCTCGATCTCGATTGATCGTCGGAACGCGGATACGAGTCCTGGTGCTTTATGGTCGCACGACTGGTTAGACCGGGTCGTCAATTGCGGCCGAAATTAATCGACGGCCATGGAATCCGTGTACATCGGTGAAAATGTCGTAACGTAACTGTCGACTGCATCAGGTTCGATACGTAGCGAAATTCGCTTGGCCACTCGGTATAATTACACTTTGCGGCTCTTTCTCTGAGATTTGCTGCTTCGCGGATCAAATATAATTCGCAGCTAGTCCTTTCGAGCAAGAAATTCATTTTTCTTCGAAATTTCCGTAACTTTCGTGGGATTTTTCATCCAGCAGCCTCTTCGAGAAGCCGTTTAACGAATCTTTTCGAAATTCTTGTTTCCACGAGCCTTTCGATGAATTTTTCACAGTTTGTTAATTTCTTCCGATAAATATCTTGCGATTTCGACGTTCATTTTCCGATTAACTTCAAATTTGTTTAACATAATAATAGCAGTCCGGTCTCGCTACTGTGCTAATGAAATTTCAAAACGTTTTACGCAACGCAGAAAATATGGACATAATCGTTGTCCATGTGTAACTGTTCAAATGTTGTTGTACGGTGAAATTCAGGTATAGCGCGTCACACAGTAGGTCGTGAAAATAAATGAGAGGAGCAGAGATGTACCGGGTTATTGAATGCTATTGGGTTATTAAATTACCGCTGTTGATGAATGGGAAAGGGGAATTTTATTAGATTGCGAAATCGTGCGACAGAGTTGCTGATTTAAGCGAGTATCTTTGGTTAAATTGCCGAATTAATTACGATCGAGTATAGATAAACGAAGAATTAAACGGACCGAGTGTCACAAAATCTGCATGTATGTTAAACTCGTTCATTTTTTTTATTGCCAAGGACGAAACTCGAAAATTTAATATATTTGATAATGATATCTCGAGTTTCATTTATGAGCAGAGAGAGAGAGAGAGATAATTGCCGACGAGCGAAAATGATTTCAGGAAAAGTTTTATCGAGATTGGTGGATAAACAAGAGGGAAGTTGGTTGTGAATTATTTTTGATTTGCGCAAGTGGAAAAATATATTCGTACCGTGCACTTTTCGGTAGCTCGAATTTATCATGATAAAGCAAAATTACGTTGGCGTACTGACCAGAAAAGCACGCGTGTTAAACTACAAAAAGCAATGAAAAATTCGTGTAGAATCGTGCTCGTTTGTCAATGTTGCCCTGATTCTCGGTTTCCTTAGCAATATATGAACAATACATACGATTTCTTTCTCTTTCTTAGCAGTAGACGAAAAACGTTTCGTCACCGGCCTAATTTTCATTGCAACGATCGATATTTTTCGAGTGTTCAAGAAACGTATAAGTTTAATTGCAAAGTTAATTCTAAAATAACGCCGAAATCAAAGAGAAATACAATTTCTTTCGAATGATATCTTTTTCACGAGAAATAATTATTTGTCTCTCTTGCCTCGTAAACAGAGGGAAAAATAAGAAAGACAACGGTCGTAGGAGACAGGTTGGATTTTAGATATTTCAGGAGAACACTAGCTTCGATCCAATACACGAAGTTTCACGGCGAAGATGGTGATGAAATTGGTATAGGAACAGGTTTCAGTATCTCGAAGCATTATCAGCCTGTGTTCAGAGCACTCTTGCGGTACTCCAATCCCCCTAATCTCTAGCTCCCCTATCAGATTTATCGTGCGTTAGGCGAGTCGTTTATCGGTCGACCGTGGCGTCAAGTTAATGACAACGTCGTGTTTCGTCACTGTTCCCAGCTTGAATGTTCTCACGACTGACCATAGTTCGTCGTTAAGTTGGTTCGTGAGTCATTTCACTTAACGGCGAAGTTACAATTTTTCTTAATTAATTAAGTGTTTGAACGAGTGTTCCAATGAAGTTTCAAACGAACTTCTCGACCGGTTTCTTCCGTCTATTCTGCTGCAGTTTTGTGTAATTTATCGACTTTGAATCTTTCTCGCTCAGCTTTATGTTAAGCGGAACGTTTATTAAAATTGCCATTGAATTTTCCAACGAGGTTTTCGAATAACCTGCTTTCTCGGTCTAAGTTCCATTGAATTCCTCAGTGAACGTCGAATCTTCGCCATAGTCTTCGGATAAATTGCAGATTGGTGTTTTTGTTTAAGTCGTTGGCGAATCGTGGCTTGAAAATTCCGTCGAATTTCGCGGCACAATTTTACAAAATTCTACAAATTTCGCGAAATTCCGCGAGATTGCTACGAATTAAGGAAAATTCCGCGGAATTTATGGAAATTCGATGAAATTCTTCTAATTCTACCTGATTCATCGCGCGTCTCTTATTTCTCTTTACAAAATTCCAAGAAATCCTCCCACGAATTTTCCACCAAATTTTTCCTCCCAATCGTTTCCCCAGCAAATATTTCCGCGGAAGTAACGAGTTGATCGATGGATCCATTTTGTAAGTTCGCGATGGCTGATACGAGCCATTGAATCGGATTAAAGGATAATCGAACTGTCGAAACTTTGGCACTGCTTCTCTAGTGTTTAAACGGAAAACGCCGATACGCAAGTTTGACCTAATTTTCTATAACAAAATGTGTCTGCTCGACGAGAGATGGCAAAGTGAGAAAGATGATGTAAGAGAAGCTTATGGTTTCAACTACGGACGGTCTAAGCGAAGACTCGAAACGAGACTTTCGATAGGTTTGCGCGATTCGATTTGAAATTAACTCGAGGAAAGATCGAACGTTTCCGCAAATTTATTTATGTGATATTAGATACGATGTTAGAGTAAATTATTGTAATATCGTTATATTATTAAATTATTAATATTCTATTATTAGTATATATTTTTTTTCAGTATATAGCGTTTTAATGGTAATTTAATCTAGCAAGGAAGAAATTTGGCATTTTTTTCAAATTTCTTGCACAATCGTCTGATATCTTAGCTACACGGACGAGTGAAACGTTATCAGAATGGTTAAGGTTAAGAGCTGATATCGGCAAGATTTCGGCGCGTGCACGTTTATCGTGCCTTGGGATACTTGAAGTTCGTATTTAAAAGACAGATTTCGTATTATTTTGGCGGATAAAAATTGTGAAATTACGAATTAATTCGCTTTTTTTCTGGACTCGATATTCGACGAGAAAAAATTTGTAATTTGGAAAGTGTGAAAATTTAAGAATTAACCAGTTTGATGATTCAACAACTTAATTATTTATTAGCGAGATCATTGGAAATGTCGCAATAATTATGCCTGCTCTTGGACCATTGTACATTTTCTATATACTTGATTTTTCGTGATATTTCAATTTTCTTTCGCGAACATAACAAATATTCGAATAATATTCATTCAAGTGTCATTTGTGGATAATGAGAATTCTATGTTAGATAAATTTTCGAAGCTCTGGCTGGCCGCGAAATACTAATAGATCATGCTCATTATGTAATTCTAGTTGGCGGCGATATAACTTCACAAAGCACCTGACCCACTGTTGCTTCCTACTACATACTTGTTGGCAATTCTTGAGTAAATATCCGAGAAAATATTGCTTCCGTTTCTCGAATTAGAATTTTACCTAATTTCTGAATTTCATTAGCTCTTCGCTAATTTAGAAACGACAACATTTTGTTTACTATATTTCCTACATATCTTTTTGCGACCACGATAATTAAATAATCATTTACACATGGAATTTGCTTTGCTATACTCGCTATTCATTTTTCTATCGATACCAATAACTATACTTGAGCGAATATTTTTAATAATCTCTATATCTATTGCAAGAATAAAATTAATTTTATCGGTCATCGTAACGTCAATGAAAATATATTGCAAAATTCAAGAACATATCGTCGATGCATACCAATTGACACAAAATTACACGGCAAATTTCTTTTCGTTAAACCTATTTTACACTAGTTAACAAAAAAAAAAAGACAATTGAAGAGCCATTTAATTCATTGAAATTCGTTCAATTCGTTTCGTTGGTTGAAAAGAAAAAAGAAAGAAAACTGGACGCAGAAGTACCATTATGAGTGCCGTGTATCTTTGAATAATCGGAAATAGATTTAAACGCGTTTGTACGTCGATATCGAACGATCGTGAAAAATAGTCCGAGAAGATTCCTCTTGAATTACGTCAATAGTGAGAAAGGTCAGCCTTCTCTTGTTCTCTCCCTGGTTTCCCTTGGATGCAGAAAGAAACGCGTTACGAGATGATTTTGTAATCGATCGAACCGTAGCGGAAGCCTCGATTCCTTTTTACTGGCGATCCAGCAACCGGCTCCTCGAGGACAGCCGATTGCGTTACGAATTCCTTACGTAAAGAATTTCGTGGACAATCCTTGAAGCGTATTAACACGGTTTTTTTATTCCATTCCGAATTTTATCAGTCGTTGTCCTTACTTGCTACTTAATTTTCGCCGCGAATAACTTGATTTATTCAATTCGAGTTTTTGGAGAGTCGTCACTTTCTTAGTAATCATGATATTCAGTGATGGAAATACGATAATATTTACGTCATCAATCACCGTTACTCACGGAATTCTTTTGCACGAGAAAATAGACGAAGGAGGACAAAAGGAGAGAGAATTTTTAGAAAAAATTGGTGACGATGTACGGACAGATATAACGAAAGGTTGACGAGTTATCTTTGTGGAGGAAATCGACAGATTTATTGGACGAAAGGTGAATGCATTTTTTCTGACTGAGCAATTTCGGCTATTTTGATGGATAGCTTTAAAAAAACCGAAGGAAAATAGAAGACGATTTTGGGGGAAATCGATAACTTCTATGGAGGAATAAATGTAAATAAATATTTGTGAGAAAAAAAAGCTGATAGAAATTAATGGATTGTAAAGGTTCGATGAAAATAGATTTGTTTTCAGTAACTGGAGATTGGAACTGTTTGATAAATAGTTGAGAAGAAGGAAAAATAAACAACGGACTAAAGACAATAGAAAAATACAAAAACGATGTTGTTTTAGTTTCCATTATTTCGTTTGAGAAGACTTGTAATCTTCAGACCGTGAAATCAGAATTGTTTAAAAAACTACGTTTCTTATGTATTTCTACAAAACATATCTGTTTTCCGAGTAAGATTGACGGATATTAATTGAACGTCGTGCTGTTGAAACCGATTGAAAAGGCTATTGAAAATTTCCTACTCTTTGATCGTAAACATCACCTTCGATGGAAGTAAAACATTTTCACTTTAATTTACTCGCTTTATCCCGACCTCTTTATAAAAATTCAACGAATTGCTCTTTTCCATTTTCACGTTCTCTCATAAATAAAAGTGAAACGTTTCCACTTTAATTTATTCGCTCTATCTCCACCTCTCCGATTCCCTGAAAATTACCGCGTGTGTAATAATTCGATTAATTACTCCCTTTGATTTTTATGTTCTTTCATAAATTTCAAAAGGCTCGCGCCTGTTCAATCTGTCTGTTGAAAGGGCCACGCGTTTTATCCGTTAGCTGTTCACACCGCGCGAAATTTCCATGAAAATAGACGCGTACAGCACGTATAACACGTACGTACGAATTCACAGGCCACTGAATTAACGGTATCCAACAGAGCTTCGATCATTGAAATCGCTGTATCGCGCAGTTCCATATAGACGATACTATCGAGAAGTTTATCCACAGATTTTTTCATAGAAATAGCTGCGTATGTGTACAAATATTTATGGAGTTTGCTTTTGTTAACGTGTACTGTTTATAACGATAACTTTTTTTATTGTAACAAAATTTCCATTTATTCGGAATCGTCTATTTTTTTTTTCCTTTTTTTTTTCGTTGAAAAAAAAAACGATAGAAATAGCGTCTGAAGCTTCTTAAGGACGTACGAATCGAATGTAAATTAAATTTGCATACGATAAATAAATATACAATAAGTTGAAGAATGAAAATGTTGTTATTCGATGTTAAAAATTCGTTGATCCATCGATCGATGATTCCATGTTTACGCGAGTTCGTTGCTTACGCTGGTTTCTATTCTCGATTTATTTTTTTCCACTCGAAATTCCACTCGAAACTTCTTCGAAAACAAATGCACTGGGTAACATGGTTGAATACCGGTTTTCCCTGGCCATCGGAAGTTAATTTTATCGTATGTGAAACCAGTTGCTGGAATGCGTTGTATATTGTTGTCTGTTTACGTGTACATTTCCGACAGTTTGATAAAAAAGTATCGACCAGCTCGAGACCATCGGCTGTTTAACTTTAGCAGGCTATTGTAGATGAAATTAGGCCTTCGTGCATTATCGAAGAAGCAAGAAATTAATGTTCGTTTCGCAAGCTATTCGCTCGTTATTGTTATACGAACCAGTCGTGCTGTATTTTAAATTCGTTTTGCGAAATTATATCATATATTACGATCACCCGTTGTATTTTCCAATTCCTTTCCAACGAGAGAAATTTTTTAATCGAATAGAATTTTCGGGAATACGAAACTTTATTCAGAAATAATATAAATCTTAGGGAATCTGCTATTTTACGACAACTAACTTGCGATAACTACATTTATGAGAAATTTCAATCTACAGAAACGCTCGTAATTTACATAATGTTTCAATTTTCCACTCGCCACCCCATGTTACCCGGAAAAACTTTACGCCACCCGATTTACATGGAGGAAACAGTACGTAAATGTGAATTTGCGTAAACATCGGCAGTTTAATAAGAACTGTTCGAAGTATAGTGAGTTGGAAGTGTACAGGGTGGTTGGTAACTGGTGGTACAAGCGGAAAGGGGATGATTCTACGCGAAAAAAGAAGTCGAAAATATAAAATAAAAATGTTTCGTTCGAGGCTTTGTTTTCGGGAAAATCGACTTTGAATTTGCGCTCGGTACGCGTCCGGTACGTTATAGCGGATCTCACTGTAGATCGTTCTCTCGATGGAAAAATTAAAAAAATTTTTTATTTACCAACTACCAACTACCCTGTATACTCTTGCGCGTTGCAACACACCTTAAACGCGTAAACATCCATAGTCCAACCAGTGATACTTTCTTCCACGTAACAAATACAATAATCCGCATTCTAATGGGTGCAAACATAATCAAAGTTTGGTCGAACTATCTGTTCGACTATCTATACGGCGAGGCTCTGTTCCGAATTCGAAATAAGGCAGAACAAAGAAAGTTTGTCCCCTCGTACAATACGAACGCCGCGCGCGATATTTCTCGGCTTCTCCGGTTTCACCGAAACACGCAGCTCCCGCCGAGAATACGATACTCTTCTGCGTCGTTGTTACACGTCACAAAACTACGGAAGCTTTGACATTCGTTCTAGAATATCAGAGTGGCATTTATGACACGACAAAGTGGAATCTTCTCTTCGATCGTTTCTTTCTTTAAATTGTAAACGTAACTTCGATTTTCTGCTTATTCAACGGTATTTAAATTTACTATCAATTCCGCGGATATATCGTAAGGAAGAAAAAACAAATTTCGCCCGATTTAAAAAGGTTTACGTTTCGTTCAAACTTTCATCGTACTTTTAATTTCGTATTTCAATTTCATTTACTGCTTCGTCTTAACTTTTTATTTTCTAAATTCCTCGCAGCAAAGTTTTAAATCACGGTTGGCGCGTCATAATAATTTCTTTGAAACCTTCTTCTGGATGATTTTTTTTTCAGGAAGAGTATCATCTCATCGTTAAAATCGACGATTTACAGGGCAGTTTGTTTAACTTAAAAGCTGAAAATTCTTGATTTATCGCGGACAATATGCAAACGTATTTAGTTTTCAAAATTGCTACTCGCATGGCGAAGGACCTTCGTTAAATTTAGGAATCGAAAGCTGGCGAATGACAACGTTTCGATTTAGTATCGTAGCATCGTTTGGCAGATAACGAGACTCTTTGCCAACGAAGCTTTGGATTAATTAGTTTCATTTAGTCAAGCTGTCCCAGTTAGCCCATCAGGCCGCTGCTGCAAAATTGCCTCGTTGTTCAGTAATGAATAAATATTTCGTTCAAAATGATAGAAAAATCTGATAGATATAAATACAGAAGAAAATTAATTTTCATTGCGTCAAATTGATGGAGTTATCGTCGTAACATTAAACGTGTTGAATAAATTGTTTGTAACTTCAACTGTCGTAAAAAATAATAATTCTTAAAGATTTCAGCAATAAATCCCAATTTTCTTTGTATATTTTGAAAATTTTTAAAGTTATCATAGGAGATAAAAATTCCTAAAGCTTTTAAGAAGTTTCTGAAGATTTCCAAAGTTCGTCTAGCTCTTCACAAGTATCGTAATATTTACGAATGGATATCAAGTATATATTTACGATATACAGGGTGGTTGGTAACTGGTGGTACAAGCGGAAAGAGGGTGATTCTACGCGAAAAAAGAAGTCGAAAATATAGAATAAAAAATTTTTTTTTAATTTTTCCATCGAGAGAACGATCTACAGTGAGATCCATTATAACGTACCGCACGCGTACCGAGCGAAAACAAAGCCTCGAACGAAAAATTTTTATTCTATATTTTCGACTTCTTTTTTCGCCTAGAATCACCCCCTTTTCGTTTGTATCACCAGTTACCAACCACCCTGTATAAGTAAAAGGAGAAGGCAAGAAGAAGGATAACTGGTTCTTTAGAATCGCGATTTGATGGCAAAAAAAAAAAAAAAAAAAAAGAAAAGGAGTCAAACTATCTCTCTCATAAATCATAAATCTGTGGATACAATGAACAAACAACAAAGACGAAAGAGATACGTTGCTTTGCGTATAAGACAGTTTGAGAAAGGCAACTGGCTCGTTGAAAACGCGATTTGATAGCGGCAAAGGGGACTAAATTGCCTCGTTTCCATAAAAGTAGAGCGGCCGGATGATTTTCAAATGACGGCAATTTCATCGACAATCTGAAATTCAGACGACACGCAATTTGTAGAAGCGTCGCGGCGCCCGCTCGTCTTTTCAACAGACTGGCTTTTGAAATTCAATCGTTCTAATGAAGTCTCCGCGTGAGTAAACAAAAATTCAAGTTGCTCCTCGTTTGCTACCGCCAGCCTGAATAACAAGAAGATTGAACCTGATTTCGTCTCAGCGTTTGTTCCACCGTTCTTTTCTCTTCCTTCAACTGTTCCGTACTTGGTCTTCATTCGATGTATCGTTAAATAGAACAATGTTCTGTCTGGTCCGCTATTGTTGCCGAGTTTCGATCGTTACAAGTCGCTGTTTAGGAAACGGTATCCTACGGGATTGAAAACCTTTCTTCGTCGTCGTCATGCTGATGATGGGCAAGTTTTAGTCCTGATCGAGCAAGCTTTGGTTTCCGGTCGATTAAAGGAGTTTAGAGGTCAGATAGTTCTTAGTAATTGCAAGAAATGTAGGTGTTTCCATAGTTTGTCTGATGACTAAATAGTCAAGTTAAAAGAAGATTCTGATACTTTTGTTAAAAACATGTTCAGTTCGGCAATTCTGAACAAATGAGTTTTAAACAGTGGAATCTTCTTCGGAAGAGTACACTAAAAAGTGCTTTAGTTTTCTTTAAAAGAGCGAGGAATATGCCTCTGCTAAAAAGTTAGAACGTCACGGTTGCCGTGAGAGTTCATATTTCACTCATATTTAGTTTCAACGAGAATTCCATAGTTAGAAGATTGCCTCAGTTTTCTTTAAAAAAGAAACGCGCCTCTGCTGAGAAGTTAGAGTGCTAGAAGTTAGCGTAACAGCTCATTTCTTACGAATAAACAATCTTAGCTAGGAAGTAGAACTGAAACTTCAATTTCGGTCTTAGTACTCTGGCCAGTAGTTCTATAAGATTTAAAATAACATTGGGATGCGAAAATAAAAAATGCATGCTGCGACGTTATTAAATCTTTCATACCTTTCGTACCAGGTGTTTCAACATCTTGAGAATTACTACGATTCAGACGATTCAGTGATATCCTCTGTGAGAACCGTGTCTGTGAAAGTGTATAGTCAACCATGAATCGTTAATGACGTGCCAAGTGAATTTAAAAGAACATCTACGAAATAAAAGTTCGATCAACAAGTGCATCACCACACAGGCCTCGCTATAAAGTGTTCTTCGCAGACTTTGCGATACGAATAATTCCCCAATTGAATAACTAAAAAGGGAATCGAGAATAGGAACGCATTGAAACAAATAATAATATATAAGACGCTAAACCTTAACTTCACATGCCAAAACCGACCGTGTCTCTTAATTCAGTCACAGTAATCAGGCTGTGTGCCTCCTAACGATCCCATAATCGTTTCAACCCACTGTACTTCAAGAACGAAAGCTCTCACAGTTAATGACACCTACGAAGAGCCAAGATTTACATTCATGAGGACGTACGTCGCCTAATTATACCACTTCGATCATCTATAACCACTTGCTGAACCGACTGTAAGACTATTTACCACCTGCCATGATCCAAAACGGAAGAGACCAAGCGAGCAACGAGTTGATATGTGGTTGAAGGCGCACAGCAAGAGGATCTAACGATGTCTGGGTCTAGCGGAGGCTTAATGGACTCCCCAACGTCCACTGGCGGCCTAAAAAGATGCGGCGGTGGAATGAGTTCCCCGTCCCTGGCCGGTGGAGGGGTCATAACGATGTCTGCAGGGCTTCCTCGCACTCGATCTGCTTGCGCTCTGCGGATGCGACCGTCCAGGAAGGCTGTGTTCTGGGAACAGTGCCTCGAGTCATCGCCAAAGAGAGACTTGTAAGTGGACGATGATTATCACAGTTGCTAACCTGTCGAATCGAGATCGATGTTCGGATTAGAAGCTTCTAGAGACACACTAGAGACTTTCTAGAATCTACGTAAATAGCTGTTGATGAGCAGACTGTGGATTCTAGGGACTTTGGAGGGGTGGTTTCTAGAGACTGCGTAAATCGCTGCTGATGAGTAGATTTTTGGTGCTAGGGACTTTCGCAAGACTCCCTAGAGTCGATGATTATCACAGCTGCTAACCTGTCGAATCGAGATCGATGTTCGGATTAAAAGCTTCTAGAGACACTCTAGAGACTTTCTAGAATCTACGTAAATAACTGTTGATGAGCAGACTGTGGATTCTAGGGACTTTGGAAGGGTAGTTTCTAGAGACTGCGTAAATCACTGCTGATGAGTAGATTTTTGGTGCTAGGGACTTTCGCGAGACTCCCTAGAGTCGATGTAAATCATCGCTGATGAACCGATTATCGATTTTGACACGTTTATGGAAAATTCGAAGATGCACAACGGTATATCCACATTGTATCGAAGTATACAAAATATTAAAAATATACTACTTAATAGTACGAATATAACTAGTTAAAATTGCGTATCGAGGATTTTAATGCTATTCATACTATTGAATAGTGTAAGCACGACGAAGTTGGGGAAATTGTTCAATATGGCTTGGAAATTTTTGCCACTAATATACCGTTGAGAGATTAGACGTGCTTAGCCTTTGAGATTATGTACGTTAGGAAACTGAGTTTAGAGACTGTAATGGCAGAACTAATATTATTAATTTTCTTGCAGTACACGAGGCATTTAAGCTTTGGAAGGATTTAGCCGATGATGGGCGAAAGAGGATGAGATAAATTATAAATTTGTTGATTATCGAGATTCATTATTCAGTTAGTAGAGTTTAGTTCTCTGAAAGGTTCGGTTGTAGAAAATTCAGTCTATAGATTATCATAAATAGGCTAAAGTGCTTAGTAGGAAGTTTTTTTTCTAGAAATTTAATCTAGGGACTTTGCAAAGTGTAGTCAATTCTAGGAAACTGAACTAGGCAATGTTGTTTATGAATTAATATTACTAATCGAATACTTGACACGAAACGCAATTCAAAATAATCCCTAAGTAGACAAATCTATAGAAATGCTAAAAAAAATTACGAAATTGATAGACTTACGATCGATAAAAGCCTGATCGTGTGCAAATGATTCCGTGAATCGAGATTAGGAAGCTCAATCAGAGATTCCAATTGTCTTTTACTTGTTTCTTAACTATTCATAGTAAAGCGAATGTCTCAATGCGAATAAAAGGATTCAAAAAGTCGCAATATGAGACGCAGTTCAAGAAAATTTTTCAAAGAACACTTAGGTAAAGATTCCGAGATATCTATAAGGATTTACTATATTTTCTCGGATCCATTCGTTGATCCAGATTAAGGCACATAGATCGATCAATATCGGAAACGTTTATTTATCGATCATCGAAAGTTAACGTAACGAAAGCGCGATCGACTTTTCGCAATTAATTGCTTTATAATTCGCATTAACTCGCGGATAACGAGGCACTGATGAACGATCGTTGGAAGACGATTAAGCTTGATCTAATTTTGATCAACGACTCTTGAAGGCTGATTGGATTATAATTGACGCTAATTTTTCATCCAAAATGTTACAAAACGATATTCACACGAAGTTTACTCGATTAGATAAATCGATAATCCCACGGTGATAAAGATACTCAATTTGTCGCGATCGTAATCGCTGTTATCTTAACAGATGTTTTGGAAAGTACGAGTTAAATGTAATTTTATGGTATAAAACAACACGTTTACATTATGTAAGAAATATCGATTGCGATCAATGTTACTTAGATAGCGCTTTATCGATTTTTCTAATACACAAATTGAATTTCCAACGAAATCGAACTTATTAAAATAATATTTTAATACATTTTAATGAAAATCATCTTATCGATCAAGGTGTTATTCTTAGATCTTTGAGTTGTATTTTTTCATACTTTTTAAATAACAACGTAGTTTTTGGAGAAAAAACACACCCAGGATCGGGTCCAAAATATTCGGAATTACGCAAAAACGGATTGAAATAATTGGCTAATGTTCAAAGAATCGATTCACGAATGCTTACTAGTCGCTCGCTTATCGGACTGATGTATCTGCATAATGAATCAGGCGAATGACTGTCACGTATGATACATAAATCTGCGCGTTGGAAGTAAGCCAGAACCTCATTCAGATTTGCACGATCTTGCCTTTCTAAATCTGTTTCGTTTCCGTTTGTTTGCAAAATAAATAAATTCAAAATATGAAAACAATTTTGTAAATATTTGTACATTGCCTAAATTATCAGTCTTCTACGATATTCTTAGCGCAATAAAATTGATAAATTTCTGCAAAGTCAAATTTTAGTCAATTTCGAATGCATAGCGGCGATCGATGATTTAAACGATTTTACTCGAATACAGTTTAATCTTCGGAAAAGTCTTTCCCTTCATTTGTCCTGAATGAAATGGAAATTGCGACTGATTCGTTAATCACGCTTCCATTAAAACCAGCTTCACCGTGCAATCGAATTATTGTCTTCGATTAATCAAACGCTATCATTCGAAAATGAGATTTTCACCTGTGCAGAATTAAAACCGGCTTGAATTCTTTTATCACTACAACTGTAATTTGAAAGATGAGGACAGTGCGTAATCGAGGTGAAATAATATTCTCATTTTTCACTCTCTTTAGCAGTCGAGTATAAGATAACAATTTTTTGAATTAACTTAATTTTTAGAAATATATTTAGAATACTTTTGGAAATTCTATATAATACTTTTGACCGATTCTATTTATATTGACACGATCGTTAAAATATATTTATACATTTATTCTAAAATAATTTATATGATTTACTATGCATACATTTATTTTATTTCGAAAGGAAATTTCGATTTATCTTAAATTAATTACAAAGACGAAGAGAGTTGTTCGAAGCTTACGTAACGGAACGGCTTGACTCGTCCGTCAATCATATCCCAGATTTCCTAGATTCGAATCAGAAAGTAATTTTACCTCGCCGATCTGGTGACACAACATCGACAAATGATACGTTACTCAGAAAGGAAGATAAAAATTGCAATGCAAAGATAGCGATTATCTTTTGCAGAAAAACAATAATAAAGATATTCACGCATGAAGAATACTCTACGTAACGTAATATATATACAGTATTTTTGAAAAAATCGCAATTGCAGTCTGAAGTATTTTTGTGTAACATATATTTAAGAAAAATCTATTTTTCAATTTTTCTCTCTTGATCTTAATTTTTATTTCGAAATTCTTCGAACAAGAATTTCCTACATGGAAAATAAACCGCTGTAAACAGTTTTAATTAGAGATTCACGAGGAAAATGAAGATAGAAAAGACGTTGCGAGCGTCCAAGAGTTGTTCGCTATGAAACATGCCTTTTTGTAGGCTGACCCAGTTGAGATTCTTTTTAAAAAGAACGGTTTTCCTTTTTTTGCTCTTTT
The DNA here is from genome assembly GCF_011952255.1 of Bombus vosnesenskii. Taxonomy (NCBI): domain Eukaryota; kingdom Metazoa; phylum Arthropoda; class Insecta; order Hymenoptera; family Apidae; genus Bombus; species Bombus vosnesenskii. Next base: position 3,813,642 of record NW_022884343.1, read on the forward strand.
TTCGGCACTTTGCTGCTTCCTGCCCTCTCTTGTTTCTCATCGTCCACATTTTTTGTTTCTGACCTCTTCTTCTATTTCTTTTTTCGAAAATGTGCCCGCCCTCGAAATTGCACTCCTTTCTAAATTTCCAGCGTTTACGGGACAAGTAAAATAAAAATATAAGATGGATGAAAAATGGTTTTGGGCGTGAACAAAGGAGAAATATTTTTTGAAAAGAAAATATCAGAAGAGCTCGATAATATGGATAAATATAATTTATCAGTTTTTAATATCTAAGAAATAGGTTATGTACACCCTTAACAAACCTAAGGCCCCGCCATAAACTCAATCTTATTGAAACCATTAATTCTGCAAATATTTTCGGTTTATAGTCGATACTTGAAAGGTCCTTAGGTTTATTGTTCGCTCTTAGAAATTACGGAACAGCAGGTAATTATACAGGGTGGTTGGTAACTGGTGGTACAAGCGGAAAGGGGGTGATTCTACGCGAAAAAAGAAGTCGAAAATATAGAATAACAATTTTTCTTTCGAGGCTTTGTTTTCGAGAAAATCGACTTTGAATTTTCGCTCGGTACGCGTGCGGATCGATCGATTCGCGGTGTCGATTCTTAGAATCGTAACGGGAATTTACGACTCCCGTTGACGCGCTTCCTCTCGATCGCGTCTCCCCACGATCGGTCGAAAATACAAATACTTTAAGAATTTGATGCACGGTACATATGGATTTTATTTTTAGATATGTCCGTGTATAGCGAAAAATGGACCAAAAATTTATAAACACGCATGTATGCATACGTTTCAATTCAAACAGTATCTTCCACTGTAAAAATGTTCGTTCTAAAATTTTCACTGTATAACAACCTTGCAACGTAGGAGTAACCTCCTAACACGAAGTAACCCAACACCAGTAAATTCGAAAAGTTATAAAACTTGGGGGATACGCAGAGAATATATAGGTACGTGTCACGCACTCTGTTCTGCTGCCCAAATTCACTCTAAGTAGGTGAAATTGACCCCTGAAGATCCGGCTGTAACATTGATAAATTCTCTACCAAACGAGAGTAATAATTAAAAGAAGTAACTTTTGCCTGAGAACTTTTCCCCCATCTCTTACAGGCAGCGAGTTACGACGTGAAATGGGAAAATAGCCGGATCTTCAGGGATGTGTTTCATCCCCTTGGAGGGAATTTGGTCGGCGAAAGAAAATTGCGTAATACATGCCTATATATCCTCTACAAATCCCTAAAGTTTCATAACGTTCGGGGACCTTCCCTCGTAATTAAAAAACAAACTTGCAAAGAGAAACTGGCGAGAATGCAGAGGAAGCTAGATAGAATATTCACAGCGATCTAATCCAACCTAACGTCTGCTAGCTTCTGTCCAGCATTTACAAACATCAAAAATCGTTTCTGTGGTAAAGGCACGACCGGTATTTACCGTGCTGAGCAGTCGTGGCACGCGTTGACCCAGAAACCATCCCCTGGTCTCATCAATTTCGCGAGCCTGGCACCGATTCAGCCGCTCGAATCGAATAAATACGGATAAGCCTGGGGATTCTTGCCACGGATCGAGGCGTTTCTCGTCTACTTTTAATGGCCAGCTTCGGAAAACCCAAACAGCAGGCCGTTTACGTGACGCGATTCCCTTTGTTCGAGGGTGGATTCAGCGAGGCTTGGGCCAAAATCTTACGGATCTCCCGCAGTCTTTTAGCAGAGGGATGTTTAGCGGCAACCCAGTTTCTTCTGGATTGCACAGATTGAGTTGATTGATGTTCACGTTGGAATATCTTCTGGTTCGGCTACTTCGACGAGGGGCGCTTTAACATGGAGAAGTTTGTAATCCTGATGAGATTGAGCTTACGTTCTGGGATCAAATGGCGATTGCTGTGGTTATTGGACTGCGGATCCTACGCTGGTCTGAAGGGAATCTCTGAATAACGTGGTCAATTGGTTCCACGTTGTTGTACGTTGTCGAATATACGCTGAATGTGCTTACATGTGTGAATACATTTGGATAACACGATGAAGATAAAAAGATGTTTGAAGATTATTGTACTAGTTTCTGAGGAAAAATTCATCGTTGTTCTACGAATATTTCTCACGATTCTGTAAATCAATTTGAATTTTGATTATTGAAAATCTTTCAAGCACGTGATCCATTAGTTGAGTTACACGTGTATCCTCATGTTGCACGTTATCGAATACTTTAAATGTTCTTACGCGTGCAAATAGACATTTGCTTGTAGAGTATAAAATGATGAAGATAAAAGCGCTTGAAAAATAAAATAGTAGCATTTAAACAACATTTTGTTAAATATTTTAATTGATTCTTACATATCGATTTAGAGTTTTGTTAGATTTCTTTGAATCTTCTACCTAACACGTTCCAAGCTTTTTTCACGAAGATTATTACCTGTATAATTAATAATTAGTTATTTCCTTGTAACTGAGTTGCATTTATTTGATTGAAAAACATTCAGTTGATCAATCTTTCGTTAACTCGATGGGTGGTAGTAATTAAAAATCGAGTCAACGCTGGAAAATCATCCAATCCGAATAAAATAAACGTTCCTCCTAAGTAAATTCAATTATACTGCCGGTTCAATTTAATTTTTACCACACGTTCATCGAGAACAGCTAAAAACGATACCATTGAACGAGCTGTGTAAAAATCGTTATATCAACCCCTACGATTTTCCATTGAAAATTTCACATTTATCAATGTAGCAGTAGACGATCTGCTATCCTATATCTGATAACAATTGAATCGTTAATACAGCATGTTACATCTCAAAATATCGAGGTATTTTATACGTTTTATATATCACAAACGTATATATAAATTCACAAACATCCGTTAAAATCAGCTTAATCGTTTGCTAGTAATCCAACATTTAAATAGTAATTATTAATCGTTGATACGATTATAAAATAATAATCCAATACTTAAACAGTAATTATTAAAATCAGTAACATAATCGTAAATTAATAATCGAATATTCCAACAATAATTGCGAATCATTAATTACGTTAAATATCATAATTTGTTCGATACGCAACCTCCCTTTACGTATCGTATATTTGAAAAACGAAAGGAAGAGATTGTTAACGTATACTGTTTACAAGATTCCTGGATTGTAATCGAGCTTAGGCTCGATCAATTAATCCGTGAATATCGATGACGCTTTTAGCATTAGCGCTATGAAGCTTGAACGATCCACCGATGATTTGACCTGTGCCCTTCGAAGGGGTGTAATTTTCGCTGGGAAAAGCGTGAAGTAATTGACGCGCGTGTACGTGTTCGCGCGTAGGAAGGCGCGTGATTTAATTAATGCAAGTTCCGCGAGAGACCTGCCGCTTTGGAAATCGAGAACGCGGCGATGAACGATGGCGATGGTGTTTCGACGGGGACTGAAAATAGACTTTACCATCGTTAACGTGTGTATAATTAATTAGTCGGTTACTCTTTTCTAACTTCCATACTGCGACAAAGTGTGGTATAAACAAACCAGTAAATAAAAAATCAATGAAATCGTTCGTCCACAGCGAAATCACGAAGCTTCGTTCAGATTGAAGATTGAGAAAGTGTAATTTATTAGTTGCGAATTAACAAGTTACAAGAGACGATAATATTCGTCTTATCTCTCGGGATCTCGTTTCGTCATTTTTGAAATTTCGGAAATTACACGACACATGTTCTTCTTATTCTTTTTATTCTATTTGTACTTAACATTGTACCAATTCTTAGTTTGATATGAAATATACAACGATCGCATTCATGGGAAATAGTACGCTAAATGATATTTTCGTTGGATTTATTAAAATTCCTTGGTCGAATGTCAATATTTTCGTCGAACTTTTTAAAATTCGTAAAAATAAAAAAATATAGAGTCGAAAGAGTAATTTGATAGCAACAAATAGTTGCTTTTTAGACAAAATTCCTAGCAAGAACTGTTTATCAAATTAGATATTCCGAAATATCCTATTAAAAGCTACGATGATACAAAATATCGGTGTAATATAATTACGTTATGCTAATAGAATAACGTAATTGAATTTATACGAATATCATGAAATATTTAAACAGCGAATTAAATTGCAAACGATGTAATACGATTGGTGTACAGTTTGAAACCAGAAATACGCCACGCATGCATGAGTTTAGAGTGCAGCTTTTGGAAACAAGAAGCAATGCCGTTGAGTTCATTGCAAGCTGAACGTTAGCCATTAATACTCCTTTCACTGTATATTATGCTTCAGATATCGATGAAACATAAAAAGTTGATTTTATTTCTGTTTGATCTTGCAGCCATGGCGAGGAATATATCGTCACACCTTTCGCGCAAATTCTTGCCTCCCTACGATCCGTCAGGTACAACCTCCTGTTGCTCACAGATGCATTCACGAACCGGTAAGTATTTTTTTTTTTTCATAAATAAAAAGTACCACATTTCTTTTTTTTTAATTTATTTATTTAACGATAATGATTGCGAATACAGCGGTATGAAAATGTTTTTGGAACTTCTTTTCGCGTTACAATAGGTAAAGAAATATACATAGTAATATACATATATACATAGAAATATAATATATCATGAACATGATATATCAAGATTGCAGTGTTTCGCCTTTTTTTCGCGAGCGAATATTAATATTCGCATTTTTTCCCATTTTTCATTATTTTAAGCGTACATCGCGTTTTCTCGTATTTTATATTTTACATTTTATATTTTCTCTGATAACAATAGCGATGATACTACTTTATACTTCGATTGTATAATAGAAAATTAGCCTGCATGAAAAATAGAATTTTTTCTGATTTTCAGTTGACCAGCAATATGACGTCAAGTCATTTCCGAAAATTTGTTCGCGCTTTGTTAACGAACAATTGTGCTTTGTTTGGTATTTCTCTGGAAGTTCAAAAATACCGTACCGTTTTCATGATAATATTCAATCGTTAACAGAATTCTCTACAACTAATTGACGGCACGTGCAGATTTTTCTACGGTTCTATTCTTTTTCCGATGAATTTTCACTATGCTTGTGCAGGAAATGGAAATAAATAATTTTCAATCATTCGTCGCTTACACTTTGTTATTTACGAGAAACGTTCATTCGTCGTAACATAAAGAAAGGTTGGGAAAACTTTTTCACGTTACCGTAACTCCGAATAACGTAAATAACATAAAACACCAAATAAGAAAAAAGTTTCCGTTTCCCTAGCGTGGTAAACCTTTAATCTCCGATGTTTTCTGAATTCACTTTGATTTCCGCTTTTCTCCTCAGCTCGTTTTTTTTTTCTTCTTTGTCTTTACGTCTCTTCCCGATTTCGAGCATCCATCTTATCCCCTCGCCTTTCCTCCCCATAATCGCTTCTTCCTTTATATCTCTTTATTCCTCCCATATGTGCTGCCACGATTCTTCTTTACCTTCGCGTGATCTACATATAAATCGAAAAGTTATTGAAATAATAAACATATTCGATAGAATAGAATATCTTCCGCGATATTCGTTTCAGCAATCGAAATTTATGGATAAATGGGAAAATGCGAACTGAAAATATAGCTAATACGATGACAAATGTAATAGGAAATTCATATAAAGACACGTGACGGATAATACGTACACGCGCACGTGTATCAATTGTCGGTATTAAAGGTTAAAACCGTGTGACCTGGATTTAAAGCGAGAATAAATCAATGAAATCGTCAAAATTATAAAACAATAAGAGTATCTGGATAGCAAAATTTCAGATAACGCGTGCACAGTATTGTGGAAAGGTCTTATCGTTGCATCACCTACGTTTGTCTGCCTCGTAATCGTCATGGAATAATTATATCTTCCCGAAACATTTAAAAAATGAGATTGCGAATTTTAGCTTTGAATTTACGATGTTTTAATTTTATTCGATTGGACGTCGAATTTGGAATTTTTAATACAAGGATCGTGATAATTATACAGAATAACGATTAACGTAATTTGGTAGAATGAACTTTAGAATTAATATAGACTTGTCAAAATTGATTTTATCTGTTATTCAAATTATAGTCAACCGAATTGTATGTAGAATTATACAAATTTTAATGGACGGTATATAATTTATGAAACAGAAAATCATGGTCGAAATTTGATCAAAATATAAAATGCCATACATTTGGTTCATAAAATATTTGTTGAAAATGACAAGGTGAGTTCGTGCTCGCCATCCATTAGCAGATGCGTTAGTTATAAGAAATAGTAACTAGAGAATGATCCTACTTACAATCGATAGATTTAATCGATAGGCTTAAGATGCCTTTTTGTTTTTATCCTTAGTTTTTGTAAGCGCGTGCAATAAAGGTTTTTTTGCCTCACAACTTATTTGGTGTGATAGATTTATCCATTCGATAAAACAATAACTATTCTGATACCTTATCTCCGAGTATAGAAATAACAACAATATCGGTGAATTCAATTTTCATATATTTATCGATAAATTTCGATTAATTCTACGTACATTACGCAAAAAGCGTATTGATTAAAATTTATCAAATTTCATATTTCGATAATATACGCTTTATAATTTGTACGTTATATTTCCACCTTCTATGTTGATGAAACTCGTTGTTAAAGATATTTTCTTGTACTTTGTCTACAGAATACGAAGGAACAGTGAGCAGGCGGGCAGCTCATCGCAGCAACAAGGAGGTCAAACGCTAGGAGGTAAGAATCACTTCGATATTCGCCAAAAATCTTTCATCGACGTCAAAATCTCTAATTTTGTTTAACATTTTCTTTACGATGTTTGTTCTATAAGTATTCAGCCGCAAGAGAATCGAAACGTTTAGGAAATACTATCATGCGAAAAGACACACATGGAAAAAAAGAAACTTCATTAAATATATTATCAATGCTGGATAAAATACGAATGAAGAATATTTCGACTGTTTTAAATAATCGTCGTTGTATAATTCAAATAAGATAATATTTTAAACAGAAAGTACAATTTTGACGAATGAAATATTTTTATTTCGATAAAATCTGAAATTTAGTTCGATTTAATTTTATATTTTGTAATCGTTTTTTAAAAAAAAACTTATTAAATAATTATTGAAATATTTTAACTCTTTTTAACTCTTTTTTAAATCTTTCTTGACAATGAAAACAGACTAAAAAGAAAATTAATATCACAATGCACGAATCCGTAGTATTTGCAAACTAAATTTATCATCTTTTTAAGTATGGCTATTCGCATAAAACATAGTGCATCGTTCAAAGTTTTCATCGCTTAGAATTTATTTAGCCTGGTATCTAAGTTTTCCTAAGAACAAAATCCCATGGTTAACAACATAGAATGTTTAAGAATCAATTGTAACTAACTCGCCTGTACGAAGACCCAATTACGCGTCACCTTTCATATTTCTAAAATTCATTCAGATCGAGCTCATTAAAATCCAAGTGTAATTATCCGTCCTGCCAGTGGAAATGGCTTTCGAGATAGAAAAGCAGAATCTTTCTCGTCCGAAGAGTAAAATATTCACGTGACAACGCGACTATTCGATAAAATGACGTTTGTCTGCCTTAGAAAATGAGATTTCTCGAAATTGCTATTGAAGTCCGGCCCTCGCTCTATCTTTTACGTTTCAGCTGCATTCGTCGTCTGACGTCAATTCACTTTTCCCTTTTGTTCTTCCGATTGATCTCTTCTACGCTTCATTTATGCAACCTTTCATCTTTAGCGAGATTCGCACGTTTATTTCATCATCTACATACAACGTTTTCCACCCACATTGGATATTTCATAATTCCTCCACGAGTGTTTCGTGTCTTTTTGTTTCCACGATGTTCGTTTCATCTACTTCGCTTCGTTTCTGTCACGATGCTTGTGAAAAAGAAACAGGAATCTCATTGTCGTGCGATTCTTGGAACAAGAATTTTTCTGAGAAATTAGATTCGGCCATGAGAACGCTTTTGAGGGTGTTCTATTTATTTCTGTTTATCAGGAAACTGAGCGAGACAAAGATTTTCTATTCTATTCAGATTTTATTAAGATTTAGCGAAATTCTTTGCGTGGAAACATGAAAGACAATGGATTTATATTCGATATATTATTATTTTTCACGTGGAGTATTTTTGTACAGAATATCCTTATATTATTATTTATTTTATTATTATATTAGTATTTTTTGTAAAATATTTTGATTTGCAATATTTTCATATAAAATTCCTTGCAAGAGGAATATTTTTCTATAGAATATTTCCACGTGGAATATTTCTATATAAAATATTCTCTTAATATATTTGTGTCCAGGATATCTTTCAAGTGGTGTATTCTTGCATGAAATATTTTCTTAACAGCATACTTTCGCATAGAGTATCTTTAAACAGAATATTGTTTCATAATTCCACACAATGGAATATTTTTATATGAATTCCGTGTTTATGAAACATTTTTCCATACGATATTTTTTTACACGAAATTTTCAGAGAAACATTTTTAGAGAAATTCAAAATTAAACGAGAAACACATTCCAATTAAATTAAGCGAAAAAAGAGAACCAAATAAAAGAAACATTGTTAAAAAAGAAGAAAAAAATGAATTTTTATCAAAAAAAAAAAAAAAAGAAATCAAAAAGTGTATCATTTTCCTGTAAAACAGCTACTATCCCTAACATGTCAAATTTGCTCCTCAAATCCAAGCAACCAGACTCTCGTGCACCTTTTGTTCAACCGTATCCGAGGAAAAGTCTGTCGAGGCTTGAAGAGGCTCGTTTTCTCGCTTCTTCACAAGGCGACGATTAACTTCACAGAAATCTTATCGTGTCGCAGGAAGCTCTCAGTCGCTTCCTCCGTTCCTCTGTGGTACTAAAGTCTCCTTTTTTTTTTTGGTTTCAGACGAGGAATACGCAAAAACAGCCGCAGATACGATGTACGAGCTAGACTGGTGCCTGAAACAGCTGGAAACCATTCGGACGCATCAGTCCGTATCAGACATGGCCTCAACGAAGGTAAGACCCACTCACTTCCTTTCTTTCTCGAGTGGACACGCTTGATTTACGGTGAATCGTCGCTGGATCGAGTTCAGTGCACTCTAAGGAGGCTGTCACACTTTTGCTACAACTGCGAGCAAATGATTTGGCATCAATCGATCGCATATAATGCGATCGCCATTATTCGAATGGTTTCAGGCGTTTAGTGTGTTAGACACGTTGATCTTGTCGTAGTATTCGAAATTTTTATTTTATCCGAATATCACGCTCTCGTTTTAACAAATGAGACGAACATTTTTCATAAATATCTAGCAACATATTCGGACGAAAAATTATACGTATCGGCAATTCGTAAGATTACTTGGTTTTTTTCTCTGAAAATGTAAGAAACGATGGGACTGATGATTTGATCATTAAGTATCGAGAGTAATTTTAGAGTGGGTCGAAGGTGATCAAAATGAAAAAATGTTCGACTTATAAACGTTAATTTCGTTTGATAAAAATAATTGAATTGCGTGGTTTTGGATTGCGAGGAATTTTATGACTCGACATTTTCGTACAAGTTAACTAAACTAAATTTGATGGACGTTGTCTTTTGTTCAGTCATCTATAAATTAGGATTACTCTGCAAGATTCCGTGGAACCTTGCGAGATAGTTGATTTTTAATTGACTCTGCTCAAATACCTGAAACGTTAATCAATGAAAATTCTTAGAAGTTACTAAATTTCTAGAACTGGTAAACTAGTTTCAATTATCATTACTCTGAAGTTGATGACACGTTTACAATTTACAATCAGATAAGGTTTCTCAGATTGTAATCAAAGTTGTTAATCAATTCCTTCTGAGTAACCGAAGATATTAATTCTTCTTTAGCCAAGGTTGTTTTCCACGTAATTTTAGAAATTTAGCCACGTAAGTAAGGAAATAAATACAGAAGACGTTTCAAGAATATTTTGCTACTATCTTTGTCAAACTACACAAACAAAAACAATGCCTGATAAATCTTCTGCCACGATCTTTCGAATGATCGTTCTTCTAATCAATTTTCCATCCTGGTTACGGGAATTTTCAATTTCCTGTCCTCCATAAAAAGTAAAATATCCACCAGCCAGTCAGATGATTCTTACTTCCTATTTCTTTTTTTCTATGTGCTTGAGCACTCGAATCTTGGTTTCTCTGAAGCAGATGTTTCCACTTTAAATAAATCCAAAGACGAACTCTGCCTATTCGATTTCGTTACAATTTACAGTTTAGTAGAAATCGAGTGAAATTATTTTTAATTGAAAAATCTACACGCCCGTCGTGCTGATGGAAGAATATGAGATGACGAACGTTTCAATTTTTTAGGGAATTTTAAATAAAAGTCACAGCGAAAGAAAGCGGATGAAACGCGATATAAAAATGGGTAAAAAGATAGAAATCGTTTCGTAGGATAATAATCTGCATGCTCGAGGCGAGATAATCGAGACTTTATGATTCGCTGGAATTATGGCTGTTCTAATCTTCCTTCTTAGAACTCGACGATATAAAGCGAGCAGCATGTGAATAATCAAGTTTAATGGTACACTCGAGGTTTGCGAACCTATTTCGTTCAGTGGAATGCTCCCTTCCGCGTAATTGAGATTTAAACGGGAGGAATCTCGCGTTTTCCGCGAAAAAGCCAGTTTGATTATCGAATCATCTATTTCCAACAAAATATTTCCCTGCAATATAAATAATATAAATGATGTAATATAATGTATACAACATAATATATATATTTCTTACAATGAAATATTTTCTAAAATATTATGTAAAATACTACGTAAAATATTATTTTATTCTGGAATAAAACTAAACTGATTGGTACTTTCCGTATGCTTTAATGATCTTCGAAATATTTATAGAATTCTAAATAATCTTTCTACAAAATATTAATAGCATTTAATTCGTCCAGAAGAGAAATATTAACTGGTATGAATATTTTATTTCACGATTCTGATTGCTTCGATATCTTTAGTAATATTGCACAATCATCTTTCATTGGATGATAAAAAATTGACTTGTTTTTATAGTCCTAAAAAAATGGAAAAATTTGCAACGTAGGATAACGTGGACAAAAAGTGGGGAACTCATTGAATTTAATTTGTTGGGCATTTACGGTACACGTCGATGGAAAAAAACTGCTAGGAAATTCCGATCTTTCGATATAAAGTTGCGCAATTAATTGCACCTCAAAGTCGACACGTTTTTCTTGTTAATTATGAGCTATTACCTGTCAACGTGAGGCGTACCGATTGATATTATACCTCGTCGATAGAACGAAATCGGAATTCCAGTAGATTCTCGGTTATTCATCGTCAATGTACACAAACTCGATAAATTTGTCTTTTACACTAAAGAAAAATTTCACTTTCAATTTACAATTTCCTAGAAATTTCTCAAGTGACACGTTCCATTGCAAACATCTTCAAACCTGTTCAAACGATTTTTATAACACGCTGCTCTCGCCAATTTTATATCGTTCAACATATTCGCTGGCAAACGAGGAAATCGACCTCGATGAAGTCGCTGAACACGGACGTCCTCACTTTCCTGACGAACCTGATTTATTGCCGCCCGCTTGCTCGGGATTCTTGGAAAGCGGAATTTTGACCGTGCAACCTCGACTTCCTTCCGTAGGAGCTTTCCTTGGGCTGCCACACCGAGGAAATTCTCGTAAATTCGCGCATCACGTACTCAGGTCAAGGTACGCAGTCGGTCAAAAATATCGGGACACCTAAAGTTTATTGCGAAACGGTGACATTTCAGAATTTTATAGAATTTCGAACGCAGAACTTTTAAGTCGTAGAGAAAAAAGTCTGAAAAATTTTTACTTGCCTAAAATTGTAAAAACACAAGAAAAGAAAAAACGGAATCTAAGAACAGATTTTACGTCTCTAAGGATTCGAATAGAACGAGTTGCAAGCGATTTTCTACGCACGTGCCACTCAATCGTACGTCTAATCTCTCCACGTTTATTGACACACGTACTCGAAAGGGACGTTTACGATTTGTTGTCGTTCACGAACGGCCTCGAAGAAAATTCGTGGCGATTCGTTCGCTCCTCTGCTCGATTTTCACCGATAATCACACAGTTCGATCCCCGGGAATTCATTGTCGCATAATCGTGCATCAGTTTCACGGTCACGGCGATTGACAAAGCGTGGATGACATTGATATGTCACTTACTAGGCCGTGTTGAACGTGTCGGCAAATTTCGCAAATTTTTTAGCCATTTACCTATCAGTTTGTCGTCCCCTTTGATTCCATTTTTATTTCCATCGCTCCAATTTGCTAGGAGTAGTTTTTAAACAGTTATTTGGGTATTTAAACAAACTAGTTAATCGAGCACAAACATACAGAAAGATATTGCTTTCGCAAGGGCTTGTTCGAAGTTCGATTTAGAATTTGTACTCGCGAATCGGACGAATTTCGTGAATGACAAACGCCATTCATGAAAATACCAAATATTTTGTTCTCAGTGGCTGACTGAAAATACGAAAACTTGCACAGATAACGAGTTATAGTCGATTGTGTAAGAGTGATATTTTCGATTCACCATTTTCCTTATCTTTGATATATAAACAATTTACCTAGATATCTCTGAACGAGGTAACTAACAAATTCTAACAAGCAAACCTATTTCTCTTTATTACACCGTTATTCGAAAATTGGCCGAGTTTAATATTCCGAGAGTAACTGAACGAGGTACACAAGACTGTTATTTTACTACTTTTGCGTACCATTTAGTGAACTATGGTAGACTCAATCGATTATTTAAACTGACCACGCCAGGTCTACGCACCATAATGAAACTGGGGAAATATCGATGAAATAAAAATACAAATTGGTAATATGTTGGGTGGCAAATAAAAATGCAGGCGAGGAAAGAGACAAAAATGTAAGTAAAGGTTCAAATAAAAATCCTCAATGGGTGTTTGATACGTAACAAAATTACAGAACAGGAAGAAATTAAATTAATATAAGACTTGTTGGCCACTGGAAATCCAGGAAAGAGAAAAGATCGAAAAGCCGTTCCGTAAGCAATAAAAATTGGAACACGTAAAAATTACAAAACAAAGAATTGAAAAAAAGAAGCGAAAGAACTGGAAATGCTCGTACGAGCTTTTGATTTTTGACAAAATTAAGAAATACTTTTCACGTACAACGGATCGAAAGTTGATCAACTTTAAGAACTCTCCAACGCCTTTGATATCCAATAGAAACTCCAAACTGGACGGAGACTGAGGATATAAACGCTCGATGCGCACCGAATAGAAATCTCCAAAAACGCGAAGAATTGAAAACTTGTTTTTGCTAGCCGATAGCTTAAAATTTTATTACCTGAAAAATATCTCCAGTACTTTTGACAAAAATGTGAAAACTGAACGAAAACAGAAAATACAAACTTGCATTGGAAGTCTACCCAGCAATATATGCCGAAGATAGGAAAAATTTACAAATCGTTTGATATCCAGCAAAAGCGTGAAAACGAGAGAGAAAAGAAATAAAAACGACACGAACGAGAATGCTTGCCAAGGAGCTGCAGTTTCTTATCTTATCGGCTCGAAGGCGCAGTCGCTTCGTATAGACGTAGAAGTCGAATGGTGGCAAGAGCGAACGAGTTTCTCGCGTGACTCAAGGGCCGCCCTTGTCTGTTTTGGGCTTTTTCTGCCGTAAAAAAAAAAAAAAAAAAAAACGATCGATCCGAATCAATTGACCTACATCGTGCCTCGTCATTATTAGGCAAAGCGCGAGCCGGCCAACATGCAGCCCGGTTTACATGTGCGTACGAGCTATGAATGTCGAGCAGGTGGCTGTCGTGTTTTATTTAGAAGCCTCTCATAGCCGTTCAACTCCACTTTTCCTTATATCTTTGGCTCACTGAAACTGAGTAGAAGATCCTGTTTTGTACGAGCCAGTCAGCGTTGGATTTATTTCTATGGTTATGGCGTGTGGAGTGTTGTGGAAGAGGTTATGTAGCGCGAATAATACTATCGCGAGAGTAGGTGGCGTTGTAAACGGTAGTAGATACATCGTTTTCGGTTTGCAATTTCACTTTGGTATTTCTGATGTTTTTCTTTCTTAAATTGAAATATCCATAGATGAGATCTGTTTTAAATAGTTGTAGAATTATTTCTAGGTATTTTTCATACTTGTGTAAACGAATTCTTTCTTGGAAATTTTTACATTTTCATTTTTTGTACTTTTGATGTCTGCCGAGAGGGATTTTTGTCTTGTTTTTTAATATTTTCAGAATTATTCTTACGTATTTCAAACACTTGTGTAGTTGGAATAAAAGTAAACAAGTCATTATATCGCGACAATAAAAATAGATTAAAAATAAAAAGAAAATTAAAACTAGTTCAATTATATATAGGCTAATTATTAAGATTAATCCGATAGTAACATATAGTAGCATTTCTTTCTTAATTTTCTACGAAAAAAAAAATGTCCGATTTCTCCTCCATGGAGGAAGTAATGCTGCATTTAATTATGTAAACACGATCATAGTGTGATAAAAAGATCGCATATAAAATTGATTGATTATCTTCGATCCTATTAACAATTTTAATCACTGTCAATAAACATCTCGGCTATGATAAAAACTATTCATTATATAAATTATCTCTCCATCTTTGTTCGCAAATAACATTATTTAAAATTACACTTGAATAAACAACTATAAAAAAATATTTAACTTTTTCTTTCATAGAAATAATATCGTAAAGAAACTGCGTGTTTTTATGCACTTATGAGAAACTTCAAAGTGTAATAACACGCAAATGTACAGATATAAAAATGTTTGCAAAAACGTAGAAAATATTCAAAGTATAATATCCGATGATACATATTTAGCAAAACTTGGTAAAATAATAATAATTTTCTCCATCCTTTTCATTCTTATTCATAAAGATATGAATTTGTATGTCAAAAGAAGAAGTGGTTGTATAATATCATTCAATGAACACAACATTCCAGATACTTTTTTATTGACCTTTACTACTTGTTTGGTTCCATTGCTAAGTGACATAATACTTATACTACTTGAATATGTATATATATATTTATCTTTAGTATTTGCAAAACGAATCGAACCATTCAAAGAGTAATATCAATTTTAATTTTCATACAGTAGAAAGCTTTTAATTAATTCGTAAATTATATATCGAAACGCCCAATCGACTGACATTGAAATTCATTAATTAATCTACTAAACTTTGTAATAGCGTAGTATAGAAATGGCGGAGGGTTGAGGAAATTTGGTGATTACAAAGAATCGCGGGAGCAAAGGTAATAAAGGCTAAAAGGGCACGACGACAATGGCGCCACTTGGCCAGATGCCAATCTCGTAGATTTTCTGGCGAATTCGGTGAACACGCTCGTTTATCTTGTCGAATTTATGCGGAGAATGGATTCCAACTAATCCGTCTAACTGTTATTTGTTCTTCACCGAAGTTAGCAACGTTTGTCACCGATTGAAATCATTCCAGGCATCTTAATACGTTTCCGAAAATTATTCGACATGAGATTTGTATTTCTCGATAAATATGTTAATAATAAAATACAGTTGAATAACTGTAAACTTAAGTGAAAGTAAAGTTTGGAAATAGGGAAGAAAGATTCGAGGAATAAATGATAAAAAAAAGTAAAGATCTCGTGTGAGATAAAATGTCGTCGATTTACCCAAATTGTAACCAATTATGACATTGTTATGTAACACCATTTGGTCATGGATCAGTTGTACGATTACGATAATCTAATCAGTCTGGCCTTGTTGCTGACGTCTGTATTAATTTCCCAATTAAACGTGCTATATAATATTCTAATCGAAGTTTTTGAAAATCGAGCTATCATGGTGCCGACAGAAATTACAGTGAGATTTACATAAATTATGTAAATACAGTTATCTTGTTTCTCGATATAATGAAATTTCCATGGAAAAAATAATATGCCGAAAATTGAAATTAAATTCATTTTTCTTTAACACGAATATATCTACGAAACCTGGATATTTCGAATATTTAGAAAACAAATTTATTTCCCTATCGGTGACAAATTTTTAATCAAAATTTGTTTCGTGAATATTCTAAAAATATTCTGAAAATATACACAAATTCTGCACACAATTTCTCTCCATTTTTCTCCGCCACTGTCTCTGAGATTAACTTAGAGAAAAAGAGTGGAAATGGGGAAAAAAAATCAATTTTCTTTACCCTCCAGACGAAGGCTTCGCTTCCAAGGCCATCACGCTTTAATACGTTTCTTCGTGTAGGGTTGTACACTGTCTGTGCTATGTTTCCCTCTAAACCGCCCTCGTATTGATTACACAATGCCTTTTTTAAGCTACTCTGATGAGCAGCTGGTCATGAAACAATGACACGAATCGATAAATACGGATAGTATTTAATAAAAATACGCTAAGCTTTATGTAAGCAACCAGCCTCAGTAACCACGTCACAAGCCACTGCTGTTTCACCCCTGTGCGGATGACATGGTTGCCTTTCACGAGTTTCGATCAGACCTCGACAACCTCGTAACACGTGACGTAGTACGCTATGTATTTAATATTATGATCGACGCACTTCGATTGGAATAATTGGGGATGAATAACGAAGGAGCTTGTGACTTTTTCCACCACTCTCGCACCTTTTCATTTTTAATTAAATTTTAATTTCTTAGTCTTTTAATTCTTCAATCTCGAACCTTCTAATTTTTATTGCATCATTTTAAATTTTCTAAATCTTTAGTCTTTGTATTCTTTAATTATATTATCAATTGCTTGTATCCTCGATTTTTACGTTCTTTCGCTCTTGTACCGCTTAATTCTCGTTTTTCAATATTTCACTTTTCAACTAAATAGCAGTGAAGTAGTGGCTGTTGATTTTCAATCTGTTTACCACTGTCCAATTTATTAATTAATTTATTAGCGACCATTATTATCCGCAAATTACGCACTTATTATATATATTAACTGAACCGTATCTCGTGGTTATTTTTACTTCCTCGTATTTTATACTGAAATTTTGTAAAACTATTAAGTCAGCCACGTGTGACGTGAAAAGTGTTAAAATTATCGAAAAATGTATCCTTTAGGCGTAGCTGTGATACTTCCTTAACCTACTTACAAGACTTCGATTTTTAATAAATCATTCTCCCTCCCACAACCTTACGAATTGTTTCTCACAATTTCCAGAAACGTGATGCTAAAATCTTGAAGCTCGCCGAACGTAAAATTCTTGTCTTCCGTGTTACTCGATTTTAACTACGTCTCATGAATTTCTGAACGCTTGAATTCCTGGAATTTGACTCCGCGTTCCGGGAGATTACGTCTGAATTGTCCTAATGTATTTCCAGTTTTCTGGAAAGCAATCTGAGATGACTATAAACCAGGCAACGTTTGTTTAATCTTTTCCCCTAGTTTGTTGAAAGTGCCCGGTTGCACAGAACATACCGCTATATTTTTCTTTCGCATACATAAAACGTAGATATGCGTCACAAAACGCAACTTCGTAACTGTCGTGATTTCCTGATTCGTTGACGCTATGTCGTCACAGAAATATTGCATAAATGGCTGCATTACAGGCAATCGTGGCTGACTATTATCTTTGGAATTTTTATTGTAATAATGTTATTGTAGTCTTCTTCTTTAGTCATTAATGACTGCATTCTTGAGTTAGCAAAGATTATCATTCGCTGTTATTTATACAGTTGGTTAATGTTATAACTATTTATTTGGTTGCCATTAAACTTCTGAGGATTGAATTTATTAAAGTCAGACGATGATAAATGTAAGCAATTTACTCTTTGTAAGATTATTTATTTAAAATCTGAAAACTTTGTTTCAAAAGAAAATCTAAAAATAAATGACTAATAACAGTGTGTAAATGAGGATATTCGAAACAATAACGATATTAATTCATGATCTAATTACTACTTGAACATGCACAGAAATTAATTAAATGGTGCAGCTAACAACTGAATACATGAATGAAATTAAAGGATTACAGGATAATTAGCGGAAATTAAATGGACAATGAATTTCACGACCGAAATTGTGGGGAACAGTTACATTGTTACAATCTGTTCCACCTAAATATTAAATCAAACAGCGTTGGCCATTTAGAAATTCCATCTTTTAATATGCTTTGTTGTTATAGAAATAGCTTGAAATTTATTTTAGCATTTTTCATGAATTTATTTAACGTTTCACGATGAAAAATATTAAATAAATCGATTATCTTCGAAGAATTTTTAATTAAATGGAACATTAAATTATGGAATATAAAGTTTGAACTAATCCTGTCCAAATGCCTGGGAGAACTTCATCTGAATTCTTTTTTATGGAACTAATTATTCCACGCCTGAAATTTAGCGTGTCAAAGACATTAATTATTCATGAAGAATTAATAAGATCTCTACAAAGGAAGACTTTGGTGATATTGAATCGAATATAGGAAACTGTTTTAAGTTATTTACATAAATCGATATTCCTTTCCCATGGATAAATAGTCGGAGAAATATTTATTTTTAGAAATATATATCCTTCTAACGACTATGCATAAGATACTTTATTTAGGTTTCATTTATTTGCCTTATTTAAGAAGAATTTATGTATTTTTAAATACAATGTTTTCTTAATTTTTAGAAAATTGAGCGCTTTATCAGAATTTTAAAATTCTGTAAACTTCCGATATTCATAATTTCTATATATAATTTCAAGATCACCTAAATCCATTTCTACTTTCTTCATTAATGTGATAAACATTATTTAACAATAATTTTTGATGTACGAAAAGTTTATTAATGTTCGAAATGGATTTATAACCAAAATTTACCAGTCAGATATATATTCTCGAATTTAACTTAAACAAACGTTCTTTTCTCGTTGCACGATGTATGCGATTGCTTTTCAGAATTTTTTCTTTTTTTTTTCTTTCTCGTTTCTGATTCGATTTCCGTGCACGTGTCAAACGGTTTTGGACGATCAAAAAAAAAAAAAAAAAAAAGAAAATAAATAAATAAATAAAAGAAAAATGAGGAATGGAAACTTCATGGAAACACTCGATGAATACGTCGGTTCGTCGAAAACATTATTTTCTTCTGCTACACCGGATGTGGCTGTTGGATAATCATCGATCTGAAACGGCATCCTCTCGCGAGCTGAGTTCTTGAAAAAAGCTGCGACTAATTTAAAAATCTCGTATTTTGAAATCTTTATTGAACATACTAAAAGTGGAAAAGCTATAAATCGAGATAATAAAAATGAAAATAGAATTGGAAATTTTTCAAATAGAAAATTTATCGCCCGCTTGATTATAATAAAAAGAGATCAGAAAAATAAATTCTTAGAATTTCAATATTAGAAAATATCTATTAAATAATGCCTGTGCATAGAATTTATACAAAATAATTTATTCAAGATAAAATTATATGTCGTATCTATGTGTTACATCATTTGTATCATGAAATAAAATAATTTTATCCGCGTTTCAATGAATCTATATAAAAATTCTCGAGCCGGTTCCTCGACAGACGACCACGATTACCCCTTCCACTCGTCTTTGTCGCTGGTCACTAAGTCTTCCAACCATTGTCTGGCTAGCTGGCCGCGAATTCTCCGTAGTATGATGCGTAGCTTTCAACTAACATTTCAATGCATGAAACTAAAGAAATATAAATATTTCAATATTTTAAAATACTAATGAAATAAAACAATTTCGTTCGCGTTTCAATGAATCTGTATAAATATTTTCGAGCCGATTCCTCAACAGACGACCACGATCACCCCTGGCTGCTGTGTATATTTGCAAAAAAATTAATTGGGAACAAACGATTATTCGTATTGTTCGAATAATTCTCCAATCGATATTGGAATAAATATAGAAAATAGTTTTTTACGGATAACAAATAATAATTATACCACGGATAACACATTCGACCGATATGAATTTATTTCGATAATTATGTGAACTAAATATTTACTCGAAACAATTTGAACGATGCTTAAGTCTGGAATAGAGACAACAACAAAATAGACACTCCGCATCATCATCATCATCATTATTATCATCCTACTCACATTCAGATTTCGCAAGTGTCTTGTTCGTCAGTTTTCTAGACGATAATAAAATTAGTTGATAATATTAAGACTCGAAGCTAATAAACAAACTGATCAAATAACTTACCTTCAACGTTATACAAGCACTCTTTGTACATGAGTATAAAATCTCGTGATCGAGAAAGGCCACAATTAATGACGTTCTCATAAATGACAATCTCGCGCTGACGACGTTGCTGTTCGTTTCAAGTATGTAATTCTAGCCTTTGCCACGGTGTTGCAGCACTTCTTGGTAAAGATATTACGGTGTCTCATATCGAGCGCATGTCTCATATTAGGTGTCGTTGCTTCATTGATTAAATTCCATTCAACGTTGCAATAACAACGATCTTTAAGATCTCAGTAACAGTCGAACTATTAAAATTTGTTAAATTCCATCCAACTTCGAAATGACAAAATTTCCATTACAAACATCGATTAATCCAGTTTGGAGCGAAAAGAAAAAGACAGGAAATAGCATTTGACCAAAATACAATTTGACGATCGGGGCAATTGCCTTGAAATATCAAAAAATTCATTTAAATAGAAAGTTGGAGAAGTTTCCATCGTAAACTTCGATTAACTTGTTTTCAAATGAGAAATTTATCGTGTTTATGGCAACCAAGAGAGAATGCTTCGATCGGCCGTAGGCGGATTTCGAGACGACTAGATAAGAACAATAGCAAATACACACACCGTGACGTAAAAGTTGCTTGACGTACGCGAACGTTTGTTTTTAGATAGGTTAATCGACAAAACAAATTACCTGCGATTATGGCAACGAACATGGCTTAAGTCTTAAGCGTATGAAAAACAAAGTTCTACATTGTATACTTGCTCTAATTTGTCTTTAATAGGTAACTCATAGAATATAGGCTTTTATGCAAATTAATTTTTTTATAAACACAACGACTAAGATAAAATCTAAACAGAGATCACGTGTAATACGCGCAATACATGCATAAAAAGTATCTGTAAATGTTGCAATACCTTTGTGAGCTTGTGAATTTAATTAAAAAAAAAAAGGCAACTAAAAGAGCACTTTCGGTAACATGGAATTGATTGTTGAACTTAAAAATTACTTGTCAAGATTTCGTTTGTGGTCTTTGGTTATTGACACATGCGATATTTATTGTTTTGTTTATATAACTTATCTACAAAATATAGATAAATACGATTATGCGAAATGCAATGAATTTTTATATGTTCTTGCGATATATATAGCTTGACGATGATTGATTACGTTTGGGTGACTACAATGGAAAATTATCATTGACAATTCTGGCCAATATCTATTTCTGGAATATTCGTTTATAAATAAACTTTATTTCGAGGAAACGTAGAAGATAAAAAGACGAATTAATATGAATTAACGAATTATGAAAATATAAATTAACACGACAATGTACAAAATCGTATAGAACCGTTGACATCTGAAATTGCGAATATTAAGAATCGCGAAGCCTCCGGATGTTACGTATTTTAATTATTTGTATATTTAATTAATGTCGTATTTGAAATTCTGCAGAAATCAAAGCGTGGAAAATTCTTTTATTCATTCGTCGATCTCTGTAGAAGATAAAAACATTTTTGTTTCAATTGAATTAATTGATTTCATTAATTTCATTAATTTTTAATTCCACAAGGCAGGACACAAAAGAATCTTTTACAGACTCAGCCATTTCTGCTCGAGATAAATATAATGAAGAATTATAAATATAACTCGAAGTGCAAAAATTTGCTTCGTCTAATTATTGTTTTTTTTTTTTCTAAAGATAAAGGAAACAAAAGTATAGTGAAAATTAATCTTGAAGATAATACATTTACTCTGCTCTAGATAAAAGTAATTAAGTAAAAGACGTGTTGTACCTTTATATAATCATCTTTTTTTGATTAGAAATTCTACAAACGTAAAAATTCCTCTGCCTGATTATTCTCAAGCTAAAACGAAGAAAACAAAGATATAATGGAAATTAATCCTGATAAGTACGAACGAGCATCTTGCTCTTGCCTCTAGACACAAATACGAATGAAAAATATATGTATGTGGATATTTTTCATCAAAGGGAACCATTATCTATTTAAAGAAAGAAAAGAATATTTACCACTTTCATTAAACAATTTTATTTCAAGAATATTTCCTTGTACATAACGAAAGATCGCAATAAGGACTTGCCTTAAATTGGGAAATACATTTCGAACGTTAATTAATCTACCAGAGAATATGTTGCTTTATTAGCAAGGAAGCCTAATATTGTTCTCGTTACTCGTGTTACACTGCTTCATCAATTAACTATATTTAATTAACATAGTAATTGGAGTACCGCATGCGTCGCTAATTGGAGTGTACAAGCTTACTTCGATATAATTCCTGGACGATAACTAATTAGCCATTTCTTTCGGATAATTGATTTTCAATTGCATCGAGCCGTAATACCACGGAAGGCCGGCGTCAGAGGCTGATTTTTCAGTCGTACGATGTTCTATTTTTGCTTGAATGATGTTTCTTCGAAAACAAAGAATATCCGATTTATCTTGGAAATTTTGTTCAATCATTGCAATTGAACGGAATAAAGGTTTCTTAATAAAATTACAATGAATTAGTAGGTAATACTTTTATCGAAAACCTTATTATCAATTTTCTCGTATCGTTATTAAAATATACAGGGTGTTTCGAATTTCATCCGACATATTGTACCAACATGTTTATGAGACCATTTTGAGCAAAGAATATCATATACATCGGTCGATTCGTCTTTGTTTTCGAGATATGAGAGAGAAAGTGGTATAAACCAGAGGTAATCAGTTGCGTTCAATCTACTTAGCCTTTAACGACGATCATTTATTTTAAACTATTTTTCACGCTGATTTATATTAGTTCGCTGTGAAAGATAACGACAATCGTTTATTTTAAGCCATTTTTTACATTGATTTATACTGGTTCAGTGTAAAAAATCAGTGTGAAAGAAATGGACGACTAAAGAAAAATGCCATCTGGGCAAAGTTTAGAGAAACTTATGCTTGTTAAATTGAATTTTAACTCGTAATTTTAATTACCAATAGAAAGTTCGATAAACGTAAGTTTCCATTGAACGACAAGCTGTTTGGAAACTGGCGCCGTTGCAAATTATTGCCATCGAAATGCTGAACAATTTCTGTTCGAGTTTGATATTAGTTAGTAATTTAAACCGAAAGTTATACTGTTCGTAGTGATGAAACATAAACTTGAGAGCCGGAAATCTAATCCAAAGCCAAACATATTTTCCTCGTCGATAACTACTATGTGCTATCGAAATAGAATTTCTCCCACCGATAACTGTTACGAGCTACCGAAATAAGTTTCCCTTATCGTTAATGGTTATCAGGAACGAAAAAAGATTTCTCGTTCGCCTATAATTATCATTTGTCACTAAAAACATTTTTAATCGAGAAAATACTTGTTATTCTATGACTCTGTCCACTTTGATTGCAACAGTTCGGTTCCGTGAAAATAAAAGTCTAATTTCTAGAAACTGAAATCGCTCTCGATTAAAGAAACTAAAGGACAACGATTACGTACGATTAGCCAACGCTAACGTCCTATGAAATCTCCGTGGCGATCGGAAATATATAATTACGCAACGTGAGAGTAATACACAACAGGTTGTCACGCGTCTTTATCTGATAACGCATTCGCGAAACGCAATAAATCAGTGTATGAAACGTACGTTAAAAAGAAAATGAAAGAAAACGAATAACATTGACATCGATCTAGTCTACTAATCGGTTGGACATGCTCCGGATGAAATTTCGTATCTCGTGACACTCGCCTCGTTGATGCTTCGTATAACTCGTGTCAACAACAATTCTTTCAACGCGCGTCCACTTCGTCGATGTTCAGAAGAAATTTGCATCTTGTATCTTGCTCGTTTGCCATCTTGTCTCGTTGATTCATTGATCCTTCGCGCGTTGTTGTTATGGAAGACTACTACGTCTTATTTTCGTATTTCGTTTTACGATTTTTGTCTGACGTACATCGTCTCATCGCCGGTTGTTTAGTAGGAAATCAGGGTTAAGGATTATTTTGTTGAAAATTGAGAAATCGAATTGGAATTCGAATGATTGCGCTTCGTGTAATTTCTTCGGCGTACATCCTAAAACGGTTCGTATATCCGAGATTGTAAAATCAAAGAACGTAGCGATCGAAATACTGAACATACAAAATCAACTTTCACGAATCCTTAGAAACAATCAAAAATCTCAATCGTCAACATCGAGTGGCAGCATGGCCTTCGTCTGAATCTTCTACAATCAGTCTGCAAGCATAATGAACATTGTGCAGACGCGGAGAACCGTGACAGAGAAAACAAGCGATTCGCTGGTCGATAACAAAGCAAAGAACCACGTCTCTCGCCGCTTATCTGTTGCAAGAAGAAACGAAAGTTATTTCCGGCCTCGACCCTCGTGCATCCAACATTGATACATAATTTGTCGTTTCCGAACCTTCGTTTCTTTTCACGTTTCTCTTCTTACCGCGAGTTCGAGTTCCAATGCGTCGATCGAACGTACATACCAGGTGCCCCGTTTTCATCCATCCACGCAAATATCCTCTAAACTTGTTTCAGAGGTGATCTTGAAATCTCGAGGGCACGTCCATCTAAATAAGATTTCTGCCCATCGGAAGACGTTTGCCTCGAGACGAAGTAACTTTTATTCGAAAAAGTATTTCCAATAGTATAATTACGATTAGATATAGAATTAACCCAAGCAACTGGACGTCATCCAAGATAAAAGGAGTACAAAAATAAATAAATATAGTTTGGGAGATATTACGTATTACGTCAGAAAATAGTGAAGTGTACAGTGTAACGTAGGAGATATTTGCCTGGATCGATTAAAACGTGACTCCCTGTGTGTGGATGTTCTATTATTTGTTTACCAAAAATCTAAGGGTGGTCGTGGTGGCGCCCAAAATTATTGAAATAGCGCCATCGTTGGAAGATAAGTATTTAATTTTGTTTCTTTGATCTTTAATTCTTCTTCTTTTTTTTTTTTTTTTTTTTTTTTTAAAGATTCGAGAACGTTTGATTTTCTATAACAATAGCGCAATTTGGGGATTTTTCAGAAGCGTATATATTTATCTAATTGTTCAGCGTTCGAATGATTCGTAGTTTTCACGAATAAATCACTGTCAAGCGTAATTGCTGTCCTGTTCCTCCTTTTCAATTTCGCTATCGAATCGCACAAGTTCAAAAATACACTGATTGCCTCAGCAGCATTACTTGGAACTTTATTAAGATAATTGAATCGTGGCGCTATGTGCGTCAATGGCAGCGAACGCGCTAATAAGAATTTAGGACAATTTAGAGCTGTCGACATTTTTTAACAACATTAAAGGTATAACGTATATTAGAGGCTCCGTAGTTGAATCAGAATTGCAAGCACGACGAAAATATTATATTTACTCCTTTCGATCTTATCGAATGTATTGGATTTTTGAAACTGTATTTGCCGAAGAAATTACTGCGAATTATTATTTATGAAAGACGTTGCTCGAAAATTGCTACATGAAATAATAAAACAGTGTTGATGTTCGGAGTTGTAATTAAACAGATGCAAATAGTACAGACGTCTAGGAATACCGAGCAAGAATCATCGTTCATTTACGCACGTGGCCTTTCCAAAGGCCACCAATGCTACTTAAGCAGACGAAAGAAAACTCGTGATTTGAAATAATAATCGTACTCGCGATTTAATAGCGAAATGAATGTTATTTTTCAGGCGGTTAATCGCCGCGGGGAATTGAAGTTCTTAGAGAGCCTTGTAGCGAAACACGTAAGTTTATTTGGGGTGTCTGAGGACGGACGAGAAGACCGGAAGTGGACCACTGCTGGCGTCAGTACGCCATTCACGCCTCTTTCCTTTTACTGGCTCCTTACTTTCGCATTTCGCTGCTTCGATCAAATTTCCAACCATCTCGTTACGTCAAATGCAATCCATGTTTTATTCATTTCTTTCCTTCTTACGTGCAATGGCTCGATAACGAGGAATTAATTTTTCTAATTAATTTTCACAAGGGGAGTACCGCGAATAAAATTAAGATTTTCTTCTGCAGTTGAAAATATCGATGTAAATTCAGTCTGTTCGGTTCTTTTTCTATCTTGCTGGTTGTTAAACTAATTCCTCCGAATTTTGTCAATTTTATATCTCCTTTGGACGCAGAAATACGAGTCGACGAATTTAGAAATTAGTCGCGCGAAATATATACGCGAGAAACGTACGAACAAAAAGATTGCCTTCGTATTATTAAATGCACAGGAAACGAAAAGTGGCGACGTAATTAATTTTGATACGCAGAGAACGAACAACGCAATTCGTTTCGACAAACATATCCTGAAATGAAGCAGTTTAATTAATTTCCATAGAGGAATATTTTTCTCAATTTTTCATTATACGTGGAAATGTTGACGCAATTAAAATATATTTAAAGTACAAAATATGATTAAAACAAGTTTGAGAATTCTGCTGAAATATACAAAATGAAACAGAATATTTGTAACTCTTGTCGGGATATAAAATTGTTTTAAAAAATAGGTATCTCCGTGGACGTGAATTTTATCGAAAATTGAAAGTTCAGTTGAAAATGAAGACGTGATTTAATCGTCGTTCCCATTTACCAGCATGTACACGATATGATTCAAGCGGAACGAACGAGAAATAATTGGGAGGAAAATTATCTGTCTGCCCGTTAGGTTGTGGCGGTTCGCATTTAGAGATATCGCTTACTGTACTTGTAGTATGCGTGCACAATGTCACGTACACCCATGGTTCAACCCTAACTGTTGATTTTGCATACGAAGACGAGAAATCGTCATTTACCTTTCACTGATAATTTTTACAAATTGAAGCATATTTCTACAATATACAATTTCTAACGATATTTCTTATCTTTACAACATAATTGATCATTTATGAAACGACGTAAATGTATCGAATAAATATAAATGTACAATATAAGGATATTATTAAGATTAATATAGTTCAATAGAATCGTTCTTAATAAGAATATTTCAAATTTTTGATCTGCCTTACTCTGAAAAAAGTTACACTTTTTACCGTTTTCATTTCTAATTGTACGATGTAATAATTATGTTAAAAATATTATTTCCAATAGAAATAAAAATATTATCAGCACTCTGAGAGAACCAGAAACAGACTCATCTCGATGCCTTGTTCCTCGATTGCTCGTTTCCTAATCAGGAAAGAAGAAACACACCCACGAATTTACGAGTGTCTCAAAACGATAAGTTGATCGAATTTGCTGGTTCAAAATAGGCGATCCTTTTCGCTGAAATCTTCGGTTGACTCACCTCGAATTAGCAGCGCAGTGGACAAACAAATTTGACTGTTTGTGGATCTTGGGTAGATTCGTAGCGATGATATCAGTGGCCAGGAAAAGTGGTCACCCGGTTTATGGAATCGCTATCGCTTCGCTCGAATTCGAATATAAATTTCGCTGCCTGAGTCAACGTTCGAACGTGCTTTTTTCGTTGAGAAGACTACGCGAGAAGAAAGAAAGACAGTGAGTTGTAACGTAAAACGCCTGAGTAGAGAGCAATCGGATTCAAGCGAAGAAGCGGTCATAGTCCATTTCAAATCGAAATTCGATTTCATATTAAAATTGTAGAAGTCCATTTCTAGTTAAAAGAATATCATGCTAATATCGTAGGTATAGGAAAAGATATTTCTCATAAAAATGTCATTTTTCAATTTAAGGAATCATAAGATGAATTTTCTGATTTGTGTATAATACTATCGTGTTTTGTTACAATTAATACAGAGCAAGTTAGTACATGTAACTTGTAGATAATTTTATTAATCAACAAGTACAAACTCTACTTTTTAAAGAATTTGTCTTTATATAGAAATATAAGAGATAGGTACTAATCGATAGAAAGAGTCAATCTATATTTTAAAAAATAAAAATAGCAACATAACATAGTAATTAAGAGTCGAATATGATAATATAGTATAACGTAAGAAATGAGAAATAAGAATCTAGCAATCTGCTGGTAATATGTTATACAGCTAAAATACAAATAAATTTATTATTATTATTATTAAATACAATTGTATTGATTCTATTGTATTCAATAATATAATTGTATACAACTGTATTCACTTGTATGGGAATTTTCGTAAAATTTCATTTCTATGAAACATAGAAAAAAGAGGATATTTCTGTAGGGTATATTTACGACAGCAGTTGTTTGAACACGTTGAATTCCTAATAAAAAGGATGTTTCGAGGTATCAGATATGATTTAACGGGATTCCCTTAAATCCAATTGTAAGCACACAGATTCTCCTATGCTGAGAACAATAGCCGAAAATATGCACAAGAGAAGCGTTTGCCTCATCTTTACTATTATTATCCGTTCTTCGAGCTATTACTAATATTAGACGTGAGGACGCTGTCGTTGAAAATCGAGTACTTCTTGGTAGGTTTAAAAAGACATTTGCCAAGTTATTGAGTCACATGAGTTTCTGTCATATGATTTTTGATCGCAAGAATAAAACGACAGAGAATAATAAGTTGTCAAATTTTCTTATTGTTAGACGCTTTGGGAAAAAGAATCGTAATTTTATTACAGCGTCACTATTTTTGTGACAAGAATAGTCGGAAATTATATTTTCTAATTTGTAAAGATTGTCGTTCTCGTTGAAATTATGTAAATATTGGAAAATTGAATATCGTTTTCTTTGGAATTTTCGATTCTTCTTTTTAATATCTTTTGACGACTTATCACATAGTGATTTTCAGATTTGTTTTTAAATCGCGAAAAATTCACAGTTTTTGCAAACGAGTAGAACAAAATTCGAAGAATTCGTAGATAGAAATATACATCAGAATTCCTATTTTTTAAATCTAAAAAGAAACTCGTCGTTCCGGTCGGTAAGATTTCTTATTTGCAGTTCGACATTACGAATACAAAATTTCTCCTATGTAAACGGTGCTTATATTTTAATTTCTCTCAATAAATACTTCAAATTTATGGTCCCATTAGGTTATACTGCAAATACGTCCAACCACTACTTCTATTTTATTCAAGAGATTAGACGCACTCATTTGCATAAACACAGCTGAAAACTGTCTCGCTCGAATTTTATATATTTCTTCCACAAATTTGAAATTTACTCAAATTTATATAAATATATGTTTGAAATTAAAAAATCAAGTAGATTATCAACTTTGAATTCTGACAGGATTTTTTTCGAAAATCAGGATTGAAAATGTTGTACAGCTGGACGTAACTGAATAAACACGAATTAACATATCACGATCGATGCTTCGGTGTTTTGTAACAGCTGCTGCATTGCTATATACTGTGCTTGAAACAAAATAAAATAAAATATTCCTAGTGTCTGCATCGTGTAACGCAACTTACGAGTTTTTTGATTCTTTTGAAAAAAGCAACACGTTCCAAGAAATCGAGTACCGTTATCGAGACTTCAACTAGAATTTATTATATTATCATACATATCATACAGTATTATAAGATATATAGAATATACAATAATTTTAAGCTTCTTCGAGAACTGTAAACATCGTTGTACAGTCTGAGACGCTAATAACTTTGAGATCGATCCGAATTCAAATAAATAGATAAAGGAGAAAACAATCTTTTTATATCGTAAAATAGCATTATACAAGAGTTATAACTTCTACGATCGGTAAAAGTGATACTTTTTATAGAAATATATATAAAAATGTAAATTAATGTTTCTTGGGATTATTACATATTTATGAATATTTCAAGGCGATTTCGAAAAATCGTTTCCTTGGCTACGACTTGGTACCTGGGGCTATCATTTGATTTATAGCGTTGCTGTTATTTTAGTTATTGGTTTAGGAACATCGTAATGTTCCCAAATATAGGGTGCTGTTTATTCAACTAATTACCGAGTTGACCTGCACCCTCTTACAATTGAAACTACGACGTCCTCGATTTCTGGAATTCCTTTATACGACTTTCGCAGGATATTTTTCATACATTACACAATTTAGTCAGAACAAACAATCAAATGAAAAAACTTGTTTGTTTAAATACTTTTATAGTACATTTACGTCTCGTAACAAGACTTGTTATTCGTTAGAAATGAAAGAAGAAAGACAATGGTGTATAATTCGAATTTTCTATAAATTCTGCAGAAAATAAAAAGTTACTGGAACATTTCGAGGTAAAGTTGCTACGTAAAATATCTGTAATTTCTGTATAGAGAGAAAGAAATAAATAACCGTTAAACGAAACGGTTTAAAGCTTTTACAAGAATTAAGTACTTGGTAGATGTCCAAATTCAGCCAATAAAGTGCGCCCCAGTTCATGCGTTTTATAGAAGGTACGTTCGACTACTTAACGGTGCCTCGTGATCCTTCAAGCTCGATTACAACGCTTCACGCACAATTCGATTTTAATAGAACACAAATTAGTACAGTAGATAATTTACATATCGAAAACAGTTACATTTTCTTCTTAGTCATTAGTTGTGACTCATAAGTAATATAATTAGATGAATCATTAACTGTTAACTGCTCGTCGTTACATTCATTATATTAACAAATTTCCCCAATAATACTGTTTCGTTACAATCCACTTACTTGTAAGAATCGTATTACATGGTTTCTTTTTATAAATCATCGCGAAATTCCGGATTTTCGTGAAAATTTATGTTTTTTTTTTTTTCAATTTTATAGCGCCAGGTATCGTACGAATAAATATTTCACATAGTTTTTCACGTCACGTGCGTTCCGTGAAACTTAGCATTTTCGTATTTCCTACAAATGCGCATGAAAATCCCCGGTCTATTCGTCACATTGGTTGCTTAAAATCTTCGAGTTTATCAATATTATTAGCAACAACGGTGTCTCTCGGATGATAAGGCTAATAAAATTTCAAAATGTATGACGCATAGTATATTCGTAAAAAGCTTCTGCAAATGCACGAATACTTTGGTGAGTCAGAGAGTAGTACGTAAATTATTGTGCAAGACAATCTGTATGATAAAACCCTTTTCTCTGATCACGATTCATAATAATTAGGCATCTTCTATTAGCAATCTTTATATTACAAAGTCTTCTTCTTTCGTTCGTTACAAAGCTATAATTTATCTCGTATAATTTACTTTTATATTGTACAAATTCTGTTTAATTCGATCCAAACTCATTCGATGTTTCGTTAAGACTTAATCTTTGAAAGATGGAAACTAAAAATGGCCACGAAAATTGATCATAAAAATACGAGCCGGCATAACAACTCACAGTCTACTCATAATACACAGAATCTAAGCATTCCTCTCGCCAAACTTCGGCTATAACTCGCAACTTCCGTCGGAGCGATTCACAGGTCGTGTTTCTCCCCACTATGGCGCGCAACAAACGCAGAACTTTGGCCCAGATAAATAGCTGGCAGCCAGGAATCAGGCACGTAGACCACGCTTTGCAGTCGAGCAACGTTCACGCTACTCGTAAACGTGCTCCGAGGCGCAGTGTAATCGAAACGCTATTCTGTATTCCTTACGTTCGAACATAGAACACGTGCTAGTCGTGACAGTTCGCGTTATCCATAAAAGATCGTGAATATTTCTGGCAAATTTCGTGAAACATAATTTCCACGCTATCGACGGAAGCACGTGCTTATTCTGACTAAAGTTTTGGTGAAAGACAATTTTAAATAGAACTTTGACAAGTTTCGTAGAAAGATTGGAAAGAAGGTGACTGAGCAGGCTGAATTTTGTCTTGTGAAACGCTGCTTCGAAGAAAATTCGTCCGCAAGTGCGTACAACAGTTGGTTGTGATCGACCAAATTGAACTTTGGCCTGTGGAAAATTGCTCTAACAGATTTCCTTGGAAATTTGGGGATTCGTGACTCGTCGAACTAGACCTTCGCTTGCGAGGAACCTTTGCAGGTAGTTTCAGTTTAATTTAAAGTCTCGTTGAAAGAAGATCGTGCGTCTCTATAAAACCTTATCGAAAAGTGCGTAGGATAATCGTGATCGACGAGGTTGAACTTTGTCTTGTGACTAACTTTTGTCTGGTGCTGTTTTCAAGACATTTAAAGACTGTTTTAATTAAACGTATTTTGAAATAATTGTTCGTTGAACAAGAAGACTTTGTAGTGTAAAAATTGGTGAAAGAAGTATTATAGAAAGTGTGATACTTTCGTAAGAAGAATAAAGAAGAGAAGAAAGTGAAAGGATCGTTCACGAGACAACCAAAGAAGTATTAGAGTACCTGAATTTCGGTTAGGCAGATCGTATCGAGTTAGGTAAATCGTTGTCAGAGAAGGTAGAAGCTATAAGAAAGAAGATGGTTCAACAGACGAACACTGAGTTTGCAGTTGGAAACGTGGACGAGTACGTCAGGTATTTTAATTACCTGAGGGCTCTGGCAGATCTCACAGCCATGGCTAGCATCATAGCCGTTCAGGTAATTTAATATTTTGGAAAATTTAAGCAGAGTCAGCAATATAACTATGGAAATAATTTGCTAGAAATTAAACAGGATTTTTAATTGGCCACGAAAATTATGGTATTTTAAGTAGTTGTACAATCTTATGGTAGAATCTTATTATAAAATTGTTGAATTTAATATCTGCTAGTATGGACTCTTCGGTAAAGCTCACCTAACAGACCTATAGCTTAGACACAACGAGAGAAGAGAGAAAGTGAGTGTTTGGTCCAAGATCGAATTTGATATATATTTTCTATTATTGTAGCGTCATATTGTAGTATTTTACTATAGATCTTTGTTTTTGCTATAATAAAATCGTATCACAGAAAATTTGGAAATTTGGAGTTTAGCTTGAGTGTCTGATATTGTTATGAAAATGACTCGATTGAAATTATGAATATTTCAAATGATTTATCACTGATATTCCGTAAGAGACAATAAAATGAAGATTCGAGGTGTAAAGTCTTTAGATCACTCTTAATTGAACATGTTTACCGAAAGATGATTTAACGATTAGACTGTTGTTGAAGGTTTTGTATTATCGCATCAATTATATTGCGATAAGATAAACATTTTTGGTTGTAAGTTTAAGCAGACTTTTCATATCCATTACATGATAATTTAATTAAAGATTTCACTCGTTTTTCGTTCATTTTGTGAAACTTCTGTAACAATTGATGAAATGAAAATTCTAGGTAATTCGAAGCACTCGCGAGATAACAATTTGTAATATTTTGATATAATTTCTAATTATTTTCGACCATTCTACGATAAATAACAAACTTAAAGTTTAAATAATCAGTTTTTTCTCAATGCACAGCTATGACTAGCAGTAATTATAATACTGATAATTAAGTGTTCAAACAATTTCATGAACAATCGTTCATAAATATTTGGCAACTCAAACTGAAACGTGATTTATCATCTCGATATTGTTCGAATTACATTCATTCTTCTACAATTACGTTCGTTCTTTGACTATCTTTAAATCATATCTGACAGATGAAAAGAAAAAGAATTTATCACGCCGAGGTTCTTATTCGACAATAATTCGTAGATATAGTAGCAGCTCGTTATAGTAGCAACTTTTGTCTGATTTTGATCGATGAGATCAAAGAGCTGTAGGTATATCACAGTCAATTAGGTTCACTTTCTAAAAGAATGAGCACTTCTGAGTACGAAACCTTGTTTCGGTGGGACTTTGATTCCACGAGCGTCGGTCAACTTTAATTTCTAGATAAAATGATATATTAGATACATCATTTAATTCTCGTATAAGAACAATTACGATTATCATTGATATAAATATATACATGCATTAATAAAAAAACGAATTTGGCTTTAAAGTTTATAAAAAGTTTGTAAATATAAATTTAATCACGAAAGGATGATAAATTCCCATTGAGGGAATAATTCTCCATAAAATACAATTTTTCTCTCGATTTAATTCGTATTCGTACGGCACGCTGGTACACTGGTATCGACTCTTTTATTGGCCAACGTGTTGTTGGTCGTACGTGATCAAACCCTTCGTAGACGTAATTGAAATTTCTCTAAAGAATTTTAATACGGGCAAGTACATTAACGAAAAGTATGTTTATTTTAGTAAAATAAATTTATTATAAACGCATATAATCTATATCGCTATTTACAAATAGGGATATGCTTCCTATTATCCATATTAGGTATGTTTTATTGTTATTATACATATGACAACGAGTATACGTATAGTAAATCGAAACGACTAATTGTTGATTCAACACAAATTTTACAACATTCATCGATGGTGTTACAGTATTTATTATTTATTGAAAGCATACGGGTATTTACTTCTCGGTGGAAAAATTAGAAATTTTTTATTGGAATGAGAAATTTTGGTTTAAAATCATCCTTTGATAAATTCACGATAAAGTTTCGACTCGACTGAAAAATATTAGAAAGGAAAGTACTTTCTATGTTATTTTCTACGAAGAATATTCCATGGCTGTTTTGTGGAAATTTCCAGAATTAAGAATCAGTATGGGGATTAATACTCGCGATACAGAGAGTATCACGCCACTGTGTGGATTTAGGAATCTCCGAAATCTCGAACCTCGTGGCATATGTCGATGCGCGGGGATTAACGTCTCGTTTTAACGATCGATATCTGGATGAGTCTCAAGGCTCTTCAATGCCGCGGAACCAGGGCAAGGTGGCGAGAAAAACGTCGATCCATCGACGTCGTCGCCTCTTCAGCGACTTCTAACCCCGAGCAATTCATGCTCTACCCTCTTCTTCGTACGTCTAATTACGAGATCTTATCATTCTCTGCCAAAAGCTCTGCCTTAACTGCTGATAATGTTTTAGAAAGTTCCAATTAGACTTCCAAGATTTAGGGACTTGATAAAGTAATAAGTATCCTAACTGTAATGTACTAAATGTAAATGTACTAAATATAGAAACGTAGAAAAATGTTCTAAGAAACTATTGGCATAAACGTTCCCGTTACTTTTTTATTTTCAATAATTCTCTTTCAATAAGACTGTCAAACGAAACCAACTTTTCTTGCAAAGATTAACATCCAAAGCTAACGTTGAGGTAATATATAAAGAAGTAAGAAAATTCCAATCGTATCACCTGGAAAAGTATTTGAATTTTACTGTAAAACTGTAATAACGCATTTACAATTAATGAATGTAATAATTAAAACGAATAGTTAGGAGTTTCAAAGCGCCGCTTAATGGGATCCAATAGTCCCTGTTTTAAATGTCCATTGTGCCATCACATATGCTGCGCATTTAATAAAAAAGCTCTCGAACAAAAGTATATAGACTCGATACTGGGAAAAGGAATGTCTGAATGAAGCGATCATTTTTCAACGAAGGATCCGAAAAACGATGAATAACGATCTTCCGCTTGACGTCAGAAATTTGCGTACAAAGGGAGCCGGGCAAATGAAACGATGAAGCGACCACGTATTCTCGAATCGGTAGTAAAATATCGACAATCGTATTCCTTTCAATGGAACGAGTCACATGGTCGATCAAACTTTCTGCGAAGCCCCAGAGTCAATCGATTTATCTACATTTACGTGCTGGTTGAATCTTGTTTTCCAACCAGATAGGTATCAGTCAGCGTTTTATCTGTCTTATGCCAGTATTTACAAAAATACATCGCAATGGATTAGACTATCTCGGCTATTATTTTATCGGCCGTTCGAACATTATCGCCCTAACTCGTAATTTTTCTACGAAACGAGGGTCGCAGGAGAGAATGACTTTTGATTGGAGTATAAAGCAAGGAAATCGGCGCTCTCCAGACAGATTTCAAGATATAAAATATAAAATTCAAGATATAAAAATAACGTGGTCACGAGGAGATGATCGATCGATTCGGACTAAGATCGCTTTGTTTCTCCTTTTTTGAAGCTTCGTGTCTTTGTTCTATCAGGAGGAATTTTGTAGAGCGGTGCTAGTTGGTTTTAGTTGAGATTTTGTAAAAAGCTTTGGATTATTTTCAGGCGAATATGGGATATTATCGTTTTATCGAAAAATACAATGTTGAGCAGGTTAGTTTCGTTAGGAACATTCATCAAGTGGAATTACATATAAATTTTTAGAGAAGTCAGTTTTGTTGAGGTTATTCGATAAACAGAGGAACTCGTGGATAAATTGTAAGGTAGACGATATATTTAAATAGAAGCGTAATTATAAGTAAGAGCTAGCTGTGTTACCCAATAACTGAAAACCCCGAAGCCAACGTCCCTTGTCTACTGTTTATGGTCTGTCTTCGTCGCAGTCTTTTGTCTGTACGCTGTCGATGGCTTCGGTGCTTGAGAAAACTAAAAAGACCAGATGTAGAGTTTTCTTAGTAGTGGTGACCACTTCGACAAGTTTCAAGAAGAAAGTTTATTTTTATGGAACATATTTTATAGAAACGAAATGAGGATCGAGTGATCTACTTGACAAAACTTTTGCCAAAATTGATCTTCTTGGCATATCTGGAGAAAGAAAAATTCAAAAAAAAAAAAAAGAAAGAAAAGAAAGGAAACGTTTAAGAACATGACTGATAAGTGTTATCAATCGACTTACAGGATATTTAAGATAGATGTGTCACGGGTCGTGTAATCAGAACATTTAATTAATTTTTAATACTTCATAAGTAGCTAATAAATAATAAAAGAAGAATGCTTCTTTGGAATCCAAATATGATGAATTCATATTTATTTTTATTTTGCAATAATACCTAAGATTCAACAATTTCTCAACGCTGCTTTCTTGATACATTAATACTTTTAATAATCCTTGTTTTTGTAGCTGAAATATTCTTTTAGCTAGTCAAGTGTCAGATAAATGAAAGAATTTTTACGGGATAAAACTTTAACGCTATACTTCAAATAGAAATATTCTATTTTTGATCATTCGAGGGAATATATTTCGAGATCGATCTTGTGCTCATCATGTGCACTCGAGTGCTCGATCATTTAAGCTCATTTATTATTTATATCGTATTGTCTAGATTTAATTATCATAGATTGCCAAAAATGCCTTAAATTCTTATGTGAGAATCGATTATCTTCTTGGCATTAATATTAAGTCCATGTATCGTGATTATTTTTTATAAATAGATCGAGAAGTGGCGCAAATCTTGCATCGATATTGCGTGATATTTTTGTTCTTATTAATTCTACAAATCGTTCGTGAAATGATATCATAGAATTAGAACAAGATTTTATTAGAAAAATTTAATTAATCGTACAATTTCACGCAATTTAGCCGCGTTATGAACTTAACAATTTATAATCAATTGCAGAGAAATCACACGAATCTCTCACATTTTATACTTCACTCGGGATATCCATCGTAGCTAAAAAAAAAAAAAAAAGACCGCTGTCTTCTCTTAAATCTTCATTGACGCACGATAAAGATAATTATTAGACTAAGTTTCTCGTAAATTGAACGGCTTAGTACTTTTCCAATGATTCAATCTTAGAAATTTCCGATCCTTACTCATCGTTCGATTTTAGATAGGGTAAAGTGTTGTCACCTGAAAGATAAGAAATCCCCTGTAGGAGTTTACCAGGAAAATTGAAGAAGCAGCAATAACATAGCCACAGTTGTAATACGCCACGATAAATAGGCGTTTTAACGTCTTGCGATTTAACTAAACAATTATCCCTGAGAACAGATTTCATTCAGAAATTATGTCACTGATTAAATATATCGTAGATCTTTTATTTATATTTTGGAATATACATTATAATATTTTTCAAATATTTTTAGATACATCTCTTATAAGATGAACATATTTAGCCTGACTATTTTAATTAAGTATTTATGAGCATACAGCTAAATATGTTCCCTGGTTCCAGTATTTATGAAACGCTATAGTTAGAAACAGAGTGTTTTCACAGCTCCTTCTATAGTTCTATATTTGAAAAATAGAGTCTACATATTCAATAAATATTAACAATTAAAAAAATAAATAAAATTAAAGGAATGCTTTAAATCTTTATTTTGTAAATATTAACTTTGAGACAGAAACGAAGGAGTACTGAAAATACTACATATATACTACTTTTTAGCCTAAACGTGGATCGTTTGCAATCCAATTTTCTTTACACTGAACCTGAAATATTCAACCGCTACTCATTCCTCACCTATCTCAACATTACATAACGACAAAAACAAATGACACGGCCAGCGTTTAGAGCAAATAAATGGGAAATAAATTATCGTGAAGTTTCGAAAAATTCACACGATAATATATCGGTGACGTAGCTTGTCAACGGATATCGCGAATCGATGAACTCGATTATGAACTTTATCGGGCAATCACAGAGCCCGACATATGGCCAAGAAATTATCCGCGCGAGATTAATCGCAGCAACGATAATCGATAATCTTATCTGTGATTTAACCAACGATTTAACTAAACGTTATAATTATTATTAATTGCATAATACGTTATGCGATTAGCTTATCTTTGTAAAACTAAACAGTGGTATGTTTAAATTGATATTTCTTTTGTCTTCGATCGAGATATTCGTGATATTATTCTTCTTGGTATATTCGATGTAATTGTATTGCTAATTAATGGAATTAAGATTCGTTAAGTTCCATAGTTCTGTGATATTTCTTTCTTTCTGGCATTTCAGCCTAGTTTATTTATGATTATTACGGTGACGTTGATGAACGAGGAACAGTCGTCTTCTTTTTGGAAACCGGTATTAACAGATGTGTGCTTTTTTGTGATGGATACACAGGCAGCCAAGTATGAGAGAAAGGTCGTTCGATAATTTATTGTGCGTAGTTAATGCTCAGTGACCTAATTAACTTCTGAGGACGTTTCCTTCCATCGATTAGTTCAGTTTTTTCAGAGATTATAGGAAATTAAGTTCTCGAAATTTAGAATTACTAGCTTTACCATTAATTAAAATTGAAAGATTAAATCGAACATTGTAAAAAAAAAAAAAAAATTGAAAGCAAATCGAATGAACTTCACCGAATCAAAACAAAGCGAAATTGCTCCAGATCAAATCCAACTATGTCCCGACAATAAAATCGAACTAAGTCGAGCCAATTCAAACGAAAAAGATCCTCATACATCAAATTAAATCAAAATCTTCGAATGACAGATATTGGAACGATGAGAAAGTTCCTTCAAACCTAATCAAACTTCTTCAAACCAAAAGACAATTATTCGTATTAAAGTTTATGCAAAAACTCTGTTTCAAATGAAGAAATTAAAAAAAGCACGCGTTATAGTGATGTCGAAATTTATGAAAGAAACTCCAAACAAGTTCTTTCAAATCCAATCAAACCGACTTAAACTCCTCCAACTCCGAAACAAGCTTTCGCTTAATGAACGCACAATATATTACATGCAGTGCCATAAAAAATATGTTATACTTATCTCTATATAAATCTTCAGAAGGCTGAAATATCCTCTGAAAACAACATTCCCTTACGATATCTCTTCTCGCAAAGAAACTCATTCACCGATCACGCTATCACACGACGAGCACGCGATAGCTGGAAAAGTTAGCAAACAAAATCGTACAAATCCTTCCAAGGTGCATCTTGTTTCTCGAAACAGACGACTCGATAACAGGTCAGTCCACCTATCTCTCCATTCTTCGTCACATTTGCATCAACAAGAATACTCGTCGTAATCATTCAAATGGATGAGAATAAAGAGTCGCAATAAAGCTCAGACGAACTGATAACGTACGTCATGACACAAACAACGATGCAACTCATCTTTTTGAGAATGCTGTGTCGTTAGCAACCGATTCTACCATAGGGTGGTACATGCACACGTCGCTTATCTGTGTGGAAATTTCATTCGAGACACGCAAATATTATAAATTCCGCGAGATAAGGGATAGTTTCAGGCAATCGGGATGGAGGATGTCGATTGGGTTCTCGTTTTCGTCGACTTTGTTCCATTAATTTCCGATCGGCTACGCTTTTTCTACGTTGCGAGGGACTTTCTTTGGCTTATCGGCGAAAATTTATGATTTTCTGGACAAATGGACGGAAATCGAGGATCGGATTGTGAAAATCGTATGGAAGGGATATATAATGTAAAACGTGGATATTATGCAAAAAAGAAATGTACACAATCCTCGGAATATTTTAACGTCAAGTGTCTTTTTAGAGGCAATTTAATTTAAGAGGATTTTAGAGGAAATCAAGGAACAATTTATTCTTTAACACACGTCGTTACAAAATTGCTGTGAATGTTCAATTTGTGCGAATCGTCCTGAATTTCAAATGTTCCCTTTATCATGAATTTTACATTTCTCTGAATTCTGTTTAACCAGGAAAATTTGCGACGGTTTTGTATTAACAAATCGATGAAAAATTTGATGAAATAACCATATAAATAATGTAATAAATATTGCATCGAAGAATTATTTGGTAAAAAGGGCAGCCGACTAAATATCAGTATATTTTTCTGATTACAGTTTAAACGAATGTTAAACAAGGAACTGTCACACTTCTCAGAATCGTCCAAATCCGGTAACCAGATATCAGAATATATCTGCAACACCTTCCTCGGTAAGTTGAAAGTTAAAATACACCTTTGCAAAGCTCGTGACTTCATTTTCATAAACTTACATCTTTGACGAGACTCTTTACGATGATTGAAAGAGGTGGAAGGAATTGTATTCTTTGTCTGCAACGAAATACGAAACGGTCGTGAGACTATAAGAAAAAGATAATTCGCGATTTTATCGAGGTCGACGCCAGGAGCAGATTTACCAGGGACAATGAGAGCAACGTAGGCTCTTACGCATTAAGAGCCCTTGAAACACCGTAAACGCGCGCATGTTTCACGATCATTCATCCCGTTAACGCTCTCTTTGTCTCTGCTTGCTCGTCAAACGAGGAATCAGAATTTTTAATTACTCAAACTGCCTTATACGTCGATGCAAACGCGACTTACACCCTTTCTCGTCGCAATTTAGAAAATCCAGCTCTATTTACGAATTAATTGGCAAATTGTAAAATGCTAGTCATTTTTTTAACTTACGATAGTTTCTCAGGATTAAGAATTACGTGTTGCTTCGTATCAAAGACTCTTCCTATTTCTCACACAACTTTCCAAACCACCGGAAACTTCTGCCAACTAAATTGAACCAAGTTATCAAAATCAGATTAAACCAAGTCCTTCGACCAAATAGAATCAAATCGAACCGAATCATAGCAATAGAAGGCAGCAGCTCAAATCAGATCCAAGCAGAACCACCGCATCTTCCAAAGCGTATAAATCGAATAATGAAAAATCTTGCAATGCGAATCAAACAAACGTCGCTTTAAACTTTAACAAATCTGATAAAACGCCAACAAATTTCTGTATACTATTTATCTCTCTATACCATTTTCTTTTTTTCTTGATCTCAAGTGTTCATATATTCTTACCACGTTATCCCATATCATTGTTACAACAATAAAATGTTATAACAGATAAACAACAAGATGTAGATATACCGTCTCTACCGACCGACGAGGACTCCTTAGCTACCGGAAGTGCAGATAAGAAGGAGGCGAAGAAAAAGGACCGCGTGCAAAAAGGCCCAGCTTCCATGTCACACATAAGCGGCGTAAAACGACCCCTCACACACACGAACAGCTTCACCGGGGAACGTGTGCCGCTTCATGGTGTCGAGACACCTCACGAAGAAGAACTTGGCGAGGTAAGAGAGTTCTGTCTTGTTTTACAATTACGCGTATCCCGACGAACCAGCAAATAACCGAGAGTTCGCTCGTTCAAAATCAAATTCACTCGTTTAGAATTAATCTGCAGAAAGATTAGCTAAAATCTACGATGTTTTCGCGTACTTGGCGTCGTTCTTTTTAAAATCTTTCCGTATCCCACGGGAAAACGTTCGATTTTCAACTATTTATTTCTAAAAATATTAATTGTTAAACTATTTATTTTATCGCTCCTCGATGATCTGAAATTGGCAACATTTAGTTCGAAGATGCGAATTTAGAAGGAAAGATGGCTTTATTTCTACCGAGTATATTTTATTTGTTGTCGTTGTTTCGCAATGTTTTTCAACGACTTTTTTAACATCGAGTAGTATAATTAATATGTAGCGAGGAAGTTTCCTGCAAAGTAATTATTAATTTAAAGTGGAACTATGGCTTGCTGCTAATCGATAATTGTACACTGTAAGAGTTGTTCCATGGATTTGCAAAATAGAGATCACAATATTATGATACAGGATCCGTATTGTGTACAAGTAACGAGTTACGAAGTATTTTTTTAATTTCATCTCGTTCAGCTTTTCTCCAAGCTCTTGGAAAAATTTGTTCAGTAAAGGAAAGTTATCTCTTCTGTTATACGTTTCTTGCGTTATTTTTCTTGCAAGTTGACCACCGTAGGCCAACTAGTTAACTATAAAAATCGCAACTAGAAAATGAAGGGAACGCCGTGTTATCGGTTACCGTGAAATATGCCTTATGATATTCGCAATAATGGAAAAATCGCAGCTATCGAGAAAAGCAAACGCTTTTATTTTAATTGATCGTGCGAGATGGCAATCGATGAGACAAGATCTCAGAATTTCCTGGTAATCTCCTCACGTTTGCACTTGTCCAATGAATCATCCAAGTCATTGATAACTATCTGTACTGTTGAGTAACCACTCGGCCGATATGATTCAGGTAGAATTGCATAAGTGGTTCCCAGAACGCGAAACAAGAGTCGCGAAAGCGAAATTAATTAACGGTACCCTACACTTTCTACTCATCCGGAAGACCTCGATTACGGATTCAGTGTCCCCTGTCCAAGTGTCGCGTTCGAGCAAAACGCTAGCACAACCGGTTTCAAAGTCTAATTGCAGGAGTTGGAAGTCGCATGAGAAACTTCCT
Source organism: Bombus vosnesenskii (assembly GCF_011952255.1). Classification (NCBI taxonomy): domain Eukaryota; kingdom Metazoa; phylum Arthropoda; class Insecta; order Hymenoptera; family Apidae; genus Bombus; species Bombus vosnesenskii. Next base: position 3,856,589 of record NW_022884343.1, read on the forward strand.
GTAAACCGAGTGTTTGATCGAATATCGCAAATATTAGTATCAGTGCTTGCTAAGCATTTGTAAAGTAAAGTTAGGCAGCTATTTCGCCGAGAAAAATAATTTAAGGAGAAACACATTTCTCCCGAGTTTCACTTTTCAAAATTAATCTTCCGTTGTCAGTGCCGCGTTAATTTATTCCAAACTAATTTCTATTCTAAATTAACTGTAAACTAATCTCGAAATCGATTTTTCTTCAATGTCGGTCCTAACTTAATTTCGAAATTAACAAATTAACATTAATTAATCGAGAATCAAGAAGATCGTGATAAGAGATTTTCAAAGTTTGATATCCTTTTACGGAAACAAGTTTTCCGTTTCAAGAACGAGTTTGTTGCACGTTTGACGAGTCGTGGAAAATTTTTCGACAATTTCAATTGTTGAAGTATGTCCAAACCTCGGGACAACCTCGTAATTCTTGACCAAGATCAGAGAAACCGCCTTTGAATCCGCGTTAATTAAATTTTCACAAGACACGATCACCGGGTCTCGGTCTCTACATTCTCCAGACCATAAATCGGATCACGTAGCTTGTTATACCGCTCAGCTTCGCCGGTTTCATGGTTAATTCCACGCCTTTTGTCTAATTATTAATCATGCTAGACACCAGTCAGGAACACGTGTAATCTCTGACACGACTCAAAGGCTGTGTCTATTCTACGCTTAGCAATCTAAGTTTTGCATGTAGCTGTTAAACGTCTTTTTTTTCATCGAGCTACTTTGATCACAGCCACGTGTCTTATATCTTCGTACTAGAGGTACCTTGGGAGTTTTTATCGAGCCAGGAATATGGCACATCTTTCGTAACTTAATTTTTCATCGTACGTTCGTCCCTTCGGTGCCGTTTGTCAGACACTTGGATACTTCAGTTATATAGTTGTGATACAATTCTTTTTAGACTGGAGATTTACGTAGAATCGTGTCAAGTTTAGAATAAAAAGTGTAAAATTATGGTTTTGTGATATGGTTAACGAAAGAGTATTCGTTTCGATATTTTGCAACTGCAAGTAATTGTATTTTGTTTCTTTAATGTTGATTTATTTTATCTGTCAACTTCAGACTTGAGAAGTTTCAACAGTATGAAAATCTTCGTTGCAATAACCGTGACGTAACATAATTTTCTTTTATACTGTGCTTCGCGCTAACTGTTCACGCTGACTGAATTTGAACGGGACATGTTCGTTTTAAGTAAAAGGCTAGTAACAGATTTCTCGAGTTTTTATGTAATAGAATTGTTCTGTCCCGGGACACGACACACTTATGTCACGATTATGTATCCCTGGAATTTCCGATTCTGACACTTGTTCAGGTTTCGACAGGCTTCGCGCTTTCTACGGATGCCGTTTCTGTCTACAGTTTCGTATTCTTCCCTTTATGCGTTGTTCCATTAAAATTGTATTATTATTTATTTATTTATTTATTCTTAGTCCATGCCTTTCGGCTTTGGACGACTTTCGGTTTACATCCCTTATAATGCCCTTACATTACATATATTTCTCTTACTCTAGCACTTCTATCATTATTTACTGTTTATACCTATCTATTGCATCTTGCTTGCTCTATCTCTATGTACTAACTTATATCTAACGCTTATAACTGAGTGCTCGTTCCTTCTTTGGCTTTTGCTTCCTTGCTGTGCTCCCTCCCTGTCGTTCCTCTCCCTCTTCTGCTACTCTTCTCTTCTCTATTATCGCTTTCAGTTCTGCCAGTCCTTCTCCAATCTCATTTAGTACTTCTATCATGTTCCTTGCTCCTCCTGTTATCTCACATTCCTCTACTATGTGTGATTAAAATTGCAGAAAACGCGAATAGAAATATTCCTGCGATATGAGTAGAAAAATTCCTGATAATTAATCTGCAAATTTTATTTTATTTTATCGATCTCTATTAATAGAAAAGTATCTCCAATTACCAAATTCTAGAACAAAATTGTAGGGAATTTTCCGGAATATAAAACTCAAGAAGAATATTGCACCGAAGGAAATCGTTCTTCGCCTCTCTCTCGTTTCCTTATCCTTATCTCATTACACGTGTCTATTGGCATAAGTTTCACGGAGAAGTCTATAAATCTAGGAAACTTCCAACGTCGAGAGCAATGGCCTCGACTTTTAAATATTTACCTGGTTTCTCAATTAACAGAGAGTAAACATAGCGCTAAAGACGAGAATAGTTGGCAACATTTATAGGCAAAATCCATTTCCAAATACGTAACCGTTAGAGCACCGTGCACGTTTTTAAATCTTCCTTTATGCTGGCCCGTGTCGCGTGAAATCGGCTGAAAAATCGATTAAGCGTTGGTAAATGTGGCTACGTGATCTTTTTATGGAATTTTCGAACAGCTTTCTCTTTTTATTACAATCCTTATTTACATTTAAATTTATCGCTATTTATTTGTACCGGAACTATCGTTGATACTTTATCGATCAACTACGAATTTACGAAAATTTTTAATGAAATAACATCGTTCGCTACTACCATGGTGACTATCCAAATTTTGTTGTTCAGTTTTGTCATAATTTTTTCATTTTTGTTTTTTTAAGTATTAGGTTGTCCTAGAAGTTTCTTTCGTTTTATATGGTAATAATAGACGCACAATGTTTTTTGTTTTATATTAGTTTATCGAATTATGCACGAACATAATACTAGAAATATAACGAAATGGATCATACCTAATTCGTTAAAATAATATAAAACAGAAATTGTTGTTCATCTATTATCACCTTATGAAACGAAAGAAACTTTTCGGACAACCTAATGTATACTAGTCGAGGCAATTGAAACGCAGCTAATTAAAAACTGCTACAGGAAGAAGATAAACTTTGTCTCGTCTATGAAAATAAAATAGATACAAAACAGCGTGACGAACCTCTGTTTCTCCAATTTTACTAACAATTTATTTACACTGCCATGCTGAACGCACTCGATGCATCGCGAGACTGATAACCGTGAGATTTCGATTCTTCGAAAGGCCAATGCTGACTATATTTACGATCGTGTGCGCGAAACAGCATACGTACGTCGATGAAAAATTTGGGACGAGGTCGCTAGCCTACGATAACCTAATTTCTTCGATTCCTTATCGTTATCATTATCGTCGTTTTCACCTTAATTAGCGAGACACCGCTAAAGAATTTTTCACCAGAGTGGATCGCATGTAATTTGAATATAGGAACTTCTTTGTTCCTAGTGAAAATAAAAATGGTCTTTTGAAGATTTTCTGGCAATTTTCTTATTCTTTGAGGATACATTTATTTAGAAATCTCCTTTGATTTATTTTATTATTAATGGTTAATCTGGAATAATATAGTTTGAAAAAATTCGAAATATCGATAGAATTACAGATACAATATTTTAGCAATGTTTCTTTTCGATTGAACATATTGATTATTGTAATTACAATAGTACGTAAAATTTGCAAATCCACCCTGGTGATTGATTAAAAATTTTATTTAAATTTGTTACCAAGATGTACATAGAAGCTGTGATTATTATTATTATAAGTATAATTGGAAATTTACATTTACATTTAGTAAACGTATTTTATTCTTTTGTTTCGCTAATAATGGCTCGATTGTTCGATTTAGAGAATTCGGCAGACGTGTACGAGAAAATTTCGTATGCAGTTTCAATTTCACGCAAATTGTTTATCCGGTCCTGCATCTTGTTAGCGATTTTAAGAGTTGCACGAGTTTCCATGTAAATTCGTTTCATAATCCTGGTTTATTTACAAAGATGTTAGCTTATCTTCAAACCGATAGAATTCGCTTTTCTCTAAAATAATTCCAAGCTCCAAAGTACGAACTCCTCGTAGTTTTATTGTTTCTACGTATCACCGTGAACTTTAGCTATTTTAAATTTCCGAAACAATCAAACCACACGAGAACTACGCACGGAATTAAAGAGACGAGAATTAACGAGAAAAATTCCATTCGAGTCGTTTGACTCTCGGTTCAACAGACATAACGTTACAACTTTCATTGATCTTCGTATTTAACCTACGTATCTATTCATAGAATCCACCTAACTTGAATCAGTTTCGTGAATTATAGTAAATATGCGCGAACCCGATTGTAGTCCGCGTTTCTCCAAATCCATTCAAAGAACAATTGAAAATAGAATTTCGTTTTGCATAATCGATGCAAATCCTCGTTCCTGGCGAGGAGAGTAGCTACGACTTTCACATAATCAGCTACCGCTTTGTATGCTGATGAGACGCTTCCTGAGTCTGAAGAAACTTCTTCATTTCCGGTGCAACACGCCTTACGAGGCTTCAGGGCTCGCCGGTTTTTATTTCATATGGAAATGATAGACTGGAACGCGAAGAGAGATAATTTCTTTAGATACTTTACATATCAGAATAATATACAGATAAATTAGATTTGACTAACTGTCTTCTATTGAAAAAATAGAGTAAAAGATACGTAGAATTAAGAATTAGACGTAGAATTCTACGACAGATTAAAATTGTATTAGAATTTTTACTTTGCTTTACATCTTTTTTAACATAATTAAAATAGCTTCGCATAGCTGTATATTTATTCTTTATGATTTTTATTATACTTGAGATAGATATTGAATTTTAATGAATCAACTATGAACAATATAATAAAATTGTACAGCGTCACACAGGATCGTCAGAATCGTTTGCGAGTAATAATAAACATAAACTGAACTGACAATAAAAACAGATAATATTATTTAATACCATATATACGAAAAATATAGAAATACTATCTGATCGATTAGCCGAATAAAACGTCATTTCGATAATAATGCCCAGTTTTACGAGGCCTTAGAATCGTCCCTGAACCCACACGTTCTGATTCAGAGTCGCGAAATGGTTTCGAACTCCTTATTTGGTTCGCTACACTGGCCACTGCCTGTTTGTTTTGAGAAAACACGGCTAGATACGATTGAAAAAAGTTTAAATCAATCATGATCGATTTCGCCGGGCCTGTGTTAAAATTTATGGCGTTCAGTTCGGATCATAATAAACAATTTGCTGTTCGAGTGTTTTAACTGATCAATTTAATTTCAGGTTCGTGATTGATACGTTTCACGTAGATAGGTAAATGGTTTATAAAAATAATAATTAGCGATGCGAGGAAGTTGATAATTTCTATGAAGAATTTTCGAGAGATTATATTATCTCTTCAATTTTGTGGTTACGTATATATTTTCAGGGTCACGGTTGGATATGAGTTAATTGTGAACACGTTAATTAACGTTAAACAAGGAACTTTCCATTCATTAACAATTTCTTTACGAGCTCGGCAAACGATTAAAAACCTTCTAAAATCGCGTGCCGGTGCTAAGTATCCTGCACGAACAGTATTGCTAATTGTGCCGCCGAAAAACTGTCTAGAAGGTTAATTGTTCCAGCCGGATAACAAACAGAGAATTTACGTTTCTCGAGAAAATAAACTATCTTAAGAATTTCAGCGAATAAAACAAACGATAAATAATTTTAGCGAAGAAACATGACTCGGTACAAAATCATAAAAATCGATCTATCCGATTCTCTGTTGTTCTAATAGTTTTCTTCAGGTTTGCAGTTAAGGACCATGGTCTAACATTAGAATTAGAACATTATAATAAAATGTAATGATCTCCTGCTAAGAACTTCAGTTTAGAATAAAATTAAAAATTCCATTCTCTGATTATACAGGGTGGTTGGTAACTGGCGGTACAAGCGGAAAGGGGGTGATTCTACGCGAAAAAAGAAGTCGAAAATATAGAATAAAAGTTTTCCGTTTGGGGCTTTGTTTTCGAGAAAATCGACTTTGAATTTTCGCTCGGTACGCGTCCGGTGCGTTATAACGGATCTCACTGTAGATCGTTGTGGAAAAATTAAAAAAAAATTTTTTTACCACCACCAGTACCACCAGTTACCAATCACCCTGTATAACACAGAAAAATAATTAATTCGGTGAAGACACCGTCGTCATTCTAAAAATCTCTGAAAACCTTCACATTTAGCAAATAGACTTGAACCTACTCTCGGTTAACACAGGTCTGGTTCGTCGCCATAAATCTTTACAAATCTCGTATTTTCTCTATTTTCTAATTATTGTAAACTAATTACTAATAATTCGATATAATCGTTACAGGCTCTGTTAAGCATCAACACATGGGGCATCGACATCTTCCGGCTAGGCGATCTGAGCAACAATAGGCCATTGACCTGCATCACGTACACGATCTTCAAAAGCCGTGATTTGTTCAAGGCAATGTGCATACTGCCCCAGACGTTCCTCAACTACATGACGACCCTCGAGGATCACTACGTCAAGGAGAATCCTTTCCATAATAGTCTGCACGCGGCTGATGTGACCCAGTCCACCCACATTCTGCTCAGCACGCCCGCACTCGAGGTTAATATATATATATATTCATTCATCGTTCTATCCAATTTCACAATTCTAAACGTGTGCCAGAGAACAACGCAATAGCCTTTCTTCCTTTGGGAAACGATTCTATACGTGTAATTCAAGATCCTTTCTCTAGTGAGAATAATTGTCTTTATATCTGTATGGTCTTTTAGAAGAAGAATTTTACAGTTGGATAATTACACGTTTAAATTGATATCTTCTCGTGATGTGTTTGATTATATCGTTATATAGTATGCCAACGTGTTTGGGATTCGCGTTAATTAATATTCTCTAAGCTTGGATTGATATCCAATTAACGCGCAGCAATACTGGTCAGCTAATTGAAGCTGTTTGTCTAATTGCAGTCCGTTTTCACACCATTGGAAATCGCAGCTGCCCTGTTTGCCGCAGCCATTCACGACGTAGACCATCCTGGACTGACCAACCAGTTCCTGGTTAATATCGGTAAGTGTGTTTTTCATGGAAGCTCACAGAATTATTTCTCTGGTGTAGAATCGAGCTCTCCAGTTTATTAATCTTCAATGAATCGCTCCTCGATACTCTTTGAATGTAATGTGTAACATTAATCTTGACAAAGTAGCATCTTAGCAAATGTTAACCTTAATTTTCTCCTTTTTAGGCTCCGAGCTCGCTCTCATGTACAATGACGAATCCGTTCTGGAAAACCATCATCTGGCAGTGGCGTTCAAATTGCTCCAGAACGAGTGCTGTGACATACTCCGCAACTTGACGAAGAAGCAACGCCGGATCTTCAGAAAGATGACCATTGATATAGTTTTGTCCACGGATATGTCCAAACACATGACTTTGCTAGCAGAATTGAAGACCACGGTGGAAACGAAAATAGTTGCTGGCTCTGGCGTTCTCGTATTGAAAACGTACAGTGATCGAATAATGGTTATAGCAAACGCAGTACACTGCTCTGATCTGTCAAATCCCACGAAACCATTATTCTTATATCGACAATGGGTCCAACGGTTGATGGAGGAGTTATTCCGTCAGGGAGATCGGGAACGCGAAAGGAAAATGGTGATTAGCCCAATGTGCGACAGATACAATCCCACCGTGGAGAAGTCGCAGGTCGGCTTCATAGACTACATTGTCCATCCTCTTTGGGAAACTTGGGCAGAATTGGTTTATCCCGGTGCTCGGGATATTCTGGATAACCTAGAGGAGAATCGAGACTGGTATCATTCCATGATCCCTCCGTCACCACCGTCCAACGATCAACAGAAGAACGAACAACAGTCCGATAATATACACTTCCAGGTAAGCATCGTTTCAAAGCTCTTTGCCAAATTTTTAAAAGAAGAATTCTCAAGTTGTTCGATTCTTTAGTTTCTTTGGATAGTCTGTGCTCTCTTGATATATAGATAGACTCTGTACTCTCTTGGTAGAAAGACTAGACTCTGTAGACTTGTTGATCATGGTTTTTAAATTTTCTTGGGATTTTTAATTTATGCAGCTAACAAAACCTCATGAAACTTATCCAATCAACTTATTGATTCTTCAGGTGACACTGGAAGAGGACTATACCATTGACACGGAGGAGACCGCTGGAATGTGACTGAGATTCGCGGGTATTTGCAAGAAGCTCCACGAGAAGGTGCAGCAGACCTGGTGGCGCGTGCGTCAGTAATCATTAGCTCGCTGCCACTGACTAAATGTCTATGTGTCTATCTATATTCCTTTTTGGCCAAGCTCCACTCCCCGGAACAGTGGAAGAAACCTTGTCTCAACAGGAGAGACAGGACAAAGAGAAAAGGAAAGAGTGAGAGAAAGAAAAACGATTAACTGGAAAAGGAACGTCTAGTCGCCGCTAGTTCAGACCTCGACAAATAAACACGGGGTCTTTCTTGACGTGTCAGAAGAGAACAAAGATCAGCCAGGAAAGAAATTTGGAAGATGGAGGACAACCCACATTGACGCAATCGTTTTGCTCAGACGCTGACGCGTCTCAGCTATGGGCAACGGTCCTAAATCGCTTCGTCTCGACTAGTTCGAGACGCGACGACAGCGTCCACGATGGACCATCCTCGATAGAAAGATAGAGAGGAGCATCGTCGTCGTTACCATTGTCGCTTTTCTCCCTTCCCATAGTCGTCGTTCGATCGGCCCCAGATTGGCGCGTCTCTGGCTCGAATATGGAGGGCACGAATCTCTTCACCAAGTACCTGTACATTACCCAGGTGAACCGATCACGGTAAAGACTATCACCGTGTCTTTATTAGGTTCCCTTTATTATCGTAATATATAGAACGAGAACGTGAAAAACGACGCGACTCGAGAAAACGCAAGAATATCTCATCTCGCCTCAGTGGTAGGATCCTATCTTGACATATCAATTACACGGTACAAACGGCTCAGGTCGCGATATTCCAACGATCCGGAGGATCTTCTACGCAGCCAGCTGATCCTCGATTGAAGTTATTGAAGAAATTGAATGTCTATGTTGGACCGTTTATTCCGATTTCGGCCAAATTGGCTATGTGGCTGCGGTAGAGACCAGATTGGATAATTTTACAAAAGAATTAAAGTTGGATGGTTAAAAAGTTTGAAAAAGAGAAGGTATAGCGATCAACAGAGAGGGTCAGGGGCATACACACGTACCTACACAGAAGACACGCGATCGTTTTTAACCAAAGAGTATTGTTAGTCACTTCGTCGTTTCAGAAACGAACTCTTTTTCTTCATTCAGGATAAATAAGAAAAAATGAATTATAAATCGTGAACAAACAGCGAGACATCATCGCGCGTTCTAGCTTGTAGCGATGGTAGATTACTTAGGGGACTCAGCGAGGTGGAGAATTAAATTAGTTAGAACTTTGCAACTCGATGTGTTTACGAAACCGAGACTAAGAATAAAAAAAAAAAAAAGAAAAAGAGAAAAGGTATTAAAAAAAATAATAATAATAAATGGAGATAAAATGAAATAACGAAGTACTCTCTCGCTTGGATGTCTGTGAATCGCTCAAACTCAAGGATCCATGCTCGATCTCAAGTCGATGGCGTCTCGATGGTCGAGCGTCGATCCTCTTCGCTCTCTTTCTCGAAGCATCGCAATCTTTCATCGAAATTCAACTGGTATATGTACACAGACATATATATATATATATAAAAGTATATATACATATATTTTTTTGTAAAAAAAACCTTTTTGGGGCTTGTGTTTTCTACGATGCATTTATTTTCTCCTTTTTGATATATGCCTAACTGAATAAAGAAAAAAAATTTATCGTGTCAATAAAACGACGAGGAAATCAACCGTGATAATGTTTTCACGTATTCGACTTTCTGACGAGAAAAAAGCGGCCGCACGGGCAAAGAAAAATGGCCGACACGCGTCAATTGCTCGAGAAAGAAGCGAATACTTGTATCTGTGTCCGTAGGCAGTGAATCTAGTGAGTGTTTTTGGTGCTGTGCACCAAGCTTAGATCATTAAGAGTAATTTACGTAAGGCTACGAGTACACGACTAGATATTAAGCTGAGGAATTAATGTATAAACGAAAAGAGTGGAAACAAAAAAAAAAACGTAAATGTTCTTTAGGACGTAAGCGAACCAAGTAACTAATGATAATTAAATATTTAACAACGAGAAGAAGACGATGAGAATTAATCGAAATAAAAAAAAAAAAAAAAAAAAGAATTGACATGACGCTGTTCCATTTTGGGATCCCTCCGACAATGTTCCGCTCGAAAGACGATAAACAGATTTTGGACACGACGAAGATCGTGAGATTCGAGTGAGAACGACCGATCGAACGACGGGAAAAAATAATTACAAAATACCTACGCGTATAATTTTTTGCCGATTTCCGATTTTCTCCGTTTGCCTTGTGGTGACCTTGATATGTAACATATAGATTTAATTCCATGGTTTTCTCTAGAATTGTTGTACATATTTTTTCCTTTCTTTTTTCATGGGTTCTGCGACGAACCAAAGATAACATTGCCCTATAGTAAGCTCCCTCTCGTGACTAATGACGAATGTTTTTGTAACGTGGAATACAAGCGACAACCGCGTTCACGATGATATTTTCTTCATCGAATGAATATGTGTGCTTGTTATTGTGTATTTAACGATTTTACCGACCCACAATGGTGATGACGATGACTATTATTGTATCATGCGGCATGGTCACGATGATGAAACGTTGAATGATCGCGAGAGATAAAATAGGGGTAGCAAAAATGAATTAGAAAGGAAAAAAAAGATGGCAAAAAAATTTATGAAATAAGAACTAAATACTATGTGTTTGATTGCTGGACAGTTAAATGAACATGTATTTATCGGTGTAATCCTCGTATAAGATATATGTGTAATAAAACATATTTATTGTCGGAATTTGTTGTTTGCCTTTTTTATTATCCTCCACATTTTTATTTTCTTTGATTTATTTTATTTTAAAGAATCTTTTGGGAAGCAAAAGGTTTGAGATATTCGTTGCATAACTTTTTTAACACTGCATCGGCAATATCTCTACTTATCCGTGAAAATACATATACTGATAAATTACTATAGAACACGTACCTATTAGTATGTAAATTAGGGTAAGGTATAAATAAAACCATCAGCCTGTCGCTTAATTATTTGTAAATATATTATTAAGTAACATCTATAATATAGTAATGAAAAACCATTTACATTAATAAGTACCGTCGTAATAGTTCATGTATGTGAGTGTCAATGTGTCAATGTATAATTTCTGCATCTTCCATTCATCGATCCAATAGGCGACACGCCATTGGTCGCGCAAAGAGTCACATGGCTTTCACCATAAAGCGGGACATTTCGAAACTCGAAATTCGAAAGGTCGTAAAATTCTCATTTTCGAGAATACAGAGCGCATAAAACGATCTATACGTCATCTCATTTCATTCTCTTTTTTATTACACGTTTCGGAAAGTTCAGTTGAGGGTGAAATCCACCCTTTTCCACGCCTAACCTCTAACATCATGGTTCGAGATAAAGCTGATATCTCTATTTCTTTTTCATTTTTTTCGCATTTTTTCTTTTTTTTTTTTCGTTCGGTAAAAAAATGTATCAGGCGTCCTTTACACGTGGCTATCCTTAACCTAGCGTGGTTAATACGGGTATATCGAGATGGTTGCCGTCTCGATCGAGATCTCGAAACTCAAATTCCCCCTATTCAAATTGATTTCCATGAATTTTAGGTTCTCCTTCGCCTCTTCGAAGAGTTTCGTCGATTTGTCTTTTCTTTCTCTTTTTATGTGTTTTAGTCGTTCGAAGATTGGATTTAGAATTATTTCTCAAAAGTCGCAATTAACTTTAAACTTGTTTGTAAAGATCGTCGAAGTAAAAATGAAGGCGTAATTTGCTATACATGATAGATTTAAAGGAAATTTGTTTTGAAATTCATTTGAATTCATTTTAAATTCATTTGACTAGAGGAGTATTTGTAATGACTGGGTGTAGTCACTGCAGCGACTACAGTTGTCACCACACTATACTATATAATAACCATAGGAGTCACAATAATTACTATAGTACAGTGCAGATTACATGTAGTGACTATAGGCAGTGGTTTATAGTCACAAGCTACTATTTACCTCTTATATCGAATGTGCTGTGATTTGAATGAATTTCGAATTTTCTCGACCGAGAGTTGCTGAGGGTTTCTTCTCCGATTCATTCAATTTACAAAATTGAAATTACCATGTAAATTACTAAGACTAGAGACGGTAGTAGTCGTTGTGTTTCGTTCTACAGGCAGTAACGTGTGTGCGCGACGAGGGTAGGGAACGAATCGCTTCAATTTAGTGCATTTTCCTTATTTTGTTTTTTTAATTAACTTTTACGCTTTGGTGATAGGGGAAGATTTTTTTAACTCTAAAAAAAGAAATTCATTTTTTGGCAGTAGCTAGTAATATTTGGTGATAAGGGAAGATTTCTTTTAACTCTAAAAAAAGAAATTCATTTTTTGGCAGTAGCTAGTAATATTATCGAATCTCTTCGTTATCGAAGAAATTTAACAAAGTTTCATCGACACTTGAAGAAATATGAATTTCTTTTGTTGCATGGTGCATCGTGAACATTTTAACGTGCGCAATTAAACGTTTGGTTATTTTGCACGAAATATGTTTCGTGAATTTTATGAAATAAAGTATGGGAGATGTTAAAATTTGTTAATCAAGGGATATTATTTCCTTAAGTTTAAATATTTAGAATCGACGATATCTTTCCTTTTTTAAATTGTTCAATCTTTGATCCTATCACCTTGAAAATTGTCCGGATCGTGTTCGTTCGCTTTCGAAATCGCGTTTCCCACTACGCACCTCCGCGAGTACCTGTCTTTCGAATCTTCGTTACGATATAAACATTATTTTACATCATCGAAGGAACGCGGGTACATTCCCATAGTATTCGCCTCGGAACAGAAGCATTATTTCATCGAACGTGCCTCTCTCTGTCACCTAGAAACCATTTCTCATACTCGATGCAATTTTAAATACGTCGAGAAATATGATATCTAAACGATATTCACAAAAGATTGAATTATTTCTATCTAGTTAAAAATTGGATATGAATTATCGAAGTAAGAAACTAAATTTTCTGGAGACTTGCTTTAAATTGTTTCGAGAACGTTATTAAACAATAATTTTTGTATTACAAAGTGCGGACTCTAATTAGAATTGTTTAATTAATTCGCCTTGAGATTTTTACGTACGAAACGATGTTTCGTTAAAATTTATTTCGGTTTAAAGCAAGCTCACAATGACTACGAAAAAATTTCATTTCTTAATAGTCACTATAGTCAACTTCACATTCGACAGAAAAGATCATCCACTGCCAGCTTTCACTCGATAAAAAAAAAAAAAAAAGAAAAGAAAAGCGACGACAGATTGAGAAAAGTTCGTTCTTCGATGAAACACGAGGAGGCCCAACGAGTCAGCACTCGTAGGCTATTTTTTCAATAACTTCACAACAATAAAAACATAGTATATATATAATATATTCTTCCATATTTATATTTATATTTTTATATTTATATTTATAATATAATTTATATTTAAATATTTTTTTTCTTGTATATAACTATTTAACCCTCGATATAAATACCCTGAAATCTACACTCTCTCATTCTATATAAAACCGAATTCTTCACAAATCCATCCAATTGTTCCTTTTTCTCTCTCCGTCACCACATTTTCCTTCGTTTCATATTTTTCTTGCGGAAAAACGTTCTTTTTCCCTTTCCTAATTTCTTCAATGTTGCCACTTCTCATTTTTATTTTCCGTTCCTTCTACGTGAAAAATCGTTAAACCTACTATTTACAGGAAAACTCATCCCTTTCTTTTCATCGTTTTCCCTTTTTCTTTCTCGCGAAGAAATAAAAGACTGGAACTGTGTTTCTCTGACGACTGGGAGGATAAAAAATGGCGGAACAAGCCGCGTTTTGATTTTTTTTTCTAGCTAGAAATATGGGATGATGCTTGACCTATCGGTTCGCCGAGCTTTTAATCGATTTTCAGAGTTTCGAGTGCCTTATACGCAGTGACAGCGATCCGGCATTGTTTGCTGTAATTATTGAGACATTTCGATGCTTCTGTGTCTAAATATTATGATATATGTGGAAACCTAAAATGTGTAAGCCTCCAATTTTATTCGGAATTGTAGAAGAAGATATAACTTTATTCAGTTCCGGATTTTATTTAAAATCGTATAAAAGATTTATTAATAATTATAAGATTAGTAATTTATCAATAATTAAAGCTTGTTATTCTTGTCGTCTACCATCTTGAAATTGACTAGAGTAGTTAAACAAAAGTAAAATGATTCATATAGAACAAAGTTTCAAGTTATTATAAATTATATTAAATTCGTAACTATACGAAGCTTATTTTATTCAAGATATACTATACGAATCCTTAAGTTCGTAAATATAGTCTAGGTAAGCCTTAGGTTATGTCTAAGACTAATTAAAATTAAGTTCGAGTAAAATGAAGCTTGAATCAGAGATTAGAACTAAGCTAACAAATTAGGTATATTCTACGGTTCGATTAATAATAGTAATTAACACAGGTAATCATAAATTAATTTTTAATTGCATACATAAGATCAGTTGAACTTTGGTTCAAGAATTTCCCAATAATAAACTTAATTTCATTTAAATCGACCAAAACTAATCGGTTCTAAAAAGATAAGTAAACCACAACAAATTTTTCAAACACAGTTAAACGGCACTATATCACAAAACCCGATCGTCAAATGTATCACAAAATTTTATAGACCTTTCATGCGCTCTTAGATACTATAAAGACGAATTTATAAAAACTTTCACAGTTCTTAATAGAACCATACAATCCTTATGATAATTATATATATTATATATATATATATATTAATTAATATTATATAACACAGTATACAGTGAATTAGACATAACAAAGACATCAAAAAGCATCGAGATGCCTCGATTAGTATAAAACCTGTACGCCTAGACACTGGCAACCCGCTCTACTCGCTTGTTTCCATTCATTCGGAGGAAGTCCTCCCTTTCTTTCTCTTTTCTTCTATCTACCTAATAGTTTACAAGTTTATAGCCAACATCGAATTGTCCTCGAGTATTTATATATTTATATATATATGTATACATAACGTATGTATAATATTTATAATATTTATATCCCGTATTTATATCTGTATTTATAGTATGTATATCCAACTATCCAAGTATGTATAGGGAATCGACTAAATTTACGCGATCATAGTACTGCCCCTTATCTCTTTCCTTCGTTCGCATAGTTATTGGCAGGCCCTTATTTAAAATAGCTCCAGGTGAAAAATATCTGTACTTTGTCGAGATTTTGGATCTTTGCGTATTAGATTTGTTTCATTCCAATCTTTTTAAAGTTGCTTCAGTATCGGTGTCGTTCCGTTTGTTTCGTCTACTTGGTTTCATAGGTTAGGAAGTTGATGAGATAATTGATTATCTAACGCTACCTAGCAGCTTCTCCGAGTTCCTTGTTCGAATTCTCTCGATTTATCGATATGTCGTGGTTCTCTTAATAATCCCTTGTCCGTGACCGAGTCAATCCTTTTATTGCTCTGGAGTTTACGTTTTTTTTTTTTTTTTTTAATTATCGAGTATTTTCTTTGTGATCTTTGGATTTAATATTTGTGATTTTAATATTTGAACGTTTTGCAAGTTATTAATTTTTTCTAAGGATTGAACATTTTCAGGTCTTCGTTTCATAATTTTTCATAGTTTTTTTATTTTTTCCAATATTTTCCAATATTTGAGTGTCTTCGTTCTTCCCATATGACAAATTATACATGTAAAGGACGAGGAAAAATTTTCTTTCGTTGTTTCTCTTTATAACTCATAAACATCGTTGATTCGATAAAAAGTATCAAATATGTGACTTATAAGAAAAAAAATTAATCAGTTCCAAAGCAAAAAATGGACTGAATAGTCACTGTACCGTAACCTTTCCTTCACTCAGCGTCATATGATCTCTGTTGCCAAGTCAATCCTTGTCATCAACTCTTAAATTCACGATCTCCACTTTACATTGCATAAAATACAATGGTTTCGCAATTTTCATCATTTCTATTGATCGGATTATGTATATAGATTCAGTATTAAATCGAACTTAAATCTAACGCAAATTAAATTTAATACTTGAATAGAAACTTACATAAATATATATATATATATATATAACTGATTAAATTATAACATAAATCTCCTTAAATTTAAACGTCCTGTATCAGTATCTAAAGAAATTAATTCTAGATTAAAAATCAAAATAAATATATTCGTTAAATCTATTTTAATCATAAATGAAATCACAAAATCCATTCAATCCATTCAAACTCGCTTTCGTTTTAAGAGTCGACCAAGGGTAGAAATTCGTAAACCAGAGGATCACGTAAATCGGATCAGATCGGATCAGGAAAAATTCCCACAGTCCGCCTGTATTCTCCTCGTAACAGTGTTACATTAGCTTTCGGAGTGTCTTACGATCCAAAGTCGCCTAATCACCCATATATTAGGGGTAATTCACGAGTGAAAGCCGAGGGGTGGCAAGAACTGAAAGAAAACCACGCGAAAGAAGCCACAGAAGAAGAGAGAAGTCCACATTTACACCTTCGTTCTAGCTCTCACGACGACACAATAATCGTAATAATGGCAGTAATAATAATAATAATCGTTCTGAGCCATTGGTACTCGTGGCGCAGCGAAAAACCTGTTTCTTCGCTATTTTCCTTTCTCTTCGTTATTTTGAAATTTTTACACTCGTACACACGCATACATATCCACGCATACGTCAGAAAAATTTTCTTTCTTTCTCTCTCTCTCTCTCTCTCTCTCTCTTTTCGCTCGAGTGCAGTGGAACTTTAATTAAAACGCGTACGATTACAGCTGAAACGTTCCTGTTCCGAGCAAATACACGTTTTCTGTTCGACCTGGAGAACAGCACGCACCACTTCGAACATGGCGGACACGTCCTGGACCTAAATAAGTGTCATAAGTTTCTCGTTCTCTCTCACACTCGCTTCTTTCTGTTTTCTCTCGTTTCTTTTTTTTTTTTTTTTGTTTTTCTCTTTTTTATTTTCTCAGATCTTCGTTTTGCTATCTGGTTCTTTCTCACTCACAAACACGTGGGCTAGTATCACCACTCAGAACGCACACAATATTGGCCCCAGCACCCTTTAGTTCTCGTTTTTTTTCGATTATGTTAGCGGTTAGGATTTTCTGCAATTCTTTTTTGTCCTTTTTTCGGCGTTTTTGCCGTTCGTGCTTTTTTTTAAAATTGGATTCGCGCGATGCGTTGCACGTTGCATTCGGCCAGGGAGGTTCCTAATTAGCGAGGTTAATTGCGGGAATCGGGTTGCTTGGGAAATTTAGCAATCGAGATTTTTGGAGTTCGAAAGTTTTGCGTGTATTTCGATATTGTTAGGGAAATCGAAAAATCGACCGGAGTGAAATATTTGGAAAAATTTGAAAAAATTGAAATACATTGAAATTCGAATATTATGTAGTTTAAAAAAGAAATTATACTAGTGGACAATAATTAATAATTTTACCCATCTACGGATAGGAAAATAATCTGGAAAAAACACGCTTAACAACATTTCCACTAATCGACGAATAAGAGAACGTAGATAGTCCAGTCCTAGAGAAACACAAGAAGAAAAGTTTAAAAAAGAGAAGCGAGACACAAATTCGGTCAAAGGCAATTGCTCTGAAAACCTCCCAAGATCCCATCACCCAATTCGGCCATATAAAGAAAACATGTTCGTTTGCAGAAGGGTTCAGTTCTCCCTGACTCTTAAAAGAAGACAATACTTTCCGAAGCAACTACTCCAATAAAACCGAAGCTTCCTTAAGTGAATTTTATATACATGTACACATATCTGTATGTACATCGAAGATTTGATCCAAGGATCCGCCATGTTCCAAGCAACGACTAGGTTCTCTAACAAGCTTCTTTTTCTCTCCTCTCCCATCTCATTTTTTCTGTCGCGCCCTCTTCTCTGCACGACTCTCACCCACGGACACTTACACGCTATTTACGCTTGATCATTTAGGTTACTTTCTCCCGACACGCATTCCGTGTTCATTCCTTCGTTCGTAAATCGTTCCGCTTAATATATATATATACTTTGTATTTATATATATATATATTTTTTTACTTTGTATTTATATATTTATATTTATATTTATATATATAGAGATTTTTTTTCTTTTTGTTGTTGCTGTTTGTAGTTGCTGTACCGACGACTCGAGTTTTGTGTAGTAGGTTGGTACTACACAGCCGTCACGTGGCCTAGTTCCTTCACTCAGTGGTATCACCTCGCGATGTATCTGCCGAACAAGGTGCCCAGCACTGCCAGGATGTAAACCGAGGCGGAAATCCGGAAGGTCCACGACGTGGCCGTCGAGATGTCGCCGCATTGCGCTGGAAAAATTTGTTTTTGGTTAGTTTCGGTTGGTACTGATGCGCAGAGAGCGGAATTGGAACGATTAAATATGGAATATTTTTGGTTCGAGCTTCAGAGAAATTTTAGGCTTTTCAATTTTTCAAGCTATTTACATAGTTAACAATTTTTTTTTTATTTTTCGATGATTCAACTGATACGGTTTCTGTTTCAATTTGTACAGTTTTTAAATATTGAAATTTTTCAGCATTTTTTATTATTTAATGTTTCAACTAGAAATCTTTTTTTAATCTTCTAATTTTTCTATCGCTTGATTTATTGAAGTCAATTGCCGATTTTCCCGATTCCAGAACGTTCCAATTCTCTTACAATCATATTTATAACTTTCTAATTTTTCAACCTAACAATTTTTTATCTTTCTGTGTCCCTTTTAATTTTTTAGTTTCAAAACTTTTCAATAATCAAATCTCTACCTGCCAATCTTATCATTCTGTCGAACAATTAATTTCCCCTAGAAATCCCTAATTCCCCAGAATCTCTACCTCCTCATCAATACCGTTTCAATTGGATCCAATTTGAAAGATAAAGTGAATCAACTGTTTAATTAGCACGCAGAGTGACTGGGCGATTCGGACAATACGATCAGTGTCATAGTTCAGACGCGATAATCAGGAACGTCGCTGACAATGCTCACTGTACGACGTGAGGTTGACCTGCCACGACACTGCACGACCATGAGAGGTCCTCGGACAGGAAACAAGATGAACCCGTCACTGAATGTTCGCAACTTCCAGTCGCCATGACAGATATTCAATTTCCTTATTTCCCGATCTTTCAATTTTTTCCAATTTCCCAATACGTTTCGAATTTATATATTTTTTTTTTTTTTAGTACTTATGCTGCATTTAACTTTCTGTAGTTTTCAAAATCTTTATAATTTTTCAAATTTCCGATTTCCAAATTGCTTAATTTTTCGTATTTATAACTTCCTAAGTTCCGAAGCTTCCAATTTTCTAATTTTCCAAGTTTCCAATGTTTCATACATTTAATTTCCCAATTTTCCAAGTTAACAACTTTCTAACGTCTTACTTTCCCGATTTTTCGTACTTCGAGTCTACTAACTTTCCGAGATTACAATTTTTCAAGTTCTTCGTTATTTACGTATTAAATTTCCTAATTTCACATGTTCCTGCCTTGCTAATTTCCTTGAAGCTACCATATACTTGATGTCCTAATGGAAATTTGCGACGTGATAATAAGGAACATGGGTGATAATGCTTACCATACGACGTGAGGTTGACCTGCCATGAAACTACATGACGATGAGAAGCCCTCGGACAGGAAGCAAGATGGCCCGTCACCGAGAGCTCGCGACTTCCTGTCGCCGCTGCAGAAGCACTGTAAACGAGACAGTATCTTCCTTTCTCGGTGCTCGCCACCAAATAGGCTGTGTCGTTCTCGATCCAAGTTCCATGGCACGAATATTCTGAAACAATCCATTTCTCACTCGCATACTACTTGTTATCACTGTATAGATAATTCAAATTGAGATGATTAATTCCAAAAATTATTTCAAATATTAATCGAGAATATTCTATAGGTAACATTAACTTTGTTGGAGACTACTTAATTCCTTTTTATTTATAAATTGGATATTTTATCATTTTTAAATCTTCAGTTGAAATTGGGCAGCTAGTTCATTGACACAGTTATTTACCACGTATATCAGAACATTATTTAATTGTATACCGAGAATGAAATAGGCTTCTTTAATATTCAATGTTCAACTGTGAATAATAATTAACGTTAGAGTCACTGGGAAATAAAAACTTTGCAAATTTAAAATTCTACTCGTAGAGTCTGTATGCCCTACTGACGTATATAGAGATTAATTTGTTATAAAATTTCAAGCTAGATTAGAGTTTAATCTACGCAATAATAAATAGTAATATAATATCTAGAAATCCTATAAAACGTATAAAACTGCAAACCATTTGAACCGCAACATCAAACCTCAAAGACATCATTATTGGCTGCATGAATCCCTCCGTCAAGGAAACACGCTGTACCATAATATTTAATTATGCTTGGAGCAATCGAAGAACAGGACAAAACGAAGAAAGTAGAATATAAAAAACGATCGAGCGAATGGTTATAGCATGGAAATATTACGTCAGCCGGTAATGTGACCTCATTATCGAGAATCGAAGTATAAAAGCACGATTTCCGAGTAGTTTATCGGTTTCGAACTGTTAAAGGAGAGTAAGAGGGAAAGAAAGGATTCTAGTAGCAACGGAGGAACGTTTATCGTTCTAACGAAAGTACTGAATGGGTAATCACCCATGCAACGATTTTAAGTGTTCGATTTCGTTCACCTTAAGGGTCGTTTCACGACCGAGTTACAAGCTCGACTAAACGGGCAGCGAGGGAAGGTGGAATGAGCGGAGGAAGGTGAAAGGGGAAAGGTAAAAATGGGAGCGATTGAAACGAGCCACCGTAAAAGAAGGAGCAGGTTTAACGTTCGTGAAAAGGGAATTAAATTATCCACGACGACTAACGCTGGCTAAGACCGTTCAATTATGATCAACTATGCGCAATTAGAATTCCTTCGATTATTAAATTTTTACGGTACTCGAGCCTCTATATTCGTTCAGGCAGGCATAGTGGCCCTAACAAATTGTATATTTCCTCGTGTTTAATAGCGATCGATTATTCTTCGAATGGGTTAAAGACACAGTTGCTATGAATCGTTTAATAATTGTTATGGGAAATTGATTATCGATAATTATTTTAATATAATCCATTCTTATTTTTATCTGAAATTCAAGATATTATGTTTCGTGAGGTTTAACGATAGGCGGTGGTTTTCTGAATTGGTTGAGGATAAATTCTATGTTGAGTAGCCTCGTAATTGCAATAGATAATTGGTTACTGATAGATAATGGTTTGATATCGATCCACCAATAAAATTGTAATATGGTTTACTAGTTTAATAAGCTCATTCTCTTCTCACTACATCTTCAAGAATATTATAGAAATTGTTTAAAAATTGTAAAAGTACACGTATTTGAATATTTTCAATAAAAAGTTATAAAGAAATATAATAAGTAAGATACTTCTTGATTACATAAATAAATGTTACATAAAAATGCCAACACTCGATATATTGTTACAAGAAAACAGGATTGAACTTATTATGCAACTTAATATTTTTCAACGACTAAAACTCTTGAAATATTTTTCTATCGCGTAACAATACAGATATATTTCTAGAAATTGACAAAGTATCTAAAATTGTTTCATACTACTTGGAATTAACTTGGACGTGTTCAAGGCTGAATCGTTTCGAAGTAATCCTTGAAAAATGGTCCTTGAATGTAGGATGTTCGACAGGGAGACGCGGCTTTTAGAGAAGAGAAAAGGTCGAGTTTCTCTGTGTGTTTGGAGTTTTCGAGGAAGGCGCGAACGGGGACGAAATAAACGAAAGCCGTAAATCGCTTCGACACGTCGATATCTGGCGTGTTGTCTCGGCCCGATACCTTATCGAGGCTGCAAGATAGAAAGATGAGAATTTACAGCGTCCGCGCGACAGTTCGCGTCGGCTGAAAACGGAAATAAACAACGGGAAAATTCAGCGACAGAAAGAACCTACGCCTTTCACCAAATATGCTTTCAAAAGGGATAAAAATCGGAGACGTCAGTCTCCGTGCCCATCTCTGATCCGCAAATGCCGATAAATTCTCTGTTCGATTGCTTCTTTGCATTTAAACGACGTTCAAAAATTGTTTCTCCTGCTCCTTTTTCTTAAGAACAAATATCGTACAGAGCATACAATCTTCCAGCATGAGAATTTGTGAAGAATAAGAGATGTAAAATAACAATCAAATATGTTTAGAATGTTAAGTAGTCTTGAGGAAAGATTTTGAAAAAGTTGCATTGAATTTTTAGTCACGTTACGTCTTATTTCATTTATTCTTAGAACAGCGTGTAATTTTACTTAATATTGCACGTTTTTAAATGTACTAAAATATTTCTGGAAAAAGTTACGATGTAAGTTGTGATGAAGTTTGTTAAACAGTGTACAATTTTCCTTTTCAATTTTTTTCTTCACTTGGTGCCAAATTACCGTATAATTTATCCTGGCCATTGGAATCAACTCCTATTATTTACTGAAATATTTCATTTCAAACTTAAACACACCAACAAATTATGTTTTCTTTAATTTATACGATGAATATATCCTTATACAACTGACATTATTCTTTTCCAAAATATTTGATAATCTTAGTGAGGATTCTAGAAAATAATCCACCAAAACCAAGGTTCCTTATCTAAAGAAATTCTATCGTATTCCCTGGCTCTATCTTTCTTCAGAATTCTGGAATTTTCTCTGAAAAGTATCCTGGAGAGATAGAGTATAACGCGTTCTTGAAAACGTACTTTGTTTGAAGTCGATAGCTCAATTCGTTCCCGAGATACAAGGCTTGAAAGTTCGAGCGCTTAAAATAGAAGATGACGGCGCCTGGTAGCTTTGGTGATTCACTTCATTCCGAGCAACTGCATACCTTGATGCTAGGAATGATAAAAAACATTGCTGACTCAATGTCTCTCACTGACCAGACCACGCGTGGTGGGAAAGGGATAGGTCAGTGGCCGAGTGTGATAAAGATGGAGATAGCGAAATATTAAAAAATTACTCTTCTATTTACACGATGATATCTCAGGAACGGAGCGTCGTATCGACACGATTCAAAAAGCATTTCAAAGGGAAGACCTTACCGCTTCTGAAGATATTAATTAAAATCTGCAGGGACGACGTGGATTCGTGTCACAGAGCAAAGAAAACTGCAATCTTTTAATCTCACTTTAGAGCTCTGGGTTTATGCTAATTTGACTTGGAGTGAATGTTATTGCTTTCAGATGATTAATATGCTGGTATAGCATTTAAATGAGTACAATAACGAGTAATATTAACTTCCATATCTCTGTTAAACATGACAATAAATTATTAGGTAATAAATTATCTATCGTAAGACAGAAATGAATTGCGACCTTTTTCCACAATTATGTGGTAACAAATAACGAGTAAATGATTCTAACGAAAAGTGTAGCAGTATTAAACAATGTATAATTTAATTTTGTAAAATTGCAATTCCTAACCTCTATTTTTAAAGTACATGTAAGAAAAACTTGTTAGTATCACTTTCTGAACTTTCACAGATGATTAAATCTCAAGTATTTCGCTTCATCCTAACTTCCCCTACTTCATCTTTTTACCTCTGCTTCAATAATCACACTGCTGCCGAACTTCCCATCGATAGTATACACCAGACGGATTGACTCTCTACACCACAGTTCTCTAATTGCGAAACTAGCACATTACAAGCTAGAGCTGATCTCCCAAGTTTCTGAAAGCTAAACTAAAACCTAATCGAACTCGGATCCGTTTCTACTCGCAAGAATATCAATCTTCGACCTGAAAATGTATCTTCCACTAGACAAACTCGCAAAGAAGATCAAAGATTACGATAAAAAGATATTACAGATATTAGGTTCGCATCGTGATTCTTAATCGACAAAAACACGACGATTCATGAAAGGAAGAGAGAGTTGCAGTGACGTTTCGGTATCAGGAATTATTTTAGCATGGAGCAGAGCGTTGACATAACCGAGGATTTAGGCGGTCGAGCCTCGTATCTTACGACTGTCGACAAGGGGATTGCGTTCCAGGCTGCAGCACCACCCCTCTGTAGACGCGGAACGCGAATTGGTCATTAAGACTTCGTACAAACAGCGATCTTAGCTCCCAGACCCAGAGAGAACATCTCGAAACGTCTCCAGCCAGGCTCCTGGTAACGATCGTTAATTACATCCATTTCCAACGTAGTATTTGTCCGTGTTGGGATTAGAATCTTGTCAAGATTCGCTGTTTAGAATGTTTTATTTGGTTATGGTGTGATAGTTGAGATCTGGAAACTTATGTTTTGTATCGTATATTTACAATAACCAATTAAAACCCAATTAAAAGGAATCAAAATCACTATGATAAAATAGAACCAATCTGAGAACGTTATCAGATGAAATCCGATTATTCAGTCAAGCTGTGATCTACTGTATAACTCTTCTCTAACATAATATTTTATGTAGAGAACTTTCAGTCTATCTAAACAACTCCTACTGTTTCATTTAACATTTCATGAATAGAAATCTTCCTGCAACCTAACATTATCACAACAGTGGTATTACATCTGTTTCATCCATTGTGCTACTCCAAAGGTAGCAATTAGCTAGGGAATTTTAGATGTCCCTAAACAATCCTTCAAGAACTAGCCCCAAGACCTGCTTCTCTCAATATAACTGTTCAAAGTAACTCACGAGTCCTTCCCCTTACATGTCATCAAATAACAGATCCCACAATAATCTCCTATTCCCTACCTCAAACCCTCAGAAGCCCCTAATCTCGAAATTCATTAATTCGATAAAATCAGACCATTATTGTTCGAAGCAGGCAGTGACAGGTTCTCTCCGCAGCTATTCCTGAACGGTCGGTTCTATTTCAAACTCCATTTATTATTCCTAACCTCAAACTCTCAAAAGCCCTTAACCTCAAAATTCATTGGTTCGATAGAATCAGTCTATCATCGCTCGAGCCAAGCAACGACAAGCTTTCTCCGCGACTATTCCTGAAAAGTCGTGCAACCAGTCGGCCCTATCTCTAGCCCAGCCCAGCCAGAGCCCCGGAAGCCTCGAAGCTTGGCGCTGCATCTGTCTTTCAACGCGAGCGGATCCGCGCGCACAGGCACGCGCCATAAACACGTACAGCCGAATAAAGCTACAAACTTTGCACATAAGCAAGCGTGGAGTCACGGCAACCGTCACGCCGCTGACTTCTCCGCAAACTAACTATCGCCACTTGCGATAACTTCACTCCTTCGAAGGGCGAAGAAGGGACGGAAGAGGCTCGAGGTAAATGGGGAAGCGACGAAGACGCGTCTCTTCACGATGGGGGGATAACTCGACCCTGGTGCGGGTAATCCGATAAGATGTTCCTGTTGAAGCTGCTTCCATCCTACGAGGATTCACTCGACCCCCCATGGCGATGCTCCCTGCGAGCACAGTCGATTCTCCAGTGCGAGATACAGGTAAGACGGATGTCAATAGAGACGTGGGTGCCTGTAAGAGCTGTTTCTTCCGTAGTTTTTGAAGAAAGAGAAGTTGCTGACTCCCTGATACATCTTTCGAGAACATTGTAACAAGCAGACTGCGAATTACGGTCACGCCAAAATGCGCAGGACGCACATGATATGGGAAAGTATATAGAATATCCAGAATATTGAACTCTTTATGACATTGAGTCGATAAATCAATTTTTTGTTCAAGATCCAGTTTTTTAATTATATCTGTGAGAATATGAATTTGCACATGTTCTGTTCGTAATCTAGCGTCTAGAAAGTATTTAGAATGTACGCGTATAAATGATTTTGAGTTGTGTGGTTGCGTGTTGGAATTTTTGACTGGAACCAAGCGTGACTTAAACTGAATCCAAATTTAAGCTGAACCGAATCTAAAATGGAACCCAAATCTAGTTCAAACATAACATAAATTGAACCCAAAGTTAATCCAAACATAACCTAAATTGAACCCAGGGCTAATCCAAACATTACATAAATTGAATCCAAACTTAATTCAAATCTGGCATAAACTGAATCAAAATCTAACTTAATCTTTATTAAACGAACTGAAGATCAACCAGAAAATCACTAGAAATTCGCGAAGAGCAGAAAGATCAATAGAAACTCAACGGTCGTCGAAAATAACTTTTCTTTACAAAAGCATCTTTACAAAACAGCAAATTTTTCTTCTAAGGGAGAAAATTATAGCAAGAGATCTTACCTGGTGGTGTTTCGTCGTTGCACGATGTAGCGAACTCCATACGATCCGGTGTCTTGCAACCGATATCTAGTCGATAGCGACACCGTCCTGGATGAGGTGTCGACGTGACCCTGACATCTTGAACCTCAGCAGCGTTGACCATTGGTTCACCATCCACGCCCAATATGTCCTCCGCTTTGTCGCCATTGTGATTGTGTAGCACAGACACAATTTTGTAGCGGCCAAGGTTGGGGCACTGCTTGGTAATTGGGTCTGGTGCTGGAAAAAATTTATCGATTTCAATTTGCTGCTACTTGGAGCTGCCATTTCTGTTTGTTACGTTAACTGATTTATCTTACTGACCTGTTACTCAACTGAACAACATACGCAAATTGTTCCAATCAATTTTACTCTACTCGCTATTCTCGTAGCTGGCATTTATGTTTGCCAGATTGACTAGAGTACATGAACCGGGTTCATTTACTTTAGTCGAGGTTAGATTATGTCGAGGAAAATATTGTGTTTACAATGGCAGAAATATTTGGCCACCTGACTTGGAAAACAAGTTGACGTATAGAAACTGATTCATTCATTTCCGGCGGAATCAGCCAAGATAGTTCCTAAAATCGTCTCCGTGTAGAAGAATGGGGACGTAGACGCAAACATCGTCGAGACGAAAACGCGGTTGGCACAAGGAGGAAGTTGCGAACGACGGCAGCTTAACAATCGATTCGCCAGCGACTCCTTTACGATCGTGCAAAAGGATCATATGCCGAATCCGTCGTAAACTCAACCCTCGACGGAAGGCAGCACAGTTTCTGTTTAAGCCGATTACGCGATTCTATAACACTGACGAAGACAGGGGTCGTTCCCAAGGACGCGGAATTTATCGTGACGCCATTCAACCCATGTCTAGACCTTCGCCCGAAATTACACCTCCATCGTGTTTACCTTCGTTTGTCCTCCGAATTTTACACACCACTCTTATTAAGTCTGATTTATTTATTGTTCGAATGGAAAATTAGAAATTGTAGCTAGGGAATTTCGGATCTATTTAGACAAGCTTTCACGTTTCATCTAAAATTTCATTCGTATCAACTTTTCTATAATTAAATACGAGAAAAGTATTAACTTTTTTTTGTATTCGCATCGTCTATTGTTTTAAACCAAAGTTGTTAGCAATTAGGCACAGGGAATTTCATTACGCTTGGCTAGAGTCAGATTTTGTCGAAAATTTCAAACGCGTCTAATTGAAATACGCTTAGGTTACGAATGAAAATTCCCAATTTTACGATAACAATAAAATGGAAATTTTCAAATGTAAATAACGGGAACAATAAATACATTTACCACGTATTAAATCAAATTCCCCGATATTGCAAAACCTCAATAAAACAACAATAAAAAATGGGAAAATAGCAAATTTGTCTTTCTTTGTAAAACCGAGCGCTTATTTAGCAATTTCAGTAGAAGAGGGACATTTATCCTGGCCGGAAACATGGCCAGCCATTGTTAAGACGTTATTTATCGATACACGTGTAAAGGATAGGAGGGGAATAGCACGAATTCTCGCGATATAATTTCATCGTGTTTCAAGAGTGCTCCATTGGGAATGCGATATCTTCCCGCGTTTACTGTCATATTTTATATCCTTTCTAGTTCCCTTTTGTTTCTATTCCCCTCCTCCCCCTTTTTGTCTATCCTCTATACCTCTTTTTTTTTATTTTGTCTTTTGTTTTATTATTTTTTCTCTGGCAAGTTTCGACAGTGAAATATCACTTTTAATTCTAGCAGTCGGCATTTTTATTTTTCAAGCTCAGCAAAACGAGAAACTGCGACCGTGAGCAACGCGTTTTCCCGTTTCCCAAGTCGCAGCCGTAATTAATATCCTGTTCGATCTGTCAATTAGGAGAAACTAGGCTCTCGCCGATAAATAGAAATTTCGATTTCTCGGAAAAAATCAACAGGTCTGTCTTTTTCCAAAAAAAAGTGTAAAAAATTCGAGGAGAACTTTCACGTTGATGAATGAACGAATGTTAACGAACGTTTCCCCTGTACTACATAATCGTTGGAAACTTTTTGAGTACTTTCCAATAAAAAGTCATCCGACCTCTATCGAGGTTCGAAATGCTTGAAATATTTGATTAGAAGAAGGTTTAAAAAATTAAGTCCAGATAATAATCGTATAATATAAATTTCCAAAATTTCTTCAGGGTTTTTGAATTACTGTCGCTGGCAAAGACTCGTACCAAGAAAATGATAACAAACAGAAGAACAATTCTAATTATACAGAAACTTATTTGTAAAGAAAGTGTCGAAAATAGCGGCAGTCAACGCGAGTAAACGTCGGGGAGGGGGGGGGGGCGTTCACACGGCTGAGTGTTAATAAATGATCGTAATTGACTTACTAATGAACGTCGTGTACGGCGTCGAGTGGGAGTTGAACGTACTCGAGTTGCACACGTCGTCGGGCTGCTGGCTCCATTCCGACAGTTGCAATTCTATTATGTGGCTATCCCTTCTGTGAAACATCAGGCACACATAGCCGTTCGTGCTGTAAAAGAAAGAAATCTTTGGTCAGTATGACAGGAATATACATTACGACGTATCATTACATTAATTAATATTATAATATAATACAACTATAACATGACTAATACACTCCTAACGGTATAACAGTAATATACTATTATCAAAATATGGAAAGAAACAGATTTTTCTGCGGATGCAATTTTTTTAATGAACAATGCATCGTGTCCATTTAGCAGGATTTTATATTTTTTCATTTGAAAAATGATAAAAAAAACAAATTATTCTCAAAAGTATACGGAATATAAAATTAGAAATCCAGAATTGTACTTTGCCTAATAACTACCTAACAACTTATCTTAAATACAATTTTCCTGTCCTAATAACTTAACTACAATCTTCCTGCTGGCTAAAGCAACCCCTATTCAAACTAGGGGAGGGGGGACGCAGGTGAAATTTACCAACTCGCAGGAGGAAATTAAAAAAAGGGAAACTGGAAACAAAGCTCGAGTACCAGTGGCGCGCACAATATCGCCGTAATAAAATTACAAGTTAATATAACCCTGGAGGCCACGAATCTGTAAATAGCGGGGGGTTGGGGTTGTTCCATGAAAACGAGACACGTATAATAATCGAGCCAGTAAGCCGTAAAAGCCGGCGGTGGACGACAACGGGGGGAGAAATCGGTGGTGGGGATGAAGAGAGGAAAGAAGCGAATGGGCCAGAGGTGGAAAACAAGGGTAAAGGATCTTAAATCTCAGACTACTTCCGTGGTCGGGCCAGGATTAAGATTTTATTTTATCAGGACGTTTCTTAACGAGGTTGCGTTAACTTTAAGCGTAATCCCTTTACGGCTCGGTCCCCTCTTTTACGACGAAACGGTGAAATCTGTACTTGCAGCGAGTTCATAACGCGAGACATGCGTTTGGTTCTGCTCTTGTTTATTCTGCGACTTTGTCTAGATGCGAAGAGGTTAAGATTGGCGGTGGAGAAGCTTGGAAATGATTAACCCCTTAACCTACGATTTACGTTTGAGAATTTTGAGCCGAAAACGTAAACAAGCTATTACATATTATATTATATATTATATTTGGCCCGATCATCGTACTACGGGATATGCCCGTAGTTGTAGATTAAGGGGTTTAAAGGATCAAATTGAATTATTTAATGTTACATATGTTATAATATATTACATATGTTGTAACGTATTATAATGTCCAGAGAGATTATTCAAAGACGAGCCTTATTATAAGCAACTTCATCGTTAAACCAACTTAAAACCTTGATTAATGTAAGCTGACCTTACATCAATTAAAGAATTAACAAATTTCCATAAATAAGCCATTTTGATAAAAGCAATCTACCAAAAATCCGGCCTTTAGCCATATTTCCCGCGGCTACAACTACAAATACAAAACTACGAATTCCTTCAGCTCTATTTCTCGAAACTCTGCAAACCTGGCAAAGTTCATCCGCGCAGTACCCAAAGAGTATTCTCTTTCAGTTGTTTTATGCAAAGCTTCATCAAACGCGTTCACTTTGTTACAGAGGCGAGGAAGAGGGCGTTAGGTACTCTCGGCTTGCGAGTAACTGCATTTTCCTTACGACCGGCAACACCATGAAAACGGACATAAAGTGGCGCGTATCGGTATCCAGTAGCACATGAAACTGGTGGCTCGCGATCGAGAACACGTCCCGGATTTTCGGCTTTATATCCCCGACTTCGTTCCTACGGCCGTGTTCCCGTGGATTATTGTCATGGCGACAGATCGCCTTCCGGTTCGTCCACTATACTTCCGTGCGTATGTTAGGAAAACGGGTTTCGGATGATGATCGCGGTCCATTGATTTCTTCTCACCTTTTATTGAGTTTCGCTCGTTGAGTAGCAGCCAGGGGAATACGGAATTGGCGAATCGCTCTTCGAGAGCTGTTTCACCAATGCGATATTGGTGACGGGTTTTCGGTTTCTTTTTATGGCTCGATAACCTAGATTCGCGTAGGATTATTCCCGGGAATAAATTCCATTTATGAGTTTTCCTACGAAATTGTTCTAAATATTTGATATCGGATAAAAATTGCGTCGCTGGTCAGAACTTGACGTTGATGTTTCTTCTATATGAAATATTAAATATCTCTAAGCGTCGATAGAAAATTTCAATTTTTTGATAATATATTGCATAGAAAAACTAGGTTGTTTTAAATTTGATCGTGAGGTAACTCCTTTTTAATAAAATTACATTATATATGAAATACAATTTGATGTAAATTTCGTAGCTTATAAATTTGTTTTCTACTGATTTAATTAACGTTATTATTAATATTAATTTTTATCGTCGAATATACCGATATATCGAAAGATATTCATAATTTTTAGTACGTAATCATTAAAATAGACGATTTCTTTAAGAATTCGCTTGGAATAAAGCGTAAACACGAAGAAGTGGAGGTCGCTGGAAGAAAAGTCAATTTAATTAATCGAGTTGCCAAGACGGCCATTTACATTCTAGCTTCCTAGAGTGTATCTAGGTAAGTCTCGAACGGTGTTACCACTCCCCAGGGTGCAATGGCGGCTTCTTACGGGCTTGTGTACATTTTCAAGCCTCTCCTCGAGTAGCAAGCACGAGTGTAACGGGATATAATCCCGTTTTCGCTACCTTTCGTGACTACACTTTGCGCTTTTCGCCTCCTGAAGCCTCCAATACTACCGGATTTCTAAAATTTGCGCGAATCATCGACAGCCATATTGATATTAACTGTTCCAATATTCAATTTTGAGGTTATCTTCGACGAAGAAATTTTTTCTACGCGAATTCAGTGAATAGAGAACATGGAATAATTATATTGGAACATTTTAATCAGTTAAGTCAGTCGATTAAAGTAATTTAAAATAATTCGGAAGAAGAAAGGAGGAAATTACTTTTGACGAGATTTTTCTGGGAATCTCGAGCACGGTCATTAATAATACTTTGCTTTAATTAATTAATTCGGTTATTTCGAGTAGCTCGCGTTAACAACGAAGTTTCAACCACCGGAAATTACGATCCACAAACTCCCCCGGTGACTTCATCCCTTATTCGACTCGGTAATCAAACTTGGCTTGCAGGCTAAAAAATTCAAGGCAAATTACCGGAGAAAGGTAAAAAATCTCCAGGAAGGAGAAAGGAATTTGAACCGTTGAAAGACTCGAATCTGCGATCTCAAAATTCGTGTCGGGATTTTTATTTGCCTTCGAATTTCTTAAAAGAAATATTTTATCTTCAAACTTTCCTTAAATGTCGCTATGTACATCGATCGAACGGTGGAATAGAAATCTTTAAAGAAGCATATGAACATTGGAAAACTCGAAATTACAACCCTCCGAACTCGCATCCAATCTTTATTTACCTTCGAATGTCTGGGAAAAAGGATTCGAAAATTAGTACCGTGATAAAACGCGAATAAACCGCACGAGTAAAATTTCTTCCCCTTGATAACGCTCTTTCGAACAAGCAATTCCCATAAAGAAACCACTCCCGATCGTAGCAACAACGATTCCAATAATTTTTTTTTTTTCGCTCGCGGGAGCCTCGTAAAAACGGAGGTAAAAATGGTGGGCGAATTCAATCGAAAAACGTCAGCCAAAAATGAAATAAAATTCCCTCTCCCTTGCCCTACCCCAGTCACATATTGTCGTCGTTCCGGCGGGCCTTAAGGAGGTTACCAGATGCAGAAAATCGTCCACGGCTCTTTTCCCGTGGCATCTCCAGTTTCCAATCTAATTTATGTCTGGTCGTTAGACGATTCAATGAAAGGAGCACGCTTATGCGGCCAATTTGACGTGCACCCTTTCCACCTGAGGGCCTTCCACCCTTCTGCAACTCATCGTTCCATCTGTTTTCCTCTCCTCTGGTCTCGTATTCCCTCCAGATGCTCCTCTTCGCCAAGTTCTTCCATTTTCTCCGCTCTCTTTTCCTCTCGTAGTTCTCTTTTTAATTGGAGATTTTATTGTTCAGTCCTGGTATATGGATTTTGGTGGTTCTTTTAGGTTAGGTTTTATTTCAGGTTAAATTATTTCATTCCTTTTTAGTTGGCGGATTTGTTAGGTTAGGATTATTTTATAGGTCTTTTTATTGGATTACCGAAGATTACTTTTCGAGGGGCAAAGTTCCTTACTCAAGTTTATACCTCGTTCAGGCAAAATTCGATATCTCTTATATTTGATATTTGTGGGTCTGATGTAATTAATATTTCTAATTCTACATTCGATATTCGATTATTTGATAGATTTAATATTCGTTGTTTCTTACATTCGGTATTCGTTACGTGACAAATTTGATATTCGTTACTATTCATCAACTCATCGCGTAATATTTAGTTAGTACGATATCCATCAAAAAGAAAAGATTCACGCACCTCCATAACAAGAGCAATTTACGTATCCTTATATCTCTTCTTATTCTCCATTCTGTACCTTCATTTCCCATCATCGACGTTCACCCCACTAACCCTACGAATGCCTTTCTTCTAGCCGTAGCTAACTATTTTCGTGACGAAGATGCATCAAACAGCGTGCTCCGTGGAGCGTGGCTCACGCGATATCCGGCAGATACTGCGGCCGCAAACGCAGCCGCAGGCTCGCTGATCGCAACCCTCCACGCAGTAATATCGAAACAAACGAGTCCAGGACAGGGAAGATCGTGGAAGATAAGCTGGATTCGGCATGAGACGACTATGGCTCGGTTATCGTTGAGTTACCGACAGTTATTATATCATGTTACTTCTTGTGAATTAGGATGGGGACTAATTGGGGACGTCGAAAGCAGTTAAAAGGATGCTCTTTCGCATTTTCATTTTGAGGAGATTTTAATTTTAAAAAGGAAACTACCGTTTTGGTAGTAACAACAGGTGCTCATTTTTTGGGCAGATTACGCCCATTATACAGGGCGTTTCATAGCACGTGAACAATTTCTATGAAGATAAGCCGTCGCAGATCATTGTAACACGAATGTGGCTATAGCTTTGGAACATGGTCAAATAGGAAACTTTTTCATCGTTTTAGTATTCCGTGCCCGATCCTACATTTTATAAAACACCTTGTACAAAAAGTAGAAACGTGGACCGTCCGCTTATCAACTTTCTTACAATTTCATATAGTCTATAGGAATAAGTATACATTGTTACAGTTTAATTAAACAAACCATGAAATATATATCTGTTATTTCTTAGAAAAACATACATATCCAGCTTTTCTGAACCATCCTGTAGGATACTAAGAAACGAATAATCCAACCAACGAAACTTCCCAATTGTATAAAATAAATCAAACTCTACGATCACTATTCGTAAGAATACCTAAACGAGTTCCTTATCCACTATTCTTCTACATTACACTACAGTAATATTCCTTTTTTTTCTCCTCACGATATCACCGCACTGGCCGCGTTTCTGTTTCGACAGGCAGCCGCGCCATAAATTCCCGTTTAAGCTCGCCCAGGAAAGCATCGTTGGGAACGCGGCTTGTTAAATCACGGAGGACGGGCCGCGCGTCGTGGCATCGCGATGCATTTTCAGGCCAGGCTCAGAAACTAATTGTAAACAGCGAAATAAATCTCGCGAAGGGGGTGGCACGCGCAAAAACTAGCCGCCCCGAGACGGAATAATGATAACAAACAACGGCTACGAGGAAGAGATTAGAGAAGCTGGTGCCGCGTAAATATGCCCCGGAGAGATTTATGAAAAATAATATTGGCTAGCGATCGGCTTCAGGCTCTGTGAACCACCTGAAAGAGCGCGCAAGATCCCATTTCCTGTAATTCGATTATTCCTGATTTAGGAGAGTTTACTTGTTTCGCTTTAAGCATGATAAAGCCTTACACGATAATTAATTACGAAGTGCATAATTTGAAAAGTATCGCGTTTGGTTCATTTTCATCGAGTGAAATTGAATGAAATGTATTTTTGGATCCTGCTATAGTAATTCCATTATTTTTGGTTCGGTAGAATATTTCTTGTGTTACGCTACATTGAAGTTACAGAGAACTGTAACATTTTATTTCAAAGACATTTTCGAATCCTTATCTGATATGCAACAAGTGTACCTACAGACTGCCCAAAATCTTTCCAACGAACTTCAACTTTGACAAAATCTGCTGTGCGTATACCTATAGGTCCTTTCAGAACTTATCCATCAAACTTCAATAACCTATCGAGAAAAGCTGCATGTACTCCCATGATAAAAATATTCAAATATTACTATGTTACGCAAAACCCATATACTTGGATGAACTCAAGGATACTTCCCGGGTAATAACCTAACCTCAAAAGCAACAAGTGTACCTACAGGTTGTCTCAAAACTTTCCCCCCAAATTTCCACCAAATACACGAAAAGATTCCATAAAATCTTGTCACCGTAACTCCATAAATTGAGAAACCAATTTCTATAATTTATTCACAAACGCAACAAGTGTACCTACAGGTTGTTCCAAAAGCATCCAAAGTTATCGCAACCCAAAAATCGGTGCAAAAAGACCTGTAGGCAAGGAGCTATAAACTGAAGGACGTGAACGGAGCCATACATCGCCGGTAAACGGCACGTTCGACGATGATTTCAGCACAGGAACCTGTGCAGCGTGGCCTCGCTTCCGGTCGCTAGATCACCGGTCAACGAGCAATTTTCCGGTCGATTGACCACCGAAACGTCCAACTTCCAGCCAAGTCGATCTCCGCCGACAGGAAGAGACACGCTTGTTTACCCCGTGACTCTCACTCTCTACATACGTTCGTTCCTTAACCCCATTCCACTAGCCGAGGGGTGGACGTGTCCTCCGTATATTACCGGCCAACTACGTGACTCGAATCTTTTACGGTGAATTTCGAGGGTGGTTAGCTATTTCCAGGGACACGCGGCTCGCGTTCAGTCAGACCGTCGATCTTTTTCTCTCCAAATCGAGGCTGAGAAGGGGTGAGTGTCAACGACAGGGGCGTGTTTACGTTGGGTCATTGGCGAACGAGGGATGAGTGTTTGTTTTGAGAGGATCGAAAATACGGTGGGTGGTCGTTAAAGGGAAATTGGAATTTTAGGTGTTTTACGGGGTGGCTTTAAGTGACGCAGATAGGTAATTATCGAAAGTGACGTGAATGTTTCTTTAGTATGAGCTCCTTTGGATCATTTTTGTAGTATTAGTGGATAAAAATGAGCAGATAGATGGTAGATCCTGATTGTACAGGAAGTTTTGTTTAGGTAGGTTCTACTGATATAATGGGCTGTTTTACGAGACTATCGTTAGGAAGATTCTAGTGACATTATGGGGATTTTTGTGTTACGACAGGTTTTCTTTTCTCATTGGAGTACATTAAATAAATAATTGAAGGAATGTTTTTAAAATCGTTTAGATTTCTAGATATTATTAGATCACTTTTATTTTCATTTTATCTTGAAACGTGGAATTGAAATTTGATAGATCAATCGTCAGAAATAGATATTTTATTTCATTTAAAAATTCAGTTGAATGTTACCAAAAGGTGTATGCAACGTTTATGGTCCCCTCAAAATTTTAACTGGCACAGCCAGCATATTTTAGAAATTCCTACTCTACATTCCATTTCCTGTTGAAATAACTGTAACCATACTTCTCGCAGACGTATAGTATCTCTCTGAGGAAATGAAGACGTTCGATGCATACATGAATTTGTTGAAGTAAAGCGCGACCACAATACTGTCTCAAGGAAAGA
Source organism: Bombus vosnesenskii (assembly GCF_011952255.1). Lineage (NCBI taxonomy): Eukaryota > Metazoa > Arthropoda > Insecta > Hymenoptera > Apidae > Bombus > Bombus vosnesenskii. Next base: position 3,893,042 of record NW_022884343.1, read on the forward strand.
ATAAGAAGAATTGCGACAAAATTTGAAATGAAGCGAAATAGAACAGCTCTCGACAAAATATGACATGGAAAGATAAAAATAAAGCGATACTAGGCTAAAAGAATATCAAGATTGATTTTTATATAGTAGAAGAAAAACACAATTGTAATCTAAAATGAAACGTAAATCTCTTATTAAATTCTAATAAAAAATTTTAATAAAATAAAACAAATTCTAATAGAAAAAGGAAAAGTACCTGTAAAATATCATTTCAACAATTTTTCCTATTTCAATTTCATTCGAATCTTTGCGTGTGTCTTTCTATAAAATTTTTTAACGATGTAATTCTCAAGCTACAGGCTCCCATCCTAGTAATCACAGAACCGACTTCATCCCTTCGTTCTCGAAACGGTTCGAATAATTTTCGCTGGTTAACCGAGCTATCTGGAATGTTTCCCGATAGAACAGCCTGGAAAACCCGACGAAGCTGGATATAATCCTCGATCCCACGAATGTCCAACATTCCGTCAGGTATTCGCTGAAATCGACTAGCAGCGCTGCCAACACCGAGTACAGACCGAAATTATCCTTATTACCGAATGATACCATTCCATTTGGGGATGCTGACGAATCTCTAATGACGAGGTATGAGCTCCTACAATATAAACTCGTATGACTGATATGTTTAAAGCTCTCCCGAGAAAATTCAAACCTACACGTCTATCCAACCTGTTTCTCAAAATTCAAATGTTCTAAATTTACTTCAATGTTTTCACGCAGGTTGTATTATTCTATGATATAAATAAATTTATTTACCATAATATTAGTAAAAAATTACAGTTGGAATTTATTATTAGATGCATAACTCACCGAAGATAATTTTCCAAAATGATATAAAGATCACTTTCAAAAACGGTATGCATGTTCAAAAATGCATACTGCTTGTGGCGGAACATTCTAGAAAATAATCCTTAAATATTCCCTAGGGTTCTAGGGACATTTTGCGATATATTACAGTATATTAAAAGGTTTAATGGTATCGACCGGTTTCCTTAATTTTAATAACATAAAAGTGAGAAAGGAAAGACGAGAGATATCGGCGGAAAAACGAGATGCCCGGGGAATAAAAGGCGAGAGCACGCAAATATTGAAAAATGGAAGCTGCTGAGATGAAAAACATGGAGGAGCCGGCTACATAGAAAATATTGAAAAGTACAGCGCGCACGAAAATAAATACAGAGTACACACAATGGATAGCAAAACAACAAAAAATAGGAAAAAAAGGGAAAATATACACATACACGTATGCACGGGAAAAACAAAGAGGGAAACAGAATAGGGGGATGAGAAAAGCTATAAAGCAGAGAATTGCAAAATAGGAGCTGGCATATTGCGAGTATTAAAGAACATGAAACAAGGGCCGAAGGATCGAAGGCAGAACGTATTTAAAAAAGAACTAGATAATGTTATAACAACTTGGGGGAAACCAAAAAATGAAAAGATAAGAAAACCCGTAATATTTTGCGACAAAAGGAAACAAAGGAAATATCGATGTATCCCGTTTCTTTCTTGCAATTTCACATGAAATCGATGCTGTAAAGTCGACTAAAATAAGAATCGCTAGATGACAAAAAAGAAAAAAAGAAAAAGAAAAAAATGAACGACAATGGTGGCTCTGATGCCCCGTATTCCACTCCAAGATTGAACACACGTATCGGAATACGATATATCGATCGAATTAGAGCGTCTCCCCGCCGTTTTCTCTAGTTCCAATTAAAAATAAGCTAACGCAGTATTGTTATTATTATTATTAGTATTATACATGTCACAAAGCCAGTGGGATAATGATACAGCTGCAAACAAGTAATTGTTCAGAAGAGGAAAAAAAGAAAGAAATATAATCTTAAATCGGAAGTCTGTTCATTTATTGGTCGATCATTTTTAGTACCGTATTGACGATAATAATATGATTATTTTTGTAATACAATAAGAATGTCAATTAATAGATTTGTAATCTTGTTACTTTTCATAAAGGCTGCTTTGTGTATGCATATCATAAGGATGATTATTGCATTGATACGAAACAATGAGTTAAAACGGAAACAGAGATGAAAGTCGGGTCAACCAAGGTGAAAATTAAACGCGTCGATGGTTGCATCCACGGCTTCTGTTCATGCCTGTTTTGCAACAGCCTTTCTATAGATAAATTACTAGATAGTGATATTTTGTAGACAACGTTGACGCTAAGGAAATTGCACGTCAAGTTTACACTAAAAGTGGCGACCTTCGATGCGTGATCCTTAATCTAAATTTTAATTGTATTCTATTCTAATATTAAATTGGATTAAATTTTACGAAAGCGTTCAAACACTAGTAAATGTCTTTTATGAATTTATTATTATAATAATATATGTAAATATGTAGTTCAAATATAGAACAGTAGTTTTCTTTTTATTTACGAGCCTCATATGGTTTGGGTAAAAACAATGGTAATTTAAAGAATATTAAGTAAGAAAAGACTTGCGTCGCCATGGTTTGACATCCATTGGCGACATCTACGCTTCTTTACGTATTCTTTGTTCTTTTATAGCGTTGTCGGTGTTTTCTTAATGTTCGGTTAAGTCAGGATATTTTCTGAGAATTATTCTCTCTTGGACACTTTTCCACTAGGAAGATTAGAAGCTTGATGAATACCTAGGAAAAAGTGGATGCTATAAGAGCGAGTTATGGGTTCATAAAAAAATGCCCCAGATGAAATTGGGTTGATTGCAGAGAGAAAGACCATTTCTTAGCATGATACTAACAGCAAAGTATTATTTGCTGAGAAGAGGTGTAATGAAGGTGAAATAAAATTTACTAGATTGAGGGACTAGAATATGAATAAATGACAAGAGTAATTTCTTTTGTACATTTACCTATTCCGATAAAAAAGTTTCATTTTTTGCAGTTGGTTCATAAAAAGTCAGTTACGGTTATCGTTACGTTTCATTTTAAAAATGACATTTGTCACGACAATTAACCTAATAACTGATAAAATCCAGCATGGATTATCTTTCAAGCTTAGAACGGCGCAACAAACTAGTGAATTTTTCTCCTAATCTCCCTCTTTTACGATAAAAACTACATTTATCATGCAATAGCGTCATTAGTTGATAAAATCTAATATGAATTACTATCCTAACCTAAAAATGTCACTAAACAACACGGAAACAAATGATTTTTTCATCTAATCTCCTTTTCTAGTGCAAAAACGACATTTATCATGCAATAATCTAATTAGTCGATAAGATCTGGCGTGGATTACTATTCTAACCTAAAACCAAATCATCGAATCGATTCTTTTACTACAAGAATCCATATTGAACCAACATCCTAACCTAAAACACTACCTAAACATCACCCACTTTAAACAACCGGTCCACTGAATTTCCATGTAATCCGCGCTCCGCTCCAGAAAACGCAATCGCAACTTCACGTAGAAACAAACAAACAAAAAAAAAAAACGTTTCGACGAAAGGGTAGAGCGATGTGTCACTCACACATGTCCTCACCAAAATACTCAGCCAACAATCGCCCATTCCACTATCCTCCTCCAGCAACCTGCAATCGCGTTTATCCGTGAAACTATCGTTTTTCCGTTGAAAAGCCTGTCCCCGAAATCGTCTGATTTTTGCCGGAGCAATCTATTTACACGAACGAAAAGCGGTCAGTGTCGGTGGAACCGACTGTTTTTTTCGCCGGCCAATCATCGTTACCTGCGCGAACGCATCTGGCCGACGTGACTGCCCATCAAAAGCGTTCTTTGAGGCAGCACGGTTGCAATAAAACCCTTCAGGGTTGTCGAGTGGTAGTCGCGATCTAATAACCAGCCGGCGTTTCCCTGGTTTTTTAAAACGCTGCAGGACGATCCAACTCGAGAGCGAGAGCTGGCTAGCCGGCTTCGACAGTTTCAAACGCAGCGCCGCCGCATATACAATACATACACCTCGTGCACTCGATCAAAGCTTCTTTTTATGCATTTCACCTCGGTCCATTGAATCAAAAGCAAGGAGGATGGGGACGCGAGTTATGAGTCAGCTGGACCGTAAATAGTCCTCTCTTTGTCGTTTCGGGGCGAAACATCTACGAAATTAAACGAGGATGGAGTGTGTGTATATGTGCATGGTGACACGTAGCTTTTTAAGCATAATTGAGCATGTGTCTGATGCAAACAGGCGCGATTTCCTCGTTCCACTTTGTTTCATATCGTACTATAGGGATTTTGTTTCTCTCGGCCCCCTCCCCTTTGTTCGTTGTTACTGCTCTTCTTTTCTTTTTTAGTTTCTCCGCGTTCCGTTGGATTCGCCGGTGTTTTTGTAGGCTGCCTCGATATATATCCGGCGGCTTTGTAGCCTCGCGTTCCAAGTATCCGGCACAGGCTCTGCCGTTGGCGTTCATCGATTTATGAATTCGTCCGCGATACCCGAGCGTAGATGTTTTTTCGCGGCAAGCGTGATATCGGCGAGAATAATGTATGGTTGGCGACACTGTCGCGCGTTACCGCGGAGATAAATGTTAGAAAATGGCGGAAGCGAAGGGTCGGGATAGAGTGCGGTCTCTGTGCTTGATCGGTTCATATAATATTGCGAGTGGTCTTTTACTTACTTGAAAAAACAAATTTCTACGTAGAAAGTATTAAAACGAAAAGCTTCTCTAATATTAAATATTCTCGAACGACGATCATCGCTCTCTATACAACTTTTAAATAAACTTTTACAATACCCTATAAAAATAGCATCTTGCATAAACATGCACGATCCAAAAGTAACTAGAAATTCCCTAGAACCATGCAGCTCTATTGGTATTTTCGTGGCTTCGGATAGAAGCGAACGTAAATAAGAATTTGTTCTCGATATTGAGAGTAATTGTACGTAGACAGTGACATTCATCAGGCAAGGGTTCTTCCGCTACTTTTTGCGCGGCAAATCCAACGGAATTCTCTCATTACCACAAATGAATTACCTGCCAGCAACTTTGCCACGATTGCAAATTTCTCAAAGGGATTTATTCTCGCGGTTTCCGCTGGTTACCGCGCTGTTCCTTTTTATTATTCCGTGTACGCGACCTTAATGGCCCTCTGACGCGAAGAAAGAGAAGTAAAATACGAGAGGAAGGGAAAGGTGGCGCTTCTCATTGTTAGAAATCAGCTTGCGCGTTTCCCTTCAGGCGATCCTATAAAAATATATAGCGATCGTAAAAGCATTTGAAAGAAGCTCGCGATTATCTGTTTACTCGTCAACTCGTTTCCCCCTGTTCTTTCTTTGCGACACGTTCTTATCGTCGACGTAGTAGTTGCATCTCGAAAATCTTTAATGATTCGCCGCTTTAAGAAATAATCTTGTTCCATTGTTGTTGGTTTGTTAAGTGCTCGAGTAATTTTCTTCTGCACGAGTTCTACGTTTTTGTGCGTTTAGCTTTTAACTTGCATGAGTGATTAATATGCAATTGAAAAAAATATTCTATCGCTACGAAACGAAGGTTCTTTCGTAACCAATAGTCGGCTTACCCATAAATATTAGAAATTGCAGAAACCTTCTTTTTTTAGTTCTTCTGCATAAGCGGAAAGAACTATTCAAATACGAAAGAAAAATAAAAAAATATAGAATTGTGTAAAAATGAAAAAAAAAGAAAAGAACCACTAAAAGAATCGTAGAAAGCACTGTATAACTATTAAAGCAATCTTGATTCGTAACCGGTAATTATCTTACCCATCAATGCCCTAAAAGATTTCAAAAACCTATCTCTCTTTTCCATGTAACAAAGAGCGAAAAAAGTATTCAATTACAAAGCGAGCTACGAAAATGGAAAAAAAAATGGAAAAATAAGCGCTAGAAGGTTTGAAAAAGAAAATATTGTTACAGGTACTATTAAACCGACCATCGATAGCTCAGAAAATTTCAAAAATCCTTTCATTCTTCTCCACAGAAGCCAAACACTATCAAACAAAAAAAAAAAAAAAAAAAAAAGAAACTAGGAAAATATATGGAGTATAGAAAAATGTATAATAACGTGTAAAACCGTGGGAAAGTTTTGGGAATAAAAAGAACAAGATTTACGAGGGAAACAACACGTTTATCCTGGTTGTCTGAAGGCGGGGGCGGGACCGGAAGTCGGCGTGGTACACGTAACAACGTCGAAAGCGGCCTCTCCAAGAAATAGATTCCCGTTTCGTGGCCGCGTCGAATCGAACGAAAGTTTTATGCAGCGCACGATGCTCGTCGACTCGATATACAGTCGCGATAAGAACGTTTCTCGCCGATAAGAACGCGTCTCCCTCCTGTTGCACCAGCCACAGGGCTCGAACCAACGGGTTCGCGATCGAGTCCGCCATATCGATATCTCGCCCCGGGAATATTTATACTGGCTGACCTCTCGTTGCCTCTTTTAATTCAATAACCTCGACACTCGGCCAGGAAAATGATGAAAATCTTTCAGCTACGATTTCACATGTTATTTTTCGATCTTTGTTAATAGGTCGTGGATATCGATGGAAATTTAGATTTTTATGATAAAGAACGTGGCAGAAGTTCGTTTTCACCTACCGACTATTATAACGAATATATTCCATTTCATATATTTTCGCGCGTTATACGCATTCTATGCATTTCTGCATTTGTAAATTAATTTATCTTTATTAGACGTATTTTTCAAATCACCGTCGTTGTTCAAGATTCATGGCATAAGAGTGGGGCTCGATCGATAAAAATTCCACATAGAATACGAAACTGACTATTTTCGAAAAACTCGTGAACCGGAAATTTTTTTCATACTGGAAATGAGAATTTCTGCGTGAGATTATTCATTTTAAGACATTTTTATGATCAAACTCGACACACCGTGTAAACTCGTAATTAATTTATGTTTGCAATATGTTTTTCACCTTATTTATCGATGCGCGTAAAAAATAAAAATTGTTTTATTACAGAGACAGAAATTTTGAATTGCAAAACAGTTAATCATTTTATTATATTTAAAAAGAGAATTGCCATCGATTCGATGGAAATTTTATAACATGCATATGTAATTCTAGAGTATAATCATTTTATGGGGCTAGTGGTGCGAATAACCAATAAATTGTTTATGCGATTGCATGAATTACAGATCAAAAATCAATTTCAATAATGTCTAACTTCATCCCCCGGTATATTAAGATGAAAATTACGCAAAATTCATTTTTAATATTAGCCCAATTAAAAATTTTATATAAATTTGTATCGTTCCTAGAAAACAATTTTCACAAGTTCATCGAATCTTTTATCGTATTCTATGAAATGTTAAAAAGATGATATACATCCATTCTATGATATTTCCAGTGCATTTGAATTTTTCAAAAACAGATTGAGGAGAAACGTCTTGAAATATTCTTCTTATAGAGAAGTCCTTGATAATATTTTATCATACGAAAGAAATTGAATTAATTTATTCTAGGACGATAGAAATATACCGAGGTGAGAAGAAAATATCAATTTTCATGACACGAAAACTCTTCTTTAAATGACTCTATAAAATTCATTTAAAAAGAAAAGAAAACGTCAGAAATATTTAGATTTGAGGAAGAAATAATTTAATTTTTATAATTTTGGAGAACAACGCCTTTGAAAAATGAATTTTACAAAACGGACTAACCTCTGAAATACGTACAAGTAGTATACAATAACAATAGAAAAATTCGAACTAGCAAACTGCTACGTTTCATTTTTATTTAGTAAAATAAACTATAAATAGTATAGCAAAATTCTACTTTAAAAAATGTCAAAGAATCACAAATGCTAATTTTATAAATATTCAAATTCCCTCAAAGCTAAATTTCATTCCCATCTTTCACTCCAAATTGCAAAATTTCACCTCGATTCGATTATCCCATCTCTCAAGAAATCTCACTAAATAACACTCCTTTTTCAACCCTAAAAGACACCCCAAAACAGTGTTCCACTCGTCCCCATTTAAATGGAGCGGGCAAAACGAAAGGCAGAAGCAGTTTGCAGCAAACGGAGGAACCGATTCAACAAAGTCTCCCGCGACGAGATTCGGTGGCCATAGAAACGAAAGCTCCTTTGTACACAGCGTTGCGAAGGAATGCTATTCTCTGTCAGGGACAGGGAACAACGATCATAAATATCGCGAAGGAAGGAGATGGCCGAGTTGAATATCGATCGTGGCGGTCCCGTACAATGGCCGTCCGAATATTTATCAACGCACAGTCGCATCCGCATCCGTGAAACTCACTAGGGCCTGTGTCTCTTCTAACAATTGCATGCTAACCAAAGGTTCATCGTTCCAGTTGCTCCTGGGACTATTTGTAAAATGATCGTGGACAAAAAGGGGCTGCGAGATTTACAGCTTCGTACCTTCGGAATTTGAGTACTTGAATATTTGAACTTGGCGCGCCAACTTAGGGTTCGTCGATTTTGAAACGACGTGTAGAATGACTATGGAAAAATAGGGGCGAGGGAAATAAGTTTAGTGCCCTTAGGATTTTGACAATTTTAGAATTTGAGTATTTGAGTCTTCAGAATCTCTGAGAATCTGGTCCAAGTACTACAAGCATTCGAATACTTTTGTGAGTCTATTGGACAATAAAAATCTTTATATCCAATATCTTTCAACTTCTTCAAACCTTCTCAAGCGGCCCGCCTTTCCAACTTCGCCCTAAATCCATAATAAAACTAAAAGTTGATAAGGCTTGTCCAAGTTGTCAAGAGAAGAACAACTAAATGCACCTGGCCATCCCGAACAGATTACAAGCAGTACGTACTTCATTAGCGTCAAGCATTTTGCATAAATTACGGTGCAGGCTTGTAGCGGAGAATCGATCGATAACTATAGCCAATAAAAGATCGATAAATCTTCCAGTAGAGGATTCAGAATCGAGACGAACGACGCTGGAAAGAGTTGGAAAGAAAAAAAAAGTGAATTTGCAATAATTTACCGCGAGGATATCGCGCTGCATCCTGGCGGTTATTATATACAGGAGTGGGGATGAAGTTGGCGTGACGGGAAACCATTTTTCAGGGGCGTCGTGGCGGGAATACTTAGCAACTGGCTGACGTTTTAATCGATCTGTAAATAGCCCCGTTTTCGAGACATCGCGGTAATTACCGAGTCGCGACCACGACAGACTTCGACGTCCACCTGAGACGCATCATAGCGGATCGAGCGAAGCTTTAGGGTAGAACACTTAAGTTTGGGTTAATGGAGAAAGTTTTTTGTCGAAGGTAAACTGACTGGCGATTGTTGTTGCTTTACCATTCTTCGCGAATGGGATGAATTATGTTATTTTATGCAAAGGACGAAGGATTTGTAAGATTTCCTTGGTTTGTCTAATGTCATTTCAAATATTTAACATTAACATTGAAATAGTAACTCAAACAGACTGACATTCAGGTACTAAGTCAGACATGCCAATACTCAAATAGTAACATAAATATATTAATACTCAAATACCAATACACATAAAATATATTAACACTGAAATACTAATACGACCTGAAAATACTAACTCGTACTAACTCGAGTATTACATCAAACAATAATTTAAAGATGCTGGTATTCAAGTAGTAATAATACTTAAATATTGACTTAAATACTTGGTCTTATCGAGAAATTCTTGAAATTTCAATTTCATGAGACTTTTCATTTCTAAAAATTGATTGATCTTCACTGAACAACCTTTAATTATCGAAATTCATAAAACCACTATACAAAATACAGTATTCGTGTATTGAAAAGCTGCGCAATGTACACTTGCACGATTGCAGAAGTAGCAGTAAAATTTCTTGAAACGGAAACCTAGTGAACACGACGAATGTACCTGGGTATCGGTGTTCATCCCCTTCTGAAAGGAGTAGCGGGGGTGAAAGTGGATCAGTAGGGTTGAATAGAGGTCCGAGCAGTGAATGAGTGCCTATAGAGTGCAGTGTTTCGAGGGAAAAGCCCAAGGGCTGGCATTTAAATAGCTCGAAAAACAGGGTTAAGTCGAGTTGCGATTAAACAAACTAAATAAACCTCTCGTGAAACGTCCTTTTTATTTACATTTGCTTTTCGCGACATTTTATGCGAGCCTATAGTCGCGTACGATTGATCATTCGTGAAAAGAAGAACATTTTTCTTAAGAATTCTATCAATCGGTTGAAGCAAGGGACTGAAAGATTGAAATTTTCCGAAGAATCGGGAAAGAATTTTGGCAGTAAAAATTAAGATAGAATTGGGAAACCTCTAGGAGCCTTTATTGCAATTTGATTGATATTTTTCATAAAAGATTCAGTTTTTAAAAAGTTATATGGAGTAAATGAAAAGTTAGTTGGAAAATTGAAGTTTTATAAAAAATTGAAGAAAGCATTTTGAAGGAAAAAATTTAGATAAAAATTGGAGAATTGCTACAAGCCTTTTGTACCGTTTAATCGACTTTTCATGAAAAAAACAACAATCTTTTAAAAGGATTATACCCAACAATTAAAAATTTGGTCTGGAACTTAAAATTTTGGAAAGAATCGAAAGAAATACTCAAGTCCAAGTAAAAAATCGGAAACTCTTTGGAAAAATATGCTCGTATTCAATCTTCTCAGTGTATTTCAGTTTTTAATATTGGATCAATTACATAACAAGGTTATATCGATCAATTAAAAATTCAATCGAAAGATTGCAACCATTATAAATGATTGAAAGGAGTTTCAAAATATTAATTGCATAAAATTACACAAACTAAAATTACGGGACGAATAATTATCGAACTCAGTAAAAAAGTAAATATTCTCGATACATTAAACCAAAGATCGAAGTATAAACGAAATTGAAAATATTCCAACTGATATATAAAACTGTGCAAAGGGATGAAAACGCAAGTTGTGTTTAATTTGATGAAAGCTCGTCGTAAGGAAGAGGTTCGTTTAAGTTCTATTACAGTTTAAACGCGAAAGAAAATTTTACCCCGATACAAGTTAACATTCGAACAAATTTCATCTCTTTTTTTTAATTATATTCCTCAAGTATATATTCGTTCGATGTTTAATTAATTCCGCGTACGATTAATTGAAATAATGATGTTTGCATTACGTAAAATCGTTGATAGCATAGGGATGGGGGAATTAATTATGCGCGTTACAGTCGAATTAATTGTGTTGTATAATGAGTAACGATTTACGATATGAATAAATCATTACTGAGAGAGAGAGAGAGAGAGAGAGAGAGAGGAATATTAAAAGAGGAACAGAATTATCAACTTTCGTTCGGTTGGTATTTGTCTTCGTTTGATCAAGTGAATATTCTGTTCGGAATTGTATATCGATATTAGTGTTCATTGTGCTTTAATTATACAATATTTCCCGGGTTCGATTCACATGGCGTAGCATCTTTCGTTTTAAATAATTTATCTCTTGGTATTTGCTATGTTTAAACAATTTTATATAGTAATTTTGTGTGTAAGATAGCAAAAAGTTATATTAGTTAATTAATAATATATTCTTCTGGCGATAAATTTTGACTAATGCGCAGAAAAATCTTTTTCTCAATTATTCATTTTGTTGAAGAGTAATTTTATTTAAGAACAGATTTAAACAGGTCTACGTCAATTTTCCTAAGTTTATCTTATTAATATTAATTTTATCATGCCACAGTAATCTAAATTTTTCCATTTAAAAAAGTTTCCAATCTTTTTCTCTAACCGCACATTAATCAAACAAAAACAAGAAATATACCGAAATCGCAATATGATTAAACATTTATATCGATATTTATTTTATCCATAGGAGTTTTATCAATTTTCTAATTTTACTTGAATAACAATTTACCCAATACAAGAAATTACTTTTTATATAAAAGAAAGACGATATGGAAAAATGAATTTTCTTTAATATTACTTCGGAGCAATTTTTTCGACGAGTTTCAAAAGACCCGTCAGTATTTCTGCGTACAAATCAATCTAAATTCGGAAAAAATCGACTGCAAACATTCCCAATAAAGTGCACACAATACTTTTCATTCGCGATTTTCGGGGCACTCGAACCGGCAGCAAAATAAAATCTGGCGCGACTCCACCCTGGTGAAAAAAAGCCCACTTTCCCGGTAGCTTCCATCGTGGTGGCGGTCCCTGGAACTCAATTTTTCACATCAACACCCATCTGCAGCCTTTTTTCCACGGTACGACTCGATCGAATCCAGTCGCAGCCTAATTACCATCAATTCCCCTGCACTCAGCCGGTCGTAACAGGCGGTCTAATTCAATTTTACATCACTTACAACAATGCAGCCATTCCATTCATCGTTATAGATCGTTCGTTTCGATCCTCCATTTAATAAGCTGCGAGACAAAAGGAGATACGATATTGTGATGTTGACTCTGGATTTTAATTAACAGCCACGATGATTTATATAGGTTACTGTCTTTCAATTCCAATATTTCGACTTCATTGTCTGCACTTCAACATTGATTTATACTACCTGAATCCTAACGTTCAGACAAAATAATACAGTAATGGAATATACTAGTATTCAAATACTAGTAGCCCGCTACTAACTCAAATACTTAAATATTAAATATACTATCAATTCAAATATTACTAGTCAAATGTTCATATACTAATCGAATACTGGTGTCATGAATTTTCACCCATCAAGTTTGAATCTTGGCTTACAAACTATGAATTCTATAGGTTCTAGGCTCTAGACTCTAGGACTATAGGCTCAGGATGTTTCGGATCTCTCATTATCGACTCTTTATATACAATTGCATTTAGTTAAAGATTTTCCACTCCAGTCTACGAATAACTTCTGGTCTAACAAATTTCCAGTACCGAATAAAAATCGTCGATTATTCAATACCTGGATCCTTTATCCTCGATTGTTCGTTCGTTTCGATTGCCCAGCCATTTAATAAGCTTCGAAACAAAAGGAGACGCGACATATTCGGTCGACTGTGAGCGAGTCTCATCCCTCTGAAATCCTGTCAGCCATCGCTCGAACGGATCCAGACACCGGATTTTCCCCTTCTTATTTCGCGGCCTGATCTCTCCTCGCGCTTTAATATGCCTGCGATTACGCGCCAGCTCGCGACTTTATTAGAGAACCGTGCGAGAGTTTCTTCCGGCACTTTTCAAGGCCATCCTTTTATATCCCACGCGCTGTTCTCCCGCGAATTCATATTTTTCGCAGGAGGGAAGATGAGAAAGAGGATTTCGATGGAATATTGCCGTGATCCGCAGTTCGTTGCCTCGAAATAGTTTGATATTGTGGCAAATTGTCGAGATATAGTAGTTTCGGGGATTTCGAAATGGCACGCCCTTACGGTTGTCTTTGAAAACGAACGAACGAGTATCGTAAAAATCTTTGCATCGAGAATTTTAACGGAATTTTGGCGGACCTTCGATCTTCTAAAAAAATTCACGGTGTAGAATTTTAAGAAAGTATTTTATTACACAGAAAATATGAAAGTTTTGGGGTGGTTTGAAATTGTTTTCAGGATCTTGGAACGGGTTGTTTCGGGATTGGTCGTGAAAATGAAGGGCTGGGTATAGTGAAAATCTTTGGCCTGAGAGTCTTAGCTGGATTTTAGTAGATTTTTCGTTTTCTGTACTTCGAATTGTAGGAGAATATTTCGCTACAAAGACGTGAAAATTTTGGTCTGTTCCGCGTTTGTAGCTGCTTCGGCAAACTTGAAGCGAAGTTCTTAGATCGATTGTGAATTGTAGAGGCTGAATACTGGCAAAGTCTTCTAATTTGAGCTTCTACTAGAATGTTTAGTTCCTGAAAATGTTCTTTAGAATGAATTGTTAATTTCAGAAATACGAATGTATCTGATTTGCAAGTATACGTATAGAATAGAACACAATTGTCCGGTTCGATGGAAATTTAATTTGCTATCTGATTAAGGAGAATTGATTTCCATCTACTAATAGAGTTGTTTCCCGGCAGTAGTTTCTCAAAGTAGAGGTGCAGGGATAATCTCCGGATGCTCGAGGAATTTCCAGCATTAAGTTTTTCGACGTGAAGGAAGGAGAAAAGAAAAGAAGAGGGAGAAGACTAATTCACGGCTTGAACAGAACCGATGTCTGACCATATACGGTTCTTTACTACTCGCTGCTCCTATATATGACCTACTTGCCAGAACAAACTCGAACATGGGTTTTTGTTTCAATCGAGACTCGCCATTTATCCTCACCTAAAGCTTCGAGAACGCGTTTTTCAACTTTCATTGGAAATTTACTATCTATTCTCACTTAGAGCTTAAAGAACCAATTTTTCAACTTTTATTCCAAATTTACCATATATTCTCACTTAGGGTTTAGACAAAGTACCTTCCAACTTTTATATCACATTATTTCAATTGATTTTGATATTGCAACTTTAAAGAGCGAATTTCAAGCGAAATTTGAATTTGTCCCTTCGATAGATTTGAAGAATTTTATTTATGAATCATTTGTTGGAACTCCAAGGAAGAAGTTTTAAACGAAATTTGAATTTACTCAAGTTTCTTCCAGTAGGCTCGAACAACTTGGTTCGCGAATTTTCAGAGGATTAAATAAATTTTATTTGTTGCAATTCTAAGGAAGAAGCGTTCAATGAAATTTGAATTTGTTAAAATACGAAGTACGATAAAAAATTTGCTACGAAAATCTGACCGATACGATCAGAAGATTCGAAGAATTTCGCTCAAGAGGAGACTCAATTCGACCAACGCTACGAATCGATTTCGCATAGACTAGAACTAACGCGTTATACAGAGAAACATCGATCGAATAAAGATAGGAATTATCGATTCCAGTCTAACCCCAATCTTAATCCATCAAAAAGGACAAATTTACTAAAAAAAAAAAAAGAAAAAAAGAACACGATATACAATACAAAAAGAAGAAGAGAAACAACAGAAAGAAAGTAAAGAGAAACGAGAGATCTAATTTTCCGGTGCGCTCATTTCAACGAAAACAGCAACTGGATCCGGAAATAATGGGACACCCGTTAGACGGGACAGGGCACGGACGATTAAAAGCGATATGTTACGTGGCGCGAACACGGTTGCACAGTACTTGAACCAGAAGAGAGTGGTTGAGTGCAGGGTCACATATATTGACATTCCGACACGTGTACCAGCCGAACCGTAGGATCTCTGTTTAATCCGACGCAAGCTGTTTATTTATGCGCGCACGAGCGTCTTCGGTATGCGATGAAAGGATTATCGCGACATACCGTCATAATTACACGCCGTGCCAACAACCTCGACACCGATGCTTTTGTCTGTGAACGCGTTTGTTTGTTGCTACAGCCGGAACAACCATGACGATACCTCTTCCGGATGAATGCTTTTCACGTCTCTTTCGTATTTTGTTACTCGTTGTGTTCCACTGTTCGTTGCGTTGTTTGTGCATTTTATTTTCCGTTTCAACCCTTTCACAGTGTATCATAGCTTAGTAGAACACTATAAATTTCACGTCTTAACCATTCTCGAATTAACGATGCAATATATCTCAGAGTAACTTTTAGAGAGCTGGCGGATCTTTATAATTTTTCTGATATTCGTGTTACACTGCCGTGTACGATTCCATGATAAATTGGACTACACGTTCCATTTCGAATATTACGATCAATCTGTTGCTGTTGTGAAGTTGGAGCAAATCGTAGACTACTATGGATCGATAGACCAAGCTCGCACACAGACAACTCTACATCATTGCATTACTTTGATAAAAAGAAGAGTTCACCGTTAGACTATGGACTATGCTTCCTGATTTTGTATATTCTACGCGACCTTCTTATGAATATTGTGCGTTGGACTTTAAACTTTGGGTCCTAGTTGATGGGTCCCACGTTACTGATCCGAGTCATGGGTGCCAAATTATGAATCCTAAATTCTATTCTGTCAATCAAGCTTCAGAACATCAAATTCCAGATCTTTTGCTGAAATATCGTTGTACGTTCGAATCGTAGTTTAAGTAACTTTTACTAACGAACTGAAGACTGAGAAACTTACCAATCGAGAGTAGCCTTGGCGACGTACTGCACCTGATTCTCTCTGTCAGGATGCTCATGACGATCGTTAAGAGGGACTACGGAGTGACACACGAGACGAGTCTCCTGTCGATTTACAATCGTCAGATTGTAAGGCGACGCCTGTAGTCGAGATGCTATCGGATCCAGAGCCACCCACAATTTATTGTCCACCACCCATGATGGATAGGAGCAACGTTCAGTTGAATTTTCTGGAAACAAAGGAGCGATACCTTGTCAGAAAATCATTACGCGTTATTTCTTAGGATCGAGAATAATTCAATTCGTCAATTTCATCGTTTCACAATCATTGGCCGATAATGTGTCGATTTACTAATTTTATCAACATCGTGCAAAAATTCCAAATTACATCGAATAAACGTAACCTAAGAATTGAAGTAAAACGCAGTTAGACGTCGAAAGACGCGATGGATGCTTTACTTCTCGAAATAATACAACTCTGTCGCTAACACGGTTATTCCTTGGCTATTCTCGGAGCGTATAATGCAACTAGAAACTCATTCCAAGCTCTTCAAGTTGGCCAAGCAAGTCTTCTCCCTCTGATAAACGAGCTACACCTAAACTGTGTTCTCCTTCTTCCCTTTATATCATAATCTTTGTACTTTTTATCATTGAACCGTTACAAATTGAATTACACGACCGTCGAGTCTATCCAGAATTGAACAGCAGACGAACAGCTAGAATTTTAATTTTCCATTTGCACTGGCCCAATTACGAAACGAGCCGACTAATTAAAAATATTATTCCATGGCGCGGGGAGATCGAATAATTTCCAAGTTGCTCGAATAGCCTGTTAATTCGTTATTGTTACGAAGTTACGCAACATAGTTAAGAGAACGATAGTTTGGAATTTTGCTGACAGGATTTCAACGGAAATTGGACGAATTAAAGCTTGTAACGACTGTAAACTTTCTTTTTCAACCTCGTAACAAGATTTCAACTTGTCGAATTTTTATATTTATTGCATTTTTTTATATTTGATTTTTCGTACGCAACACGGTAAAAGAATTGGTATCTTCTGATAAAAGTAAGACAAAAGAAATATTACGTGTACTTCCAAATAATACAGAAGCGAATTCTGTATTTTATTGCGATACGTCATACCCAAGCTTTTCGACAGACGATTCTAATCTATTTCTGATAATTAGTTTGCCACTTGTTTCTACACTTACGATACATACATTCGCGTACTGTCGTGTATTTTAATTTTGCTCTCGTTTTAAGAAATAAATTTTTCGATATTCCGTGGAAATCACGTACCAATAACAATTCATTCGTATTTTGAACAAATTCTTCGAGATATTTTTGAATATTACAGGCATGCGACTAAGTGGAAAATAACCGAAGGAATACAGAAAAACGTGGGTTGATTGTATATCTTTTCGAGTAGAATTGGAGAAAATTGTTAATCGAGACACTTTTTAGATGGAAGTTTTAAAAATAATTACATTCGACAGATGGAAATGAAGAGAAACGTGAATATTACTGGATTTCAGTAGTACGAGTCAGTATATGGTGAGATGTGCATAGGTGCGTCATATAATTTCATACGAATCACTGTTTATTTTAAATACAGCACAAAGTAACGCAGATCCAACATATCGAATATAAATTCTTCTTTCATTTTCATCAAAGCATTTCATTTTATAATGAAAATTACAAAATAATCCATTTTGTGACAGGGTTTTTAAACATTCGTAAGTCTCTCTCGTTTTACGCTTTCGTTTCTCTTGTTTCAATAAAATTCTATATTTCCAAATTGCTTCTTCAAAAAATCGCGAACAATTGCATCTTTATTGTCGTTCCGCGATAAAAATTGTAAGATACGTCATTACACGACGTTGCTTCTAAATATTTGTAATTGTTATCCCTTGTCGTATTTTAATTTCAATTTTTAACTGAAAATTACACATTCATAAACTCCGTATTTAATTTCGTTCGACCATTGCATATTGTAATAAAAAATTGTAGAAAAAATTTATTTCGCGTCAAATTTTCTAAAAATTCATTGTCATGTTCTCGCTTTAATTTTCGATTGAAAATTATGCAAACGTCTCGACGAATAAAGAAGGAGTGAGAAATTTGTGAAATAAGGATGAGGAAATGGAATCAGACGTGACAATTTTTAATGATAATTCGGCGAGACAGTGGGAGAACATGCGTGCCCCATCGAGGTATCGATCGCCTTTCAGCGGAGGCGTCCTGTACGCCACATACTTCGACGCCTGTGCATTTTTAACGGTCCATTAATTCGCGCACAGTGATTGATAGCTGTGAGCAGTCGACCATCGACGCGATAACTGTTTGTAGGCGACCTGGACTCGCGTTTATGTTCGATTATTGCATTCCTTTGGATTATCGCTATTATCCTACCTACGAACTTACTTTTTCTTCCGTTCCTTTCTTTCATCTTACATAAATCATAAATTTATATTTATTACTTTGCTACTTATTTCTACAATCGAGTATTTTGTTGAACAAATTTTCAGTATAGTTACCAAATGAGTTATTCTATATAAAATCTATAGCACAATTAGTATTATGATATAATTGTTATGCGAAAAATAAAAATCAGAAAATATGAAGCAAGCAACAAAACAGATTTCCATACAATGTGCCATAATCATATAATAAGAACCTTCGCTCGCTCTAAATGCAAATTATGCGTATCGATTTTTCGTTAAATCAATTATCATAAAATCCTGTTACCTCGTCACGAGTCTAACATTTTTTATCGCGATTCTGGACACGTAAAACCGACAGGCAAAGTGAATTTAGCCCGTCGCCTATTATTTCCCACGAGACGGGAAGGACGCCTTTTTTCCGTTTTTTATAGAAAGCTGTTCAATCATATTGTAAATAATATCGGTGCACGCCTCCGAGTTCACCATTTTATGGTGGTGGTTTTCTTTTTTATATTTGGTCTTGGAGCCTGGTAGAACATGGACGGGGACGATCCTTGATTTGCATCGAACCGCAATCTCTTCTTCTCTCGAGGAGAACGAAATGAATTCGAGACGGAATAAAAAAGGAAATATCTCGAAGGGACCGTAAATACCTTGGAACAATATTGAAACTTGAAAGTAACTCAGTGTAACGTGGAAAGTTTCTGTTTGGAGATTTTTCTTGCCGCTTTTTTATCGTCACTTTGTTTGCTGCGTATGCGTAGGACGCAGAATAGAAGGAATTTAGACGTTGTTTTCACGTAAAATAATTGAACGTACGATCTGTGCTTTTAGGAAAATTATTCCGTTTCCATTGTTTCGTGAATTATTAAACTTTCTATTTAACTCAAATTAGCAATCTCTCTTATTAATGTCGTTTTGTGTAAAAACCAAGTTGGTTCGTGGCTCGTAATTTTACGTACCGGAATTATAACTTTTATTAAATCTTGCTAATTATTCTATCTAGAGATTTTATAGAAAAGCACCGGTGGTATACAAAAACTTGAATAAAACTGATAAACAATCTTTTAATCGAAATTTTTATTCCAAAGATTGGCGCATTGCGTAGTACTTTCTATGAGAATCGATTCGCGTTACGTTTAAGACAACTCTCTGCGGAAAGAATACAATTATTAAAATTAAAGAATGACATTGTGTTATTTTATTTTTCGTTTTACTAACTGCATCAAGTTATTCATCCGTGAATCGAACAGTTTAGTCAATTATCGTATTAAATCAATTTCTCTTTCAGCATGCTCGGTTCGAAATTCGGGACGTTTTGTTGGAAAAGGGGAAAAATTTCGAAATTTCGAGCAAACGATTCGAGCGTTTAAGCAGCTTAGCAATTTTTCCACGCCTCTATTGCAACATTGGCTCGGGTGTTTCGTTAACCCCATTCCCTGGCGTTTCCATTTAAACTTTCCAGAAGGCAGATTAGTCCCTGGGATCTGCAACCCGCTTCCCTCGATCTCGTTGCTATCCTATGGCCGCGATTTGGTTCGGTTGAAACTCGAAAATGGCTCGAATACGTGTAAAAAAAAAAAAAACGCGTTCGATTAATGAAGAAATAATCGCGACTGCAAATTGCGAGCTACGTCCTGATATTAATAATTCTTTGTGCACAAGGCAGCATTTTTAAAGCTACAGAATTTTTTATAGGGACTGAACTGAATTTTATTAAATGCACATAACAAAATTTGGCTGCATATTTATCTTCAATTAAAATACCCAAATAAGAAGGTTATAATCGTACAAATAAATAATTAAATATAATGCGGTATATATTACAATGTTAAACATTGAATCAATTTACTAAATTTGTTAAATCAATTTGTTAAATTTGGAACAATATTCTGGAACTGTGCGCCATATTATTGTTCAGAAAATATCTGGAAATAAATCCTGGCCAGTGGCAGGATCGCGCAATCAGTCATGTATCCGGGAAATTCAACTGGAAGCGGTTTACCGCAAAACCAGCAACAAGATCATCTCCATCTAATACAACTGTCTACTCGTATCCACGTTCATAGCTTCACAGGATACGAGGAACGGTGTATTTAAACCGAAACTGGGGCAATGAACCGAACAGGCCGATCGACGATGATGATCCGTTCCGCTCTGACCGAAGATTGATAAATTAAAATGGTAATGAACGATCGAGCTATACGATGAACCTCCAAGAATTTCATTTTAGATGTCAGAACGTTGAAATGTTCTTTTACTTCGCGAAGAACATTATAATAATTCCTTTAATGGCAAACTTTTAACGAAAGTGGTGGTTTGTTAATTTTTATAAATCTTGTTGTAAATTTTAGAGGAAGAGACTTTTAACGATAAAAAACCACGGTTAGATGAAAAATTGTCTAAGAGGATATTTAAACAACGAGACAGAAATTCAGAAACAGGGACCATCGAGCGTTGAGAAAATTTTTGACGATAGAAACACACGATTAGATGGAAAACTATCCGAAGAATATAGGAATCTTTAATCTGCGCCTAGCTTTATCAAAAAACGGGACAAAAATGCAGAAACACGACCTATAAAGCCTATACAACATAGCCACGCAAGGAATTCGGTTTCAGAGCGGAGACTTTTAACCTCTCAGCAAGAATTTGCGGTAAAATTCCAGGCTAGGCCGATCAAAGATTCGCGGTTGCAGGTAAAATCAATCCCAAGAATGTTGAGAGAGGATCGAACGATGCTGGTGATCGCCTCAATTTGGTTAACCATGGCTGCAGAGGGCAGAATCATCGCAATCTAGCAAGGCTACGTGCAGTTATGCGATACCATGGAATACCCCAAGTAGTTGACGTCGACCGCCGCGCCAGTGTGCCGATAACACGCGGCCCAAGAATCCGATCTGGTGTCCATGGACACCGTCATAGTTTACGTTCTTCGTGCCCTGGTGCTATCGGTACCCGCGGTTTTCCCCGCGCCAAGACGCACGATCATCAGTTAACGATAACGTCAATGTGCCAACAATTTGCCCGCAGGATCGCTCCTTTTCACCTGGCCACACTGTGGTAGTGTACGTGTCACTTCGTACATGTTCGGTTACGTGGATGTTGGAAGAGATTTCATGTGCATGGAATTGGTTATCAGCGACTCGGACAGAGGTAGATTGATTTTTATGAAACGAATGTTCGAAGGGTTTTGTGGAAATGATAATATTATGATTTTAAGTGATTTTTTAATATCGGTCGTAGACTTTTTCCAACTATGGTATCAGGTTGGTTACCGAGTACTGTTGCGGGGATTATTTTATGAATAGGGATTTTTGCGTTGACAGTTTGAGCATTGGAAACCTAATAGTGACATTATAGGGATATTTCATGAGACTGGTTCTAAGTTGGGAATTAAGCGTGCCTTCAGTAGATTGCTTCATGAGCGAGCTTTCTCCTACGAATGATGGTACATTAAGCTAGTTTACAATTGAAAATTCAATAGTGATATTATAGGAACATTTCGTAAGAGTGGTTTTAATTTGTCAGCTAAGTGTATCTTAGTAGCAAAGAATTTGGTGCTGCCGTACTAGAGGTTATTTTGTAAGTATCGGGATTTTTTATATATAAACTTTGTTTATGAGCACTTACTCTGTTTCATCTTGAACGTCTTGGCAGCCTCCTTAACGCTGATCAAGCCAGTACAAGAGGCATCCTCACTTTGCGCCAAATTCCACGAATTGTTCGAAGTTTGTTCATAGATGAAGCATCTATAGCTGTCCTCGTCGCTAGTTTTCCGCGGAGCGTGCAACCTCGCCACTAGATTGTGCGTGCTGCTTTCCTTCCACGTGGCTAGGCACTCTAGTTCCACATCTTCAAACAAAATCAAACGTTACGTTGAATCGAGTGTACATTACTTTACTTCAATTACAAATCTTAACTCGTAAACCTTTTTAAGATAAGAGTAAAACCAAAATTCTAATTATCAAATCTCTGCCAAATGGGATTTCCGTAGAATTGTTTCCTAATTTATTCAAACTTGATCAAACTTCTTCAAACCTTAATTCGAAACACCATTAAACCACCCAATAGTAGAAGAAATAATACTTTTAAGCTATTTAAGTCGACTTTACGTCAAATCCTAACCTACAGACATACTTCAAAGCTAGCAAGAAGAAAAGAAAATGGTATTTTAGTTTTGTTTCAAGGCACTCAATGTCCTTGTACAAATTTCGGTCATCGAATAAAAATCCTCATCGTTGAATCATGAATCTTCTGACCACCATTAGCTTCCCCCAATTACACCGCGATGCATAACGATTCCAATTACGAGGAGGGCTAAATCGTCCGCGGAGAAAATTATGGACGGAAATATTCTAACCGTTAATAAACCGCACCGCAGCCGCGTAGAATGAATTATAGCGGCACGAGCGTTTTCCCTTGGTATAATAATCGCGGAAAATCGGTCGGACAAGGGGTAGCAGCAACAAATGGTAATTGACAGGGCCGTTAATCATTCGCCGGAAGTTCCACTGACCGTCACAGATTCTCTTCCACTGCGTGTCGTGTTAATTAACGTCGTCATTGGGTATTTCTCGGTGCATGAAGAAAAATTACGGTTTTTCGCATGAAACTACCTGATGGACAAATATTGGAGATATTTATCTTAACTTTTTCGAAATTTTGTCTTGAAAAAATATATTTATTTGGAGAAGAATACAGAAAAGAAGATATCGTCGAACAGACCGTGGATATTCGTGCAAATTCATATTTTTATTAACACGAGTAAAGAGTTGCTTGAAACTACAGATGTTACGATGAGTACCTTATTTTGCAATATTTTGTATATTTCTCAATATTATGTAAATTTTCCATAGTTTTATACGTTTCAATTTTCTACGAACGTGTAATTTTTATGCATAGCAATATATAGTCAGAAAGTATAAATATATACTATGAAGTATACTCACCGACGCTTTCAGAGGACAGCACATTGGCACACGCCTGGTAGCGGAAAAGCAATCGCGATTCTTGAGTGCAGGTTTCTGCTGCTGATAACGGCGACTTACACTCCCCTTCGCCATGACTATACGTGAATTCTAGGGGCCCCTTAAATGGACAGGGCATCGGAGCTGCCCCCGTGCGAAATAGGGAAATTAATATGGCATCGCTTCTCAACTCGCTGCATATGAATGGCAAAGTAGGTTTTGGCGACGCTGTGATGCAATAGGCTGGAAAAGAAGAATCGACGACGACAATTAACATTTTTCATTTCCTTCCCTTTTTTCTGTCTACATTGTTCCCCGTCTTTCAAATATTAATTAACATTCTCGTCATCGGCAATGTAACGTACCAGTGAAATTGTTTGGTACTTCGTTTTCGATAACTAAACAATTTCTGCAGACATTTGGAATACGCGTTTAAAATCGATTAAAGCAAGTATCCATAACGTGCGAGACTTACTTTCTTTATACTGAAGAACATTCGGATGCTTCATGTGCATGACGATGCACCTATAGCAATCTATCTCTCTGTAACAAAGAAAAAGAAAATTCTGTTATTATAAAATCGAATGACGAGACAAATAAAAAAAGAAATAACCCTGTTTCCTATTCTACGTTTGACACCAAATAAAACGCTACGATAGACAACAAAGTTCTCCTAAACGATTTCGCCCAAGGAAAAGGAAATATCGAAACGCCGTTGCGATCAAACAAACTCCTCCGAACACTTGGTCCATTCAGAAAACACAACATCTCCAACTTCTTTCTAACGTAACAGAGATCGCTCTTAAATACACTCACATCCGAGAAAATCTGCAAGAAAAGATAAAACGAAGTGTACTAACACACGCGATTCCTAGGCATTTGTACACGATGAAAAGACAAACTTCAAGGCGCAATAGAGACAAGGGCGGTTAGATAGAGGGTGGAAAAGGGATGACTGGTCCAAGAGGGGGCAAGTAGTATCACGTAGCTACTTAAAACTTTTCGAGCTTGTCTTGTGTCCCTTCTAGTTGCCACCTTGCTTACTTAGCTCTGCTTCGCAACTTCTACCTTCCACTGTAGTCTCTTTCTCTTCCTGCCTCTCCTTTGCTTCCTGTTTCCCACCCCTTACATTCTCCTCAGCTTCCTGCTGGCTGGGACGATGAAGTTTACCTTCGTTTCTGGCTACCTCCTGTACTTCTTATCGAACGTCCATATTTTTCTTTTTGGATGACATTTCTTTCGACGTAATTGATTCTTCGTTATTTTTAGGTGGAAAGAGGTCTGATTAATGATGTGACCAAGCTCACGTAATTTGCAGCATTTAGTAACATTTATAATGTATAAAGAATAAAGAATACAAACTAAGATTAAATAATGTAACCTAACTGAAATTCAAACTACTACGATAACATGCAGCATAAGAATATCAACGAAGAACTGGAAATGAAAATCTCGCAAAATTCAGCTTAAATAAAATAAAAGGCACCAGGATATTGCCAGGAAACTAGAAATCGGCAATTCTATTCACTGTCTACCTAAACTTTAATTTAACCAAAATTTAAAAATCTTCCCTGCTTATCTAATGGCAAAGACCAAATTTCTTCGCGCGTGCACAAAATTCGTCCGAAACAACGCTGCACATTCTTTCTGTTATTTCCTTTTCCACGAAAGAACCTTGCGCTCATTTGTATCTTGTACATTTGTACGTCTGTTTATCGACAGTTGCTCGTTATTTAAGCCTCGAGATGGTCTCAAAGCGCGAGATCAATGCGAGCAAGCATAAAAGCAGACTCGAAAGATAAATATATATGCGTGAAACGCACGCATCAGCGAGTTCAGACGTTTCGCAACGCGAATAGCTAGCCATTCGTACACTTCGAACGCGGTTCATGGTTCATAAAAGAGAGGACGGAGATGCGTGTGTGCTGGTCTCTGACGTTTATAAATCGACTGTTCCCAAGAATATCGTCTGGAACTTCGCCGTAACTTTAAGATACACTAATGGATGTTTTTCTTGCATTAAGTTGCACGCTTTTGGTAGCAAAGCCTTACAAGCTCGCGTAGAATGTTATTAGATTATTATAACATAGAGTTTTTGTTAGGAAATCGGTATGATTATTTATTCTACTTTGTGTTCATTCCTCTATCAAATAAAATACTCCTCTTTTTCTTACTTATTAAAACATAACTAAACTGCGTTTATTGTAAACTACGGTGTACACGTCTGAATATTTTCAAATGTCCTCTCAAAGCAGAACGGTCCTCGATCGATTAATTTTCTAAAAGTATAAACTAAATGAAAAATTTGTTCGAAAGAAAGGAGCGAGAAATTTCCAAATTTTCCATCAAGGCAGAAGAATACTCGGTCGATTAACTTTCTAAAATGGAAAGCAACTAGCCTCTCCAAGATCTGAAAGGCGTCTCTTGGAGCTGTTTCGATGGAAGAACACCCTCGTCCAAGTTTTCCACGTTGGCCTGTACATGCAGCCGATCTACAATTCGAAAGTTGTCCAAGTTTGTATGCATGTCAACGAAGCCGCGGACACGGTATCCGAGAGCGGTTTCTCGTGATCGCATTTGGAGTAACTATCAGGCAACCGGAAGCGAAGGGAACGCTCTCTGCCCTTCAGCTCGTGAACCGCAAACGGCTCGGAGTTAAACGCGCCGAACCCGACCGCTTTTGTCGACCCAACTCGACCACTCTCGCAACTTTTACCCAACCCCTTTCATGTTTCGTCCGTTTTTTTCATTTTTTCTTCTTCCTTTTTCATGCTGGCTAAGGCGACGAATTTTTACTTTTTTTTATTATTTTTTTTTTTAGGGAAGTTTAAATGTACCGATGTTGTTGTCAGAAATGTTGTTTGGATTTTTGAAACAATGTTCCGAGCGTAATTTTTAGTGATCGCAGTTATGGATATTTTAATGCACGATGTTTTTGGAAGACTTGGAATTTGAGTGTATCTGTTGAGTCGTTAGTTTCGTATTATTTTAATATCGTATATTTAATATCGTATTACGTTATATCGTAATTTTGTTTTTTATATTTTATGATGTATAATAATGGATACTGTACAATGTTGCATTTTCAGAATTTTCATTGCCAGAAATTTTATGGTAAATGTTATAGTGAATATCTTTTCGATATAGGAACGCTAAAATTTAATGCACGAATTGGGAAAATTGATTTACACGATGAATTGATTGAACGAAATGTCCTTGGAAATTGAAAAAATTAATGGGCGAGATTGAAGTTGGGCTGGGTAAAAAGATTCGCTGAAATAACAGATTTCGAAAGATTGAAAAATTCCCCCACGAACATTTCGAAGAATTTGAAAGTTCCGGGACGAAAAATTTGGGAGAGTCGAAATTTTAGAATGGAAAATACTAAAAGATGGAAATATTCCAAAATATTTAGAAGCTTGATGAAATGACAAATTTCAAGTAGTTGGAGGAACGAAAGAACCGATATGGATTATTCTAAGCAAAATAACGATACTAAAATTACACATGCACTATCCAATATTCAAAATGCCTCGTATCAATTAAATTTTCGTTTCTAAAAATTGCAATAAAATTTCTAAAAGTACGCCCTTCTCATCAACTGACTCAAAACGTCGAAAAATACTTCAATTTCTACGAGTGGGGTCGTTGAAAAATCCAACTCGTTAGCCCATAAACGCTTTCCGATCTGGCAGCTGCGACGTGCTCTCAGGATCGATTCTACAACTTCCGGATTATTGCCACGACAACTCGGACGTTTTATCGTTTCTCGATGATCCGAAGAGTTTCGCGGCGATCCTTTAAAGCTCGGTGCCACATCGACCGATCGTTCTGTTCTCTGTATCGTTTGAGACGCAACGTCGAATCGGCCACTTTTACGACCTCCACGATACTCACCAATGATCATTGTTATCGCTTACTTTTATTTGTTTGTTCCATTCGGGGGTCGAATTGAAAAACGCAATCAGAATAGTGCCGAAATAGCGGAGCATTATGGACAAGGAGACTCTTAAAAGTTATGTTGTTTGGATCGTTAAGTCGATAGTTATACCATCGATAAAACGTGTTTGATGACTATGTTTAAGTAGTCATACAATGGCAGACTAAGGATTTATCAAGAAAAATCTTAGAAAATAATCTTAACCTAAGCTTAAGTGACGTTTAATGACTATTTTCAAGTGGTTGTAAAAATTACTAGATTTTATCATCCTAGATTACGAATTTCTCAAAAAGATGTCTGAAAAGTAACCTAAACCTAACCTAACCTAAATCACCAAAAGTCTAAACCAGTCCTAACCTAAACATAAGTGATGTTTCATGGCAATGTTCAAACGAATGTAGAGATGATACTGATAGGTTTTTAGGATACGTAGTAGTAGGTAGATAAATGATTTGTCAAGAGGAGCCCTGAGGAGAAACTCTAACCAAAATTTAAGTTATATTTGATGACTACGTTCAAACGTAATATAAGCAAACCACGCTTGAAAGCGGATAAGAATCGAAGCACGGCGCGAAATACTTAAACGATACGAGACTAGCTAGATTCTATATTTAGATAACAGATTCGATTCCTTGAATTATGAATATTTTCACTCTGAATCATGATATTTTGTCCCAGAAATTTGGACTCTAAATAAAGTTTCTCGCATCTCCAAAGATACCAGGCTATCTTCAAATCCTTCTATAACAGCATAACCATATCTTGCGTAAAGTGTACCTCGAATAATACCAAAATTTAACAATGTCCTTGCACTATCCCCTCCATTTCAACTTTATCTCCAATTAACCCACTCTCCATTGAAACTCCGAATGTCCTCAAATATTCGCTGCTATACTTCATGAACAGCTTAATAGGCCAATATACGAGACCATGAAACAGTTATAAATCCTAACCTATTCACGTGATTCGACTGCGAAATCCAAAGATGTAAACGTTACGACTGAGAAGGGTTAATCCGCGTGTAAAACGAAAGTAGGTCTCTTAACAAGGGAGTGGGAGGGGGAAGTATAGAAAAGGGTGAGACTGGAAGAATTTCATCCATAGGTTATTACGAGAACACGTTCTTCTATCGTGGTGTGAGAGTTGATGAGAATGTTGATTAAATGTTTCAGCGAAGTTTCGCCAGGGAACCACTCCAATTACACGGAAGTTCCATCGGCGGACACGGTGGTTGTAAGTGAATCCCGACGGCCTCGAATCGAAAGTGATACCGTAATTGAAAAAGAAACGAATGTAAGGGCCGTGGACCCATCGCGGATATCCAATCCGAATTTTAATTTCACGCTCGCCACACGTGTCCACCGAACGTATTACCACTGTATTCTCGCTGTTCGAGTTTTTCAAATTTCTATTTCAATAGCCAATAGAAATTCTAAAGTTATTTCGCAAACCATAACGAATTCTAAAAAGTTTCAGACCATCGAACAAATTCGGAGAAGCAAACAACCGTTTGAAAAAAAGTTCACCAATTAAATATCTGTCTAAAGAATCCACGAACGAATAAAATAACCTTCTATAAATTGAAATCAATTGGCAAGTTACCTTCGGCATCATAGGAAACGATTCCAAATGAACAAGTAATAATTTAAAAAAGCAACCTAGGTCCACCTAAATTAAATCTTTCTTCTAGAAACTGATAAAAGAATTCTTTTAGAAATACCAGTAAAGCCTAAAGTTATCTTACAAAAACTATGAAAAAAAAAAATAGTTTCGAAGGATTAAAATGGTCAACAAATAAATTCCGAACGAAAACGGTGGTACACGAAGGGAGGAGAAAAGCGTTTTTCATCGAACAATTTTCGCGCTGTGGCTACTCTTGCTCGTAGTTATCAGTCTGTCGATAACGCCGTTGTCATTACTCGTAGATTGCAACGGGAGGACAGAGAATGAGCTGTCTCAGCGCGATCGTCGTGATTTATTTATGCGATCGCATCGAAAAAACAAGGGGACGAGTTTTTCGTTCGTTGACCTGCTCGTCGAAATAATTTATCGTCGATTATTTATTGTATTATCGTTATTTTCTTTCTCTCTCTCTCTCTCTCTCTCTCTCTCTTGCTTGACGCTCAACTGGTAAAATTGAGTTCTCTAAACAATGGACGATGTTTCATAAATCTTCTTGTCTCTGTTACAATAATAAAGTCATGGTTTACGATTTATTTGTTAATTTGGAACAATTTTTTATTGTTCGCAGGATAACTTGGAAATTTGTTTGGATTTGTAAAGTTTATTATTTTGCAAATTCGACGGACGTTAAAGAAATCAAAATTTCATAATTTCCTGAAGTTATGTTTCGAGTTTCTGAATTAAAAAATCCCAATAAAACAAACGAATCGTCGCGAAACGAAAAATTAACTGAGAAATATAACATTTTTTATAGTTTTTGAAAAAATTTCAGTTAATATCGTCCGTGTTAGGTATTAAAAAAAAAAAGAGAGAAAAAAACACCGTTTCGTTTTATCATCAAACGATCGCTAATTCATCGTCCCTGGCTAAACGCATTTCACGGAATGCTCACGAATCGCATAAATCTCGCGGTTGCGTTCGTAATGCGTTTAAAAATGATTCATCGCAATGCTCGCAGTTTCGGAAACAAGCAGCATTTGTAACCAACGACACGTTCTCCTTTCCACGCTGGAAAAAAATCGTCGTAACTTTTTCATGTTCTAAATTTTTCATTTGTAATTCGACATTGGAACCAAAAACAGCCACTTTTTATTTAGATCGCATTTGCGTTGGATAGAAAGTTCTGGAAAATCTAGAAATTCAATTCTTCACGGTTGATCAGAGTTAAAAAGAAATTTAGGCATACTAATGATCCTGATAAAATTTGAAATTCGATGAAATAGGCTACCCTAAATAATATAAAAAGTTATAATTTTAATTCGACTAAACAAGCACTCGAAACAAAGAATTTCAAAGTCTTCAGAAAACATCGCAAGCGATAAAAATATTAAAGGAAAGAAAGCTAAGAAACTAAGAAGACTAAAATTAAAATTTGAAACTTCTTTCTAACCTACAACTTTAATAGATTTGTCAAAGATGAAGTTTCCAGGAGATTAAGGGTACCAAAATTTATATTTAAAACTTAATCCGCAACTTTAATAAATTTATCAACGTTTATCAAAGTTTCTGCGAAATTAAGAAAAATATCGCTCTAAGTGAAACGAAAACTTTGAGAGCACATACGGGAAAGTTCGAAAAAGAACTGAAACGAAGGGAAAGCCATAACGCATTAATTATATTTCCCTGGTTCCGACGCGTGGGCTATTCTTCTTTTTCCACCCCTGTAATGGGACGCGGCAGACGAAGCGTATTTATCTCCGCGTTAAGAGAAATCGGCCATGTCAAGTCGAGTATTCGCATTTTAACGAGAGCCTCCGTTAAAGTCACCTCGTCACGGCCACTCGATAATTCCGATGCCTAGTCGAGGCACGTGGATTAATAACGCGCCACGAGAACCAGTCATAGAACGAGCTTCGTTCCTTATATCCAACTCCCTT
Source organism: Bombus vosnesenskii (assembly GCF_011952255.1). Lineage (NCBI taxonomy): Eukaryota > Metazoa > Arthropoda > Insecta > Hymenoptera > Apidae > Bombus > Bombus vosnesenskii. The sequence continues at coordinate 3,923,931 of NW_022884343.1, forward strand.
AACCCAAACCCTTCTCCTCCTTTTTCCTCCTCCTGCAACTTATTAACAACGACCCCATCGAGCGTAAACCAGATTTCCGGAGTTACCGATGAATGAGCTATAATTGATGAGCACCTTGGTCCTCTGAGAACGACGGGGTGAATCTGGGGTAGCTGATTGTTACGCGGTGTTCTCAGAAAAATTTTATATCGAGTGTTTCATCGGTGAAGATGAGCGGATGATTTGTGTCTGTGTGTAGATTGGATTATTTTGAAACAACTTCTAATTAAATCTCGTCCAATCTTTCCTTCGTCATCGTCACTCAATTCGCCCTAATTAAGTAATTAAACGAGCCAAATTTCTGAACAAATTATCCTTACTCTTCTTTCCTCTAAAATCTTTAAAGTTTTCTTAAAATCTTTCGTTTCATCAAATTATTTATTAGTACCCAACTAAAATGGGATTTACTACATTCCATAGACAATTATTGTTAAAAATAATTTATTGCAAACATCGAGTCTGACACACTCCACTCTGCAAATATCTATCGTTAGAAACAATTTGCCACAAAGATTTCCTGCCTCTCTCTTTCGAAATCTTTGTCCCATCTTCAACGATCGATTCACCCCAATTACCAATCACGATTCAAACAATTCTTCTCCAGTCTTGAAATTCCACAACCATCGACGATCTAAAATTTTCTTTCTCTCGATAAGCCCAAAGCCTGTTCCCACTGGGCGACAACACGATAAAAGGGGTAGCAGGATATAGAAAAAAAAGCGTTGGGCTCGTTGTTGGGCGGACATGATCAGCGGCAGGCCGGTTGTTTGTATTGTCTAATAGCCGGATGGCGTGCAAGGGTGAGTTTCACCCCTTCCTGTCGAATGGCGGCCGCCACCATCTCGTTCTCGGACATGGTTTATTGATTCCTCCGCTGCGTAAATACGCACGCCACTCCGTGGTCCCTGCTAACGACGCCCATGAGGGCGTCGCGACGCGGACTGCGGCTAACGGCCACGAATTATCGTACACGATCGTTTCCACCGTGCTGACCCCGGTTTTTTCCGACAGTTTTGTTGCTTCCTCTGTGATCCGCCGACGATGGCTCCAACCACGTGAAAAGGGAAATCGAGGGTGGAATTTTTTAGTAAATCTTGTTGATGGCTTTCGAGGGGTTGGTTTTAGGACGCTTTCAGAAGGTCGAGAGAATTTTTGTGAAAGATCTCGAGGTTGATTAACGATAAATAAAGGGGACTTGACTCGCTTTGCTTCATTTAAGCGACTCTGAAATTCTAAAAGGTTTTGAAAAATTGTACATGAACGTATGCATGGTGTGTCTGATCGTATATTGTCTATATCTTCTTATTTCGACAGTATCGTTCATTTTGTCGTATTTTATCCACGTATCTTGGAAATGAAAGACATCTAAAAGAATTGTCCAGAAAAATATATGCTTATTGGATACATTGCACGGTACGTCTGACCACATACTGATTGCATCTCCTTGTTCCGACAATTTCGTCTATATTTAGAACCTCGTTGGAATTTTCATTGTATGAAGTTTCGAAGATACGATGACTGGGAATTTTTGCGGAAATTGGAAGAAGAATACATGGGTTTTAATAAATTATGTTGCTGACTTGTTCGAAAAATATACGTGTAATCAAATACGTGCCATCTCGATGTTGAAATTGAAATTGTTAATTTTATTATAATTTAAGAATGATGACGCGGAAAATTGGCGGGAATCGGGATGTTGTTTAAATATTTGTAATAGAATATGAAATGGAATATTTGTCTTTGCGTATCTTCGGTCGCTGCGAAACGCTATTTACGCATATCTGTTCAGCTATGGATGATAATTTCACAGTATTATTCACGCAAGACAAAACATTTAAATATAATTATACATACCAATCTGTCGTGGATTATGCTTTGAACTTAATTCCGGTAAATATTAATTGATCAATGATGTTATAAAATAATATACATATATCGTCGATAATCATATTGCAATTTCATCAGCAACGTTTACCGAATTCAAGTCAAATTATTCATAATCAATTATTAACGATTCATTTGTCGCATTTACCTCGCTCAAATGTTAATAAAATCGTAATTAAACTGAAACTTTAAAATATAGTCATCCAATGTTTTTTCTTCAATTTTTTAAAAATTAAAAATGAGATACACCGCGATTACGGAACTCTTCATAAATCCACAGAATAAAATAATCATTGTACATGAGAAAATAAAACCCTAAGATATCACATCGTAAAATGAAATAATCCAAAGATAACTTTTGATAAATCCTACTTTTAATTCTTTATTTTAAATAACCATAAATCACGATAGAATTAGCGTGACCATTTTACCATGCATATCTCATTTCAAATTAAATAAATCATTTTAGATTTATCTTTTCCAGACACATAGCGCATACAAATTCGGCAAGAAATATGTAAAAAAAACTGCAAGTTTTTTCGAAAAACTTTATCCCAGTGAATCTTCCTCTTTTTGATTGGTTAATCCATAGGCGTCGGCGAATCTATCTTCGGGCGAGCGTATACGCACAGAGGGCGATCGTTCTCGTCGGATTACGCGGCGCGCACGCACGCTCCTCGACGCTCCAGCTAAAGCCGGCGAGCTTAAACTTAGGTGGCAGCCAATCACGGCCGGTGAACCGCCACAAAGCCGAGGATTTGTGCTCGAATTAAATTTTAAGCGAGCGCGCAAAGCCCGCCGGGTATCGCGAGCGATCCGCGCGCTGATGGCGCTGATCCGCGTCTGGCTAACCAAATGCGCAATCCAAACCACTGAAAAACTCCACTGTTTCCACTCAATCAAATTGTTTCTTTTGCAAGTCGTGACTAATACGGCGTGTCAGAGTATTTTTTCTCTTTTTTTTTTAATACTTTTTGCTTTGAATAAAATTGGAAGAACAGCGATCATATTGGGTTGCGTGCAAATTTTTGTATAAATTCGAGTTTCTATGAATCATAGAATTTGGTCATTGACGACTGCCCTATGGTTAAAATTAATTAACAGAAACGGGACATATTAATTTCAAAGTTATTATCTCGATCGATAAATGCTCGATAATAATTGGACTGTGAAATGAAATTGCACATAATGCATACTTTTAAAATGGCATTTAGATATTAACAATTATTGTACAATAGCAGAGTGGCAATGCTACCAAATGAATTAAAATTAATTCTACGAAATTATAGCGGGAAAAACGAAATTGTGCGGAGCTGTTTCCTTGTACGGAGATGAAAAAAGGAAATTCGAAAAAGTGATAAATATTCTGTGAACATAATTCGCTATAATCCACCCTACTATCCAGTTACTCCAGTTGGTTCACAAGACGAATACCATTCTCTTGTAACAATAAATTTAATCCAACTTTTTCCGGGAGCTTAGGTGATCTAAATTTGTCACTGTAAATTTGTCTCGTCAAAAAAGTGGTAGAAAGAAAAAAAAGGGGGAAAGAGAGAGAGAGAGAGAAACAAAAGACGAAGGTGGCAGAGGGTAGCCATGGTCCAGGGGCGAAAGATACGAGCGGAAAAGGTTGGGAATATCGAGCGTGAGCATTATCGGAGAAACTCACGGAAAGAAATAATCCAGTAACAGAATCGTGAATCTCTGACTTCCACGGCGACTCCATCGTGCAAACTTTTGCACGGTAGTTTACGATGTTATCGAAAGTTTCGGGATCTGCTACGAACTAGGAAACGGAATGTGAACCGCGTCGATCAACGGCCAGACATTTTGCTTTTCCGGAAAGTTACCGCGGGTCGTGCAGCTTTTTATATTTTCCTTTGCAATTTTCAGTAGAGAAATTATTAACTTGGATTAAATTATACTAAGATGTGTCTCGAATACTGCGACATAGAGAATGAAACATTATTACATTGCATCTGTGTTACGAGGAATTAATTTTTTAAACGTTACTAGGTTGGTCGAATTGTTAAAAATTGAATGTTATCGAATATCTTTAGATTACACTGATCGTACATGTCGTAATATTACAATATGAAGAATAAATTAGATACTATCGTTATTGCTGTTAGTACGAGTCAGTTTTAATAAGACATTAGATCGTTGAAATTACTAAGATTCTTAACATATTCAACGATTTGCTCTACTTTTCTGTATCGTATCGTGAAATTCTTTCCCAATTTCTTAATTGAATATCTTGTTTAACATGGATCGTTATATTGGAATTTAGAGAAGCAATGGTTTATGTACTGCTAGTAACTATAACATAAGCAGTTGATAGTACCGCAGAAAAGTGATTGTCGTAGCTCATGCTTTCGAGAATCTCGCACGTTCGATACATAATTCGCCGGGTTTCCTGCTCGGAGCAGCATTCCGGATGGTTGAACTCTATCTCGATATTGTATCGAAGCGGCTTATGCATTACCTTGCTGCCCCTCGATTTACAGTAAACCGGAATATTTTACTAGAGAATGGTGAACCGAAGACACGGCGAAATTTCCTAGAAATTCGCCCACTCACGCGTACTTTCGAATCTAAACAACTGCTGAAAGATCTATGTTGTTATTATCAACAAACGATATGGAGCAAAATTACTTTTCGATGCACTACAAAAACTTTCGGAACTCTCTCTCTCTCTCTCTCTTGATTCTGTTTCTGTAAATTTTCATGAAATACGAACTCTGTTATCTTTATAGTTTTTCCGAGATTGTAAAAAAACGTTGTTAAAGAACGCGGGGCTAGGAATTACTCGTTTTAATCCGCGCAGAGATTCGTGACGCGTTTAATGCGAAACGCAATAGTTTGCTCGACTGCGTGCACAGCTCCAATCGAACTCTGTTACCCCTACTCCTGCCCCACCCTTACTCGAGGCGAAATGCAGCGCGATTATATCCTTCGAGGGAAATTGTTGCTGAAATGATTTAAAGTAAAGCGCAATGGAGCGCGCACGAACTGTTCCCGGCGATTATTCAATTCCTGAAATTCCCTCCCCGCGCACAGAATACCGAGACTTTCCGTGTTTCGTGTTTCGTGTTTTAAGAACGGCCGTTTCGGAGTTCCTGACGTTCTACGTTGCCTTCAACTAAGCACCGAACAATTATATTTAATAAACTGAAACAATTATACGTTATATATAGACGGCGTGTTTTTATGCAAATTTATATTTTTATGAATGCAATGAAAGGAAGTAAAGAACTCGGATAGAAAATTGTTTCACCTATTGTATATTATAAATGCCACTACTATATTCTCGATATTTTATATATTTTTGTAAATTATTTGCATTCTGTGTATTTTTCATATTTTCTTTCTGATAAATTCATGAAAGTCCACAGTCTAGTTACGTTAATCTGCGATGATTTATTCTATTGTCTACAGTCTTCAATAGCTATGGAAAGTAATAAAATATTAGACAAATCGATTGCATAAACGGTAATCATTACTTTTTTCAGGTCTGCCCTGAAGAAACGAACTGGATTATTCACGAAATGTCGGAACAAGATGCAAGCGCCTGCTGATAACACTATTGAAACTCAAGGAATCACAAATATGAAGCTATTACAATTATTAGCGCGTGACAATTTTCAGCTCACGTGCACAACAACGACATCTGCAAATGATATTTCAAACTACTTTCTAACCTACACACAATTTCACGTGACGCAACGTGATCAAAAAATGGCATCGGATTTAAGGCTGGAGCCTGGAGACTGAACATGGTTTAAAACAAGATTCAACGTTAAAGATTAAAGGTTTTGCAAATGGAATCGCGCGATATTCCCGCTTTGAAAATCTGGCGGTTCTCGCGCAGTGCATTATTGACGGTCGAGCCGTAAGCCGACCAGAGGGATCTGTCCCGCTTCCTGGCGTGCTCTTTAAAGTGTTAACAAATTGAACAACATGGAATTTTGACCGGACAACCGACCGCGTGTTTGTTTGCAGGCTTTTTCTGGTTGGCTGATGCTGAATCTTTGACGGAAATTCGTTTGTTCGCTCCCGTATTCCCCGGCAATATTGAGCCAAAATGCTCGATCCAACCGCTGTCCGCTTTGGCGGATCAATATTGATGAACTGACTGTTGGATGGGCTTTGTTTAATGAAACGAGACTGCTCTGATTCTTTTGGTGAATTGTTTTAATCGCCAACGGGAGTTTCGAGTGGTGTGTCGAATTTCGTTTTAGAGTTTGTACTTGATGGACTGTTAGCTCCTATACTGCGTTTAGAAATATGTACATGTCCCTTATACCAATTTTGAGGTTAGGAGTCTTTCCATTCGGGACTCACTGTTTTGTTCGCATGACGCTTTTCGGCTGTGATTTTGTCAGAGATTCAAATTTTCATGAAACACTTTGACGAAGTATTCTGCACAAGTGAGATACTTGAAGTTTCAAAGATTTTAAGGAAAAGGAAGATTAAATAAATATCATCGAGGTGGTGTGCCTCCTTAATACGTAAGAGAACAATTTTGGCAAATCAATTAATTTACGTTCCTTGTTAAAACGTAAGAAAATCTACAATATTTTTTGGATTTTCTAAAAATTCTAATAAATCTTTAATTTATATAAATCGTACAAACAAAACAATAACAGATTAAATCCACGCTTAAAGCAGAAAGATCCTGGAAAATGCTCGAAATCGAGGCTCGAAAAATCTAGAAAAAAAGAATATTCTAGCAACAAAACCGATCATCCAATAGAGCGGGGAGAATGGCGAAAGTTTCGTCGGACATTTATCGCGCAAGTAAAAACCGAAGGGCGGGCGGGAGGGGCGGTATGCGAACCGATCATTTTTCGTCGGAAAAACAAACGGTGGAAATTCGGATCCGGATACGCGAATCGAATCAGTTGTATCACATATTTGCGCGTTCGCCGCGCGAAACTATCTGAATTATTTCGATTTCACGTACGAGAGCCTTTGTAACGCGATAGGTTTTCGATGTTACAGCGCCGCCTGCGGCCGCGGCATCGAGTTTCCGAATTCCCTGCGCGTGTGTCCGCTGTTTTCCTCCCGTGTGGCCTCGATTGCCGAAATGAAATCGACGCTGACCAATGCAGAAGTTCGACTAGTGGCTTTTTTTCGCTGAGCTGATGTGAAAGAGGCGTGAGTGTGAAATATGAACTTGATTTCAGAAATTTACCGTAAACTCAGATACCAGGGAAATTGTGGTTCGATTATGTCATTTATGGGCATGTTTCCCAGTTTTTTTTAGTTAGATTCTAAGTTGGGCTTATTTACGATCGACGGATAAAATGTTACTCAAAAATTATTTATGATTGCGATTTATGGGAGAAAAACATTCGATGTAATAGTATTAAATTTACGTATAGTTTCGTCAAAATAGAGAAATACATCGTCAATCGTTTTTTCTAATTGGAAAATATTTATAAAAGCGCAAAAAACGTATCGTCAATTGCTTTACGGAAATATAAAAACTATGTTATCGATTGTTTTGTTGAAATATAAAAAACATATTTTAAATTGCTTTTTCAAAATACGAAATGTGTAGGTATTGTCAATTGTTCTATCAATGTAAAAAAAAAAAAAGAAACATATTGTCCATAGTTGTTTTATTAAAATATAAAAAGTTCTATCTAATAGCTAAAATTTTATAAATTAATGGTTTAAATACCATAAATTAATAGCTTGAATGATATAAATTAATTGGCTTATATGTTATAAATTAATAGCTTGAATGTTATAAATTAGTGGCTTGAACGTTATAAATTAATAGCTTAAACATCATAAATTAATCGCTCAAATGTTATTAATTAATAGTCTAAATATTATAAATAGCTGAGATCATTTGAATATAATAAATCAACAATTCATTTGTTATGAATTATTTGTTTAGTTGTTACAAATTAATAATTAAATTGCTAATAAGTGAGTGAATATTTTCTTTCGATGTTCACGTTACGAGAGGTCAAGCAAGAATGATTTCACGCGTGAGTCGAATGTTCCTTATATACAAAGTGACATACCTTTCAATGAATTAATCAGAAGTTGACGACTTTTGTGATGAATAATTTAAATGTTATAAATTAATGCTTAAATGCTACAAATTATTAGCTTAATTAATAGATTATTATAAATTAATAGCTCAAGTGCTTTATAGTAAATAACTGAGAAATCCTACTTTCAACTTTTATATTATATTTATATATTTATATTATAAAAATTTCATAAAGTCGCAGAAAATTTCCGCCAGTTTTATTAAAAATACGGAATCCCCTTCAAAATGCTTTTTGAATTACGTCGATACGATGTTCCGTTCTCAAGATATCGTCGTGCAAGGAACACCATAATTTTTTAATATTTCGCTAACTCGATCCTTGTCGCACACTCGGATGTCTCACTCGTACGCACACACAGGCATGCCATGTCCCCACCACGCGCATGCTAGTCACTAGCAGTCGCTGAGTCATGGTTTTTTCTACTATTCCTAGTACCAACATACGCATTTCCGGGAAAAGTGGGTCATGGCGACTACTATGGACACTGACATGTTGTATTTCTAACAGTTAAACTTTAAAACGTTGTATCTCGAAAACGAATCAAGTTATCGACATGAAATAAGTTGCATTATGGAGAAAACTCTTTCTTCTCTCTTATGTACATGTTTTTAGGCGAAAATTCCGAGTTATCGTGGTGGTATTTTATATCGAAACTTCGTGTCACATAACTGAAAAACCACGTAATCGGTTAAATCGATTTCCACATGATTCGATAATTTTTCTCAACAGTTACGTTTCACAACTAATTAGTTTCATTATCCCAAATTTTGTTAAAGGAGAGTATCTGCAATTTCTTCTAAAATAGTCGATGGACCAAGAAACTGTCCGAGTATTTTCAGCGATATCTCGAGCTTCGTCCAAATAATAAATTTGTGCTCCCAGCAATTCTCATCTCACTCTTTGCAAATTTTGATTAGTGCAAGACTATCGCAGAAATATTGCATAAATTTTCCGTACTTCCAAAAATCTTCCTTCTCAGCCAACGAATGCCCCGGGTCTTCATTCTCATCTCTTCATAAAACTTCGTTTCATTGCTCCGGAGCCATTCAAAGTTCCCAAATCGAAGCGACATCTTTAGAATCCACCGGAACGCGTTAAAAATTCTCAAACGAACCGCATTTACGATTTTTCTTTCGAGTATTCGGAACGGCAACCGCATTACCGGCCACGCTTCCGGCCAGTACGCGTCCCCGACGATCCGATTATCGATCTTTTTCTCACGGACACGCAACACGCTCGGATCGTAATTCGTTTACCAGAACCTGTGAGAGGAAGATAGACGGCGGCGCAAGGCTTGACGAGAATTTCGCGCGCCCTTTTTTTTCGTGTCGGCCATTTTCTACGCGGAAAAGGGAGCGGAACGAAGAAACGCTCGACGCTAATGGAGAACGTTCGAACGCGGTCGGGAAAATAAGCAGCGAGAAGATCCTTGCGGCAGGATGCGTTTGCATTGAAACGTCGAACCAGGGCTGCTCCGCTGCTTTCTTTTTGTCTATCTTCACCTCTCTCTTTCTCTGTCTCTCTCTCTCTCCTTCTTTCTCTTCCTCCTTTTCCCTTTTTCTCCTTCCGCGTGTTCTCGCTGAAAACTCCCGGGGAAAATCGACACTGAGCGATGTGAAAGCTCGCGAGAACGCGTAAAGGCGAACGCTTCTAACCGGAGCCGCGTCTATTTTCCAAATTTCCAGCCTCGATCGTTCCCCGTGTTCCTTTAAGTCCTTCAATGCACACAGAGCTCGTGGTTGCTCGTGAAAGGAGGAAAGGCAGCGTGCGCTTTTTTCGCGGGCTTTTCAAATCTTTCGAAGCTTCCGGTCCTCCGTGAAGATTTAGGTTTTAGTCTTCCTATTTTTATTTTTCTTCTTTTTTTAGGAGAACAGGGAGAAGATTTGGGCGTGAGTCACGATGAAATTGTAATTTTTGGAAATACCATGGCGAACAGAAGAAAGTTTATAATATAGAAAGTATAAGGATACACCATAATTTTACAGAATGCATTTACCTTTAATAAGAGCAACGAATAAATATGCTACACGCTACAAAACAAATGACTGTTACCAGTATGGTGCAATATTAGTATAGTACAAAAGTTACTATAGTTATAGTTACTAAAGTCAATTTTAAGCATTATTTTATCCTTCGTTATACGAGTCTGCGGCGTGTATGGAGAACATAGGACCATCTGAATTTTAAACACTCGAATCAGTAACAATCCGACACTTTAGAATTCGAGTAACGCGAAATATATTTCCATGTTAATAAGTGAAACAACTCTGTGCGGAAACTTCGTGTTACGTGATTTCCGTAGCGAACGAGCGATGTGATTTCTTTGTTATACGAGAGAATTTGTCGATGTTTGTTGTAATATTATCTCGTCCCAGCAGCGTGAAACTTTCCGGCAATTTCGACCAGTTAGCCAGGAGGTTTTGTAACGAGTTGCGCCGAGAGAATATAATAAAACTCGGGGCCAGAATTATCCATCGTCGAAGGTGGAGAAAAGGAGGGGTTTTTAATTAGGATCCCATCAGGGACTCCTCGACCTCGTTAATAGATTCTTTTTTTCCGGTCGAAACTTTAAAACCAGATAACAACGCCACGAAACGGGGGCGTCTTCAAATTTGCATAGGGACAGTAACCACTGGTTACGCCGGGCAAGACATATTGTACGGTTATTTCGTATTTAAAAGCGCCTTTTTCCAACTATAAAAGCCGACTTATACGATTTAACCGGTTTTATTCGACGGCTTAATAAAGTTGGAACGTGGCTCGTTGAAGTTGCGTGTCCTGAAAATTAAATGCGACGGAAATCATGTGCAGCTCAGATTTCTCCTGTCACACTTAGTTTTTATAGAGACTTTCGTACTGAATTAGCACTACGACAACCAATCCACTATGCTATGCTCCTACTATGCTATGTACGAAGATTATAATTGAAATAATATGCTACGAGAATAAAATAGGAATATTAATAACTTCATTTGAAAGTGACACAGTTCTTGTAAGTTCTTGTACAAAGATTAATAAATCCCAATTTTCTGGGGAACATAAGAAAACCAATAGAATTTCTAGACTAATAAATTTTCAATATTTTTCAATTATCAACTATTGTCACAATTAACGTCACGTCGTGCCTACAATACATTCAAACGAAGCTACTAAATATTAAGAATAAAAGTTGCCAGACAAGTTCGATCCAAATTAAGTTCACTTCGAATATTAACCTAAATTAACGATCGAATATAAAAGATCTCAAACATTGCAGCGATATCGAAGAATTGCCTGATCTCTTAAAAATTCCGGGCCTTGTTTCTGCCAAAAATATCGTACGTTTCAACATTCTCAAAATTCTGTCTGCCAAGGGAGAACTTCTCCATACTTCGATTATTATTTGGTTAATGGTTCGATAATTGCGTAGGAAGGTAACGGCGATGCTATTAGTTTCAATTAGCCACAACCTTTAAGGTGAAGGAAGGAATTGAAAATGTAAATTACATCGGCAGTCTTCTGGGCCGGCGTGGAAGTTTAGCGTTTCAACGGTGTACGAAAGATTTCAGGCATTCCGGTAGCTCAAATGCGCGAGCAGAGGCTGGGGATGGTCGGCAAAAGGAAAATACTTTTGATATTTCCCCGAGACCTCGATAATGAAATCCTACAAAAGACTTGAAATTGAATATTTTCTTTGTATAACGGGCTTTAAGCGTTCCGACGTTCTGAAACTTAACAGATCCTCGTTGCCCGGGAAGTTTCTAACGAACGCGTCCGCGATATCGATCCGAATTCCTTTTCTTCTAAATTCCATCGCCCGGTCTTTCTGTCTTAAGTGTCTTTGATGAAAGCTTTTCAGGGCCCTCGAACGTCTTGTTTAAGGCAATCTCGATGGTAACGCGCGTAGGAAGTTGCCGGCAACGTGAGATTAATTTTATATTTATGCGTCTGACCAGGCAACGTGTTATATCACTTGAATGCTTATAACGTAGGTGATTAATAGACCGGCATTGTTTGTGTATTTATGAGAATTTAAATATACGTAGGGAAATGCAGAGAAATTTATACGTCTGACCGTGCAGGTTATTATACTTGGACGTAATTAATAGACTGCCAGTGTTCGCTCTGGGGAAATTTAAATGTACGAAACTGCACGGAAATATTTGGAATCTTCGAAGTAAAACGTTTGAAGGATTGAAACGAAGTTTTATTTCTGTTTTTCATTTGGTCAGGTTTGCTTTTAGAAATATGAATCTGTATAAGGAACCGCGGAGTAGTAGTTAAATAAAGAATCTTAAATGTGTCTGAACTGCTACGATGCTATTCTCCTTGGACGTCTATCTCGTATTTAATGCACTATGGATATTTATATGTTTAAAAGTAATCTACGAAAATGCACGATATTTAACGTGAAATACTTGTTATAATATTTGAAAGATGATTCAAATCTTTATTATCCAAAATGTTTAAAGTAGAGTATTCTTTATAATATTAAGGAAAGTTGAAACGTTTTAAACGACACAAAATCTAGTTATTATTCCATTAATGCAGCAGGAAATTCTCGAAAATTTGTCTTCTATACAAACATCGTCAAACCAATTAAATTCTCGCAGAACTATAATTTTCCATCGAGAACTCGACTAACTGAAAGTTCGACATGTCCCGTTAAATTTCAAATAATCTGCGTTCCATCTTCGAACTTCATCAAACTGATAGAAACAGAAAAATTCTTCATTCTCTTAAATTCTATACAATGGAACTATCGAACCAAAGAACAGCATTAAACTGCGTCAAACCATCTTAATTCTCAACAAACCCTGGCTCTCCACCTGCGATCGACGAATGAAACTTGCAGTTCGGGACATTCGTCATAATTATTTTCCTTCAACTTTCTCTCAACTTCCTCGACTAATTAATCAACCTTAATCCCATTATCATGTCTCGTTTATGAGGCAAACAGAGACAGACAAAGACAGGGGAAAAGAAAGTCTCTGGAGGAGGGGAAATCGGATATCGCGTTTCCAGGATTCCGAAAACGGAGAGTCTGAAAGCACGAACGACGCCGCCCTTTAATTCAGAAACACCGGTCTGATGCTCGATCACGTGTCGATGACGAACGCCGAAAGTGGTTTAATCCATGTCGTTTGTCGTCGCCGCGCACAACGAAAAGGAAAATCGTGTAGCGAGCACGAAGACACGTTGCCGGAAAATCTGATATACATTCGCTCTCGTTTTTCCACGCGTAGACAGCTTTTTCCATGGACTTGGTGGGGACGAAGGCGGGGAGAAGGGTTTTCACGGGGAATATTAGTCTCCTTGGGGAAAATGAAGAGGAAATTCGGACCGGGGGAGAGTGCTTCGCGAAATTATTGGATTTCTCCGTAGTCGGTTGCGGTGAAGTGTGTATCTGCTCCCATTTTTCGTAGAAGAGGACCAATTTTTTTCGGAAAGTACAGTGGCTCGTGACAATATCCGAACATTTTACCAATGTTTCTTTTTACTGTCGAGAATTTTGCTGTCGAAAAGAGACTATCAACCCTAAAATTTCCGAACATTTTTACCCTTCTAAAATTCACAAACAAAAGGACAAAATCTAATCGACGTATTTACGATATAAATCCTGTGATATATACTTTTCTTTAAAATATTGTAGAATTTTAAAATAATAAATACCAATAATAAAAAAAAATACAAAAAGGGTGAACGAAGTATTAGAGGAAATTGTGCAATCGGGCATCAGAGGATTGAAACACGGAGAACAAAACGTGTTTTCGAGCGGATTACTGCTACCGACAATTTCAATTAATTCGCCAGATAGCTAAAAACATCTTCAATCAACGTGTTCCCGGAGGCGAGAGTAGCGCAAAAGATTCCACGGCTTGTGAGCGGATAATTAAACAATTGACTGGAAATGGGGGATGCTCAACAAATTCCCATCGTACGCGTCTCCGCCCCCAGGGGCCGTCGATATCATCCACGATGATCGACGATGCGCCCCTGACCACATGAGCGAACAACGCAAATAAGGAAGAGAAAAGACGCGGAAAAAAGAGGCAGCTGGAAAATCAACCGCCTGGAGGAGTCGAGAATATTTTCAACCCCTAAACCATTGCACTGTGTAATTACGTAGAACATTTGTTCGTTGCATAGAGCTGCTAAAAAAGACTTTTGATAATGTATCACAGACATTAAAAAATTCTAGTTATTTGGCGATTAGTTGTTTTATTAAAATTTTATATTTGAAAGTTTTAGTTTTTAGGTTACTGGAGGTTTATTAGCGGTCGATTTTGATGGGAAATTTAAAATTATTACCAAATTAATGTTCATTATTAATTTATACATTTTCATAAATTTATCACTACTAATTATTCACTGCCGGTATGATAATGTGTATAAATCATTTTGAAACACATTTTCATTTATACGCACCTGGAATGAGAATCCTATTTTCGAATATATGTTAATATCCTAGCAGTTATTTCGAAACGAGAGGACTATATTGAATTTTATCGTGGTTATGTTATTCCGGAACGAACAATGCGTAAACCACAACAATCCTCGGAATAGCTCACCATTAACAATGCTTGGAAAGTTGATACCAATCTAATAATAACTGATACTTCCCAAAATTCGGTCACTATTTAAACATAAAACATTGGTATTGTGTACTAAGCCGGTCGTATTACCGGGGTACAATACCGATGGTTATTTAAACTGCGTTTTATATATCTGATCAATCATACACAATTTCGCAAACGAATTTACGCTGTACATATTTCTGTCGTTATCACTAAACTGCGGATTTCATATTTTTATGGAGAAAACTAAAGAAATGGAACCTGCATAGTAATTTCTTCCGTACGTTAAAAATTATAACTCCATTAGTACATCACTTTGGAAATTTTATAGATTTTTGTATGTTATATGCAACCTGTGGGGTTTTACGTGTCTATAGTTATCGCAAATTCCATCTTTCGGAATAAAAATATTTCTATTGTGTGAAATCCTCAATATCTCAATATCTTTGTCGATCAATCAATATAAAACGTCGTTACTGTTGTCTTCAATAATTTTAAGAATTCCAATATATCTTGATACTCTAAGAAAGGACACAAAAAGATTAATTTTTATTTCAACTCATAAATGTTGCAATAAAAAGCTTTGAAATTGCCAATTTATGTATAATACGTGCAGACAATTTAAATTTATATAAAAATTATTTCTATGTATCCTTTCACTTTACTTATTTTTTCCCCTTTCTTTATTCTTCTATTTATTTATTATCACTTTATCAACATTTTCCAAACAATATTTAACATAATGCATCAACTCGATTTACAAGCCAACTCTTTTGCAAAATCCAAAAAACTCCTGAGGGGGAGGGGGATAAAAAACAATGCCTAATAAAAAAGCATTAAACCCGATAATAGCCTGGAATCACGGGCCACATGTTCCAAAGGCCACTTATTAAATCGTCGCAGCCGAGGCTCGTAAACACATTTTCCACCCCCGATGCGGGGGGTTGGGTCCCGTATCGTGCGGTCAGCGACGAGAAAACTGCCATCATTTCATTACAGCTCAACCGAGTTATTCAGGGACCAACGACCCCGATCGAACCTCAGCCTCTCCAACTCCCTGTACATCCACCCTCCCAATCTATCCCCCCTCAATCGCAATCATCATAAACAATTACCCACGAGCGTAACAAAAATACCACCGGGTGTATCGTGGCTTTATATCCTCTACCAGAGTACGCAGGGTGTTTCAAAATAGAAAAAAGCTGTGAATATACATAGGCTCACGTAGGAAAATATTCAACCACATTGCATATATTACACACACATTGAACGCTTGTATCATTGTGTGCTATACGAAACATTTTAACATTTCAGTAGTATAATCAGTTATAGTATATATGTCAGTAGTATAACGTTATAGCATACACTAGGCTGTAAATATTGTAGGCTGTAAATGAATTTATATTTTTATGAACACAACAAAAAAAAAAAAAAAAAAATAGAAGAAAATCTAAAATCCGTTTCGCCCACTGGATATCATAACGAGTACTACGTTTAAACTTTGAGTATCTCATATATTTTTGCATACTACGTGCAATTCTATATTTTATAATGTATATATATATATATATATATATACACATTTTTCGACATATCTTTCAACATAAATTTACCTGCGCTCGAATCGTACCACCATTTCAGAAGCGTTCTGTATTTTTCATCGGTGACGGTAGGGGTTGGCGACGACAGGGATGGTCACAATAATCGCAACGTTATTTCACGCTTTCGTTCGGCCGTTTAACGCAATTCCAGGAGCGTATGCGTGGTCACGATCGCCCCCGTTCGTTGATCTCCCACATCGTTCCGTTTCCACGCCGGGGACGCGTACACAAGGGGTTGATTTCAAGGGGTGGGTACGCGTTTGTTGCTGTTTGGCCGGTGTTTTAGAGAAGGGAACGGGATCGTGGGTTTGTAATCGGTTGGGGGAAACTCGATAACAGTCGGATAGTCTTTGTAGATCGTGAAATTTGATCGCTACCGCGTTGGATTTGGTTTCGCAATTCTTCCCATCTTTTTTTTTTTTGCGATCGTTTTTCTATAGTCGATGTTTCTGTACTATGAAATCTCCGAATGTTTGAAATATTCGTCGGAAATAAATACAAAAAGAATATTTTATTTCGTGTCAATAGAATAGAAAGTACATCTCCGCTTTCTTTCGTAAAACTTGAAAAAACACAAGAATCGATTCTTTTATCTAACAAACTTAATAAAATTCACAAAACGATGACTTCTATCTTAGCAGAAGGATATTCCTCTTTTTTATGAGAGTCCGGCAAACAGTTAAGAAGAAGACGAAACGGATGAAAATAAAGAAAGAATAAAGAAAAGTGGAATATATAGAGGAAGGAAAGAGATGGAGGCAAGAGGGACGAAGATACCCTGGGGACACTGACAAGAAAAAATAGATTGCGGAAGAGAAGAACAACAGGATGGATTATGGCAACCGAGGAAAAACTGAGAAACACGAAAATGTTATCAAAATAAAATGCAATTACAGTAGCTGCGTTATCCTGACTAACCTGAACCAGTCTTTAATCCGAACCTTGGTTAAAAACTGAGGATTATTTTTAAAGCTACGAACCTCTTTTGGATTTTTACATCCAAAAACAAACTTGCATATAAACATTGGAAAATATTCTGATACTTTATAGAAACACATGTAATTTTTACACACATTCCTTTCTTCTAATTTTAATCGCAAAGTCATCGCCATCCCAATTATTTAATTTCTTAATTCTAATTCCCAAATTATCGCCATCCTGATCTTTTTAACGTTCCAAATCCCCAACTCTAAAATCATTATTACCGTAATTTCCTAACATTAAAACTATCGTGATCTAATTTTCCAATTTCCTATTTTCCAAAACCCAGGACCATTATCATCAAACTCTCTCTCTCTCTCTCTCTCTGATTCCAATCCCGTGCAACATCACTATCCTCTCGTCAATCTCGAAATCCCGGTACACCAAAAATTCCCTTATCTCAAAGATACAATTGCCGAATGGAACAGCGGAGGTCAGTGGGTGCAAACTGCTTCGGGAGAGTAGGCGCATCGCTGAGAACCACGGGAAGAAACACAGTGGAAATACCGGGCAAGAGAAGCAGAGAAGAGACCAATGGCTGATGCATTGTTGCTTTTCCCTGGCGGTGTTTGCAGTGGCGCTGCATTGTTGCGCGCATCCCTCATCCTCCCTTTCATCCGGCACATGGCCAGTATACTCGTGGGAGCGGCGCACATCTCATATTAGCCGCTTAATTGTCTCTATTTGTCGAGGCTCTGGAGTCCGACAATTCGCCATTGAGCAGACTAGGCCTCGAGGCGAGAAGGGTCCATGAAGTTTGGTCCAGAGCTACATTGGCTCACGAAAGTATTTAGACGCTCGCAAAAGAAAACTTTTCTGCCTGTATCCTACGTGTTATACGAAGCGTTTTACTCGGAATCTGCTTACAGTAAAAATTCACACACGCCTCTCGATCTTCATCACGATTATTCGAAACTAGTTCCCAAGAAAATTCGGAGAGTTGATGATAAAATTCTAGCCTGATGTTTCAATTATCGAAATTATAATTTCTCGAACATTCCTCACAGCCGGAGAAACATCGGATTGGGTACTGTCGAATTTCGTTTGCTCGTAATATCGATTGATGTCGAATTGAATTGATTACACTTTTATAAAATATTATTGACAACCAATTTTAAGGAAATTTCAATAATTCGATATTCTCCTTTTTATTTCTTGATCTTCGTGCTTGTGCAACCTGGAATTAGTTCAATGGTGTTGTAGAGGGCTGATGTTTGATTTGGGTAGGGTCTCCGATGGGGTGTTTTTGATATTTCTCACAGGAGTTTGATAGCTTCTGTTGGGAACTCGTACAGGTTGCGGGTGACGTGTTATGGAATATTTGAAGAGGCTGATTTTCGTTGGTCCCGCACAGCTCGAATGTCTGTGCGATGTGATAAAAACTGTTAATTGAACAAGACGAAGCCGGTAAACTTTCTATTTGCTTTTTAATAATTCTAACAATTAGCATAAATAAATTTGTAAACCCATCTTCGTCAATTCCTTTAAATTTTAAGATCGACCCAACCTTTCTTCTACTGTTCGGTGCAATTTTCCTATTTTTAAATTTACTGTGTCTAATATATACTTTTTAATAAATTCTTAGCCAACTTGACATTAACTTAACATCAAGAATCGAATCTCTTCGTCCGAAACAGTTTGGTAAGAACATTACACGATCCAAAGTTTCGTTACGCCGTTAGATTGTTGAACGTCGGACATCGAACAACCACGACGAAAAGAGTTCATTAACAAAGTCTCTCTTCGGGATAATAACGCGAGCGTGGTCCTATTCGCCCGGTGATTGATGTTCTTTCTGTCGTGGTGCACAGAGAGAAAAAGTTATAACGCTTCAAAGCAACAGGTCAAACTACATTTAATTCACCGCAGTGCAGTGTCTCGTAAACTGGATAGCCCCTTCGAAGAAAATAATCCTTCAGAGCCGACTATTTTGCGACGCCTTCGCAATTTACCAGATACGTTGTCTCGAAACGAGCCGATTAAAACGTGGCTCGGTCCACGAGAGGGCTTTCGTATTTTCCGATTGAATGGGAAACGTGGTTTCTCACTATGTGGCTTTTCATCTCTGAGAAACCATGAATTTTTAAATAATTCGATTGCGGATAAATACTCGGTGACTCGCAAAGATATTCGGATGCTTGTACATAGCAAATTCTTCATTGCCAATAGAACGAACGTTTAATATTAAATAAAATACGCATATTGGATTGAAATTGCCAAGATATAATGAACGCGATCGATCGCTCATCATCGAGCCATCGATTCGTCCTCTTCGAAACTGATTTCGTTCGTTAAACAATTCTACCCGTCTTCTTTACACAACTTGAATTTTCTATCCGGCTATCAATTATCAAAACGAACGTTTGTTCCATTTCTTGCGGATGCCCGTTTTCTTCGGGGAATTTCCGCGACGAGAATAATCGTCCGTAACGGCAGACGGAACAACGAAGATAATTCGCCGAACTTTACCCTTCCACAAGCTTTTTTCTCGCGTCTATGATGAACCACCAGGGTTGGCAAGGAAACTGCCTGTAATTACCCTCACCCTCTGTGCACATTTTTCTACCTCGTAACAACGATATCTCTTTGGCCACAAGAAACTCGCCGCTGTACAGCGATAAACGCGATTACTAAATAGTTAGAGAAGAAATATAATAGTCCTCGTCCTTCGGTTCCTATTATATTTCGATATCGATCTTCAAGTAATAAAATAACGTTAATTCGATGGCTATTCGACATTTGGAAAAATCGTTTCAAGATCAATTCGTTCAATGGCGAGATGTCGATGGATGACGAATGCTCGACGAGACAGTTGATCGATTAGGTGGGTGTTTCGATGACCGAACTCGGTCGACCAGTTCACGTAAACCTCGATAACTCTCTGTTCCTCTTTTCCATGGCTGGATCCTCGGTAGTTCAGGTTCCTTTTATTTATTCATGCTCTGGTGACGACACGCGGCACCGCACGGCGGCCATTTTCATGGCTCAAAAGCGGACAAAGAAGAAGCGCGCGAGAGAAGAAATTAAGGTCGTGACCCGTGGTTGAAACTTTCAGCTGGCTCTCGCGATTCTCTACCTGCTCTTTAATCTCGCCCTATTCAAGGAACAGGCGCGCCGACAATTTATTTTAATCAGCCGACCAACCGGTTATATTCCCTTTCTACTCCTAATGTTCTCGTTTAATGGCTAGCTTAATTTTTATTTCGATCTAGCCCAATACTACGAGGATAACATCCGCGCCACGTAGATCGTGATCGTGATTTAGATGATCGTACCGATTGCAAGCCTCGCTACTAATCGTTGGATCTTTAGAGTTGCGCTGGAAATCGAATCTGAATCGTTTTCGAAATTCTTAAGTTACTGGGATTGAAAATTTCAAGCTCTTGATACACGCAATTCTACATTACGGAAATTTGCGACTGTACAATTTTAAGATTTCGTATGGCGAATTTTGGAAATTTAGAATCTCAAACTGTCGAGATTGTAAACTGTTGTTTCAGACTCGTTCAATTATTATCGGGTTTTACTTGTTTAGATTGGCAGGTTTGCATAAAAATGGAATCTGGGTCAGTCTGAAAATTTCACACGTTGAACATTTCACAGGCCAGTTCTGGCTAAAATCCTCCAATTTAAAATCTTCAGCAAGAGCTAAAAATTACTTTCACGATATAGGTCGACCTATTCTTGGTAATACTAACCTGAAATAATTACCGACGAACGTCACCGAAGGATCGATAATGCTCAAATTTTTGTTAAACTGAAGATAAATTTATAAAAATTCATGTTTTAGTAATAACTAATCTGGCGCGATTTTCGTTTGAAACGTAACTTTATAATTAAACGAGTATGAACTTCTATAATAAGTTATAGGAACATTGTCTAGGTAATAGGAGAAAAAAATATTCCGATAAAGTGAAGCGAGACTGTATAACTTTCGAAGGGGTGGTTTCTGGAATACTAAATGACACCGAATGGTTTTTGCAAGGTGGAGAAAAGTTTCTTTCGGTGAAGAATTTTTCATATAGGTAGACCACAGAGACACTGGTTTTAGCGGAGAATTAAATTTTTACGATCGTGTACTCCCACTTTGCAACGTTATTATCAAGTTGGTTATAAAAGTCTCTAAATAATCTGCGCTAGAAACACATCTACCTCTGACAAATTTTGCTCCTATGTACATAGAATATGTGTCTTTCGAAAACCTAAATTCACTAAAATAGTTACGTATAATAGTTATAATATAAATTGGTAACTTTAAAGGCACTGAACCAATTTACACGTCTAATGAATTAACAAATTTCTCACGATGACAATAATTCCTCCTACCTGTCTTAAACCAGAAATTAGATTATTTAAACAGTCAACTAAATCGTAAATTTCGAACAAAATCTTACTCCTGCAAGAACCAAGCTTCCCGCAATTTCCCCTAAAAAGCAGCAAAACTTTCAGTGTCCCCGTTTCCCCAATGAAACACCTTGGAGAACACGTTCAGCAGCATCACGAAAACGTTCGTGACGAAATTATCGAGACAGCCCGGCGCGTTTTCAGGCGATCCGCTTGTTCAGGCTCGCAAGTCTCGCCTCGTGCCGCGAGACAATGAACAATGGGACGAGCAGATTCGCATAGCTGAACGCCTCGGTGAGGATCCGCGAAAGATGGAATTCGAGGCGTTCGCTAGGCAGCCACAAAAGAGGGAGGAGCGGAAGAAGCTATTTACCAGCGGCGGCGTCGCGAGCCATCTACTCGGTGAGAAAGCACCGAGTTATAGGTTCTAGGGGTTGGAGGGGCCAGGAGACGGATAAGAAACGAGCGGTGAGATACAGAGTAACGACCGGCATGTTGAATCTGAGTTTCGATTTCTTTCTCTCGGAGAGATCCTTTAATTCTATCGCGATACTTCCGATCCTATCTTCATTCTGCTTTTTATTTAGTCTGCGTAGACTTGGAATAAAATGGTTGAAGAGATCAATCCTGGTGACTGGTGGATTGGTGAGAGTTGTCGGATGTAATAGTTGGATTTCAAACAATTTCGTGTTGTTTGATGGCGCTTAATGGCTATCGTTTGGAGATCACGTATTAGTCTCGATTATATCAACTGTCTGATTTTGAGAAAATCTTCAGAAATGTACGTTTTCGTAAGCTTGAAGATTTCCTGAATAATTCAATCTCTCATATCATTGGCGAACTGTTGGGCGTAGCAGTTGGATTTCTCACAATTTGATCGTGTTTGATGAAGTTTGATAGCGTTCGATGGCTGTTGTTTGAAGATGCCTGCGGAGGTCTATAAGTGTTGCGGGTTAGATCGTTGCAGTTTACACGATGGTTCGCTTACTATCGTGTATTAATGTTTGTTATACCGTCTAATTTTTAGAAAATCATGAAAAATGTAATCTCTCGTAAGTTTGAAGACTTCGTCGACTTCGAGTTTCTCACAAACTTGTATCAGGTTTCTCGAACCCGAGATTCGTTGGTTCGTTATACTCAAAGCAAGCAAGAAATTCGCAGTTCATCCCTCAACGCGTCAAATTCCGGTCACCGAAAGCATTCAATGCTATCAGGATCTCATCTGGTCGACTGACAAATCCATAATAAAGTATATCCATCACGAGTCGGCGTCAGCCATCGCCATTACCCTTTCCAGGGTGGTAGGAGGCACGGTTGGAGGTCGAAATAATTCCCGGAAGTAACGCGCGTCGACGGACAGATAAACTTTCCCTCCAATTCGAATCCAATCAGCGGATCGTCTGTCGATCGCGTAGCTACGTCGTCGCCGAGGGGAAATCCAGGATATTATTCATGTGCCGGCGACATGTGGCCCCGTGGTCAATGCGGAGGCAATATAACTTTTTTTTTCATCTTTCTCTTTCTCTCTCTCTTTCTCATTTCGTCGAGTCCATATTCCGACATCGTTCGTACGGTTCCGCGGTCGGGTCTCTTGCGACACGACGGTTCTTTATTAGCTCCTATTTTTTGTTATAATGAAGGCGGGAAAATTTTTCATGCCGCGGCTCGAGGATTGAGACTCTGTGGCCGGAACGTTCCGAGCGTGGTGATGAGCTTCGGATTTGTGGATGAGCTTCTCTTGGTAAAACGAATTCTGGTCGATAGAGTAATTTCGTCAAAGTAAAATTCTTCGAATCTTGTATCTTTTTTAAATAATTATTGTTAGGAGAAGTGGTTTTAGTTTGCAGTCTTAGCTTTAGTAAGCTTCTTCGGACGAAGGAAATTCTGGCTGATGAAGTGATTTTGTAAAAGTAGCATTGTGCCAGTTTTATGCCTCTCTTTATTTCTTTAATAGTTATCGTTAGGAAACTGGTCGTAGTCGTGGTGAATTGCGTTGATTTAAACTTAATTTCTGATAATTCGAAGCTATATTTCAATCCAAAGAATTAAATTTCCTTTAAAAAATATTGTTGTAACTGTAAAGTATAATTCGTTGCTTGCAGGTATATCATCTTGAGAATAAATTATTTTAAAATTCAGCCTTCATACGAATCACAAATTACGTGGATAATAGGGAATTTTACGTCCTCTTTGTATTGAAGAAATATGTATAACTCTGATTGGTCGATGAATACATTCATAGAATATATATAATAATTACACACAAGTACTTGTTGCATCGTATTTGTGTGTCACAAACTTCTATATTTTATTGATTTTCGTTTGCATAATTGCACTCGCAATTTCATAGTATTTGTTCGATTCTATATTGCTTTCATACGCAAAATAGATATGCAATTTGTCTCATAAATCAGAATTTGAATGGCAACTAGGAACTTTTCCCTCTGTCGCGTTGAAAAGCTACACTTTTTATCGCTTGAAGCAACGTTATGATTTCCTCAAGAATACTTGGCAGAATATGCAGATCTATTCAAATACAAGACAGAGAAATTTTGCATTAAGCATCGCAATTTGCTCCTCGTAGGGGAATATCGTTTGCATAAATCACGCGTTGCGATTTTGGAAAACAAGTTCCGGCGTTCGATTAATTTCAACACCTCCTTCCTCTACTCGCCTGCGAGTTATGCTTCGAAACAATTTTTCCTCCTTTTTTTTTTCTGCACACATTTTCATCGTTCCCCGTACAATACCGTTCCGAATTATTTTTCGATTCATTCGCGATTCGTCGATAAAACAAACTGCCGAAAGCTACTAAAATTGATTTATTTCGGTACACGTCTGGAAAAATATTCAAACGCGCCGCTGGAAATTTATCTAAAAATTATCCGACCTTCGTCTTTCCTTCGGACAATCAACTACCATTTTTCTGTACCGTTTTGTGCATCGTACTTTTATTCTCGAAATACAGCGGTGCGACAAAATCTATTTTCATTCGTTGTAAGAATATATCAGTCGTCGTTGTTAAAAGATGAATTATTACTTCGATACATTTTGTAACGGGTTAATTTTTTGACAGCAATAAAATTGCACAGACGATAAATGTAATATAAAAAACTCTTCATTTCCAGTTTCAATTTAAAATACATTTTTCCTGGTATAAAATAAAAAAACCATGCATATTAATTTATCGACAATGCTGGAATTTGCAAAGTGGAAAATAAAAACAGAATAATTAAACTTACACGTCACACCCTCGATATATCGAACTAAATTGGAAATATTTTCAGCGACCACGATAGCGCATCAAATTTCTGCCAACGAATAATAACACGAATTTTATATAAAGAATGAAAATAAAAGCTATCAGGCTCTGGAAAATGACAATTAGAATATACGAAGATCCAACATACACTATGTCCGGATAATTACGATGCGATCCAAAAAATGGGAACGCGACATGGGAAAAAGCAAATCGAAGATACAAAGCAAAATTTTTACTCTATAGCTTCGATTTAATTTATCGCGTAAAATCACTTTCTTCGTCGATTGAACAATGATTATTGGGACACACTGTGCAGTATAATTTATGAATTTTAAACGGCTATTTTATGGAAATCGGACGATTAAGCTGTTCGATGATTTCCAGCTGAAAACGACGCAATAATAAAGAAACAGGGAGGGGGAATAATAAAATTTTCGTAACAACGAGACACGCAATTGGCAACGAGGTGTTGCAAATAAATAAAAGAGATAAAAAAATATTGAAACGAAGCATTGTTTGAAAAAGGACCAGCGTAAATGCCGTTGTTTTGATATTCGAGCGAGTAAATTATTCGTTGATAGTAAATGTGGGTCTCGATAAATAATTTCTCTTATGCACGATAGAAATCGCGAATCGATGAAATTATTCCGTAGAAATCTGATAATTATTTTTTTCCCACCACTCGTTTAACAACGTGAATATGGCGCGCGATTTATTGTGTAATATTAATACGAAATTCTCTGTATTTATTGAAATACGTTCCATTAAATTTCAATCAATTTTTTTACACACACACATGCACGGATGGAATGCGTTTTTCATTAAGGTTCGGTGTATTCAGTTTCATTTTGGAATGCAAAGGACTCGAGTAGAATTTTAATGTTTTAATTATTTGGTAATTTCATTCCGTTTCGAAATTGTTTTTCGGATGCTTCCGTGAGATTTTTCCAATTTAATCCTGCAATAATCAAGCATCTTTCTACGAGTGTCATTTTTCTGTCATTCGTAATTAGTTCCGAAAATATCGTAACAATCGATTCGTCCAATTATTATACTTTTTAATTAGAGATTTTCTAAAGTGAAAGCTGGTTGTTAAAAAATGGCCATTTTTGCACCTCGTAACGAACGAACAATTCTCATAGGATATTTAAAGGCATTATAAATTTCTAAGTTTCTGGAACAGGCATTGTGGAAATTTGAGGTCGTCAATTTTTGAGACCTGATATTTCAAGTTTTGAAAACTGGATGAAATATCATCTTGAGATTCCAAATGGTATTCTAAGCTCATTCGGTGATTATTGGTTGTTACATGTTTAGCTTACTAAATTCGCATAAAAACGATCATCCGGATCGATCTGAAAATTTCTCACGTTTAATATTTCACGATGAAAATTCTAATGGCTAATTCTAAACGATAAAAAATTTCTAAACTCTAATTCTAAAAGATAAAGTTCGTCGACCTAACAGAGAAGAAATCATCGAGCCAGGAATCACGTCCATGTCGGCCATTCTATTAGACGACACTGGCTCTGCTAAGTGTAACGTAATCTCGGTACCTGAGCATCGCGACGCCTCGTTAACGACGCCACGAGATAATCGATATCCACCTACGGAACAGAGCATCTATCGAATCGTGGTCGGAGCTTTTGAGACTGCGTTCGAGATGAATCGACCCTCGAGTGCTGGCAACTGATTTTAATGCCTACTTCCACCAAATCAACTGTGGACTGTGTAGAGTTACCTTTGCTTCTAAGACTTAGAATATTCAAACTTCGCTAACCAATAATACTGAATGTTACGAATACCTGTTGCTAGTTTCTTGTTTTATTAATAACAAACTACAGATTCGAATATCGTTGCTACCGTGAAGTGTTATGAATTTTCCAAATTTGATCATTTTTATAGAATTTTTAGATATCATTTAGTAATTTCGTTGTTAACAGCGATAGAGGAGTTTTGTATTACTGCCATTGTGAATTTTGATGAATTTTCCAAATTTAATCGAGGTAAGAAGGTATGCGATTCTTTGTCAATTTTGAAACATTAAAATCCACAAGAATTGTGACAAATGTAATTATCGTAAACCGTGAACCAAAAATGGCGTCGTAATTCGTAAAAATTTTTCTATAACGCAAATCATTCTTCTCCCTTCGATCGAATTACTTGGAAAAAGTAGACAGCGTATTCGATTATCAGCTGGTAAATCTACGATCACGATATAAGTTTCAAATTTTCTAATGGTTTTTAGT
This sequence comes from Bombus vosnesenskii, assembly GCF_011952255.1. NCBI lineage: Eukaryota > Metazoa > Arthropoda > Insecta > Hymenoptera > Apidae > Bombus > Bombus vosnesenskii. The sequence goes on from NW_022884343.1 coordinate 3,950,922, forward strand.
TACATACGCGAACGCGACATTACTCGTCTAATGGACTGATATATCGCTGCTGCAAACGAATTTTAACCTTATTTTCACTGGAAAATGGAACAGAAATCCTTTTACTTGCGGCAACTTGCACTTGCGGCTCGTTCCCTGAGAAACGAGAAACTTCTTGGTGATTAAAATTAAACGGCAAAATTGGCCGGCCACCGAAAGGGGAGCAGGCAATCCCGAATTTTCTAAACGTTTTCCACCGATTCGATTCCGCGTCCCGGAAGTCCACTCGAACTCTGATTAACTCCCGGGCGCAATCAATTATCGAGTCGAGCTAACAAATCGTCGAGTTCCCAGGAAGTTTCGCCGTATTAAAATCTGATATCGAGTCGATGTTGCCGAACGACATCCTTCTCGCCGTGAAATTTTATTATTATCCTCATTTATCGTTATTTGTCAAATCACTGGAAAATATATGGCCGACGTTCACCTTCGCGATCGTTATTTTTCTCGTACTTCGAACTCTGCAAACAGCACGCGTCGTGATTTATTTCTCCACGACACACTGATTTTTGTTAGAAATTATTTTCTAGTATTTTATTACGTCATGAACGATAACCTACTATGAATTTCGAGAGTAACTTTTTCTATCGTCGTGCGAATTATTAATATCAATAAACCGTTGTTCGAAGGAAATCAAGAAATAAAATGGATTATTAAATAGCGATCATTGCATACGTAAATTGTTACGATTACGTTCACGATTCCGTGTCTGCTTCAATCTTTGTATTTTTTCAATTTTCTGATCCCATCGTAACGTTGCTTGATATTACTAATCAGTAGAGTTTACTATTTACTATAGAACTAATTATAGTGTACGAAAGGTTGAATAGCCTGTAAAAGATAAAAATGCTGAAACGCTCAATTGTGCAATTACAGGGGCGACCACCCGCAGTCGAAATAATTTGAATTTGTTAAATCACGGCAATTGGTTTTTACATTGCACGGTATAGCGTCATCAAGTCATTGAGACAAGATTTTTCCTGGGTGGGTGGATAATTGGCAAATAGCCCTCTATTTCTCAATTATTCCGTATCAGCGGTGCTCACGCTGCGCCGCATTAGAAATAACGAGATTATTATCATTAACGTTCTGATTGGATTAATGGACCCTCGAAGTCGCCGTTCTGCCATTGCCTCTTTAAATGTTTACCGTTCGGTCCGTGAAAATGACGATCGCGATTGCGAATTAAACCAGCTCAGCCATTTCCCGTAACCTGATATTTGCTGACATAATAAACAAGATATTATTAGGGGAATAACTGGTTTGTTCAAACAAAGTACTTTGATTTATTTTATTTAGTGTTTATCGTATATTTATATTTATCGATAGTTCTGTCGTATGAAAATGTGGTGAAAGAATTTTATTTCGAAGCTTTTATCGCGCTATTCTCAACTCTTATTATTATAACTTATTATTTTCAAACTTAAAATATTTGAATGTGTAAAATTGTGAAGAACTTTATCTTATTTTCGTGATTGTTTCGTCATGATTTAATTGTTTCAAATTAAATGCACTAATGGTTTATTCGATATTCTATATTGTATATTAAATTTTACATATAAAGTTTGTACATTCAACGCTATATTAAACGCATCTAATAGTTAAATGCACTAATAAGCAAGTACTATTACCTACAGAATGGGCTACTTTTCCCCAAATAAGAATTCAACTTAGTTCATTCTGCCTACAAATTCAATTTGAACAAAGAAACTTAAGAAATTCGAGTACTTAGTAATAAGTGAATCGCTTTATCTCTTCTAAGCTTAAATACAAATACTAGATTTTCCCTTATCTTAGAATTTGTCAAGAATACGTATCAAACAAACATTCAATTGCTCTGTCCCCCACTAATATCAACCCCAAGTAGAAGTTCACCCTATTCGATTCATTTCTACGATCCATTTCACAGAAAAATTTCCCGCCCACAAAGCAGTCGTCAAAAAACTATATAAGACATTGAAACACATGTAAACACGAGACAGCGTAAGAAAATCAGGAAACCTAAAAAGCGCATTAACAAATCAATTAGAATGTCTGAAGGGAGTAGCCAAACGTTGAAGTAACCCCAGTGATCCGTAAGTTCGTTTGGCTGACCTCTTCTCATCGCTTTTTGCCGCTCGAATCAAAGAATCTTAATGGTAATGCCGTCGATTGGCCCATTTACCAGCTCCACCGTGCTCGGATTTCACCACGCGAAAGGACATCCCTTCGACCCTCCTTTCTCCAACCCCTCCATCTTCTTCTTCTTCTTCGTCGCTTCTCATCTTTTTTTTCTTCCTCTTGCTTTCTCTTTTTTTTTGCTTTCTCGCCAGGCCACGTTCTCGAAAAGAGGAGCTCACTGATTGGAAGGCTAATCACGCGCTACTCTCCATTACATTAATTAAAACTTAACTCTCAAGTTCGCCCGGTTACCAAGGCTATCTTGTCCGCCTGCAACATTCTCCGGCTCTTTCAAGCCGCGACGCTCGTTTTGTCCCCGTGTCAGTGGTTGTCAACTTTCGTCGAACGTTTGCGTGTCAATAAGGGGACAGCATGCTGGTTCGTTGAGTTATGGCACGGTTTCAGGGGCATTGTCGAGTAGTACGTTTCATCGAGTTTCATTCTCCAGGTTAGACATCGTGGCGTGGGTCGCGGTGATCTAAGTTTGAAATTGATATCGGAACGTTCGGTTGAGAATGTCTAATACTCGAGTAGTCGCGAATGCGTTGTGCACTTTTCAGAAGAAACTATACATTTGGAATCATTGGACGAGGTAGTTGTATATTTGAGACAATTTCACAGATGGACTTTTCTGGTTTGTTAATATAGGAGATTTTTTTACTTTTTGGATTTCGTTCATTTTTGTATTTATGAATTTTCGAGTATCAAACTGAACATCTTTCAGGTTTCGATCGTATAAGGTCTCTTTCACGGAAAAATTTCTAGACACTGGAATTTGTTATGTTGCAAAATTTTTAGTATTTCGATCTCTGGATTTTTCAGATCTTTAAACGGTCCACTTTCTTCATGTTCGTTATTCCAGTTTTTTAATTCACCTAATATCGAATAATCGAGTTCCTTAATGTGCAAAGCTTCAACTAGTTGAATAATGCTCTTTAGTGCTTTTCAAATTTCCAAATTACTTTAATTTCCTATTACATTGGATTTCTTTAATTATTATTGAATTATCTAATAATGCAATTTCTCTTGCTGTCCAATTCCCTCGCAATAGTGATTATCCCACGTTCTAATTTTCTAATTATCAGAATTCCTAATCCGAATATTCCAGATCCTCGATTTCCTAATTTTCTAGTTCCCTAAATTTCCCAGCTCAGAGCCTCGGAAATACTAACAATTTCTTAATTTTTCATTTACCAAACTTTCTCAATTTTCGTACAAAAGCCTAATTTCCCTTTAGAAATTTAATACGCTCGTAAATTGTCCACTATTTCAGTAATAAACTATGATAAATTAATTTTATGGCGAGAAAAGTAACTGGAAAGTGAATTTGTCGCATTGTAGTAAATTTATACTGTTGCACCGAAGACGTATTTTCTCAACGCCATTAAGTATACGAGTGCATCGATCGATATTTCTACTTGAACGCCTGTCTGTCTCTAAACGCCCATTTCTACTGCTCGTCCCTTTACCAGATGTAAGATACTAATATAAACTACTTACGTTTCCTCTTGTGTAAATTTGAAACTGACGATTATTTAATATATTCTTAAATTAACAGTGCGTCAGCATTTTATCATTCTACTGCACTTCATTATAAAATTAAGCTAAATGTTTTTAATAGAAAAGAAGAAAAAGAAAAAGATACTTGCAATGGATGAAATATTGGTATGAATGGAATTGTACAAAATTGGCTATGGAGGTACATGAAAGATTGTTTTACAGTTTTAATATATCAGTTTTCCGGATTTCAATGAAATTTTCAATTTCTATATTTCTCGTCTTCCTAAAAGTTTGCTAATTACTCTTATTAAGATACCGTTGTCACCAGTCGTTTTACAGTCCTTAAAATCACGTTAGTTTAGGAATCTAAAAGACTATGACAGCTCGGTAAATTCGTGTCCTAATAATTTACAATATTTCCATTGCATTTCCAAATACGTCTTAAAATATAAATTTTATTTCGATCGCTCGTTAAAAACCGGGAATTAAATTAGACAAAGTAATTTCGAACAAACTTTCGTTCGATTCGTCGATGGAAAGAAAAAGTACAAAGGGGAACTGGGTAAAATCGAGCCTCGAGTATCGAACCGGAGAGACTGACGCTTCCGGTGCAACCCGCTGACCTTCCGCCACGCTTTTCGTGCGTTTTACACGGTCGACGCTCGACGAAACGTCAAAAATTAAGCGCCCCAACGCTGTACACGCGTTCTCTGCTCTAATCCTCGTGAAAGTTTTTCCCGCTTTGCTTTCTCGACGTTTTCAACTCGCAACGGGCGTTTATGATTTTTCCCCAAAGCTGTCCTAACACTGAGATTTACATTTCCTAGTACTTAGGTTAATTTCCCCCACTTAAGCATTATCGTACCGGTAACGTGATTCCTTGGTTTACAGAAAATCTGCTCTTTTCTCTTCGAACGTGTAACAGTCTTCTTGAAATAATTTTTCAGAATAACAGAGAGAAAATTATTTAATGCGATAAATTATTCTATATTCTATACTACACGATTTTCTATATATCTGACATTTTATACTATACATGCAACAGTGTGCGTTTTCTATATCTCAAATTTTACGAAAAATTCAAAATGCAGATAAAAATTTCTCAAGTAGAAAGACGGTGTGATAGAAAAACCTGTGAAACAGTGACCTACTTGAACGTAAAAGAGCTAAAACTTCGAACACCGAGACGCCGTAAAATCGAGGAATAAGATAGGCAAAAAGGAGAAAGAACTACGGAGAACAGGACCAAAGAACGACAAGGGAATTAAGATCCTGAGGAATTTCAGAAGAACCGCCATTTTGCTGGATTTTCGCGGTTCCCGACGATGGCTGATTCTTCGTCGTACGGCGCCATCTATTCCGAGACGACGAGTAACGATACCCGGCCAAATAGAATTTTCGCAAAGTGCACGAAATGATCTCGCTAACCTTCTCTTTCCCCTCATTCTTCTTCGGCGCGGATATTAAGGTCACTCAGGAATATAAGAATCTCACAGAGAGAGGGAAAAGATAAAACGAAACGGAATAAAGGATTCTCATCTTGGGTCGCGTCTTATCGTTGATTATACTACTTTGCCCCGGAGTTTCATCGTCCCGCAGCCTTCCAGGGTTTCACGCGCTAAGAGAGCAAATAAACGAAATTCTGATAAACAATTTCGAAATATTTCACTCGGGTCCGCCTCGAACCGCGACCGCAAACCGCGTTTCCGCCAACTTGAAATTTAAACGGCCAGAGAAATCAAAAGATATTTAATATCAAACGAAATGAAACGTAATACTAATGGCGGAATAAAATGACGAAATCGTTTGGTGCTCAAGGGGCTGATTTTTATCGGCACTGACGGTGGGATCAATTATTGTGAGTTTGAAATTATATAAATGGCATTTTTATGTTTGAAATTATATAAAGAACTATTGCCTTTAACCAATTTTTAATTGCATTCGTAAAATCTTTCGTATTACGTGATATTTGTCATCTCGAAATTACAGAAACTAATTAAACTCGCTACTTCTTTTCAAATTTTAATTATAAATGTTATAAAAAAAATGTTGCCCTTAACTAATTTCCTCCCTTCATCGAAGGAATTATATAATAGATACACAACAACTAAAAATACTCTTACTTTTTAAATTCCACTCCAATGTAAATGTGAGAAAAGCCTAAAAATCCTGAATTTGTAACATCTTTCTATTTTATGAACCCTTTTCTTTGAATTACGCCTTTTTAACTTTCTACGCTGTGAAATAGCGATCGCTGGGAAAAATTCTCTAGAATTTTCTGTATACGTTCCTCTTATACGTTCTTAAAAATTTCTCGGAATTCTCTGGTATCGAGTGAGGTTTTCTAATGTCTGAAGCGGAAATTCTCGTCTCTGGCCCGGAAGAAAAAGAAATTTCTATGCGAGGAGGAGGCACTCTTTCCCTGGCGGTAGCAGCTTATCGGTGATCGTCGCGGCTTAAAGGCGACGTTGAACGAAGCGCGCCCTGAGCTTCAACGCGATACCGGCGAGGACAGAAAGCGGCGACGCGCGTAGATACTGTCTGCTCGTACGACAGCGAACGCTCTCTCCGCGAAATTGGATCCTGGTCGTGGCGTAAGTTGCGGATAACGAGTGCTTGGATTTCGGGATTGGTGTATGTGGAATCGATAGTCGAACCGTGGAACCCACTCACTTCTCTACATTTCGCAACCAGATATTTTTCAATCAAATCCACTGGATTTTTCCGTATAGTAACGCGACGCGATATGTGAAACAATTTTGTGTAAGTTTTTTTTGTGCTCCTAATAGACATTTCGATTTACAAAGCATGCGACAACTTGCAAAATGACAAAAATTATACCGTTATACTTCTTCAAACATTTTTAAACACATATAAAGAATTTCAAGTTCTTCGAGTTACGATTGTCTACAAAATTTGTATCCAATAAGTCAATGAAAAATGTTGCCTCCAAATGGACAACTTCGAAAATAGTTCTCATTGCTTGACGGTAAAATATCACTATCAAATAAAGATGTTCCGTCAAACGTCTTCAAACTTCAGTCAATCCTCTTCAACTCTTAATAAACCTTCAGTAAACTCAAATTACTCGTTTCCTGACGATAAAATATTAAAAGAATTTCGCGTTAAGATACAATACATCCTCAAACAATTTCAAATCTCATCCAACTTGAACTCCTAATAAACCTCCCCAGAGATACATCTCGTTACCTGACAGCAAAACATCCATCATAATATCGTGATACACACGAGAGTCCTTGGATCATCCCCTCCCAGTTAACCCGGAACCCTTCCGCCGCGGAATTTCGCCGGAGAAACGTTTTATACTGTGCTGTCGGTTGGCACGTCGCCTGGAGCGCTTTGTCGGAGGGTCCAGCCAACGAAGGGTGCAGTTAATTAATAAAAGCTCGGTGGCAGAGGATCGGGGGTGGTGTCGGGGGCTGACGCGGATAAAGGGACGCGAAATACGATCCGTGCATCGCTTCATATCGACGGCCGCCTGTCGATACCTAGCCAAACGTTCGTACACGCGCGTACACACACACACACACACACACGAGGCAGACTATATCTCACTTGCAATTCAAACGAGAGAGAGACTCACGTGTCCTGAATGAGGAACTTGTCGTCTTTGGTCTCGATGCAGCGGCCCTTGCTGGTCATCATGGACCCGTTCACAGTCACCAGCCCCTCGATCCCCGATTGAAACCAATGGCCGTTCCACTGCGCCGGAAACTCGCAACCTGCAACACACACATGCCGAAATATACACACCTGGTCGGGGGAGTTTTACATTTTTTTCATATGGCCGACAGTCGATAAATAAAAGCGCGGGATATAATCTGGCCTCGAGAATATGCAAACAGGAGGAAGAGATGGAAGAAGAGATGAAAGGACAGACTGTTACAGAGTGATAGGGTCTTCTGTGAGAGTGATTCGGAAGGTGGTTAAATATTGCGGGGTTTGGCTGCTTCTTTTTCTTCGTTTTTGTTGGCCAGTTTTCGTTTGCGTGTGGTATACAAGATCAGTTAGGTCATTGGGTTATCACTGTCACTACAACCGTCGATTTTTATGCATTTGTGAAAAATTGGAAGATGCGGAAATGTGTAGAATTCAGATAATACGCAAAACTAGTCAGTTGAAAGAAATTCCTGTTTAGGTTTCATTTCTTTCACGATATTTCTAAAAGAATGAATCGCATAAATTTTTCTTATTTGAGAAATAAGCGTTGTCTGCTTGTTATGGTATGTTATGAGCATATGTATGAGAAGTTTCGTTTTGTCCAGTTTCGATCCTTGAATTTTTATGTCCTAATATCGTTTTCATCTCAACGCAGGAAAACACTTTTAACGTTTGAGGAAAAAATCTTCGTGTGTACAACTACTACTAAAGTAAGTGTATCAATAAGAACTAACGTGGCAATCATGAACTGACATTAAGATCAGAAAAAGGTATACATATATGATATTTTTTTCCTGTGATCCTCAAACGATATTTTCAAATCCTCGAGAATGGACGACGTTCAATCTGTGACTTCGAATTTCATTACAATATAATATTTCGCGGTGCGTTTATCAACAATAAAACATAATATCCAAACGTAATGAAGTCGATTGTTCGTTCACGGGCTATTATATGGAGAATTAATACGGAATACGGTGAAACAAAGAGTTAATGCAACGAAATATTCTACACCATCCAATTTTTTTATTGTGTGTTATGCTATTTGCATTTCTAAGTAATGAGGTAAATATTTAAATACTGTAAAATGAATCTCTTCCAGCCATTCGCGGTTAATAAATTAATTGCCATTATTAATGTGCTGCCATAGAAAAAGCAAGAATAATAATTATTCTGAATATCTGCATATAATACATAATTGCATGTACTTTTCATATGCAGGAATAATTTAATAATATAAAATAATGTATACCGTGAGAAAATATTTCTTTTCTTATTTTTACGATAAACCAACTATAAGAAGATTATTATGTCTCACTGTATGTAGCTACGATAATTTAAAAATAAAATCCCAATAATTCAATATCTCGCAAATCTTTTAATTGAAACACGTCTTGCAAAGAACAAACAAGTGTCCATGTAGTTTTTTATATTACATAAATATCAATTGGATAAATAATCCACGCTATAGCCTTCATTAGGAGTCACGAAACGAAAATTATTAAAACGGAAGTCGTTACATCCTCCTGCCCTCGTCGACAGTACGAGGAATTATCCTTACCTCGCGGTGTCCTTTTAAGCTGGCTGCCGCCGAAAGGACCAGCGGAACGGTAATTAATTAGTAATTATATCAGAACGGAGGAAAAGCGGGCGCAGCGTCGAAACTCACCTCGATAACTTTGCTTTCTGACCTAACTCTAATTTCTGCTAATTATATCGTGGCCGTGTCTGCTTGCCTTCTCGCGACTTTCACCACTACCACGAGGACTATCGGGCGTGACAGCGGTAGTTTTACAGGGTTGGTTAGGTTAGTTACCTCTGCAGACTATCGTTTCCTTCTATTTCTTTTATGTGCTTTCTTTTAGGAGGGAACTGCCGTGCGATGGGGAGGGATCTTTATTCGTGGGTTGAAGTTGAAAGAGATTAGGGGTGAAACAGAAGGTTGTTTCGGGGGATTTTTATGGCGTGGATTGATCGGTTGCTACAGGATTAGGAATTGTTTATTGGATTTTGATTATCACGCTGCATTTTGTTTTCGCGTTTAGGAAATTTTCTCGAATTATGTTAAAAGCAAATTCTGTTCAAGACTATTTGTATGGTGATTTCTGGCAGGTTATTGAATAACAATGATCGAAGCAATGCGGATGAAATAATGTAAAGTTCGTGGAACAATAGTGTAGGAATTGGGAAATGTTTATTGGATTCCAATTATTTGTACGATTCATTAATATGCCTATTATACTACATTAATTTTCTTTCAACAATTCTGGCAACCTTCTTCGTACTTCTGTGTCGACTTTGTTCAACGTTTAAGGACTAACCGAAAATATTATTCATAACCCCAAGAAGATTAATAGCTAGTTCTATATATAGTATATACCGCCCTATGAAATTCAGATTTCAGAAAAACACGATTTCCATTTAACCTGGAAAAACCTTTCCTATATCTCAACGTTCTACAAAAACCAGTTCAATCATCGAAAAATCAGCCTTGCCGAAAAAGTGCCATTCACTCAATCTCCACCTCGAAGACAGTTCGAACGTCGAAAGAAACGACTCGAAAAAAGGCATAAAAACCTAGCGACATCGGAAGGGAGGGATAGCCGCGGAGATGCTCTCAAGAAAATACACGTCGTAAGAGCAGCGACGTTATAAAGCAATGACGATAATGGCCGTGGAAAGCGCGGCACGGTTCGCTGAACGCGAAAACCAAACCTTCCTCCTCATTCTGGGCGAGACGCATCTCCTAGTACATTTAAACAATTGCAGCGAATTTTCAGGCTGGCCATGGTCAATGAGTATCTAGAAGAATGAGAAATTCGCAAAGTATAACACGATTACCATGTTTCTATCGACATTAAACTAACCTAACCTCACTCTGCAATTTCTATGTTAAACGTCTATTTTCTCATATCGTACTGGAAGAATCCAATCTCTTAAATCAGCTCTTTCAACTCTATATCGTCACTCAGAATAAAAACTGGGTAAAGAAGAAAGACGTTTATGGATGTAATTGAACGTAACCTCGCTTTTCAACCTTAACTGGACTTCCATCTATATTTATGCGTGTGCATCGTCTATGCGGTCTATACATTTTTGCAAATGATTCCCCATAAATGCGTAAAAATTCCCACAAATGTATAAAAACCCGTAATATAATTGTAACAAATTTCAGACAATTATACAGAATTACTGGGCATAAACAGGATTTTCGCAAACCTTGAAAGACAGAATGACCGAAATCAGTAGTTTCTAGCAAGAACAAAGATAATCCCATTGGAACATTCTCAGAATATTTCGGACATCTCGTTTGGCGACTGTCTTGTAAAAATGGAGAATCTCCTTAAGGAGATCGGATTATCCGGCAATCGATACCGTTTCCACAGTCGTGTTGTCTACTTGTAGCGAAGGATTACAAGTTGAAGACGTGGCGATTAAACATTGCTTTGTCCGTGCCGTGTTATTTTGCATTTAATAAGTCCGAGTGTTTCGAAATCCTGCCAGCCGGATGAAATCTCCTCACGATTTCTCGAAACGTAATCCAACCTTTTCCTTTCCTCTCTTGTCTGCCTTTGTGTTTCTCTGTTTCCGTCTACGCGTTTTTCTTAGCGCGATTACTTCGAGGTTATTGCACCAGTCGGAACACCGGGAATGTAGTTCTCGAATGGTGGTAAGCGTGCATCAAGACGATTCAAGGAATGGAGGTTTTGGACTGGTTCTGTGGTCTGTTCTGAGTTCTGCGAGAGCTGGGACGAGGAAATATGGGGATGGGTGAAATTGTTCGGCCTCGGATGAATTTTTAGAGATGCCGAAGCATCGTTTGATGCTTTCGCAAGTTGCAAGGCGATTAGGATAGATATATCTGGGCTGGGATGTTGAGGTTAGGACGCCGAGAGAAATGAATTTACTAAAACGATGGTCAGGTATTTTTGTAAAGCGAAAAGTGGTTAAATATATAATACAATACCAAATTGTCTCTCTAAAAGTAAAGACAAAATGTCGAATAAAAGAGAACCATACGATTAATGAAACTTGGATTCCCTTTACCCCCCCACTTTAGATTCATTCTACGAAATGGTGTTCGGGAAACTCATCCTACAACAGAGCTGCTTTAATCCTCTCTTATTTCCCCATAATTGTTTGCCCGTGGTGCGTTCTTTATGGCGAGGATCACGACACGCGCGTTGACAGTGCGTGTTTCGTAGTTTTTAAAACGAATTGCTCCCCGTTGAACAGATGTACCGAGTGTCCTGTAATTGCCAGACCCAGAGGGCTCGTAAAGTCGTAGGCGGTGCATGCGACCCAATGTTTTGCGTCGAGAAGTTAGGTTAGGACATTCCTGGAAGATGTTACGAGCTGCTTGTTAATTTTCGGCACGTGATACGACCGTCTTTTTCGCAGAAATTGACCCCCTCTGAATAGAGTTTAATGAAAGGGTATTCGTTGATTTCCTGATCAACGTAAAGCACAATGCCTACGAGTCTCGAAACAGGTAATTAGAAGGGATAATATTTTACGCTCCTTTTAATTTTAATCGAAGGTTAATGATTTTAGGGTTTTGAAATTTTTTATTATACTCGCGTACAAAAGTTCCTTTAAGAAAATTTATACGCTAATATAACTACCAAACACCATCCAGATCCCATCAAAATCTGTTCAGAATCCGCAAAAAACTACCACAGTGAATGCACAGGGAATCTATTTTACCGATCCAACGGCAATCTTCCACTAGTCTAACTTTCTTCATATTAAAACACAGTGGAGTCTGGTGCAGCCCGTAAATCACTGCTGGAAAGCATGGAGAAGGTTGCCGGAGCATGTGGCAGCGAGTCGCCAGACGAATCAATCGCTCGTCAGAGGGCTTAAAAAATAGATTATCGAAGGTGGTCCAGTCTGGAAATTACCGGAACTCCGGCAAACGATTGGAAACTCTACCGACCAACGATTTCCAGATTAGGGCTCCATTTACGCGGCAGGTTAATTCGATTTTTATGTAGCGAGACCGTAGAAGCGTCTCCGCGCGGGGGTGGATGATCGAGGTTTCAGCCCGGGGAATAACTTGATTAAAATAATCTATCACCCTGGCGGGTGACAAGGGTGATTGGCTATCCGAGTTAAATATGATGGAGCGGCCACTTTTCCATACACGTACACATCGACACCGTACAATCGGAGACCTGGTGACCACCCCTTTCCCTGGTCTCGCGCTATCTTCCTCTATCGTGTCGTCTCTCAGTATCGACAGAGGCAAATTGATTGGTAATATGTGGCCACTGGCCGTCCACCTATCTCCGTGACATTTACCAACGGAAATGCCTCGTTTTTCCGATATCCGAACCCGAAAGAGCCGTTGAAAGGGCTTTTACTGGAGGAAATGAATATTACACCGGTGTAGCTGGCGTAACTGGCCAACGGGAACCCGGGTTCTGATATTACAGTCGCCCCGCTGCAACGAGAGACTAGCGGCAGTCAACAGCTCCGGCCTCTAGATCAACCTGAACGTATGAGATTCGAGATCTGGAGAGACGCGTGTTTCCCTGCGATGTCGTTGCGAGGCTATGGCCCGTTTGATCTGTAATCGACACTGGTTTCCTTGGAAATTCTGCTTCGATAGGTTGATTCATTCAGAGTATTTTTTAAAAATGGAGTCGAAGAGTAAAAGCAACGATGGTTGGACGAAGGATGGCAACAGTAAGTGGATGTGACTGGATCGTTTTGCCGAATTTACATGATGAGAGGTTAAGAGAGAATGAGATCAGAGGGGGAATCATGAATTATTTTAGAGATGTCTGGTATTTTCTTAACGGAGATGATACGATTCGTTCGATGAACAATGCGCAGAATTATTAACGAGGATGATGCGATATGACAAACAATACGAATATTATCCGGCTCATCATGAATGGATTACTCTGTTAAAGTCACATCATAAGAAGTTATTAGAGGGACGCATCAAGGGGAATATGATGAATTACTTTATACGCGTGTATGTCACTGTCGCGGCAAACGAGCGGCACGACATTCGCCGTGTAACGTGAACCACGTGGTCAGTTAGCCGGAAGCATACAGCCCGATCGATTCTGAACGATAGACGGGCGCGTTAAGAGGGTCGAGCCCCCAACATTGTCACGAGCATCTCAACGGGGATGATTGGCACGTTCATCTTTGATACGTCGGCCCGTCGATCGAATTCAGACACGCCACCTAATTCCTATATATCTGTATCCGACGCTGTCACTCATACTGTTTTCCACGTTCTGTGGATCTGTCGCGCTGCCTCGCGCTCCAAGCCTCCACCGGTGAACTCTGAACTGCACTTGGTCCGCGCAACTCACAATTAGCTAATGATCCCGGCTCTTGCACCATTCGTCACTCTCGAAAGCGCGTGTTTTCAGATTCACGGCAGACCCTTTTTCGCGATGGAGGAATTGCCTCGCCTGGTTCTCTCTCTTCAGTTTTTTCTTTCCTCCCCCTTTTTACCGTCGACAGAATACGTCAGGGTGGAATATAGGTCGCGCGAGAAGCCGTGTTTCGGTTTCAACGATGGAACCAAGTGGTCCGTGGCGTCGTGTTTTAATTTGGCAGAATTTTTTGTCTACCTCTGCACTTGAGTTTCTTTCGGCAATAGTCTAACGCTTCGATACGCGGCTGCCTCTTTCTCGGTATTTCGCTGATTCAAAGAAGATCTTTGCTTTCGTCGATTGCGGACAGCTCTTCAATTTTTTAAATACGCGTGTAACGCCTTGTGGTCGTCTGTTGATTCAAAAATCGATTCGATCCGTTTCTTTCCTCTTTCATTCGTTGTATTTTACATTCTTATGAATCACAAGCGATAGAAATATTTTGTAACTCTGATTTTTAACTTGACGGAATTTTTTAATTCCTGTTTTTGTAATTTTTTTCAATAATATCTGCACCTGTCGATATGTGTTTTGAAGGAAATTTCAGGACAATAAATGCTTGCTGCTGCATTTTTTCTTCCTTTTATTCTCCAAATCATCGTGTTATATTTTACTCTAGAAATGACTTAGTTATATATTTCATTCGAGTTATTTGCTGGAAAGGGCGGATATACGTAAGCTAATGAAAATTGCTGTTTCAACTTCGTTTAAACCTGTTTTAAACCTTTTAACGTCCGGGTCTAAAACTGCAGTATAAAATAGTTAAATTAGAAGACCGCTTGTTTAACGGTTCAAACTTTGTTTAACTCGAAACCCACTTTCTTTCATTATCCATATTCTTTACGTTTCTCCAAATATTTAAACATCATTTTCGTGTATAATTTAACAGAAGGGGAGGAAGAACACCGTCATCCAAGTAATTATTTCACGTTTTCAAAGCCCCAAAGAATTTCATTAAAACGTTGATTCATTATAGCTCGATATATGGTATCGCCCCAATAACGGACGTTGATAACACAGAAAAATTAAAAACGAGTTCAAATATTCGTTCCACCTCCTGTATCAATTTCACCAAAAAGTGGAACATTCATTACGTATCTGTAATTCGTACTAACGAACAATAAAATCCTTTTATTTATCGCAACGGGCATGTACAGAATCGAAGCTAACCTAACAGTACAAAACACTTTTCCATCGTTCTATGATTTAACGTAGGATTTTTATTTGTTTAGAATATTTTAGAATATTTGAAAAAATATTGTGCAAGTTTGTCAGAATGCGATGTATGATTCAAAAACATTTTCAAATAAACAATTTATGAAACAAACAGGGAGATAAAATAAAAATTATTTGACAAGTCTTTTCAGAGATTTACAACATTGCTGTATTTTCCATTAACTTACATTTTATTCTTCTTGTCCCTCTAAAATTCTTCTAAAACGCAGAAAACTTTCGCTCAATCCACAAACTATCTCTTCCCCCATATCCATACCACCAAATCGAAAGAAGACGCGATCACAGTGCGTATAATTTATTGGAAAAGAAAACCATACGTTCGTCAACGCAACGACCATGGAACACGCCCATGGAAAAAAGGGGAAAAGGGAAAAAAGCAGGCCGATCGGCGTGTTTACAAAGTAATTACATAGCCATCGGCACACACCGTTCAACAGACGCGCAAACAGCCCCAAATGGATTTTCCATGGGTGCAAAAACGCGAGGCAAAAATCCCGCATCCGCTTCGAATCGCGCGTTCAACTATTTAATCTGTACACACGATACGACCTAGAAAAAGCCAACGCAGCTTTCAAACTCGAAACCGAGGAACTATGTATCGATTTGGGAAAATAAGGCACCCTGGAGTTTCTCCCCATCGAATTAGAGCAACGTACAAAAATTTCACTTTTCACGTTTGTCAACGTATACAGAGACTTTGTAGTTGCCCAAAGCTCGGTACGCTGTTCAGCGATCCAAAAATTGTCGTTTTCCACGATTTTCGAACGAAACATCTTCTTCCCAGCCTTTTGGCGATTTCAAAATTTTTGTTCAGAAAAATATGTTCTCTCCACTTTTAGCTATTTCATACCAGGATATTCCACTTTAATAGTAAAGCGACAAAGAACTAAAGAACATAAAGAAATATATATTTGTCACATCATAGTAATAAATTAATAATGCAGAATACAATGTTATTTTTTATTTGTGACTTTGTGATTACGATAAATTACGTCCTATCAGAAACCAGCAAGTGTTTTACTTTACTTTCGTGCAACGATGTATGTAAGGGAGGGAAGTTTTTCGTTTACAGAGAAACTGAAGTCTGGCATTTTCTAAATTGAGATAGAGAAGCGCCGTGACGATTTCGTAGCGTTCCTTCTTCGTTTCTTCGCGTCTCGTACTCGCTGAGCGAAACTCACCCCTCGCGAGATGCTTTCTTCCCTATTCCGGTACTCCACGCGCTACCGATCCGATTTCTTTCGTCGGAAATTAAATACACAGCCGAGCATCCCTTCTCTGGTAACCACACCCTGCTACTTGTTGAGGCTGCGTCTAAGAAATGTTTATTTCGTCGGATGGAATACGTGGCGAGCCACGATTCATGCACAAGGTCTACTTTCGAATGAAAATATTTTAGTCGATTTCAGTCCAATAACAATAGAAAAATTGTGATAAATTGTACGAGTCTCCTATTCTATGTCAGAAAACAAATTTTCCACTAAATTCATAAAAATGCAAAGATAAAAACCACATAAATCGTGCAGATTCTATAGGTCATCCAAAAATCTCTTTGTAAAAGCAAACGTAATGCAATTTACGAATATATTTAGCGAAAGATCAATATACAGCAGGAATTGACATCTTAAATATGTAAAAAGTGACTCGCAGCACATTTTAACGCAGCGTATTGAAGATTTTGTTGTACTGTTATTGAAGATTCGTGAAAATATCGTCATTTTAAAATGGGAAACTATTTTCGTAAATATTAGAAACCATATTGCCTCTCTGCTTACTAATTTCTTTTTGATTCAAAGCAAAGTCGAGGATTAATATCCCAAGACTCTTTCAGACTTCACTCCTCCCATCGAGTCTCTCTTATTTGAATATAGACGAGGGTTAATTTTCCTGTCTTTCCATTGAAACAAGTCATTTTAGTAAACGAGATTATAACAGTGCAATTACTCGGGCCAAGCCTTTCCTAACAATAAGAAAAGGATCTTCAAAAACTTCAAATTCGATTCCAAACCTGATTCGACGAAGAGAACTATTTTACAGGAACCAGCAATTATCGAGCCATCAGGCTCGAAACAACGCCGCGACACTAATTAAAACGCCAAAAGGAAGGCCACGCTTTGACAAACAACGTACCCAACCCCCTTTCAGGTTCATTAAACGTTCCGCCATTTAGCAGCAATGCCGAGGAATTTATTAGACCAGCCAGCCTCGATCGTCTGGCTCGATGGAAAAACGAGAACGGCTAATTATTTGCCCTCCCTTGGCCCCTTGTCGATCGTGTCACGCACAAACCACCCCCTAGACCCTTCACCATTTCTCTGTTCACCAACTCACGCGCGAATTTTGCGGAAATAATAAGGCTTCGGGCGATTTTCCTTTGCCACATTCTATTCTCTTTGTATTCTCCTTTTTATTTTATTCTCCGACAAAACAAAAAACGAGACAAAGGGCCGCAATTTTCCACCGATCGATATTTAACATTTGTCGTTTTTGATACTCAAAATTAATAACCATGACGTAAATTAAGTTCTAATTTATCTCAATAGTATCCGACATTGTATTTTATTTAAGTTTCATTTAAAACGAAAGAAACAAGTTCCATTTATGGAGAATTCCAAGTTTTATTGTTCGTTAAACGTAAGTAAGTTTCTATATTAATATGGAAAAGTTGCCATTTCATTTCGGAGATATATAAGCTTCTATATCAATATAGTAAAGTTTCTGTTTCCCTTCAAATATATACACTCTATATTGATATAGAAAAGTTCCTGTTTCGTTTCAATTACACAGCCTATCGAAACTTTAGTCACTAAGTGCTCCATAGAAGCCAGAAATTAAAAAAAAAAAGACGGACAAATTTTCTCTAGCCGTTTTATTTCCCAAAAAGACACGGTGGATCGTCAAGGAGAGGGGGTGGCTCGGGGTGGGCGTTTTCAATATCTGCTGTATTTCCGGCAGCATCGTTTCTACCCCTCTGGATATCTGGCAGGGGTAACATTGTACGCACCCCGTCACTACATTTTAATATTTCGGCATTCAATGATACCCCCTCGTCCGTTACTCGCGACCCACCCCCTTCGCTAAAACGCACGCAGATGTGCTCAACTTGTATGAAGAGTTTAAATGTGATATGTGGTGAATTTCAAGGGAACTAATTGGGTCTCTTAATGGTGGAGGTTTGTGGGAGGGGGTGATTGAATCATCAAGTGGGAAAGTGTATGTGATTTTAGGGGTGAAAAATGTGTGTCTGGGGGAGGATATTGATGGATGGCGTGCTGTATACTTTTTCCTTTTATTTTAAAACAGGAACATAGGTATTGGACAGATTATACGCCACTGAGTTAATTAAGGTAGACAAAGTTGAACTTACTGAATGGTTCATGGAAATTTTAATGCATAATTGGTATTATTATTAGTGGCATTTCGTCTAATATGATGTTAAAGATATTGTTTCATCTATTTTTTATATTATATTTTTATTATAATATATAACAAACGATAATAGTAACATTACCCTTACGAAAAAGGATAATAAAACGAATTCGAGGAAGGATTTATCAAATCCATTGGACAAAAAGAAAGTCTGTGAAGTTATCTTTTAAAGTAACAGAGGTGAACGATTTCGTAGGGCGCAGAGGGTCGTGAGGGATTCAAGCGACGTTGTAACAGCACGATAATCGCATTGCTGATTAATTCGTGGACGGTTTTGGATATGCCTGCTTCGATACGAATCACAATGGATTGTATCAAAGGGAATTATCAAAGAGACGAAACGAGCCTGCAGAGCGAAATTAATTCCCCGGACTAACCTTTATTTACAGAAACCGGAAGATGATGGGACGCCATTAGAGAAACCACGAGGTTACAATGCAAAAACGATATTACTAAAATTTCGACTAGACTATTGATATTTTTTATGAGTTTTCCATTAATAATTCTACAGAATTTTCGTATGCTTTTCTCTTTCTGTGAAATGTAGCAATTTATATGAGTCGTACTTTAAGCGAAAATACGAATGTTCGCAGTATAACCTCTTTAAACGATGAAAAAGAATCGTTATTGCAATCTCGATCACTTAACGGATCAATTAAAAGAGCACGTTGCTCGTCATTAACATAATTAGCGGCAATTAATGCGCGTAATGGCAGAAGGAAGGTGGAAAAAAAAATAAAAGCAGAATGGAAATTTCATTGCTGTATCGCGCGATCGTTCCTCCAAGTAATCACTTTACCTTCTATTCAATTTCGTTCTAGTAATTCCAAATAACACGCTCGAAAATTATACGACGACTATCACGTTCAAAGAATCTATACTAGACTATAGCCTAACAATACACAGTTCGTGTAAGCATTAAACGCTTCAATTTTTCAACATTTAAAATATATTAATATTCGTCCTTCTTGTGCATTGTGTCAACAGATTCGTCACTTTATAAAATCTGCATAAGAACCAAAATATGCAAATGATTATTTTCGTGTCAAGTGTGGACAATTAATTTCGCCTGTCCATCGTCCATCGAACATCTGTCATCCAAGAATTCTGAGCAAAGTTTGAGCCTCACTGGCAGTCGTTATATAAAATTGTCGAGCGAACACGGGGAATTCGGAAAGGGAAAGGAAGCAAGCTAACCCGGGCCAGCCCAGCCTCTCTCTTTATAATGCACCCCTCTCCCATAACTGTATATTTCACGGATTCACCGACTAACGCGGCCAGAGAATCCCAGCACAGGCGTATTCAAATGCTTCCACTCCCTCGAATTGTGCGTTGAAACGTGAATTATACGCGCCTCGTGTGATACTTCGACGGGATTTCCTGCGGATTCCGTGCGAGACTTCCCCATAAACGCGTGCCCCTTGCTTGCCACCCGACTAGCAATATCGTTCTTTCGATGGAGAAGCATTTTTTAGCTGGACCTGTTGGGCTTTCGAGTCGAGATTTTGTCCGATGGCTCCATAATATTACGAGTTTTTACGATACGACGTCACGGCGCTGTGTATTTTGGGGACTTTTATGAATTTGAGGTTAGGATCATAAGGAAATTTAGGGGATTGGGAAAATTCAAATACGATTTAATCTCCACCTACACCCAAAACTTCTATCGCGACTTTCAGCATCCCAGAAAAAGAAACATCAAAAAGAGACCCAATCGAACCGAATATCAATAACGTTCCCTCAAAGGAAAAGCTCTCGACCATGTTTGTACTATAAAGTGATCCTCAAATGCCTATTTAGAGGTCATCAACGCACTCCAGATCCATGACGAATTATCTCAACTTACCCTTCGCTTACACCTAAACCTTTGTTACCACTTTCAACCACAAAAGAAAAAAAACACGAAAAGACAGATCCAACGAAAGGCAATATTAATAGTTCTGCCTGCAAAGAGAAGTCTCAACCAACCTCCCACCACGAAGCAATGCTCAAACAGTTGGAGAAAGTCTAAACCAGCCAACAGGCACCTTGGTCAAACAAAACCACACAGAATAGGAGAATCGACATAGGTCGTCCAAACATGGTGGAACGTGATATTCCTCGACGAGGCTTGGAAATCCATCGGCAACTTTCATTAAGCCTCGCGTATTAGCGCCTCGCCACGGGGCAGGGTCGTGGTTATAAATAACAATAAGGGCCCGTGCGGACGGCAAACATCGTAAAACCTTTGGTAAACACAGGGGTGGCTTCGGTCCTGGGAGGAATAAGTTCAGACGTTCAGACCAAGGGGGTGGCGACGCGCCATGAGACCACAGAGTCTGGGATATCGCTTCGTGGCCGGAATACACCGAGCTGGAACAGCGTGCACATGTTGAAATACGAATTGGGAAGCGTGCTTCGTCGCGACTCGCCGGGATATTCCGATTTAGGAGGGGGCCAAATATACGCTGGTTGCATGGCACGGCTGCTTTATGGGGAAACTCCAGGGAAAATGGGTTTGCGCCGGTAGCTGCCGGCGACTCGTGTCAATGGGAGATTGAGATTGATGATTCCGCTGTTTATAATTGACGCTGTGTACTTTACGGCAGGGATAGACAGAAACTAGGTGGCCTGCACCTACGGAAGCTAGGAGTTTATTTTGTGGTGCTGAATATTATGGGTAGGGCAAAATCTGCTTGTTCTCTGACGACCTACTAGGCAAAATTTGGTAAGGGAGGACATTTGGACAGACTTTTCAGGAATTCTTATTGTGGTTACAAGGGATTTCGAATATCTGATTTTAAAATTCCATTAAATGTTAGTGACGACTGACAGAACATTCACTTTCAGTCTGAAACTCGACCGAAGTATCCTAACTTTGTCAGTCCTCATCCTCGCTAGACCCGTCCAAACAACACATCCTCTTGTCTTTCAATTCAAGTTTCACGAAGATCCACGAAGGTTTCATAACATGTTCCGAGTTATACCGCTGTTTAAAATTATTAAAATCGTAAGAGAAGCTAGGAAACAACCCTGGTCCATCATAAACGAGACCAAGACACAGGCAATAACCTGGCCAGCCGAGCTCTTCCAGTTTTTTACGACATCGTGGATCGTAACAGAGGACCGGGGGAGTAGTGACAGGATCAAGTACGTCGCAGGGAAACTCGGCACTCGAATACTGAAATATACACGGCTATTATTATTATATATATATAGCAATATCTTTGTACCTTTCGCTTTGTAGAAAAAGAGATGATACAATTTATCATTTAATATAATTTATGTTATATATATATATATATATATATATACAGATATGGTCTAGCGATCGAGTCAAGTTACCTTTATGTATATAAATAACAATATATATAAATCACGTTCCGTCAAAAATAGGCTGGTGTTCACTGTTGAGAATTAACTTGATCCCATCGCTAGACCAGGCTATTTTTACGATTGAGCGTTTCATCGGATCACGAGGATCGCCATGGAGAGCCTGTTTACGATGCACGCAACGCAACGACCAGAAGAGTATCGACTGTTCCGCTAATTTATGTGCAGGCTGTGCATACGCGCGCATGTTTACACTAGTTCCGCGGCACTCACCGGCTAGATGCCGGAAACACTGACGGGATTATCGATTAGGCACTGGTGAATATGAGTAGCGCCCTGTTCAAGCGACAATCGAGCCATCCCGTGTCCCGGAAGCCGATGAAAAGTCGAAACCTAGCCGATGCTCACTCGTGATAACGTAAACTCTCCATTATTAACAGATTATTTGCCGAGATACGGGGTTAGATTGTTGATCGAACACGAGTTTCAGGAGTTTATTAAGGGGGGGTTAGTGTTTCTGATCGGTGCTTTCATCAGAAAGTCGTTAGTTAGTTGTTTAATAGCACCTAGTAGCTAGGGTAGCAGTAGCTAGTGCTTAATAATTGCCACTGATTTCGAATATATGATCGTCAAACGCGAAGCAAAGTATAGGTTATTGAGGATCTGTTATAAAATTCAAGGATAGAATGATTTACTATTGTTAACATTACAATGTGCTTTCGTAATTTTCGTAAATTTCACGAAGGATGAAGTTTCTACTAGTAGTAGTAGCTTTGTAATTTTTAATATTGCAATGTGATTTTGTAATTTTTGGGAATATCGACAGGAACAGGATTGGATAATCGATCTTCGAATCAAACAGCAATCGCCTAATAATTTATTAGAATTTATCTAGGCTAACAGTAATTAATACTTAATTGATATGTTATGATTTAGGCAATGCCATTAATGGGGCTTATAGTAATTACTCTGACATAATTATGTTAATAATTAGACGACATGAACCATGAATTATTGCAAACGAAGAAAATGTACTATTGCTCGTAACCAGACTGCTAATGCTCGTGCAAATTTCTAGGTGAAAATTTGTATCATTCATTGAACGTTATAAGGAACACTATACTTTGAATGTTTTATATATTCTCCCACATGTGCATTCTCGCTTTAAATTTCTCACAAATGCATTAACATCTGCAGTCCATTGGGAAACTATAATTTTAAAGAAAATTCTACAGGTCTCCGCTTTTGGCAAATTTGTAGATGAGAAAATTGGCCAGGAAAAAGAAATTTCAAGTCTTGGCGGTACTCGTTGAAGATTAATACATCAAAGAACAGAAAATAGAGTTGGCAGAACTAATTCAAAAGTTTCGAAAAATGCGATGAAGACACGGCTTGAAACGTGGTAACACCTTCGACAAGTTCTCCTAATCCTTTGGAGCAGCACGCACGCGAGTTGCCTCGGCTCGGTCGTGGCACGAAATCGGATAATTTCGCGTCTGTTTCTGCGGCAACAACGGCGGCAACTTGTTCGAAGCGTGTCAGACGCGTATCCCAAGATGGCAAAGTAGAATAGTGGTTTTGCTTTTGTTTAAAAATAAATCGGCTTTTCGCGTTCGCGAGCCGCATAAATTTTGGTCTCTTTTGAAAATTAACGTTTAACGATACCATGGAATATTTCACGAAGACTAGTGTACCCCAGAAAAGCTACGGAGATCTTAGTCCAGTTGACGGAATTGGAATTTGAGCGATGTTCCAAAACGACGACCATTTTTTAAATTCCAGTTCATAGAATCGATAAAACGAATTATATTAGATGATTTTCCTAATTCTATTGATTTCTTAAATCATAGAACATTATTCGAGTCTTGTTTTCGTTCTTGTACTTATATAAAAACTAAAGTATTTATTCCGCGAATTATTTCGAAGGAATTTTTTAACGATTTTTAAATATGCAAACAATTTGTTTTCTTTCTCTAATAAATTTCCCCTTATACTCTACGTATAATAAATAAAATAATAAAAATATAATGCACAATCCGGGAACAACAGGACACGTAATGTCCGTGAATTAAAATTATAGTTTCGAATTCCATGTAACACGCATCAACTGTCCTAACTAAATTACGATCGTATTTAATTTTCACTGTTTCGTCTAATAATATAGACTATGGGTTTCTGGGAAATAGCCCAGGATCAAAGCGTTCACGTTATTATAATATAATTAATTCACGGACAAGCAAACACGTAGAAAACTTCGAATTGAAAATTCACAATCGAATAAACCAAGGCAAACAATTTGTTGTTTGTTACAAAGAACGATCGTGAATAGACAAAGTAGTCACTGAGGCGTTAATTTGCCTGAATTAGAGTCCCTATCTTGTTATAGTGCGTTTGCTATCCCTTTATTAAGGGGTGCAAAGGCGCGTCCTGCCGCAACATCCACTTGGTTAATTTGGTTAAGCCAAGTTCACTGTTCGTACGCGGTCGACATTTATAATATTCACTTTATGGTTGTGCGTTCGCGAAGTTCTTGCACGTGTTATCGCGACGGGAATACCGAATGATTCCTCGCTCGGCTGCCATTTTGAATTCTCCAAATGCAATTTCAACAGTGCACCGTTCGACGTCTAACAAAAGTGCTTCGTAGAAAATTCGGAAAAATCACAAAAGTGTTTGAACAGTGAATTATTCGTTGTATTAATAAATGTCAATATTCAGCTGGTCTATATCGGCTCACGTTTTAGATACAGCACGTGCAAACATTTCCAAATTTAATTCTTTATGCTCTTCGCTTCGGTCAAAGTCCATGAAAAACACCTCAAAGATCATTTACATTGTGAAAGTATAAAATTGCGGTTTAATTTCAGTAACCTGACGATGCAAAATTATTATAGCCAAAATACATTGATTAAAATGTGAATTTTTAATCTTAATAAATTGAGGACACAAAATTGTTATTAAACGCAGCAATCGAGACAATTGCCAGTTTCAACGATCCAATTACAAATTCTTTCATAAGTTTTAATCGAAATGCGCCGAAGATACTTAGAAACCTATGAATAAAGATTAAGAAAATTTGACTCGCAGCCTCGCCAGTTGGAAAACAGAGAATCTCCTCGAAAATTTTATTTCTCCGATAAAACGCAATGATGCAAAAAGCGTCGTACCCAACCCCGAATTAACTTGACCTAGCCCAACCCAAACGAAGTAACTCGAAAAATTAGAAATTTGGCTGCCAACCTCGCTAACCGGAAAACAAAGAAACTTCTCGAGAATTTCATTCTCCATTCAAGCACATAGCACAATGGGGGCAAAAAATAATAATTGCTGCTCACTGAAACGAGGTATAGATTTCTGCGTGTTCACGTTGGCTTTAGAGCGGTGTTTTTTCTTTATTTTTCTCTTTTTTTTCACGTAGACCAGTCGGGACGATTGTAAATTAATGCGACTAAAACAGCGGCGGCTCGGTAATTGAAACGCATGGAAAATTTCGTCTGGCCGTCGAATAAATTAATTAATACCTCGGTAAAAACGTGGCTTCTGGTTCACCGTGCGATGCCGAAATATAACCGGCTCTCCAAAAAAAAAAAAAAGGAGGCAGGGAAGGGGTTTGAAAAAAGTGGGATGGGGAAGTGATCGTAGCTAGATAAATTCCACAATTATACGCACGCTCTTCTGTATTCAAGCGAAAATAATATTCGCGATTTCGTTGTCCCCCTGCGGATTTTTATTACCCTCTGCGGGATTAAACGACGCGTTTCTGTGTTTACACGTGCACGCGCCGGAAAAAATGTCCGTTTTTTATGGACCGCCGTCACAATAGGAGGGATGAGGGTGTAAATATCCGTGCGATTATTCTGCCGACGAAATATGGAATTTTGATGCGATTATCTCTATCGCGTTCGTCTGCTTGGCTAGGGTTATGTTAAATGAAACGTGTGTACTCTTGGGTGGTAGGATATATAGGGTGCTTTGTATAACGTAGCACCGGAAACTACAAGACGATTCTATGGACAAAAATTAATCGAAAATGTAGGATACGGATATTTTTGGAAAAAGCCTTTCGAAAACGAAGCGCCTTACGAAACGCCTTATTCTATACCTTCGACTCTTTTTTCACCTAGAATCACCCTATTGCTGATTATACCACAATCGCTGAAACATCCTGTATAGTTTACGTTATCGCGCTATGGGCATCAAAAGACGCAAGAGAATAAAATTAGATATTAACATACCACTTTAGTTTGTAGAAATATTTCGTTGAATTGCTATAAACATTCCAATTTTACCAACTTCCAGCTGCCAATTTCCCGCGGTCTAACCTTCTCAACGATTATGACGAGCAATTTAGTTTGCATCATTGAGTTATTCAACGTAACGCCGGCCGTTTGAATCAATCAAAGGGGCGCGTAATCGAGAAACAAACGGCGCCACCGGCGTAGCTAGTTCCGTTGATATTACGTCGGATTTCGTTTTAATTCAGCCGCGAACGAACAGCTTTATTGGACCGTAAACGTAACGCGAAGCGCGATCACCAATTACATCGGCGGGAGTTTCTTGGTATAAAGCCGGTGGGCCACGATGAAGCTCGCGTATATGGCCGATGCCGCTCATATCCGCGAGATTAAGGCGGATTTAACGAGCTCGTTAATCTATTAGCAACGCCATCGTCCAGGGCGATTCGAGGGCTGTGCGCGTTTCCACGAAACACGGAGACACGCTCCGGGCCATTCCCTCGTTTCACCACTGAAAACTCGGAGATGTTTCGTGCAGCATAGTCGAATAACGTTCTTGAAGAAACCATGAAGCGAACGTCGTACATTATCTCGATCTTGCTTTCCATGCGATTTATTTGCACAGTGAAATAATGTTTTAATTTTAATTGTGCGAGTACGTAGCAGGTATTGAACGATATTAATATAGTATTAAAGTATAACAGTACATATTCAGCATCCTATATTTTACTTCTTCTTCTTCGTAAGAGCGTAATAAGTAAATTGACATGAAAATTCGATGCCAACGAAATTGCTCGAGTTAATTACCTTTATCGCAATACCTCAGATTTTAAGTTCGTACGTAGACTTTCGTGAGTGACTACGGGTTTTCTTAATAATTGAGAGTTCCAAGATTCCATTCAAGATATATGAATAATTATCTCAATACAATATACGCTACCTGCCGGTTATTATAAAAACATCTACATATTTCAAACAACATAAATATCCTCCCATTGCAGCCATATTTCGCTAAAAGTATCATCTTTCGCCGACGGTGGAATAACGAAGTTACTACAAATTGCTAAATTGCTCTAAAGAGACAAAATATTATTCGACTAAAGTGAAAATTCCTATCGACGATTATTTCCTCGGAAGACCAACATTTTACTCGACTCTCTTAAATATTCACATCGTGGGAAAAGCACGGCAATAAATTACAGTTAGCCGCGGCCGGTGGCCCCAGTATGTTTCTTCCATTTCTCTTGCCTGTTTGCCCGCGAAAGACAAGCCAGGCATCGCGAGAGGACAACAGGCAGAGCGAAAAGAAGAAAATGGAGGGCGGGGATTTGAACCGTTCGTCCTGCGAGTTTCATGCACTTAGCCGGGCGGGGATCGCGTGGCGATCGATGCGTCTGCTGCGAATTTATGCGAGGAAAGATGCACTGCACGCAGCGAGAGAGAGATTAGAATGCATAAACAGATCGATGTACAACGGAGAGCAAAGTGGAGGGAAAAGGTAACGAGAAAAAGGGAAGCGCGAGACCAGGTTAAATTTAAATTCTTCGAGAATGAATGGCTACGAGGGAAGAAGAAGAAGAGAAAGGGAAGAAAGAGCGCCCGAATCGAAATGGAATATAGAAGGTATTGTAATGCATTGTATTATAAAAAATATCAAGAGAGGGAAGAACGAAGAACGAAGTTATTTTAACCCTTAAAGGAAACATTCAAGTGTGAAATTCTTCTTTCTATATCTTCTCACGCGTTTTGCCACCCTCTTTTTCCACTTAAATAAGCTTCTTTCTTTGTGCCACGGCGTCAAGTTTTCTTTCAGAAATCAAATGGAACTTGGCTTTTGTGCCACGTTATTTTCTAACTATGTGCAATTTTCAGAGATGGAAGTTGCGAGAGGACATAAATAAATTGTTAAAGCTTAATATTTGAGATAGTTGCTTTCGAAAATTTGTATCGATTTTATGGTTCAAAACGACTGAAAGACCATGTGACTGTATAAAATATTCTAATATAGTACTCTATTTATCTTATTATATCTACATATATAATAAAATACTAAAATAGAATATTTTATACAATCGTATCGTTTACAAGCTGTTTTGAATCATATATATCATTTGAATAAACATTTCTTTAAAATGTAGGACACTATGGCTGTACAATATTTTATTATTATATATCCACTTGAAATATTCGGTATAAAACATTTTTAATTAAAAGAGAAAAGAATTTGAAGCACCAAATAAATTTGTACAGCATATTTTAAAATACAATATCGTCACAAAACATCATACGAATAAATTATTTATGGATATCCTATTTTCTATTCAGTGTGCTAAAAACTTGAAGTCGAATCTGACGAAAGTCATCAAAGTTCGTGCCTTTTGAATGGTAGGAGTCATTAAAACTCTAGTTCTTCAATTAAACAGATTCTAAGTGTTTGGCCTATTTCGCGTCAGGGATTTTGAATTGAAGCAAAAAAGGAAGAAATTACTTGGTCAAAGAAAAGCAGCGGCCAAATCTAGAATCGTATGTAATTAAAAAATTGCCTTATTATTCAGGAAAAATGTTCTACGTTAATTTTTAATCTTTATAATAATTTACATAGACGTGTAAATGTCTCTTATATAAATTCTACGTAACAACTGATATTCGACTGTACATTCAATCACGTTTTATACCAAATTCCATGGTAATTAATGATCTACTTCGAATAGAGTTAATTTCACGAGGATATCGCGGAATGCTTATCAACTTAAAATTACGAGGAATTAAATATTGAACTATTATTATATTGAAAGCCTTTCACGCAAAATATTTCATGGTTTTAAAAAAATCTAATATCAGTAAAAAATGTATTATTAGTAAGGACTGTTAATTAATTCTCTGCTATCTCAATGGGGATTTGTTATTTAATTTTAGTCCAGTGTGTCTCAGTGTTCCATTTTATTAAAATCACAATAAAATAGTTTCATAAGATCTTATCCAATTCTATTCTCTGCTAAAGCTTCTATTTTCAAGTACTCTAGTCTACTTTGCAATATTTTATTAACACTGAACAAAGTCCGAGTTCGACCCATAACTACAGTCTAAAATATTTTACAATACGTTATAACCCATATCCAACTTAATCCATACTTTAACTGCTTGAAATTATATTTATACCTTATGAAAGCTTAAACCTCCTCAATCTGCGTACACAGAATCTTCTCATAAATGTCTTGGCTGAATCCAAACACGAACATCTATTTTAATAACGCATTCTTAGACGAGGTCAATTCGATTGTCCTTGTTTGTACCAAATAACCAGACGATAAATTCGGAAAAGTATTGCTCGCAATTATGGTAGACGAATTAAAGACAGCAATTAAACAAAAGCGTCCACAGGGACGGTTAGCGGCCTTACATGTCTTTCGCTACTCGATGAAAGCTGTTGGAGTTTGGTTGGAATGTGCTACCCCACCCAACGTATCCACCAGACGTTGGACCCACAGATTCTCACCTATTTAGGTCATTACAAAATTTCCTTAGTGGCAAAAACTTCAGTCTTTGGTCGACATAAAAGATCATACTGAAAAGTTTTTCGCCGAAAAACCTAAGAGGTTATGGAACAAAATGTCACCTATATAATTCGATAAATGCATATCGAAATTGAAATGTACCGCGTTTGAATTTTCCTTAAAAATCGGAACAAACTTTCCCAACCCAAAAACAATTAATTTTCATCGTACCTAACCTCAACTGATACCTGTCGAACAACTAAACAAACATTTCTGTGCCACGCAGAACCACTAGCTAAATTAAAAAATCCAAAACACTTACCGAAAACGACTACTCAACCAGTATTCCTTTTCGAACACGCGAATCTATCGACGATTAATCTTTATTTACTTCAACCTAACCTAGTTTCGAATCGTATTTACACCGTCAGGAACTTTACAACGTTGGAGACCAACGTAGAAAAGACGACCGAGCCGGTATTCTTCTTAGAAACGACAAGTAAATGATAAATGATAAATCCGAGCATGTGTAATGGTTCGCGATTACTTTCAGCTGGCTTTTTCCGTCAGTTTTCGGCGCGCGCTGAACGCGGCCTAACCGCAAATCGAACGGTCGATCGATCTAGCCGCAATAACGAGCAGCCACCGCTTGGACCCGTGGCTGGACCAACGCAAATCGTTCGATCCTGGTAACGAACTCGGCCTGGCAATCGCCTTAATCAAGTTTACAGGATAACGGGTAAACGCACGGTTAATCCCACGGTTGGTCCTCTATAAAATGGTGACGCGTGTGTTGCCAACGTACGTGGATCTGATCCAACGATACGCCGCGCGATGGCTCCGCTTATGAAAAACCGTATTACTCACGATGGCAACATGAAAGCGAACGCGTTTTCCCTGCGTCCACTTCCGGAGGACACCGGTTCGAGCACCGACCAGCGATCGATGTCCATTTGCCCGGCTTCCGATTGATATTCGATGGAACCGGTTTTTAGCATTGGAGACGATGTACAGAGCGCCACAAAATATGTGGCAGATAATTTATAGAGTCGATTCTAAATGTCAAAACGGTGAGAGAAATTTGTTTATGAAAATGGTGTTTCATGTTTTTTTCAGAAGTTACACATATAATTATATTACGTTCTGTGCTAGAAATATAAGGTGTCTTGGTAATCCTAGTACCATACAATGTACGCGAAGGAAAAGATAGGAGTGAACGTAGGGAATTTTATGTTTTTGTCTTCCTAGTTACTTTAGCAAGATAAAAGGATGGAGTTTAGAAACGGATGAAAAGTATCTTCGAGCCTGTAAATATTTCTCCCGCATATTTTGTGCCACCCTGTATAGAATGAAGCTGAGGGATGGGCTTAGAGGGATTGGCTGCACTGGTTGCGAGATTGGCGGAGGTGCTTTTACTAGATACTCCTCTTTCCTCTGGTGGAGAGGCTCGTCCGAATATTCTTCGATGTGTTTGATTAAATGTTACGGGCGAAATGGGTCGAGAGTTGTCGAGAAGGTTTTAGAGAAATTTGGAAGATTTCTAAATGAAAGTTTCAATGGGTCTTTTTTTAATCCTTCCGCTTCCATTTTGTAATTTGAAACATTATACGCTATAGAATGATCTTTAAATTTTTACTCTGCATAATAATTATTACACTGCAGATGTTTATGCACTAACGAGAAGTTAAATAAATAAATGCAAAAATAATACAACATCCTAAAATGTATAAAATACTCAAAACATCGCATAAAGTAACGTCTGGTAAGTCGCACTTTCTTCAACTATGTTTATCAAAATTTTAATTTCCATAAACATCGAACTCTAACAATCATACATTACATCAATTTTCATGTTATATGCATACGTTTGAAATTTCCTTATCTATATTCTCTCCGCTATAGGTCTAGTCATCAATTTCTGTAGAGATCTAATTCTAATCGAATGTTTCTTCCAACTTTATCCTACTCGATCTTGGAAATCATTTTTATCCAATACTCTACTAGTACTTCCCTTTGATTAGACGAGAAGATAATGGAAGCGATCAGTCGATCCCTATGGGATTTCGAGCTTCTATATACAGGGTGACACATGACAAATGACTCAGAAATGTTAGTAGAGAGAGTTTACACGGGTGGAAACAGGAACGAAGCCAATCATTAAATTTTTATTCTACTTTCAGGCGATTTGCACCCCAGCGAGCATGGCCGAGTCTAATGATGATGCATAGAGGAACATGGGGGTTAGGAACACCAGGGTGTCCTCCTAGGGGATTAAATGGGAACGTTCGAATATAAGAATATTGGGCTTGTGCTTTATTTATTGTATTGGGACATTGGGGTCTCGAGGTTAGAACGCTTTGCTCCCTTTTTTATGATGTAGATTTTAAAGAGGTTTCCGTTTCCTGTTATTTTGGCGAAATGTGGGATCAAACAGAGGAATTTATAGCTTTAGTCATTTTAATGAAATACAGAATTAGGTCAGGAATTGTTTTCCTTAACTATTGTAGACGAATATAGGATTCGAAAAATTGTTAATTCTTGGAGTGGAAATTTTTCTTTTTTAATTGTTTTAATTGAACGCAGAATCAAATATAGCGATGTTGTATTTTTAGGTATAGGGATTCTCCTTTTTCTGTTATTTTCGAAATACAGAATTAAAGGTAAGAATGGCCTTTTGTTATGAAAATGTTCCCTTCCCTTATAATTATTATTCGTATATTTCGTAAAAGCAGAACAAATCGTGTACATTTGAAGAAGATATTTTAACAAAGAACTTTTGTTACAAAATTTTTTTCTAACTTTTTCTCTACGAATTTGTTTTACCAAAATACAGAATGAAACATAGAAACGCGTCACATTTTTTAATACAAAAATTTCTTTTCTTCTTGTTTCTTTCATATAATTATTATTCGTCAAGATTCGCGAATTGTTCATATAGTATAAATAAATATAAATAATGTTTATCTGTACGTCAAACGCTACACTTTGATTCATCTTAAATTTCATTAAATTCAAAGAAATATAAATTATTATTTAAATATTAATTATATAAAAAGAAGAAAAGATTGCTTTATTCTGACATTTACTACGGAGCCTTAACGAAATCTGTTTCACCGTAAAAACATTTCGTTAAACGCCGTGAAAACGAATTCGAGATCATTTCACGGGCTCGATCACCGGTAGCCACACTGATGCAATTTCGAATTGGCTGTTTCCTGCTTAATTATCATGCTGCTTATGGATCGGTGATTCGTATGTTTTCGCGCATTTACAAAATGCAATTTTGAAATGCACACGACAAAGTAAATAACCGCTGTGTGACCGTGTAAAAGGCACCTGCTTCCTAGTCTCGTTTAATCCCATTTATTTAATCGCGAATCGATTCGATTTAATTCGACGCGTGTTGAAGGGTAGGGAATATTGTACTGTTGTTATTAGACGAAAATGAACACGCGAACAATTGACCCTGGATATGGAAATTTACGTGAATTAAATGTAAAGAAACTCGAAGAGAAATTAAACTCCGTTATAAATGAGTTTCACCTCTTTGTAGTTTCACGAAACCCTCATTTTTTGATAAAATCATTGAATAAATTTGTAGAAAGAGAAGTCATTACTATTTTAACCTAATTTCAGCTACTCGTACATTTCCATAAATTGTTCTCCGCAAAAGTAAAAAAACTTTACCACTAAATGCAATGAAATCATCGATGCACGACGTCGCTTATTAACGAAAGTCGTATTTAAAGGATAAACAGAAAATTTAGCATTTGTTCTCTCTCTAATTGTAAACAAAAAAGAATTTGCAATAAATAAATGAGAAAAAGTATAACGTTCAGACTTTTCAACTGTATAACCTGTAAAACCATTTT